>NC_086450.1:336407957-337052457 GCF_028390025.1 Pseudophryne corroboree
TGGCCTATCGTACTGCTATATATAGTATAATGGTGGACACTGTGTCAGCAAACTGCAAAACTAAAATGCACCACAGGTATAGAATGTAGATGGATAGTATACTTAATGGATGACGACACAGAGGTAGGTACAGCAGTGGCCTACCATACTGCTATATATAGTATACTGGTGGACACTGTGTCAGCAAACTGCAAAGCTAAAATGCACCACAGGTATAGAATGTAGATGGATAGTATACTTAATGGATGACGACACAGAGGTAGGTACAGCAGTGGCCTACCATACTGCTATATATAGTATACTGGTGGTCACTGTGTCAGCAAACTGCAAAACTAAAATGCACCACAGGTATAGAATGTAGATGGATAGTATACTTAATGGATGACGACACAGAGGTAGGTACAGCAGTGCACTCTGCACTGTACTCCTCCTATATAATATTAATTATACTGGTGGTCCCCAGTCCCCACAATAAAGCAGCACACTGAGCACAGATATGGAGTGTTTTTCAGGCAGACAATGTATACTGGTGGTCACTGTCAGCAAAACTCTGCACTGTACTCCTGCTATAGCTGCTCCCCAGTCCCCACAATTAAGCAGTGTGAGCACTCAGCACAGATATATTATGCAGCACACTGAGCACAGATATGGTAGGTATGGAGCGTTTTTTTCAGGCAGAGAACGGATAAAAACTGGTTGTCACTTATCAGCAAAACTCTGCACTGTACTCCTCCTAACAGCTGCTCCCCAGTTCTCCCCACAATTAAGCAATAAACCAATCAACTTCAACAATAAACGGAGAGGACGCCAGCCACGTCCTCTCCCTATCATCTGCAATGCACGAGTGAATGGACAAAATGTTTTTGTTTTGTTTTTTACTCCGTGTTTACAGTTGATTGTTAACATTATTTCTTTTTATTCTATTTGATAAATTCTTATATAATAATAGAAAATTACCAAACTAACCATAATTTGTTTCTTTAGTTTGCTGAATAGAGTTTCCCAACTAAGAGCTTTCGTAAAGAATGATCCAACAACGTGCTGGGGTTAAACCTTGTTCTTCAAGGCTTATAACAAATATATTGCCTTTCCTGGAGCAGTGGTGATTACATGAAAATAAGTTGCTGACTTCCTAATTGCAGTCCAACATGTTGGATGAACAGTGGCAGAAATCCAATACAATAAACCTGACAGCATGAAAGTGTTTAATGCAGAAGGTAATACATAAAGCATGTTCCAAAAAACAAAATATATATCTCAGTACAGTAAAAATTATTGGGATGTCTGTTCATTCAGACTGTGGTATTAATGATGGTAATGTATCTCTCATTGGGGCATATGTATTAAGCCTGGAGAAGTGATAAAGAAGTGATAAGTGGGAGGTGATAACACACCAGCCAATCAGCTCCTGTCATTTTTAAACCCGTAATGATTGGTGCATTATTACCTTCCACTTATCACTTCTTCAGGCTTAATACATCTGCCCCATTGGGCCATCCTATTCTAGCCATAGTGCGGACTTTGTTAGGATGGAACATAGCTGATCTTCCTCTACCAGGATCATTTATTATAAGCTGAGCAATTAAGACTGTGCTGACTGCTTGTGCACTGTCTTATAATATGCCCCTTTTCACACAGCCCTGAATATCTTTAGTGGCACCTTAAACAATATTTCTCTTATGTCCTAGGGGATACTGGGAATCCATTTAGTACCATGGGGTATAGCCTGGTCCACTAGGAGCCATGGGCACTGTAGAAGTTTGATTAGGTGTGCTGGCTCCTCCCTCTATGCCCCTTCTACCAGACTCGATTTAGAAAATGTGCCCGGAGGAGCCGGTCACATCTCTGGAAGCTCCTGAAGAGTTTTCTGCATTTATTTTATTAGTTTGTTGTTTTCAGGCAGGACTGGAAGGCACCAGCCTGCCTGCTTCGTGGGACTTAGGGGGGAGACCGGCCCAACCTCTCTCAGGGTTAATGGTCCCATTCCCCGCTGACAGGACACTGAGCTCCTGAGGAAACTATTCGCAAGCCCCACCACGGCGAGCGTACATTCCCACAGCACGCCGCCACCCCTAACAGAGCCAGAAGAATGAAGAGTGGTAAGTACTAAGCGTTAGAGGGTCGGCGCCCATTATGGTGGCATGAGGGTACGAAGATTCACGGCTTCTAAACAGGGCAGATTGCGTCTCCCGACTGTGTACATTAACAGCGGACACAGTACCCAGACTGGCAACAAAGCCATAAAAGGAGTCTGTCTCCATTTTATGCACATAGACACATGTAGCCAGTATAAAGAAGAGCGGGAAGACCGTGCACCATTGAAGGGGCGGGGCTTCACTATGAGCGGATCCAGCAGCTCACAAGTGCCATTTTCCCTACTGCAGCTGACACAGACGCTGACTGACAGGGATGCGCAGCTCCTCTGGAGAGACTCCAGATTACCTCAGTGGTACCAGGGGGTCATAGTGGGTAGGGGGGGGAGCAACTTATTACTGTACTAAGTCCCTACTCTAGGTACTTAGTCTGCGACCCAGCTAAGCTTGACTTTAGCGATAAGGGAGCAGTGTGCTGATTCCATACTCTCTCTGTGTCTCCCTGGAAGGGCTCTTTGTGGGTTAATTGTGCATTTAACCTTTTCCTGTGTGTGTGTGTGTGTGTGTGTGTGTGTGTGTGCTGTCATTGTTACAGTATGTCAGGCAAAGAGTTCTCTTCTCCAGGGGGTTCACTAGTGTGTACTCAGTGTAGTATTCCTTCCCAGGCTAGTGGGGCAGGACCAGCATGGCTGGACTCCATTAGGGGAATGGTTTCCTCCATTTCTACTAGGTTATCTCAAAATGATAAAGAGACGCAATACTTAAGACAGTATATGACTGAGTTTATGAAAAAGGACTCCGTACCTAAACCAGCGTCTCAATCCCCTGCCATTTGTCAGCAAAAAACGTACTTTGGCCCATATCCTGCAGTCTGACTCTGATGATGAGGGGTTAGAAATGGAGGAGGGTGAGGTGGACTCAGAGGTGGGGGAGGGTACTCTGTCGCAGGGAAAAGAGGCTCTCATAGTAGCTATCAGAGAAGTTCTGAATATCCCTGATAAGGTGACAGAGGCGTGAGGAATCTTATTTTAATATAAAGTAGAAATCCTCAGGCACTTTTCCTGCATCAAAGGAACCAAATACATTGTTTGAAGAACCGTGGGTTAATCCGGATAAGAAATTCCAAATCTCTAAACGGTTGTTATCATCTTTTCCTTTAACTCCTGAGGATAAGAAAAAATGGGAAAATCCACCTGTAGTGGATGCATCGATCTCCAGACTCTCACAAAAAATTGTATTGCCTGTCCCGGTTGCAGCCTCCCTAAAAGACGCGGCTGATCGCTAAATTGAGACTACACTCAAATCTTTGTATACAGCTGTGGGGGTGGCCCAGAGACCCACTATAGCGTGTGAGCAGATTACGTGAGCCATTGCTAAATGGTCAGGTAACATAATTGAGGGGTTAGATACCTTGCCTCAAGGGGAGATTATTTTGCTCCTGCAGCATATAGAGGACTCTGCGAACTTTATGGTGGAAGCCATAAAAGAGATAGGCTTGCTTAATGCACGCACTACAGCTATGGCAGTGTCTGCATGGAGGGGTTTATGGCTATGCCAGTGGACTGTGGATGCAGACTTCAAGAAAGGTGTGGAATGCCTATCTTTCACAGGCGAGGCCTTATTTGGAGATGAACTAGACAAATGGATCTCCAAAGCTACTGTGGGTAAGTCCACATACCTACCTTCTGCAGCTCCCCCAGCTAGGAAGGCCTATTCAGGATCCAACCTACAGTCCTTTCGGACAGCCAAGTTTAGGTGTAAGGCCAGAGGTTTCTCTGCCGCCTCCAGAGGTGCTAGAGGTAAATTACGGAAACCAGCTGCTGTCGGTTCACAGGAACAGAGTTCAGGCTCTGCTTCCTCAAAAACCTTCCACATGATGGTGGACCACAATGGCTGGAAGACTGTCAGGTGGGACTTCGGCTACAATTCTTCAGTCACATCTGGACAATATCATGCCAGGATCCCCAGGTCATAGACCTTATATCCCAGGGCTACAGACTGGAGTTCCAGGAACTCCCACCTCACAGATTCTTCAAATCCGGCTTACCAGTTTCACAAGAGGCAAGTATAACCTTACAGGACGCCATTCAAAAATTGTCACAGACCCAGGTCATTGTTCCAGTTCCACCTCATCTACAAAACAAGGGTTACTATTCCAGCTTGTTTGTAGTACCGAAGCCGGATGGTTCGGTAAGACCGATTCTGAACCTCAAGTCATTGAACCTGTACTTAGGAGTGTTCAAATTCAAGATGGAGTTTCTGAGAGTGGTGATCTCAGGTCTGGAGGAGGGGAAATTCCTAGTGTCTCTGGATATAAAGGATGCGTACCTCCATATTCCAATCTGGCCGCCTCATCAGGCTTATCTACGGTTTGCACTGCAGGACTGTCGCTACCAGTTTCAGGTCCTGCCATTTGGTCTCTCCATGGCACCGGGGGTGTTCACCAAGGTGATGGTAGAGATGATGTTACTACTCCGCAAATAAGGATTGAATATAATTCCGTACCTGGACGATCTTCTGATAAAGGCACCATCCAGGGAGCGGTTGTTGGTCAACATTGATCTCTCAACCAGACTACTCCTGGATAACAGGTGGATTCTGAACCCACCAAAATCTCACCTAGAGCCAATACAGAGGATCCGTCTGTCTTCAAAAGCCAGGATCTCCCTCCTGTGGTGGTTACAAACTTCTCACCTTGTCAAGGGTTGGAGGTTCGGGATTCAGAATTGGATTCTGCTAACCACAGACGCAAGCCTCAGAGGTTGGGACGCAGTCACCCAGGGTGTGCAGTTTCAGGGAAGATGGTCAAGTCAGGAAGTTGTCCTTCCAATAAACATCCTGTAACTCAGGGCTATCTACAATGCCCTTCAACAGGCCGCTATTCTTCTTCAGAATCAGTCTATTCAGGTCCAGTCGGAGAATTTGACAGCAGTGACGTACATAAACCGACAGGGTGGAATGAAAAGCAGAGTCGCAATGTCAGAGGTGTCAAGAATTCTCCTCTTGCGGAAAAACATGCAGTGGCGTTGTCGGCGGTCTTCTTCCCAGGAGTAGACAACTGAGAAGCAGAGTTCCTCAGCAAACACGACCTGCACCCTGTCACGCTCGGCGTAAGTTGGGGGCCTGACAACCGAGTTTTGGCTGAAGGAACAGCTACCTGTGAGGAGAGTAAACGAGGTGGCTGAATGTAATTCCTCCTCATGGGGTGGAAGCCAAACTAAGTGTTAATGTTGGTCGGAGGGCGTAAACAAAAGGAGGACTTCGTAGGAAGATAACTGTAGTTTTAATGAATAATCAAGCTGTACATGAATATTGGAGAAATAGAAGAAACGGGAGGAATTAGAGTCTATGGTTAAATGACTTGAAGAGTGAAGCTGAAGAACTCCAGTAAAGAAGAACTGAAGACTGTGTTTTATGATTAAATGACGAGGTTGAAGTACTTGGACTTTGAAGAAATGAAGACTGTGGTTTGTGATTGAAAGACGAGGCTGAAGAACTTGGACTTTGAAGAAATAAAGACGTCTACGACCTGGGACCCCGTGAGTGCTTCCACGAGTGGCAACGGACTTAGACAGCAGGACTGCAGCAGCATTTAGGTAACCGATGGATGAGAGCAACCAGGACCAGGGAACCAGAAGTAACCTGGGAGCACAGAGCTGGAAAACCTTTCACAAGGAGGTAACTTGAAGCACTGGTGCGCTCCCTCTGAGCCAGCCCCCTTTTGTAAGGGGAGAACATGCAGGATTGGCTGGACACAGATTGGGAACTTCATTGGTAATACTCTGGTCTCCAACATGGCTGCCCCCAGCACAGGAGACATACTTAGCTGTTAGCACACAGCTTTAGCCAGCTTCTGTCTCTGACACACTATACTGTATCACCACTGGAGGACCTTACCGCAGCAATCCCCGCCACAGTGCCCGGCTCTCCAGACCCTTGGCCCTTGGCAGCTGCACGTCCGTCCAGGAGGACCCGCTGCCAGCAGCTCCCTGCCGCCACAGCCGCGCCAACCAGCGGGACGGTAACCCGCGGGAGCAACCGCCGAAGGGAGGGCTCTGGAGCCTGACAGTACCCCCCTATTTTAGGGTGGGCTCTGAACACCCTTGTGCTTTTATCAGATTCTTGGTATGAAAGGCCCGGACTAATCTTGGAGCGTGGACGTCCTCTTCAGAAACCCAAGACCTTTCCTCCGGTCCATATCCCTTCCAATCAATAAGATATTGGAGATGACCATATCTTTTACGACAGTCAAGGATCCTATGTACTTAAAATTCTTCTCCTTGAGCAGCTTGCACCTTAGGAGGTCTAGGGAGCGCAGCCCGAAAACGGTTAAGTATAAGAGGCTTAAGTAAGGAGATGTGAAATGCATTTGGGATCTTCAAGTACGGAGGCAATGTCACTTTGTATGCTACTGGATTCAATACTTTTTCAGTAGGATATGGTCCAATGGGGGGGGGGGGGGGGGCAAATGTCTTGGAAGGGACCTTGAGTCTTAAATTTCGAGTAGAAATCCAGACTTGACCACCCACTTTGAGACTAGGGACAGCCTACCGTTTCCGATCTGCAAAAAACTTGTATGTAGTGGATGTTTTAAGCAGAGCCTCATGAACTTGTTTCCACATCTTAGTGAATTGCTGAAGGGCTAACTCTGCGGCAGGTACTTCGAGAGCTGGAAGAGATTGGAAAGCAGGAACACGTGGATGAAGTCCATAATTCACATAAAAGGGTGTGGAATGGGTAGCGGAATGGTAGAGATTATTGTGAGCAAATTCAGCAAATGGAAAATAGTCCAGCCAATCATCCTGAGAAGAAGACATGAAGAGTCGTAGGAAAGTCTCTAAGTCTTGGTTCACTCTCTCAGTCTGGCTATCCGTTTGGGGATGGTATGCAGAGGAGAAACTTAATTCCATTCCAAGAGCTGAACTCAGTGCTCTCCAGAATTTAGCCACAAATTGAGGCCCTCTATCGGAAACTATCTCTTGTGGAAGTCCATGTAACCGGAAGATGTCTGATATGAACAATTTTGATAATTGTGGAGAGGTTGGAAGACCTGTGAGTGGGACAAAGTGTGCCATTTTGGAAAATCAGTCCACAATGACCCAAATGGTGTTTCGTCCTCTGGAGACAGGTAGGTCAGTTATAAAATCCATGGAGATGTGTGTCCATGGTTTTTGTGGAACCGATTGCGGATGAAGAAGACCCAATGGTGATCCTCTTGGACTATTATATTGGGGGCACTTTGGGCAGGCAGCTATGAATTCCAAAACATCCGTCTTCAGATGAGGCCACCAATAGGAGCGTTGGATGAACTTAAGAGTCTTGAGGCTATCGGCATGTCCCATACACGGTGAGGTATGAGCCCACGAGAGCAGTCTTTTTCGGAGTTCTGGTGCAACAAAGGTTTTTCCCAGTGGAGGAAGCGAAGTAGTACGAGTTTCAGCAAAGGAGGCAAGATCTGGGATGAATTGTCTGTCCGGAAGATCTGTGGACTCATCTGAACTCAATGAACGAGAGAGCGCATCTGCTTTCCGATTAAGAGACCCTGGACGATAACTGAGCTTGAAAGAAAAACGGGAGAAGAACAGTGCCCACCTGGCTTGCCGTGGGTTTAAACATCGGGCGGTCTGAAGATATAAAAGATTTTTGTGATCCGTGGTTACTGAGATTGGGTGCTGAGCTCCTTCCAGCAAGTACCTAGACTCTTCATAAGCAAGTTTTATGGCAAGCAATTCATGTTCTCCAATGGCGTAGTTTTGTTCTGCCAGAGAGAATCTTCGGGAAAAATAAGCACAATGATGAGCTTTCTGATCCTTGAAGTACTGGGATAAGACGGCCCCCACTCCTACTGTAGAAGCATCCACCTCCACCTGAAAAGGACGACTGAGATCAGGTTGCCAAAGGATAGGAGCAGACATGAAGGCCTCTTTTAGAAACGAAAAGGCTTTTAGTGCCTCAGGTGGCCAAGCTGCAGAATTAGACCCTTTTCTTGTCAGTGCTGTAATCGGGGCAATGATGGAGGAATAATCTTTAATAAACTTTCTATAGAAATTGGCGAAGTCTAAAAAACACTGGATTACCTTCAGAGTAGAGATGGGCAACTCGGCTCTTTTCCGTGAGCAGCTCTGAACGGTTCAGCTCACGGAAAAGAGCCGGTTCTTTAAAAAAGGCTCACTGGCTTACAGGCAGTAAGTGGAACGGGGCCGGCACAGTGAGCGGCGGTTCGTCACTGACTCAGTGAATAACCGCCGCTTACTGCGCCGGCTCAATAGTGAGCTACCCATCTTTAATTCAGCCATTCAAATTTACCAGTATCTTATTCACATAAGCAAAATGCAGTGTATATGTTCCCAAAATGGATTAAACATAATTTTAATACTTTTACTATTTTATCCTTAACATAAACCAGTACAAGTGGCTTCACACATATACAAACCTCTTCCAAAACACTATTAACCCCAAACCAGTAATTGCACCTTAGCAGGTGATTAAAATATCTACCTAACTTCATATGTACTAGGTAGGTCAGTTTTCCCTATCTTAAATTAATTTCCTAAACTGCTATAACAAGGTCCCTCATCACTAGGAATCATTATGAACTCTGCTTAATTTACACAGATAGCATAGAACACATGTTTCTGTGATCACCCAGTCATCTAGTGACTCTGGCTGTTCTCCTGCCTGCCCTGGAGCCAGTGAGCCGCCCAAGTGAGCCGTTTCAAGTGAGCTGCGGTTCTTCGGCGGCGGCTCACTGATAGACTGTGTCTGTCTGTGTGATGAGATCATGAGAAGAAGAACTGACTCGCTCCCGGCCCCAGGCAGGAAGTAGAACAGAGCAAGCTCAGTGAGCGGCGGTTCTTCACTGAGTCAGTGTCAGTGAAGAACTGCCGCTCACTGCGCCGGATCTGTTCCACTTCCTGCCTGGAGCGAGTCAGTAAAGAAAAGGAGGACTTCGTAGGAAGATAACTGTAGAATGTCAGGAATCGGCTCTCTGCTGCGTCTCACTTACCAGCGCGCTGGTGTGCAGGCCTCCGGAGGTCATGGCCCCAGTTGCGGCTGCATGGGTGCAGCGACCGCGAGCATCATCTTCCGCATTGCTGAGTACCCCTGAGTCTGGTCCTGTGAGGGTTTTGCTGCGTGCCGGTGTCCGGCCTGTGTGGACGTTGCCATGACACCAGCACTCAGCTGATCCTAGTGTTCAATCCAGCGCTGTATCTCCGCCTGCAGCTCTGTGTCCAATCACAGCTGAGCAAGGGGTTTAACTTCCAGTCCGTGGCTCTCTCACATTGCCTCGGACAATGAGTCACATACCATGTGCCTAAGTTCTCCTGGTTCCTGTGTTCCTGTCTCCAGCGTTCCCCGTGGTTATTTCCATTGTTCCAGTTTTCACCTTCACAGCTCTCCTGTTACTCTGGACTTCAATTACATCCAGCCACAATCCACCAGCAGCAGAGACTCTCCTCAAGTGTTCGTATTACCATCTTACCTGTGCACTTGCTATCAGTATTCCATCTGTGCATTCCAGCAGTATAACAACTAGTTGCTTAGAGACTGTCTCCTGCTTGAGCCTAGTAAGGCTACCTGGACTTGTGCTTTATAGAGACTGTGTGTTTCTTATGCATATCGGAGTTCTGCTTTTCAAGTTACTTTATCTTATGTTATACCGAGACTGTGTGCTACCAAGTACTACTGGGCTTTAGTTTATATCATCTGCCTTCAGTATTTGTTGTTTCATATTTCCTTTGCAAGAGACCTCAGTTATTCAAATTCCGTTATCAATCATTGTCATTCCATTACCGGTTTTCTGTTCACTCTGTGTTATCCCATCTGCTCAGTTATAATAAAACATCAGCGCCTATGCGCAGGACTTTTATATTGCCTCCACGTTTTATCCATCATACCAACACTGACCCACTAGCGCCCCCGCCGGGGATAGACAAACCTAGAGACCTGACAGTTTGTCCGAGGCCATGGACCCGGACGGTGGTCAGAGTGTGGGGTCAGGGACACTCCAAGACCTAGTGTCACGACTGGATGGTCAAGAGGCTGTGCAGCAGCAGATTATTCAATTTCTGCAAGGAATGTCTTCACGTTTAGATACTCTGCAACAATCACTTCCAATTTCAGTTTCCCCAGTGTCCTCTTCAGTTCGAGTTCCTGTTCCTAGTTCCTCAGTTTCCAGCTCTCCAGTTGCTTCTGTTGCAATGTCTCGCATTCATCTTCATACACCAAGTAAATTTGATGGTAATGCTAAGATGTGTCATGGATTTCTAAATCAATGCGAGGTTCAGTTTGAATTGCAGCCACAGAACTTTCCAACACCCAGATCAAAGGTTGCTTATATTGTTTCTCTTCTAGCTGGCTCTGCTCTGAACTGGGTCTCTCCGCTGTGGGAGCGAGCAGATGTATTATTGAACAACTATACTGAATTTGTTGCCGCATTCCGACGCATCTTTGACGAACCTGGGCGTACGACCTCTGCTTCTTCAGACCTCCTTCAGATCCGCCAGGGAACACGTACTGTGGGTCAGTACGTTATCCAGTTCCAGACATTGGCATCATAGGTGAAGTGGAACAACCAGGCATTGGTTGCCGCCTTCTGGCATGGTCTGTCCGACCGCATAAAGGATGAGTTGGTTACTCGAGATTTACCAGAGCAACTGGAAGCTCTAATTTCCCTATGTGTCAAGTTGGATCTACGTTTATGTGAGCGAGCCTGTGAACGCTCTCGAGGTGATCTTCACAAGCACCGAGCTATGCCTCCTGTACAGTCTCTACCTATAACTGCTGATGAACCCATGCAGGTAAACAAATTTCGTTTAACACCCGAGGAGCGGTCCAGAAGATTAAAGGAAAGACTGTGTCTCTATTGTGCTGCTGCTGGTCATCTGATTGGTTCCTGCCCTGCTCGGCCGGGAAACGCCAGGTCCTAACTTGTAGAGGAGGAGTCAAGTTAGGGACCTTGATCCTTCATCGCAAGATCTGATATTACCTATCACCTTGGAAAGGCCACAGGGACTCCAGTCTTTGTCTGCCTTAGTGGATTGTGGTGCGGCTGGGAATTTTATCACGCAAGCTGCAGTGGATAGACTTCATCTATCAGTGTCTAAGCTGTGTCGTCCAGTGTATCTCACGGCCGTGGACGGAAGCCGTATTCCTGAGGGTTCCATCTCTCAGCAAACCAAGCCGCTAGTTCTGGGAATAGGCTTTCTGCACTCCGAGCTCATTGAGTTCCTAGTTATACCTAAAGCGAGCTATGAGATTGTACTGGGTATGCCTTGGCTCCAACTGCACAATCCACAATTCGACTGGTCTACATTACAGTTAACATCATGGAGTTCCTCCTGTCATCAGTCTTGTCTGGCTCAAATATTTCCAATAAAGTCTTCAAGTGTAAAGTCCCAGTCCGGACTTCCGGAGGCCTATCAGGAATTCACTGACGTCTTTAGTGAGAAAGCAGCGGATGTCTTGCCTCCCCATCGAGAGTGGGATTGTCCCATCGATCTGGTTCCAGGGAGCAAGTCGCCTAGAGGGCGTACATACCCTCTTTCAGTCCCAGAGACTCAAGCAATGAGTGAATACATAAAGGAAAATGTAAAGAAAGGATTCATCCGTCCATCCTCTTCCCCAGCTGGTGCTGGATTCTTCTTCGTCAAGAAGAAAGATGGAGGACTTCGCCCCTGTATCGATTACCGGGGTTTAAATGACATCACGATCAAAAATAGCTACCCGTTACCTCTCATTACAGAGCTGTTTGACAGAGTTAGAGGGGCTTCCATCTTCACGAAACTAGATCTTCGCGGGGCTTACAATCTTATAAGGATTCCAAGTGGTGATGAGTGGAAAACCGCCTTCAATACTCGTGACGGCCACTATGAATATCTAGTGATGCCCTTCAGTTTAAGTAATGCCCCGGCCGTGTTTCAAAACTTTGTCAACGAAGTGTTCAGAGATCTCCTGTATAAATGTGTGGTAGTTTACCTCGATGACATCTTGATAGTCTCCCGTGATTTAGTTTCTCATCGCCAACAGGTGAAGGAGGTTCTTCACCGTCTTTGACAGAATCATCTGTATGGCAAGCTGTCTAAATGCACATTTGAAGCTTCTTCAATATCTTTCGTAGGATAAATAATTTCCGGAACAGATCTTCAAATGGACCCAGCTAAATTGGAAGCTATAGAAAGCTGGGCTCTTCCAACAACACTCAAGTCGGTTCAACGCTTCATTGGCTTCGCTAATTACTACAGAAAATTTATTAAAGGCTTTTCCACGTTAATAGCTCCAATTACCTGCCTTACCCGGAAAGGGGGAAATCCTTCTCAATGGTCTGACGAAGCACTGTCTGCTTTTCATAAAATAAAACAAGCTTTTATTTCAGCTCCTGTGTTACAACAGCCGGATGTCAGTAAGGCATTCATCTTGGAAGTTGATGCCTCAACGGTTGGCGTGGGCGCAGTCCTGTCCCAGATTGGCATTGATGGTAAGACTCACCCCTGTGGGGGGTTTTCTCGTAGGTTCTCGCCCGCAGAAATTAACTATACCATCAGTGACCAGGAGTTGTTGGCAATTAAATTGGCCCTTGAAGAATGGAGGTATCTGCTGGAAGGTACGAGATTCCCCATTACCATCTACACGGATCACAAGAACCTTCTCTACTTGAAAGCCGCGCAGTGCCTGAATCCTCGGCAAGCAAGGTGGGCCCTATTCTTTTCTCGTTTTGATTTTAAGTTAATGTTTAGACCTGGCTCACAAAACGTCAAAGCAGATGTTTTGTCTCGCTCTATGAGCTCAAACGAGGAATCCTCAGAACAGGCTGCTCGACCAGTATTAAATCCGGTGGTTTTCGCAGCTACAGGGATGTCGCAAGTCCCGCCTCCAGGCAAGATGTTTGTCTCTCCAGAGCTTCATCCAAACCTTGTGTCCTGGGCTCATACGTCCAAATTTACTGGTCACCCTGGAGTTCTAAAGACTTTTAAGTTTCTGTCTCAAACGAATTGGTGGCCTCGTATGAAGGTAGATATTCAGGAATTCATAGCTTCATGTTCCAAATGTGCTCAGCATAAAATTTCTCGTCAGGCTCCCGCAGGCCAATTGATTCCCAATTCCATTCCCAGGCGCCCCTGGTTCCATTTGTCGATGGATTTTATTTCTGATCTCCCTCCATCCAAAGGGTATGACACCATCTGGGTAGTAGTCGATAGGTTTTCAAAAATGGCGCACTTCATTCCACTCATGGGGTTACCATCTGCTCCAAAATTAGCACAGTTGTTTCTTCACGAAATATTCAGGTTACATGGACTTCCAACAGAAATCATATCTGATCGGGGTGTACAATTTGTGGCCAAGTTTTGGAGGGCTCTGTGTTCAGCGCTGCAGGTAAAACTGAAATTCTCTACGGCCTATCATCCTCAAATAAATGGGCAGACAGAGACGGTAAATCAAGAACTTGAAACCTATTTGAGATTGTATATTTCTTCTTCACAGGATGACTGGGTAGATTTATTGCCCTGGGCGTAGTTTGCTCATAATTTCTGTTATCATACTTCTACAGATACAACTCCTTTTTTCGCAGTTTATGGTCAGCATCCTAGAGTACCAGATTTCCAAGAGTTAACTGCCATAGATGTGCCTGCGGCTGATTCTGCTCTTCAGCGGTTCGCTCAAACTTGGAAGAAGATCCATTCATCTCTTAAAAAAGTTTCTCAACGGTATAAAATGTTTGCTGATCGGAAGAGACGAGCAGTCCCTAGTTTGAAACCGGGCGATAAAGTCTGGTTATCTACCCGAAATCTCCGTCTCAGAGTGCCATCAATGAAGTTTGCTCCACGGTTTATTGGACCATTTCCAGTAGAAAGTGTCATTAATCCGGTGGCTTATACTGTAAGTTAAAACTGCCTGCTTTTTTGAAAGTACCCAACTCATTTCATATTTCTCTCCTCAGACCACTAATTCTCAATCGTTTCCAGAGAACGCTTCCAGTGGCTCCAAAGGTACAAACTCATCGGGGCGTGGAATACGAGGTGGAAAAGATCTTAGACTCTCGACATCGTTATGGTCATCTGCAATATCTCATTGACTGGTCTGGATATGGTCCTGAAGAGAGGAGTTGGGTCAACGCCACGGATGTTCATGCTCCACGTTTGATTCAAGCCTTCCACAGACTCTTCCCTGCCAAGCCTCGTGGGTGTTCGGTGCCCACCCATAAAGGAGGGGGTAATGTCAGTAATCGGCGCTCTGCTGCGTCTCACTTACCAGCGCGCTGGTGTGCAGGCCTCCGGAGGCCAAGGCCCCAGTTGAGGCTGCATGGGTGCAGCGACCACGAGCGTCATCTTCCGCATTGCTGAGTACCCCTGAGTCTGGTCCTGTGAGGGTTTTGCTGCGTGCCGGTGTCCGGCCTGTGTGGACGTTGCCATGACACCAGCACTCAGCTGATCCTGGTGTTCAATCCAGCGCTGTATCTCCGCCTGCAGCTCTGTGTCCAATCACAGCTGAGCAAGGGGTTTAACTTCCAGTCCGTGGCTCTCTCACATTGCCTCAGACAACGAGTCACATACCATGTGCCTAAGTTCTCCTGGTTCCTGTGTTCCTGTCTCCAGCGTTCCCCGTGGTTATTTCCATTGTTCCAGTTTTCACCTTCACAGCTCTCCTGTTACTCTGGACTTCAATTACATCCAGCCACAATCCACCAGCAGCATTGACTCTCCTCAGGTGTTCGTATTACCATCTTACCTGTGCACTTGCTATCAGTATTCCATCTGTGCATTCCAGCAGTATAACAACTAGTTGCTTAGAGACTGTCTCCTGCTTGAGCCTAGTAAGGCTACCTGGACTTGTGCTTTATAGAGACTGTGTGTTTCTTATGCATATCGGAGTTCTGCTTTTCAAGTTACTTTATCTAATGTTATACCGAGACTGTGTGCTACCAAGTACTACTGGACTTTAGTTTATATCATCTGCCTTCAGTATTTGTTGTTTCATATTTCCTTTGCAAGAGACCTCAGTTATTCAAATTCCGTTGTCAATCATTGTCATTCCATTACCGGTTTTCTGTTCACTCTGTGTTATCCCATCTGCTCAGTTATAATAAAACATCAGCGCCTATGCGCAGGACTTTTAAATTGCCTCCACGTTTTATCCATCATACCAACACTGACCCACTAGCGCCCCTGCCGGGGACAGACAAACCTAGAGACCTGACAGTTTTAATGAATAATCAGGCTGTACACAAATATTGGAGAAATAGAAGAAATGGGAGAAATTAGAGTCTATGGTTAAATGACTTGAAGAGTGAAGCTGAAGAACTCCGGTAAGGAAGAACTGAATACTGTATTTTATGATTACAAGACGAGGCTGAAATACTTGGACTTTGAAGAAATAAAGACTGTAGTTTGTGATTGAAAGATGAGGCTGAAGAACTTGGACTTTGAAGAAATAAAGACGTCTGCGGGAACCGTCGTTAGCACCTGGAGCTCCTCTACGACCTGGGACCCCGTGAGTGCTTCCACGAGTGGCAACGGACTTAGACAGCAGGACTGCAGCAGCGTTTAGGTAACCGATGGATGAGAGCAACCAGGACCAGGGAACCAGAAGTAACCTGGGAGCACAGAGCTGGAGAACCTTTCACAAGGAGGTAACTTGAAGCACTGGCACTCTCCCTCTGAGCCAGCCCCCTTTTGTAAGGGGAGAACACGCAGGATTGGCTGGACACAGTTTGGGAACTTTATTGGTAATACTCTGGTCTCCAACATGGCTGCCCCCAGCACAGGAGACATACTTAGCTGTTAGCACACAGCTTTAGCCAGCTTCTGTCTCTGACACACTATACTGTGTCACCACTAGAGGACTTTACCGCAGCGATCCCCGCCGCAGCGTACGGCTCTCCAGACCCTCGGCCCCCGGCCCTTGGCAGCAGCACATCCGTCCAGGAGGACCTGCCGCCAGCAGCTTCCTACCACCGCAGCCGCGCCAACCAGCGGGACGATAACCCGCGGGAGCACCTGCTTGAGGTAAGGCTCCGAAGACTGACACACCCGGGGGAAAGGGGCCGTCACCCGGAGGTGTTCCGGTGGTTGATGCGTCAGTGGGGATATCCACAAATTGACATGATGGCCTCTTGACTGCACAAGAAGCTCAAGCGGTATTGTTCCAGGTCGAGAGACCCACAAGCAGTGGCGGTGGACGCTCTGACAACTACAGTACATTGGTCTACCAGTTGGTGTACATGTTTCCTCCACTTCCTCTGATCCTAAGAATTCTAAAAAGAATAAAAAGGGAAAAGGTTCAAGCAATCCTCATTGCTCCGAACTGGCCACGAAGGGTCACAAAGTATGCAGATCGTCTAGAGATGCTATTACCACCGTATCTGGAGGAAATATGTCTCTTGGTGTGAGAGCAAACAATATTCTGCGGTGGGATTTCATCTGGTACGTTGGATGTGGGCCTACGTCTAGGCTCTATAAAAGTCCAGATTTCGGTTTTGTCTATTTTCTTTCAGAAACAATTGGCTTTTCTCCCTGAGGTCCAGACATTCTTGAAAGGTGTTCTGCACATCCAACCTCCCTTTGTGGCTCCCACGGCACCTTGGGATCTCAACTTGGTGCTGCAGTTCCTCCAATCGGACTGGTTTGAACCGTTACAGGAGGTAGACGTAAAGTACCTTACGTGGACGACCGCCACACTGTTGGCATTGGCTTCAGCAAGACGTGTGTTGGAGTTGGGGGCATTGTCTTACAAGAGCCCCTACCTAATTTTCCATGAGGCCATGAGGACAGAGCTGAACTCAGGACTCGTCAGCAATTTCTTCCTAAGGTGGTGTCCGTGTTTCACATTAACCAACCTATTGTGGTTTCGGTTGTTACGGACACCTCTGCTACTTCAAAGTCTTTGGATGTTGTAAGGGCTTTGAAGGTGTATGTAAAGAGGACAGCTCGTCACAGGAAATTGGACTCGCTGTCCGTTCTCTATGATCCCAATAAAATTGGGTGTCCTGCTTCAAAGCAGTCGATTGCACATTGGATCAGGCTCACTATCCAGCTTGCTTATTCCATGGCAGGCGTGCCGGTTCCAAAATCTGTACAGGCTCACTCTACTAAGTCGGTGGGTTCTTCTTTGGCAGCTGCCCGGGGTGTCTCGGCTTTACAGCTCTGCCGAGCGCCACTTGGTCAGGTTCGAACACGTTTGCTAAGTTTTACAAGTTCGAAACTTTGGCCTCTGAGGACCTTCAGTTTGGTCAATCAGTTCTGCAGGAACCTCAGCACTCTCCCACCCGGTTTGGGAGCTTTGGTACTTCCCCCATGGTACTAAATGGATTCCCAGTATCCTCTAGGACACAAGAGAAAATAGGATTTTAATTACCTACCGGTAAATCCTTTTCTCGTAGTCCACAGGGGATACTGGGCGCCCGCTCAGTGCTACGTTCTTGCTGCACTGTTACTTAGTTAAGTAATGTTGTATGGTTCAGCTGTTGCTGTTCCTATTTACGTGTTTGGTTAGCATGGCTTTCCTCTTGTTATGGTTGTGCTGGTTCGAAATCTCACCACTTTACTTTTTCTATATCCTTCTCTCAAAGTATGTCGGTCTCCTCGGGCACAGTTTCCTAGACTGTCTGGTAGGAGGGTCATAGAGGGAGGAGCCAGCACACCTAATCAAACTTCTATACTGCCCATGACTCCAAGTGGACCCGTCTATACTCCATGGTACTAAATGGAGTCCCAGTATCCCCTATGGACTACGAGACAAGGGTTTTACCGATAGGTAATTAATATCCTATTTTTGATAGGGTTGTTTTGGGGGATTTTAAAATGTTGTAACTACAGTAAACCAAACAAATTACCATATGGCTTTGCAACCTGTATTCTTCAAATAGCACAAATCAGGTGTATTCTGTGAACAACCATATGTTTCAAATTGTCGTGAATGGAAGAGATCATTTTTTATTTCTCAAAGTTGGGGAATCTGTCATATTGTACTCTTATGGCAAGTACATTCTGTCACTGACCTGGTTTGGGAGTGTTGTGGACTCGGGGCTTCTTCCGATGACCGGGAAGAGGAACCGCCACTGGGTCGTAGTAGAGATGGCCGGATGTAGGTCTTCCTCATGCAGGACTAAGACGGCAGGCGGGAGGCCCAGAGGAATTCTTGAAGGTCTCCTGTAAGACAAGACTTGTAGAAATACTGAAGGCTGGGGTACTGAGATATTGGAGACACTGTGGTATTGGAGGCACTGAGGTGCTGGGAGTACAGGGAGTGCAGGGAGGCCCTTGGAGGCACGGAGGTGCTTGGAGGCACGAAGGTGCTTGGGGCACGGAGGTGTTTGGAGACACCGAGGTGTTTGGAGGGATGAGGTGCTTGGAGGCACGAGGTGCTTGGAGACACGGAGGTAACTGGAGGCACGGAGGTGCTTGGAGGCACGGAGGTGCTTGGAGGCACGGAAGTGCTTAGAGGCACGGAGGTGTTTGGAGACACCGAGGTGTTTGGAGGGATGAGGTGCTTGGAGGCACGAGGTGCTTGGAGGTAACTGGAGGCACGGAGGTGCTTGGAGGCACGGAGGTGTTTGGAGACACCGAGGTGTTTGGAGGGATGAGGCGCTTGGAGGCACGAGGTAACTGGAGGCACGGAGGTGCTTGGAGGCACGGAGGTGCTTGGAGGCACGGAGGTGCTTGGAGGCACGGAGGTGTTTGGAGACACCGAGGTGTTTGGAGGGATGAGGCGCTTGGAGGCACGAGGTGCTTGGAGGTAACTGGAGGCTTGGAGGCACAGGATGCTTGGAAGCACAGGATGCTTGCAGGCACAGGATGCTTGGAAGCACAGGATGCTTGCAGGGACGAGGGAGCTCTGGAATCACAGCTTCCGCAGGAGAAACGAAGATACTCAGGCACCGGATCTCTGCCTGGTATCTGATTTTAAATTCCCCGCCCTAGCCTGATTGGCGGAGCAGGCAGGTGACGTCAGACCTGCTCCGCCTCCTTGCCCTCGCTTGTGATGGCGGCGTCCTTGCTTCCGGGAAGCCGCCGGAGAGCAGCGCCGACCCGCCGCTGAAGCCGGAGACCATCAGGGGAAGAGAGGCTCCGGGCAGACCAGGCCACCCGCAGGGACAAGCGCGGTCGCCGCTGCCCGAGGTTCGTGACAGTACCCCCTCCTCCAGGAGTGGCCCCTGGACACTTCCCGGGCTTAGTCGGATGTCTGGAGTGGAAGATCCGAATCAGACGAGGAGCCGTTACTTCAGTAGCCCCAATCCAACTTCTCTCCTCAGGACCATAACCCTTCCAGTCCACCAAGTACTGTAATTTTTTATGAAGATAACGAGAGTCAAGAATAGTTTTGATTTCAAACTCCGCTCCAGCTTCTGCCACTACGGACGTTGGCCTAGGGAGTGCTGAGTGGAACCGATTCAGAATGAGGGGACGGAGTAGAGAAACATGAAAGGCGTTAGGTATTCGAAGATGGGCAGGCAAACCCAGTTTACAGACCACAGGATTTAAGACTTGTAGCACAGGGTAAGGACCGATGAACCTTGGAGCGAATTTCATGGTGGGCACCTTCAACCGGAGATTCCGTGTGGACAGCCATACCCTGTCCCCAACTTTATATTGAGGTGCGGCTTGCCGTTTCTTATCTGCGAAGAACTTGTACCGAACAGAAACCTGCTTAAGATTAGCATGAACCTTTCTCCAAATTTGTCCAAAGTGTCGTAGAGTGGACACTACAGCAGGAACCTCTATTATCGGAAGGCTTGGAAATTCCGGAACACGGGGATGGAACCCGTAGTTGACGAAAAATGGTGATTCCCCAGTGGAAGAATGAAACAAATGGTTATGGGCAAACTCCGCCCAAGGCAACAACTCCACCCAGTTGTCCTGTGAAGGAGAGAGATACAAACGAAGAAAAGTCTCTAGATCTTGATTGACTCGTTCCGTTTGCCCATTAGTTTGGGGATGATAAGCAGACGAAAACTTAAGTTTAATGTGTAGAGTTGAACAAAGGGCTTTCCAAAACCTGGCGGTGAACTGTACTCCACGGTCAGAAACAATCTCTTGTGGCAACCCATGCAAACGAAAATGTTCTCGGATAAACAATAGAGCCAGTTTCGGTGCTGTCGGGAGACCAGTCAAGGGCACAAAGTGTGCCATCTTTGAAAAACGGTCAACGATAACCCAAACGGTGTTGCAACCCTTGGAACAGGGCAAGTCAGTGATGAAGTCCATGGAAATGTGAGTCCAGGGTCTCACAGGGATAGGCAGAGGACGAAGTAACCCTGCAGGAGGCAGACGAGGAGATTTATGTTGTGTACATTGGGGACACGAATTAACGCAATCTTGTACATCCTTCCTCATGGTGTTCCACCAGTAAGACCTTTGCAGAAACTTGTACATCTTCTGAGCGCCGGGATGACCGGAAAACTTGGAGTTATGGGCCCACAGTAGTATTCCTGGGCGGAATCTAGCTGGCACGGACATTCTTCCAGGAGGAGGAGCTGGAGTAGTTAAAGAAGCAGAGACAGAAACTGGATTCAGAATTAAACCCCGCTCCGGAGGTTCATCCTCGTCTGTGGGAACTTGTGAACGAGAAAGCGCATCTGCTTTAATATTGAGAGTCCCGGCCCGGTACTTGATAATGAACGAGAATCGGGAAAAGAAAAGTGCCCATCTCGCCTGGCGAGGATTCAAGCATTGTGCGGATTTGATGTACAGCAAATTCTTGTGATCCGTGTAGATGGTAAACACATGTTTAGCCCCTTCTAGAAGATATCTCCATTCTTCCAAGGCAGATTTGATTGCCAAGAGTTCCTGGTCTCCAATAGTGTAATTTCGTTCGGCTGGAGAGAATTTACGAGAATGGAAGCCACACGGATGTAATTTTTTATCAGAGGAATACTGGGAGAGAACAGCCCCAACCCCGACTGAAGATGCATCAACTTCTAAGAAGAAGGGTTCCTCGAAATTTGGTTGTTGGAGAACTGGAGCCGTCATGAAAGCTAACTTTAAGCGAGAAAAAGCTACAATGGCTTCCGGAGGCCACAAACTAGGATTAGAACCCTTCCTCGTCAGGGCAGTAATGGGCGCAACAATGGTGGAGAAACCCTTAATGAATTTCCTGTAGTAGTTCGCAAAGCCCAGGAACCTTTGTATTGCTTTCAGGGAAAGAGGCTGAGTCCAGTCACGAATGGCCGACAACTTTTCCGGATCCATGCGAAGCTCCGTCCCCGAGATGACATAACCGAGGAACGGAATAGATGTTACTTCAAAGGTACATTTGGAAAGCTTGGCGTAGAGATGATTCTCTCGTAAACGGTGTAGCACCTCTTTGACTTGAGTCCTGTGTTCGACAAGATTCTTGGAAAAAATCAGTATGTCGTCCAGATATACCACAACGCTCTGATACAGCATATCACGAAAGATTTCGTTGACGAACCCCTGGAAAACCGCGGGAGCATTACTAAGACCAAACGGCATCACCAAGTATTCGTAATGCCCATCTCGGGTATTAAAGGCAGTCTTCCATTCCTCCCCCTCTCGGATGCGTATAAGATTGTAAGCTCCTCTCAAGTCGAGTTTTGAAAAAATGCGGGCACCACGAACCCTATCAAATAACTCTGTGATTAGTGGCAAGGGGTATTTATTCTTAATAGTAATGTCGTTTAGGCCGCGGTAGTCGATGCATGGTCTCAACCCCCCGTCCTTTTTCTTCACGAAAAAGAAGCCTGCACCGGCAGGGGAGGAAGAGGGGCGAATGAATCCCTTGAGCATATTGGACTTAATATACTCCGACATGGCTTGAGTCTCGGGAAGAGACAGAGGATATGTGCGACCACGAGGTGGCGTCTTCCCTGGGACAAGGTCAATAGGGCAGTCCCAAGGCCTGTGAGGTAGTAACAGGTCAGCAGCTTGTTCCGAAAATACGTCCTTGTACCCTTGATATGCCTCCGGAATGTGCTCTTCATCCGTTTTGGAGGTAACACGGAGCGGACAAACAGGAGTAAGACAATTAGTGTGACAAAAGGGACTCCAGGACAGAATTTGTGACGACTTCCAGTCGATGTGGGGATTATGACTTTTCAGCCAAGGCATTCCAAGAACCAGATCATGAGGCATTTCTGGGATTACCAAGAGTTCCAAATCTTCCTGATGTAGAGCCCCGACCTGCAGCTTAACTGGCCCCGTGCGCCACATTATAAGACCTTTGGAAATTCTAGTCCCGTTGATAGCCGTCAGTGAAATTGGCCGCTCAATAGGCCGTAACTTTAAACCCAAACTTTGGGCACAGAAAGAAGAAACGAAGTTGCCTGCAGCTCCGGAATCCAATAGGGCTTCACAAGACCTGGAGACTGAATTGGAGACTAGAGTTACTGGAAGCAAGCAGTCCGAAGTTGGAGAAGCTTTTGTCGTAACTCCCAGCTTGACTCCTCCGGAACAAGCTAGGCCTGCCCGTTTCCCGGACGGGCTTTACAAGATTTAAGAAAATGATCTGCGGCTCCACAGTAAAGGCAGAGTTTACCCTCACGACGACGCTGTCGTTCTTCCGGAGACAGTCGGGAGCGGTTAATTTGCATGGGCTCATCTGGGCTGGGTAAGGCCACCGGCCTAGGAGTAGGATTCCGGAACCTGGAACGATCCGAACGGCTACGTTCTCTTCCACGCTCTTGCATCCGAAGATCCACCTTGACGCAAAGGGAAATCAAATCTTCTAATGGATCCGGCAGATCTCTAGTAACCAGCTCATCTTTCAGCCGGTCGGAAAGACCGTTCCAGAAGGCAGCTCTCAGGGCGTCATTATTCCAGCGTAGTTCGGAAGCAATGGTCTGGAAATGAACCACGTACTGGCCCACGGAACGGGCGCCCTGCCGAACACGGAGCAAATCGGAAGAAGCAGTGGTCATTCTGCCGGGCTCGTCGAAAATCCTTCGAAAGGACGAGATGAAGTTGGTGTAGTTGGAAACCATGGGATCAGATCGTTCCCATAATGGAGACACCCAATCCAAAGCAGAACCTTCCAACAGAGAAATAATATATGCTACCTTGGACCGGTCTGTAGGAAAGTTGTGTGCAAGTAGCTCGAAATGTACCTCGCATTGGTTCAAGAAACCACGACAATTTTTGGGATTCCCATTATAGCGGGACGGAGTAGGCAACTGAAGGCGTGGAGTGACACCGGCCGATGGTTGAACATTGCTGGCAACGGCAACTGGTGCGACTACTGGAACAGGTGCCGGAATTACTGAGGCCAGAGACGCCTGAATCTGATCCAGACGCCCGGACAACTGCTGGAGGTACTGCATCACCTGGCCTTGCGCTGCTTCCTGACTTTGCACTCGAGAAGCCAGGTTCTGAATGGCACTCGAGTCCGTGTTCCGATTCCCCGAGTCCATGTGGCCTGAGTATACTGTCACTGACCTGGTTTGGGAGTGTTGTGGACTCGGGGCTTCTTCTGATGACCGGGAAGAGGAACCGCCACTGGGTCGTAGTAGAGATGGCCGGATGTAGGTCTTCCTCATGCAGGACTAAGACGGCAGGCGGGAGGCCCAGAGGAATTCTTGAAGGTCTCCTGTAAGACAAGACTTGTAGAAATACTGAAGGCTGGGGTACTGAGATATTGGAGACACTGTGGTATTGGAGGCACTGAGGTGCTGGGAGTACAGGGAGTGCAGGGAGGCCCTTGGAGGCACGGAGGTGCTTGGAGGCACGAAGGTGCTTGGGGCACGGAGGTGTTTGGAGACACCGAGGTGTTTGGAGGGATGAGGTGCTTGGAGGCACGAGGTGCTTGGAGACACGGAGGTAACTGGAGGCACGGAGGTGCTTGGAGGCACGGAGGTGCTTGGAGGCACGGAGGTGCTTAGAGGCACTGAGGTGTTTGGAGACACCGAGGTGTTTGGAGGGATGAGGTGCTTGGAGGCACGAGGTGCTTGGAGGTAACTGGAGGCACGGAGGTGCTTGGAGGCACGGAGGTGCTTGGAGGCACGGAGGTGCTTGGAGGCACGGAGGTGTTTGGAGACACCGAGGTGTTTGGAGGGATGAGGCGCTTGGAGGCACGAGGTGCTTGGAGGTAACTGGAGGCTTGGAGTCACAGGATGCTTGGAAGCACAGGATGCTTGCAGGCACAGGATGCTTGGAAGCACAGGATGCTTGCAGGGACGAGGGAGCTCTGGAATCACAGCTTCCGCAGGAGAAACGAAGATACTCAGGCACCGGATCTCTGCCTGGTATCTGATTTTAAATTCCCCGCCCTAGCCTGATTGGCGGAGCAGGCAGGTGACGTCAGACCTGCTCCGCCTCCTTGCCCTCGCTTGTGATGGCGGCGTCCTTGCTTCCGGGAAGCCGCCGGAGAGCAGCGCCGACCCGCCGCTGAAGCCGGAGACCGTCAGGGGAAGAGAGGCGCCGGGCAGACCAGGCCACCCGCAGGGACAAGCGCGGTCGCCGCTGCCCGAGGTTCGTGACACATTCTTTATGAAAATACAATTGCTCTCTTGAAGGGTGATTAATTGTTATTCAGGCGCTGGCCACTAGATGGCACCCAACGCCAGAAATTCAATTGTTTTGCCTATCGGGCTTGATCACTGCCGGAGCCAACATTTCTACTCGCAGCCTCCTGAGTGGCAAGCAGAAATGTGCGAAAGTGTCCCGTTTGGGCACCCAAACAGGCTTTTTGCATTACGGCAGTATTTTTGTTGGGTTTAGCTGCTTTGTGGGGTTAAACCCGGTACTTTTGGGCACTTAAAAAGTAATGGGCACCTGATCGGGGCAACAATTGAATTGCTCTGATGGGCGCCTCGAAAAACAAGGGAGGTTGTTGATAGACAGTCAAAAGGTCGACAGCCAAAAGGCCGACAGGGTCAAACTTTTGAATTGTCCCCTTATGGTATTAACAATATATAAACAGGTAAAGAAGACATAAGCTACTTCTGTAATATAACTCGCACCATTCCCACTATTCCACCATCTTTATGCATGGGAATTATACATGGAGGTACATGATTCAGTTTCTTTAAAAAAAATTGAATTGAATTTTACATCGTTCATCAACTGAAGTAAATTGCTGATGGCCAACAGATTGTCAGTCCCAGACCTGTTATACCTAATCTTCTTATTCTGTTTGGTTCATGATAGTGTTTCCATCTGCTCCATTTCTATGCCCCTCAATAGGTGCAGAACTACATTGGATGTTACTTATCATTAAATTCCTCTCTCAGAAGACTGCCTTCCTTTCTGGGAACTAGGGCTCTATTCAGAGATTTAGGTTAATCTCCATTTAATGATTTGCGCAGGAGCCGCACAAGATCTGGTCCTGTGACGTCGGTTGCAGTGCCCAAAAGCCGCGGTATGAGTGACATGCTGCTGACATTTGGGGGTGGCAACAGGGAATAAGAAAACGGGTGTACCTACTACTTTTTCTGCATGTGCTGAAGCCAGTGTTTGCATCCTTGGATGGCGCCTCACTTGCCACCACAGTGTGATTTTGCTGGACATTCTGAGTAACCCGAGGATTACTCAGATGTCCGATGGACCAGTGATGTTCATGCAGTTGACCCGATTCTGCGTCTTCAGACACAGCAAGCGGATCACTGAAGCTGGCAGATGGCTTTTTTTGTTTTCTTTACTTGAGATGAATAATTTTGCACAGCTGCTTCGATCAAAGGCTGCAGCTGTACTATTAGCATCCCCCACTAATCTGGGTTTAGCGGGTCCTGGACCCGAGGTTATAAAGTTGCATACTAATTTCTCAGATATACTTGCTAAGCAATTTGGTCTGATCCATTGCCCAGCCTGAATTGTGTGACATTACATTTTCAGTGAGAGGACTGTGTAGTGGATGTTATAATGGTAAGGGGGCACTGTAATGTGGAATCATTTTAACTGAAGGGTACTGTAATGTGTCATAATCTGACCTGCTCATTGTAGTGTTGGGGGCACTATAATGTTACATAATAAGAACTGGGACACTGCAATTTGGCATAATATTAAATGGAGTCACTATAGTGTGGCATAATATGAACTGGGCACTGTATGTCATAATGTGAATTGGTGGTGTTGTGTGGCATAATGTGTACTTGCAGCACTACAATGTGACATCATGTAAACTGGGGCACTACTATGGAGCATGATCTTAACTAGGGCACTACAATGGTTCGGAAAATAAACAAGGGCATTATTATGGAGCATAAAATTAATAACTGCTGCAGAGAAGCATTGGGACAGGGGCCCCTTCAATATGTTGCTATGGGACCCACAAAGTTCTGGTTACGCACATATTATATATATATATATATATATATATATATATATATATGTATATATATGTATTGTAAAAAGGAAGGTCCTGAAGAGCAACTTTTTTTTCTATTACTTTTGGCTTACAATATAGCCAATGATAGACTAAAATATATTATATAACAATTTAAGAGTATGAGAGTAACAGATGATTTCTGATGCATACTAGATATAATAACATCAAGAACCTCGAGAACCAAACCCAACCGAACTTTACAATCATAGTCCTGCTCTGGACTTCCCGCCTTACTCAGATCCCAAATTGAGGCCGAACGTCATCATTCCGCTGTCGGATCCTCATAGGTTTTGGATTCTATAAAGGTCCCCGGTGATTGGTGTCATCTTCACACCGGCTATGGAGAGTGTACTGGACGGACGTGTCCGTCTCAGTACTGTGTTGTCTGGTGTGGGGCGGGTGCTCTGTCTGCTGTATCTGAAAGGGGTATGGGTCGTTGGGTCGACTCAACTTAGATCGACAGTCATTAGGTCGGCCACTGAAGGTCAACATGGGCATTAGGTCGACAGGTGAAAAGGTCGACATGAGTTTTTGGACTTTTTGTGGTGTCGTTTTCTTCATAAAGTGACGGGTAACCCCAATTAGTGCACCGTGTCCCCTCGCATAGCTCGCTTCGCTCGCCATGCTTCGGGCAAGGTGCCTCGCTCCGCTACTGCTTCGCTCGGCACAGGTTACCGTTCCAATCGTAGTCCACGTGGATCGTCAAGTATGGATAAAATCCAAAAGATGAAAAAAATGTGAAAAACTCTTGTCGCCCTTTTGACCTGTCGACTTAGCACATGTTGACCTGTTGACCATGTCGACCTAAGCTGTGTCGACCTAACGACCATATCCCTCTGAAAGGGATTCTCTGTCTGCTGTATCTGAAAGGGGTGATTTGTGTGTCCATCCAGGGGCTCCGCCCCAGTCTAAAATTCAAATAATAAAAGCTAAAAACAAAAAGCCTAAAAATATAATTATATATTATTATTATTATTATTATTATTATTATTATTTTTGTGCTCTACCACAACATATTTATTTTATTTTTATAAGTACTGTGACACTGCCAGTCAGACAGCAGTATATTATTTCTTCCTACTCATACATGTATTGTGCCACACTGTTGGTGAATTTAAACCGTAGTATTCGATTACTATTTCTGACACACACACGTATTTTGTGACGCTCTGGGTGAAGGTGGTACCACAGTAATATATATTATTTCCTACTCATACATGTATTGTGTGACACTCTGGGTGAAGGTGGTACCATAGTAATATACACATATTGTGCGACACTGTTGGTGAAATTAAACCGTAGCATTTGATTAAAATCTCTGACTCATACACGTATTGTGCGACACTGTGGGTGAAGGTGGTACCATAGTAATATATTTTATTTCTGCAGCAGGGTACATTGGTTTCCACAGGGAAACATCGGAGTGTAGAGTAGATCTTGATCTAGAGGCACCAACAGGCTAAAGCTTTAGGCTGTCCCAGGAAGCATTGGGGCCTCCTTTATAACCCCGCTTCCAGGCACTGAAAGCTCAGTTTCGAGTTGGTGCCTGAATAAAGCTTCTAGAAGAATTTCCTATTTCTGTCTGGGCTGTCAGCGCCGTATGTCAGGGTGACACTTCAGCACTGCAGCTCTATCACCTCCCAAGTGGCGTTGCATACTCCCGCGGCTCAGTTCCTGGGTACTTGCGGCAGAGACGTACCGGCTTAGGCTCAAAGTCACAGACTGCTCTCCTGGTTCTCGTGGCTGCTACGGGGAGGAGGTAAGAGGGTCCCCCAGACAGGACCCGCCATTAAATTGCGTTCCATCTGCGACCTGGGGAGATGGGTCGTGGCGCTGGCGTGGACACTCTTACTAGGCAGGGACCCCACTAGACCACTGGGGTGTCTGAGTACAGGTCGGGTGTACTAACACCCCATTTAATAAGGCTCACAGTACCCGGGGATGAAGTCCAGCATAGGGGAGGTGGCGCTTGACCCGTAGCCCCTCCCCCGGCCCAGCTGCCTCACACTCTCACTCATTCCCTGACTGAGATGCTGGGCGCCATCTTCTGAGCATAGCTGCGGCTGGTCTCCGGACTGCAGGGAAAGGTCTCCCTTGTAAAGCCGCCTGTAATCAGCGCTGTGACTTTACAAACACTTGCGTATTCTACATGTCTTTCTACAGACAGCGTAAGTTGAGAAAGAGTGTACTGTTTCCAGAATATACTGTACTAGTCCAGTGCAGCTTTATTGTGATAATAATTTCTGCATTGCCTGTGACTGTGTGTGCCTGTATCTGCTGTGTGGTTTCACTCTGTGTTTCCCAGATATAACTGTCACTATATTCTGTACCCTAAGGGCTAGGTGCGTCTGAGTCCGCTAATATAGTGCTTCACAGTATTTATCCAATGGGTCTGGGACTCAGGGTTGACACCACTTAGGTCGACACACCTCAGGTAGACACCTGAAATAGGCCGACATGGAAAGAAGTCGTCATGAGTTTGTTTTTTTTGGTGTCGTTTTCTCTGTAATGTGAACGGGAACATTAGTGCAAAGTGTCCCTTCGCATGGCTCCCATTTGGGCAAGGTGCTTCGCTCCGCTACCGCTGCGCTCGGCACAGGTTACCGTTCCCAATTGCAGTCCATGTGGATTGTAAAGTATGAAAAAGGTAAAAAAATAAAAAAAGTGAAAAACTCATGTCGACCCTTTGTCCATGTCGACCTATTTCAGGTGTTGACATAAGGTGTGTCGACCAAATGGTGTCTACCTGGAGTCCGGATACCTTATCCAATACATATATTCTACTGTGTATATATGGGTAGTATGGATGGTGTAATGGTTAGCATTACTGCCTCACAGCACTGAGGTCATGGGTTCGATTCCTACCATGGCCCTAACTGAGTGGAGTTTGTATATTCTCCCCGTACTTGCGTGAGTTTCCTCCGGGTTCTCCGGTTTCCTCCCACAATCCAAAAATATATTGGTAGGTTAATTGGCTCCCAGCAAAGTTAACCCTAGTGAATGTGTCTGTGTGTACATCAGTGGCGTGCGGTGAGGTCGATAGCTGGTGAGGCACTGCAGCCATAATGTCCGTCGAGTCCCACCAAAGATGCCTACTGCTGCTGAGCCAATGCCTGCTACTGCCGCTGCTGCCGCCCCATTGGGCATGGTGAGGAATGTGTGTCCCTGGGGCCGGGGGAAGGGGGGGTACTGTATGTGACAGGAGTAGGGTTCCAGAAGCAGGGGTGTTAGTTAGGATGGGTACTGTACTGTAAGGCATGGAGCCACTGCTGGGGGCAGAGTGGGTGTAATAGTGGGAAGCAGGGGCAGGATGGGAGCAGTAGAAGTGCAGAGCAGGGTATAGGATAGGAGTAGTCATGGTGGGTATAGGATAGGAGCAGGGTATAGGATAGGTGTAGTCATGGTATAGGATAGGAGTAGTCATGGTCGAGAGCAGGGGGCAGGCTGAAAGTAGTAGTAGTGAGGATCAGTGGGTGCAGACTAGGAGTAGTAGTTGTGGGGAGCAGGGGGCACCACTGGGGGCAGACTGGGAGTAGTAGTGGTGGGCAGCATGGAAGTAGTTGTGGTGGAGAGCAGGGGGCAGGCTGGAAGTAGTAGTGGGGAGCAGGGGCCAGACAGAATAGTAGTGGTAGGGAGCAGGGGGTAGGATGGAAGAAGTAGTGGAAAGTCGGGGACAGGATTGAAGTGACAGTGGTGCAGAGCAGGGGGGCAGGCAGGGAGTAATAGAAGGGGGGGGGGGCAGGATGAGAGTAGTGGTGGGAAGAAGTGGGCAGGATGGCAGTGGAAGGGACTCGGCAAGCATAAGTTATAAGTTGAACAATGATTTCACCTTCTCTTTGCAGCTCCTGGGTCCCAGCCATTGTTGCTCCATCCATGCTGACAGCAGGGCCGGCGACAGGGGGGGTCAAAGGGGACAACTGTACCGGGCCCCAAGGGTCAGAGGGGGCCCCAAGGATATGCCACTTAGTGACCGTCAGGGATGTGAGTCGTCTTGTCCAAATAGGGCAGCGAGCTGTAGGTGGTGTGGGCGCAGCCTCAGAGTAAACAGGAGGGCAGGGGGTAGCAAGTCTGCGCTGTATAGGACTGAGACAGCTGGCCATGTGGAGAGTGCCAGAGCTCCCTAAGGGCTCAGTACAAAAGTACAAAATGAAAAAGGGGGTGTGCTCTCTCTACAATGGAGCCTCAGAGTGACAGGAGCCTCTTACACACAGTCATTATGCGGTTCAAGTGTGTACCTGTTATTCCGGGTCCCTATCTGTTGCAAGCAGTTATGGGACATGGCAGCAGCTCCGCTGGGCAGGATTCCTGTGCCCTGTGCTGGCCTCTTCTAGTGGGGTGTGAGGGCTGCATGGTACCTGCTGTGTGGTGTGGATAGTGGAAAGTGCAGCGCAGGTGAATCTCTCCCCGGGGTAAGAGTGGATTGGTGAGGGGTATATATTGCTTTGGCATAGGGTAGGGGAGCTGGGAATGCAGCATGTAGTCATTGGGGACAGACAGACTGAGGGAGCCACAGCTGGGTTGGACACATGTCCCCAGCACGGACGTTATTTGAGAATATTCCAATATGCCATATGCTGACTTTGCACTAGTCGTGTCTTGGATGACATTAAATAACTTTATGCTATGAATGGAGTGCTGGTCTTGTCTGCAGCATAGCCCCTGCTGGAGCCTCTGTGTGTGGATATATATAATTAGATGGGGCCCCACAGATATCACTGTACGGGGCCCCGAGATTTCTGTTGCCGGCCCTGCCTGACAGCATGCTCACACAGGACAGACGGACACTCGGACAGCCACAGTTGAAGCGATAGGTTCCGCTCCTCTGCTTGCTCACACCCGTCTCTTCCCTGCGTGGTCCTGGGGATCTCAGATTTGGGGGTGAACACAGCCTGCGATCGGGTTGGGAAGGAAGGGGAGGGTGGCTCCGCATCTCCGCACTAGCTGTACATCTTCAGGGCCAGATGTACAAAGTCTTGAAAAGTGATTAAATGGACAGAGACAAACTACCAACAAATCAGCTCCTAACTCTCATTTTTGAAACACATCCTGTAACATGGCAGTTAGGGGCTGATTGGCTGATACTTTACCACTCTCCACTTTATCACTGTTCATGACTTAGTACATCTGGCCCTAAATGCCTACATGCCTGGCTGCAGCAGTGCCTGCCTCATCACTGGGGCCGGCCACTGGCTGCAGCCCACAGACATTTTCCTGAGCGGTGTCGTAACTAGACATTTTAGCGCTGTGTGCAAGAAACAGCATTGCCCCCATATACAAAACTGGGCCACTGCGCCAAAAATATAGGCACATGGCTTCATGGGGAAGGGGTATGGCCACAAAATAATACCAATTCATAGTACGCTATACAGAAGTCTCCAGTATTCAAATTACGCTGCACAGTAGCGCCACTTACACACATTAGACCAGGTAGAGCCCCTGTCACACATTACTCCAGGTAGAGTCACATTTTACACATTACGTCAGACAACGTCCCCGTTTTTACACAATACGGCAGCAGTTTCTTTTTACACATTACGGCAGCAGTTTCTTTTTACACATTACGGCAGCAGTCTCTTTTTACACATTACGGTGGCAGAGTCCCCCTTTTTACACATCACGGCAGACAAAGTCCCCCTTTTTACACATTACGGCAGACAAAGTCCCCTTTTTTACACATTACGGTGGCAGAGTCCCCCTTTTAACACATGACGGCAGGCACAGTCCCCCTTTTCACACAGTACAACAGGAGAGTCCCCCTTTTTATTCATGTTTATGCATTACGGCAGGCAACCTAGTTTAGGGGGTTTCACGTGCGTGCAGGTATGTAGCCAGCTTACTTACCGGCTCCTGTCTCTGCTCCTTCCACTCATCTCTTCCCCCATCCTCGGTGGTCTCCTCACCTGTCCCCGCTCCTGGCCACCGTCCAACGAATCCTCTTGACAGCTTCTCCATCCTCATCCCTGTGGGAGACAGCTGGGGCTGGCCGAGTCCTAGTAGAGACACTGCATGGGGGGCGCAGGCTTCTGTGCTGCTGTTTGTGTAACTAAAACGTGGGTGCGCTCAGCAGCAGAGGAGCTGAGCGCACACCACATACGGGGCAGCGCTACAGCGGAAGTCTCCGGGGAAAGAGAGCGGCCGTGACAGTCAGCGGCGGGCGGCCCCGGGAGGGTTAGGGCCGCTGCTGCAGCCCTGCTCTTCCTGATGCAGCATTAGATGTAATGCCGCCACCGCCGCCGCTGCTGTACTCATGACAGGGGGGACACTTTGACCACCACAAGTGTAAGCTAACACTTGCGGTAGCCGGCAACCGTTCTGGCATCCTGCCAGGAGAATCCGCCGAGCACCTGATGAGCAGAAGGGCAGTCCAGCACTGCCCAATCACATCTGCTCGAGTCACAGGGGTGTGCTTTCATATGAGCTGAAAGCACACCCCTGTCTAAGAGGCACTTCTAGTAAGTGCCGCTTCATCTGCATTTTTCAATGGGCTATTACTGCCCAATGCCTGGCCCCGCCCCCCGCATCCGGCCACTTCACAGTGACAGCGGGAGGCACCAAAAGCGGTGCCTCCAAAACACGTTTTATACTGTTTTTCTCACAATAAAAATGGTTAAAATAATATAAATGATAAAGCAGATACTTATGACACAGTAGCTGTGTCATAAGTATCTTCTTGTTTGTATTATTTTAATTATTAATGGCAGGGGAGGCACTGCCACCCCTGCATCCCCTGACTGCACGTCCCTGGTGTACACGTGATAGGGAATCTAGATTGTAAGCTTCAGAGGGGTAGGGACTGATGTGAATGAACAAATATTCTCTGTAAAGCGCTGCGGAATACGTGTGCGCTATATAAATAACTGGTAATAAATAAATAATAATACATATTCAGTCACATAGGGGCTAATTCAGTAAGGATAGCAAATTCTGCTAATCAGCAGAATTTGCTATCCACTTCCTAGCATGCTAGGGGCCGCCCATCGCTGGGTAAGGTCGCCCAGCATGCTGACCGGAGCCTCCCCCCCTTCCCTTTAACAAGCAGAAATTGCGAGTGATCACAATTTCTGCTTGTTAGCAGAAATACTGGAAGCCTCCTGCCAGCGCAGCTTGTCTGGACCTGCAGGAGACCCAGCGCCTTCTCCCTGATAATGCACATGACACGCCCCTGTTCACGACGCACCGCCCCCGCAACACTCCGTCTCCTCCCTGGAAATGGAGCATTGCCCGTCCCGCGACCGCCTCTGCCTGATTGAAAGGCAGAGGCAATCGCATTTTCTGCAGCCCGCTGCAGAAAGTGCGGGCGCATGCACAGGATGGGCGTTGCGCATGCGCCCGTGGGGCAATCGTAAAAATTTCGGTTGGATCTCTATTTGCGATCCAACCAGAATTAGCCCCATAATACCGGATTTATTCGCAGGTATTGTACTTTGTTTGGCTTTATTGTACTACAGTAAGTCGCTCTGTTGTTGCATTCATATAATGTCTAACAAAAAGGGCAGTAAATCTGTGGACACTCCAGCAGCATGCAGAGTATGCTCCAAGCATTTACCAGAGGGGGAAGATGTGTATGATGGTCTGTGTACTACGTGTCATACATCTCCTAGTCAGTCTGCAGCTCCTGTGCCTACTCAGGAGCTACGCTAGCTTGCGTTCACCAACCTACTGGGTACGCTGGTAGAACGCCTTACGAACCCTATGGGACCACCTGTGCCAATACCGCCACAAACTGTCCCTATAGTTAATCCGCCTTGGGCGGAAAATTTATCTAACCAGTTGCAGCAATTAAATCAGTCCTTGGTTAGACAAAAATTCACACCAGGTCACTCCCGTGTCTCCGGGTCCTCATGCGGGCTGCTTCCTCCTCACAATCCATATTTTTCTCTGATGTTTCATCTGAAGAGGAGGGGGAGCATACGATCTTGTCAGACACTGAATCAGGTGTTACTGATGAGGATTCTCCCTTGCAGATTGATGTCCCTGCCTTAGTGGTTGCTATTAAGCAAATCCTACAACTCTCTGTTTTTGAGGATTCCACTACTGTGCCAAAGAAAACTGATATGTTTAAATGGCAGAAGGTGGTTAAAACTCTGTTACCCCATACTGACCATTTAATTGACATCAGTCGGGAACCCTGGGCTACTCTAGGGAAGAAGTTCCCTCTGCCTAAACAGGCCTTGGCTCGCTATCTTCTCCATACAGAGTTATGTAACAAGTGGGAAAATTCACCGGCGGTGAATTTTCCCATGTCACCCGCCTGCAAAAGGTATTGAAGCGTGGGTTCAGGCATTAGAGAAAGAGCTGCACAAGGATATCTCTGACAATGCTAGACAATACATGTCTCACATTACCACCGCCGCCTATTACATTCAGGAGGTGTCCTCTGAGGCTGGTGTGTTGGCAGCCAAGGCGTTGACTACGTCTGTTCTGGCTCGCCGTATTCTGTGGTTGAGGTCATGGAAGGTGGACCTAGACTCCAAAAAGAAATTGGAGGTACTCCCTTTCACTGGGACATTTTGTTTGGGGAAGACCTGAACAAAATTGTGTCTGAATTAGTAACTGCTAAGACTGCCTTTCTCCCAAATACTAATCCTTCTGAAAAAATGGCAAAAGGTACCATCTTTCGTTCCTTTCGGCCTCAAGGGAAAGCAAAAGGTCAGGAATACCTGAGATAATCTCATGCTCCTAAAACCACCAAGCCCAAGGCGAAACAATCCTGGGCGGCCCGTCAGCCTGCTTCTAAACAAGACAAGCCTGCTGCATGACGGGGCGGGCCTCCCCCGGGGGGATGCCAGGGTGGGAGGCCGACTTCTACAGTTTGCCCAGGTCTGGTTAAAGACCACTTCAGATACAAGGGTGCTGGAAGTTGTCTCTCATGGGTACGCTGTCTCTTTCAAGAGATGTCAGCCTTGCCAGTTTTGCACCACAGTTCTTCCTTCGGACCCATTAAAGGCGCAAGTTTTGCAAACATTTGTCAGTTCCTGAGTACAGGAGTGGTTGTGCTGGTACCTCAGTCTCAGAGAGGCAGAGGTTATTAAATTGACCCTGTTCCTAGTCCAGGAACCCAATGGGTCCTTCCGGCCTATACCCAACCTCAAATCTCTGAACAAGTTTGTGAGAGTATCCAGGATTCGTATGGAAAACCTGTGCTCAATTGTACTGGCTATGGATCACTGAGACTATATAATATCCCTGGATATACAGGATGCATACCTGCATATACCTATTGCCATGTCACATTAGCAGTTCTACCAGATGTAGACCTGATGGCGTCTCGACACAATTACAAGGTTCCGATCTTTGGATCTCGGACCAAGGATCCTCAGGCAGCGTTTGTGGATGCACTGGCAATTCCATTAAACTTCCGGCTGCCCTATGTGTTTCCTCCAGTGTCACCTCTGCCCAGGGTCCTACGAAAGTTCAAACAAGAAGGAGGATCGCTACTTCTAATCGCTCCAGCGTGGCCCAGACGGCATTGGTTCTCAGACCTGCAGGGTCTGTCGACGGGGCATCCTCTTATACTTCCTCAGCGGACAGACCTCCTCATACAGGGCACTTGTGTCTACTCAGACCTGTCCAGACTGGCTTTGAAGGCGTGGTTCTTTAAGCATCACTCCTGAGGGCCAAAGATTTTTCTGAGGTGGTTATCCAGACTATGTTGAAAGCCCGCAAGCCACCTCTGTCCGGATTTATTGCAGGGTTTGGAATTCTTACTTCAGCTGGTGTGCTGATAAGAATTATGGTGTCTCTAGGTTCAGAACTTCCAGAATTCTGGCTTTTCTGCAAAGAGGCCTTGACTTAGGTCTTCGTCTGGCCTCCCTCAAGGTTCACATATCTGCCTTGTCGGTATGGTTTCAGAGAAAAATTGCATCTATACCTGATGTTCATACTTTCACTCAGGATGTCCTTTGGATTCAGCCTCCCTATGTCAATCCTGTGGCTCCATGGGATCTGTTGGTTGTCCTGAATGCCCTGCAAGGGTCTCCATTTGAACCTCTTAAGTTGGTGGACCTTAAATGGCTCACGGCCAAGGTCATGTTCTTGCTGGCTATTGCCTCTGCAAGACGGGTGTTGGACTTAGGCGCCTTGTCCTGTCGTGACCGGGCTGTTCTACGAACTCAACTGGATTATTTACCTAAGGTGGTGTCATCTTTTCACCTTAACCAAGAGATTGTGGTTCTGCCCTTTATCTCTTCGGACTTGTCTCCAAAAGAACGTTCTTTGGCTGTGGTTAGGGCTCTCCATATCTATGTGGAAAGGACTGCCTCCTTCAGGAGGTCAGATACCCTTTTTGTCCTGTTTGGTTTCCACAAACGTGGCTGGCCTGCGAATACGCAAACCTTGGCTAGGTGGATTAGAATGGTAATTGCACAAGCTTATGCGCAGGCTGTACTTCCAGCTCCTGCTGCTATTAAAGCCCATTCTACTCGGTCTGTTGGACCTTCTTGGGCAGCTCACCGTGGCACATCCCCTGAACAATTGTGCAAGGCGGCTACGTGATCCCCTCCCTTGAGGAACTGCTTTAGGACACCCCCGATGTTTCCCTGTGGAAACCAATGTACCCTGCTGCAGAAAAGAAGTGTTATGGTAGACTTACCATAGTTAACACTCTTTCTGCGAGGTACATTGGGTTCCACAGGGTGCCCACCCTGACGCAACTAGTTTCTATGGATTTGTATGGCATTAGCCGCTGGTACCTTCTCCTGTCGTGAGAATGTGGTTCTATGTGACTAACATCTGCCTTCTCTCTTGCCTGCTCCTGCATTGGACTGATTAACGAAACTGAGCTCTCAGTGCCTGGAGGCGGGTTTATAGAGGAGGCCCCAATGCATCTTGGGACAACCTAAAGCTTTAGCCTGTTGGTGCCTCTGGATCAAGATCCACTCTACACCCCAATGTTTCCCTGTGGAATCCAATGTACCTTGCAGAAAGAGTGTTAACCATGGAAAGTATAGCATAACACTCCTTTTCCTACTCATATACGTATTGTGCGACACTGTTGGTAAAATGAAACCATAGTGTTAGATTATTATCTCTGACTCATACATGTATTGTGACACTGTTGGTGGTACATTTTTTGTACAAATTGTAGTGTGTTCTGTGTCCCACTTGGTTCGTGTCTGTTGATAGATATGGAGGACAAACAATTGACAGGAGAGGCATAGACGGCTTAATTCAGGTCATGTAAAATCAAAGACAAAGTAGTAGTCGGATTAGTAAAAGTCAGATTAGTGTAGTAATATAACCAATAAAAATCGTTGTCTATGCATTAATGACCATCACCAATGCCCCCAATGATTAATTTACATTTTTTAAATCAAACAAATTAAATGAAATTACTAATCAATCCTTCATTGCGCTACATTTATACCCCACCTCCCTTGGGCCCCTGATCTAGCTACTGATAAAGATCTGTGTCAGACCATTTTTGCTGATTTTGGTTTAATATTTTCTTTTCAAAATTTACAAAAACAGCTAAAATCACATGTTTTTGGCCTTTTTTGTTCCTAGAGTATTATTAACCTCAATAAAATTAATTTCCAGGCAATTTTGACCACAGTACAAACAATTAAAAATATATATTGTACAATATGTATTTTTAGATACTGTGATCATCTGTACAGATTATTTTCAGCCTCAATGTAGGATCAGTTCCTGAAAGTAATGTTCAACCTGGAGAAGGTTCCGCTTCATCCAACTTTACGCAGAGTATGTAGTACCATGTAAATGTTTTTTTTACCAATATACACAACTAAGAGATTGTGGTTCTGCCCTTTATCTCTTCGGACTTGTCTCCAAAAGAACGTTCTTTGGCTGTGGTTAGGGCTCTCCATATCTATGTGGAAAGGACTGCCTCCTTCAGGAGGTCAGATACCCTTTTTGTCCTGTTTGGTTTCCACAAACGTGGCTGGCCTGCGAATACGCAAACCTTGGCTAGGTGGATTAGAATGGTAATTGCACAAGCTTATGCGCAGGCTGTACTTCCAGCTCCTGCTGCTATTAAAGCCCATTCTACTCGGTCTGTTGGACCTTCTTGGGCAGCTCACCGTGGCACATCCCCTGAACAATTGTGCAAGGCGGCTACGTGATCCCCTCCCTTGAGGAACTGCTTTAGGACACCCCCGATGTTTCCCTGTGGAAACCAATGTACCCTGCTGCAGAAAAGAAGTGTTATGGTAGACTTACCATAGTTAACACTCTTTCTGCGAGGTACATTGGGTTCCACAGGGTGCCCACCCTGACGCAACTAGTTTCTATGGATTTGTATGGCATTAGCCGCTGGTACCTTCTCCTGTCGTGAGAATGTGGTTCTATGTGACTAACATCTGCCTTCTCTCTTGCCTGCTCCTGCATTGGACTGATTAACGAAACTGAGCTCTCAGTGCCTGGAGGCGGGTTTATAGAGGAGGCCCCAATGCATCTTGGGACAACCTAAAGCTTTAGCCTGTTGGTGCCTCTGGATCAAGATCCACTCTACACCCCAATGTTTCCCTGTGGAATCCAATGTACCTTGCAGAAAGAGTGTTAACCATGGAAAGTATAGCATAACACTCCTTTTCCTACTCATATACGTATTGTGCGACACTGTTGGTAAAATGAAACCATAGTGTTAGATTATTATCTCTGACTCATACATGTATTGTGACACTGTTGGTGGTACATTTTTTGTACAAATTGTAGTGTGTTCTGTGTCCCACTTGGTTCGTGTCTGTTGATAGATATGGAGGACAAACAATTGACAGGAGAGGCATAGACGGCTTAATTCAGGTCATGTAAAATCAAAGACAAAGTAGTAGTCGGATTAGTAAAAGTCAGATTAGTGTAGTAATATAACCAATAAAAATCGTTGTCTATGCATTAATGACCATCACCAATGCCCCCAATGATTAATTTACATTTTTTAAATCAAACAAATTAAATGAAATTACTAATCAATCCTTCATTGCGCTACATTTATACCCCACCTCCCTTGGGCCCCTGATCTAGCTACTGATAAAGATCTGTGTCAGACCATTTTTGCTGATTTTGGTTTAATATTTTCTTTTCAAAATTTACAAAAACAGCTAAAATCACATGTTTTTGGCCTTTTTTGTTCCTAGAGTATTATTAACCTCAATAAAATTAATTTCCAGGCAATTTTGACCACAGTACAAACAATTAAAAATATATATTGTACAATATGTATTTTTAGATACTGTGATCATCTGTACAGATTATTTTCAGCCTCAATGTAGGATCAGTTCCTGAAAGTAATGTTCAACCTGGAGAAGGTTCCGCTTCATCCAACTTTACGCAGAGTATGTAGTACCATGTAAATGTTTTTTTTACCAATATACACAACTAAGAGATTGTGGTTCTGCCCTTTATCTCTTCGGACTTGTCTCCAAAAGAACGTTCTTTGGCTGTGGTTAGGGCTCTCCATATCTATGTGGAAAGGACTGCCTCCTTCAGGAGGTCAGATACCCTTTTTGTCCTGTTTGGTTTCCACAAACGTGGCTGGCCTGCGAATACGCAAACCTTGGCTAGGTGGATTAGAATGGTAATTGCACAAGCTTATGCGCAGGCTGTACTTCCAGCTCCTGCTGCTATTAAAGCCCATTCTACTCGGTCTGTTGGACCTTCTTGGGCAGCTCACCGTGGCACATCCCCTGAACAATTGTGCAAGGCGGCTACGTGATCCCCTCCCTTGAGGAACTGCTTTAGGACACCCCCGATGTTTCCCTGTGGAAACCAATGTACCCTGCTGCAGAAAAGAAGTGTTATGGTAGACTTACCATAGTTAACACTCTTTCTGCGAGGTACATTGGGTTCCACAGGGTGCCCACCCTGACGCAACTAGTTTCTATGGATTTGTATGGCATTAGCCGCTGGTACCTTCTCCTGTCGTGAGAATGTGGTTCTATGTGACTAACATCTGCCTTCTCTCTTGCCTGCTCCTGCATTGGACTGATTAACGAAACTGAGCTCTCAGTGCCTGGAGGCGGGTTTATAGAGGAGGCCCCAATGCATCTTGGGACAACCTAAAGCTTTAGCCTGTTGGTGCCTCTGGATCAAGATCCACTCTACACCCCAATGTTTCCCTGTGGAATCCAATGTACCTTGCAGAAAGAGTGTTAACCATGGAAAGTATAGCATAACACTCCTTTTCCTACTCATATACGTATTGTGCGACACTGTTGGTAAAATGAAACCATAGTGTTAGATTATTATCTCTGACTCATACATGTATTGTGACACTGTTGGTGGTACATTTTTTGTACAAATTGTAGTGTGTTCTGTGTCCCACTTGGTTCGTGTCTGTTGATAGATATGGAGGACAAACAATTGACAGGAGAGGCATAGACGGCTTAATTCAGGTCATGTAAAATCAAAGACAAAGTAGTAGTCGGATTAGTAAAAGTCAGATTAGTGTAGTAATATAACCAATAAAAATCGTTGTCTATGCATTAATGACCATCACCAATGCCCCCAATGATTAATTTACATTTTTTAAATCAAACAAATTAAATGAAATTACTAATCAATCCTTCATTGCGCTACATTTATACCCCACCTCCCTTGGGCCCCTGATCTAGCTACTGATAAAGATCTGTGTCAGACCATTTTTGCTGATTTTGGTTTAATATTTTCTTTTCAAAATTTACAAAAACAGCTAAAATCACATGTTTTTGGCCTTTTTTGTTCCTAGAGTATTATTAACCTCAATAAAATTAATTTCCAGGCAATTTTGACCACAGTACAAACAATTAAAAATATATATTGTACAATATGTATTTTTAGATACTGTGATCATCTGTACAGATTATTTTCAGCCTCAATGTAGGATCAGTTCCTGAAAGTAATGTTCAACCTGGAGAAGGTTCCGCTTCATCCAACTTTACGCAGAGTATGTAGTACCATGTAAATGTTTTTTTTACCAATATACACAACTAATTTTTGTATTGATTTATCATATTTCCACTTTTTTGCAGACATCACGGCATAGTGAGTGCAATCGCACCGAGTCCTGGATGCGGCTCCCTTATATAGAATTCAAAACCTGCAAGATCTAACGCTGGATGAAAACAATATTGTGATGTGGTCAAAAGTGACTGCAAATGAATAATGTTGATGTTAATAATACTGTAGGAACAAAATCAGGCCGAAATTCTGTGATTTTAACTATTTTTTTTTATGATAAAAAAAAATACCGATCCCAAAAAAATACAGATCCAAAACTCGCAAGGGAGGTTTTGCCAAATACGGATCCAAAACAAGAACCCAAAACCTGAGATATGGGCCAGCGCACATCCCTAATCAAGAATTTATTAAAACATATTAAAATATTGACAATACTTTTGAAACCTTTACATTGGATTGTAAGAAAACTATACTCTCCCTTTGTAAATTTTAACTTGTTAATAACCCATTTCTGGGAGCTTCAGTTATACTTGAAATACTCCAAATGAGATGGCGATAATAACACAATGCGTTTCGCCATTCCTGATTTCTTCAGGGGTTTCTTGAACATAGGAAAAATATATGTAAGGAGAGGGTATCTTAGTATGGCTAGTTGAAAGCATAACACCTAATTAAATTGGATTGACTATACTATTAAATGTCTATTGGACTGTATAGTGACAGCTTCTATTATGCCTATGTGGTGATTTTTTTCATTTGAAATATTCCAGTGAGTGCCGTCTGCTCCCCTGCTGCATGTTTACATACATCTTGGTTCAGGCATCGCAAACTGCTGAATGTAGGAGAATTGGAGTGCCTGGTGACTTATAATTACATTTTATATATGTGTATATACAGTATATATGTGTGCATGTACTGTATGTATATGTATGACCCTCCTGCTGTACTTGATGCTTCAGCAAAGTATGTTTATTTTTATTTGTAAAGCAATGATGACGTTCCAGCATCAGTCAGATCACGCCAACTCTAAAGGAATTAGTACTGTTATTTTGCTATTCAAGCTGGACTATCTCTTCCAATGTTAATATACAGTATAGGATCCTCACTTATGGAAAGATTTCAACACTCCATTTTCAACATTTGTAAATGTAACCCTTCTTATCCAAATACAAAATATCCTCAATGTGGTTTTTTTAATTGAGATTCATTATACTGTAAAAACCGATTTTAAAAATATTTGAATACACTGAGATATATTTTGTTTAAACTTGTTTATTTATTTCTTCTCCCATACTTGTAGAGCTGTAATAAACACAAATTGTATTTTTATTAAATGAGTATTGCCTGTAACATTATACTGTATTCATAGTAGGAGCAGTAACATATGCTATGTCATGATCCTGGTCAGTGGCGGATCTTGCCACGGGCAAGCAGGACTTTTGCCCGGGGCGCCGCCTTCCGGAGGGAGCTGGCGCCATCCGGAGGGCGCCGCACCGGGGCAAGATCCGCCACTGCTGCCCGCTGTGTCCCTGTCTGCCTCCGCTGCCGTCCCCGTCCCCATCCCCGTCCGCCTCCTGAAGGGAACTAGACGCTATGCGTCTAGTTTCCCTTCCTGGAGAGTAACTTTGCTGAGCGGTGCGCGATGACGTCATCGCGCACTGCACAGCAAAGGTCCTCTCTACGAAGGGAACTAGACTCATAGCGTCTAGTTTCCCTTCGTGGAGAGGACCTTTTGCTGTGTGGTGCGCGATGACGTCATCGCGCACCGCTCAGCATTCAAGCAGCGCTTTTAATGTACAGGGGGCGTAATTGACCACGCCCCCTGTATTAGGCCACGCCCCATTTCCTGCCCGGGGCGCAGAGCGCCCTTGAACCGGCCCTGATCCTGGTGCTAGGTTCAGGTATTTTTAGAATCTAGCAACATGCATGCAGTATGCATTATGGGGTATGCAGTTGAGTTGCCGCCAATCGGAACCCCGGCGGTCAGGATACAGACACCGGGATCCCAACCTCTGACAATGCCGACAGTCAGAATTCCGCGTAACAGGGGCTATTCCCACTCGTGGGTGTCCACAACACCCACAGAGTGAGAGTAGAACCTGTGGCGAGCGTAGCGAGACACCGAGCTCGCAGCATGGCGAGCGCAGCAAGCCCGCAAGGGGACTCTTTGAGCTCGCCCCGCTGCCGGCATACTGACGCTCAGGATGCTGTTGTCGGTATACTGATGGCCAGCATCCCGATCGTCGGTAAATCCTAGTTATCCCCATTATGGGACTGACTGATTCTGAGTTTGGAGAAAGCAAATTAAGCAATTACTGTAACTTTACACCTGGACAAATTATGCTGCAAGGGAGGCAAATACATGTATTATTGCTTTTGCACGTAGCCCACACTGCAATCTAAATATGAATTTGAATGAATCTAAATCTCTGCACGTCTATTTTGTGCTGCTTGGAATGCAACATGATCCTGCCAAGGTGCAGAGCTACTTCTATTTTCGCTTTGCTCCCTACTCAGAAATGGACTTTGAACCCAGGGAATTAAGTGACCGTAAATACATTGTTAATTTGATGTTAATGGAGAAACTCTCAGGAGTGTTATGAGAAAGCTGTCAAACTTCTACAACAATGGCTTCTTTCTGTATCTTGGCTTTCTACTTCCTTGAAAATATAGTGTTTCCGTCTACTCCATTGTCCATGAAAAACATCAATAGGTCACTGTGGGGAATTAGCAGATTCCAGTAAGAATAATAATTAGCTGTTCTGATTATGTGGATCACGTTTCCTTTCTAGAATAGCTCTAACATTTTCTCTAGCATGACCTGCAAGCGAAGCATTAACAAGTTAACAGTACTGTATAAAGTTTCAAATTGGTTAAAATGTTGTGATTCGTCAAGTGTGGGTTGTAAACAAAGATGGCTTTATATGCAGTGTGGCTTCCAGCCACATTGATACCCTTTTTCCACCAAAATCCCAGGTCCGGCCCGGGCAATTCAACACTGTTTCAAGCAGTGTCACAGCGGTTGGAGCCCCATTCACACCGCACCTTGGACCTGTGTTAGGGGCCGGTCTTCCCTCTGCCAGCACTTGGAGATGACATCATTTCCAAACACTGGTGAGCTGGTTATCCATAGGCTTTTATAGTGACCAAAGTAGGATGGTGTGGGTCCTTTCCTGGTTCAACCCTGGTAGATACCATGGTTGAATTCCCAGATAACTGGTTCCGGGTTATTTTTCCGAGACCCTTTTACACCAAGCCATGAACTGGGTTATTGCAGCAGTGGAAAAGGGGTATTAGATAGGAATGCACTGATACAACTACTACATCCCATAAAGGCCAGTAGATCCATGCACTTCCTATAAAGGTGGACCATTTGCACTAACATAGGACCTTGACATCCCCAAACAATTTATGCACCTTTGGCCATATTGTTAAACACTCTTTATTGAAAGTTAATTCCACTTTTCCACCAAAATGCCTGGTCTGACATGGGTTATTGAACATGGCTTGAAGCCACAGCAGTTTGAAACCCCATTCACAACGCAGGCTGAACCTGAGTTATTACTGGGGTCTTCCCTCTGCAGGTGCTTGGAGATGACATTATCTTCAAGTGTCAGTGATCCGGTTCCCCATATGCCTTTTTACCGTGACATGTGACTTTCAAATAATTCACCCTGCGGTATACCCGGATTGGGTCTTGGTTCGACCTGGGCAGCTACCATGATTGGATTTCCGGGTAACACAACCCAGGTCAACCCTTTCACACCAAACTTGGATCTGGGTTGCCCTGGCAATAACCCGGGTTATAAGTTTAGAGTGAAAGGGGTAATTTGCAAACATTGCTGAAAGGTAAAAGTCTGCACTTAGGCCCTCATTCCGAGTTGATCGCACGCTAGCTGCTTTTAGCAGCAGTGCAAATGCTAAGCCGCCGCCCTCTGGGAGTGTATCTTAGCAGAAGTGCGAACAAAAGATTAGCAGAACTGCTTTGAAAAAATGTCATGCCGGTTCTGAGTAGCTCCAGACCTACTCCTATCTTGCGGTCAGTGCAGACAGTTTAGTTCCTGGTTTGACATCACAAACACGTCCTGCGTTCAGCCAGCCACTCCCCCGTTTCCCCAGCCACTCCTGCGTTTTTATCAGGCACGCCTGCGTTTTTTAGCACACTCCCTGAAAACGCTGAGTTGCCGCCCAATAACACCCACTTCCTGTCAATCATACTACGAACACTTTTCAGTCGCTCGAGCTTGTGTAAAACTGCATCGTTTTGTGTGAAAGTATTTCGCGCGTGCGCACTGCGTACCATACGCATGCGCAGAAGTGCCAATTTTTAGCCTGATCGTTGCGCTGCGAAAAACGGCAGCGAGCGATCAACTTGGAATGAGGGCCTTAAACCATATTACTTACCGTATTTTTCGGACCATAAGACGCACCGGACCATAAGACGCACCTAGTTTTTAGAGTAGGAAAACTGGAAAAAAAAATATTCTGACCTCTAAGAGATATTTCTGCGATTTCTCAGACTCAATACAGTGCAGCCTTCTGTCAGAGCTAGAACACACAGACACACACACACACACACACACATCAGAGCCAGCATACACACAGACACACACACACACACACACATCAGAGCCAGCATACACACACACACACACACACACACACACACACACACACACAGTACCAGTGGTTCCCTGCGTCTCCTGAGAAGGGAGGAGGTAGGGAGGAGGTGGGGGGGAGCGGGGGAGTCACATGATGCCAGCTCTGCTGCTGAGATGTGGCCGCTCTGCGCTCTGCTGATGACGGCACAGCAGCAGCATCCAGGACCCGCCGCTACCCGCCGGCCGCCGCTACCCGACAGGAGGGAGGAGGTATGAGGGAACGGGGGAGTTACATGATGCTCTGCTGATGATGGCGCAGCAGTAGCATCCAGGACCCGCCGCTACCCGCCAGCCTCTGCTACCTGCCGGCCGCCGCCACTACCCGCAAACGTGTTATTCGCTCCATAAGACGCACATACTTTTCCCCCCACATTTTTGGGGAGAAAAAGTGCGTCTTATGTTCCGAAAAATACGGTATGTTGTATCTTACAAATACAAGTTAGTAAATGAAAATTGATGTCTGTTTTGAATCCTTAAACACCCGTTTGCATTCTGAGAATATAAATTTTTTCAATGCAATTGAAGGTACTGCAGTCATCTTTATATTAGATATATAAGAAAGTAATTTTATTTTTGTTCCTGTTTTTGGACTTTCCAGTGTTCATATAGTCAATGTTTTAAGGTATTGCACACTAGTGGAATTACTTATAATGTATGGCAAATTGAATAACTTGTAGACTTAGATGGACAAAACCTCTTCTTAGTTTAGACCAGAGGTTCTCAACTCTAGTCCTCCGCTTCCACCAACAGGTCATGTGTTGTGGATTATCCTGCTGCCACAGACAGAAATACTCAAAACATAACCTGTGGGAAAACCTGACGGTTGAGAAAAACCGGTTTAGACTACACAATAAATATATGGATGTGTAATTATACAGGAATGCTAAGTGTTACAGCTATCCTTAAATCACCCCAAATAGACCCGTGAAGTCTCCTGGTTCAGATGGATTCTCGGGAGAGTATTATAAAATACTACTCTCAAGACTCGTAGACCCATTAGTATTAGTTTTTAACGCCCTGCTTACTGCTCCTTCTATGCCTCAATATTTTAATGATGCTATTATCCGTCTGCTGCCTAAACCGGGCAGGAACCCCCACTTACCTGGCTCTTACAGGCCAATATCTCTACTCAATGTAGACTATAAATTATTAACTAAACTTCTGGCAGATAGGATTGAATTTCTGATACCGGGGGTGATTCATTCGGACCAGACAGGCTTTGTGGTCGGTAGACATTCCTCTGCATACATTCGCAAGGTTATTGCAGCTTCCCATTGGATGAGCTCCTCTTTAGATACTACAGCCTCCTTTTTATTATCACTCGACGCTGAGAAAGCGTTCGATTTGGTTTCCTGGGAACACTTATTCACTACCCTTAATAATTTAATTTTCCTTGGCAATTAATCTCTCTTATACGTACACTATATAGGAATTCCCATTCTCGAATTATATGTAATGGATACTTGTCAGCCCCTATACTTCTAAGCAGAGGAACTAGACAGGGATGCCCTCTTTCCCCCCTTTTATTTGCATTGGCCATTGAACCATTATCAATTGCTCTCCGCAGCCTTCCTGGTTTTCACGGCATACGTGTCGCTCATCCTTTTCTCAAATTGGCGTTATTTGCGGATGACATGTTGATGTTCCTTTCTGACCCTTTCGTCTCCATCCCAGCCATTCTACACTCCATTAATTCTTTTGGCCTCTTCTCAGGTTTTAAAATCAATTATGACAAGTCTGAGCTCCTCCCATTATCCTCTTCTGCGTCTGCTCTTCTCACTTCTTTTCCCTCTTCTCCTGTCCTGTCTATATTCAAGCACAATAAGTCCAGGTTAAAATATTTGGGCATATATATTTCGCCCTCTCTGTCCAATATTTATCCTCTTAATTTCACTCCTGTTTTACAGGCCATTGCAACACAATTAGAAACATGGACATCTCTACCCATGTCCCTTATGGGGAGAATTGCTGTACTAAAAAGTATTATTTTCCCCAAACTTTCCTATCTAATCCAGATGCTACCATACGCTTTGACGAAACCAGACATCAGACACTGTGAGAAACTTTTTACCAAGTTTCTATGGTTAGGCAAGAAACGTCGTGTGGCCCTGGCCAAACTTAAACTTTGCAAAAGTGCGGGTGGCCTGGCTATGCCTGATATATCTGCTTTCAACAAGGCTGTAGCATTTAGGTATATTTTTGACTGGTTTCTTTCTCGATCTACCTATTCTAGCTTTACTTTGGAACAAGCTCTCTGCGCTCCTTATGATCTTCGTGCTCTCCTACATACCCCTAAATCTGCTCTTCCTATGTCTATTCGTACTAACCCTCTCTTTTGGGATAGCTATTTAGCTTGGTGGTCTGTAAACAAATCACTTAGGAGAAACCCAGCTCACTCTAAATTTATCCCCTTTTGTGGTAACCCCTGTTTCCCAGCGGTGTTAGACAATGTGAGGTTCTTTCATTGGCGACATAAAGGCATTGCACTAATCAAAGACGTGTTTGATCCTGGGAGTGTACTATTGTCCTTTTCTAACTTAATTAATAAATATCAGATCCCGCGTTCAGACTTTTTTATGTACTTGCAGTTATGATATTTTGTCCTCTCTTTACCCCCACCATATGATCCGATCCTAGGCGCTGACCCTCTTATGCAAACTGTTTCTTTAGTCTCACTTTTCCCTTACAGAACCTCTTATTTATATTGGGACATCCTCTCTGGATTTGAATCAAAGCTTTGGGCACTGACTGTTAAGGCCTGGGAGACGGATTACCTCTCCCCTATGCCACACAAGTTACTGACAGATAATTTTTCTGCTATCCTCAAAGCGCTCCACTCGACACAGCTTCAGGAGACACATATTAAATTCACACATAGAGCCTACATCACACCTGGCCAACGAAAACATATGGTTCCTGCTGAATCTGGTCTTTGGCTAAAGTGTGGAATTCCCAATGCTCTGTTCTTACACTGTTTCTGGAACTGCCCCAAGATTAAAAAATTCTGGTACAAAGTCTTATGGTTTATTAACGCAACAGTTCATCTTAAACTAAAGTTGAATTGCAAGGCAATGCTTGGATTGATTTTCTCGGATTGGGATATCCCATCACAATGCAAACATCTTATCCCATTACTATATATTATTCTAACCTTGGGGAAAAAGTTGATCCTTACTAATTGGATTGTCAAATCTCCCCCTAGGCTTGATACTCTACGTTCACACCTTATTTATACCTTATATTTAGACCGCCAATCCACTCTACCCAGAGGTGAATGTAATGTTATACGCTTCTATAAAAAATGAGTCCCATTTATAGCCCAACAACAACATGTGCTATCTATATTTGACTTGACTACATGGTTCTTACTACGTTGCATCACCTCCGACCTTTAAATATGTTTGTTCTTTATGTTACCGATTATTAATCTGACCTGATATGTGAATTCTTTTCTGATATTTGATACTCACCTTGTTGCATACTCAGCATAAGATTGTTTATCTATGATCTTTGCCAGCACAATCTCTGTACCCTCTGTCCCTCCCTCCCCTCCCTCCCCTCCCCCCCATCCTCAGTTCATCCCCCCTTTTCTTTCTTTATCTATGCTAACTTTTTCCTTTATTTTTATTTGTTATATGTGCATTTTCTTACGTGACTGTAGGTCTACTACAGAACTATTTTAAATACTGCGTTGTTATAATGTTGGCGAGGGACTTCATATTATGCTTGTCCTACCTTTTGACATGTCAGTTGTCTTCTTGCTCCGGTTCGTAGGAAATGCACAAATGTATGTATATTTCTTTCTTTATCACTTTATAAAAACTCAATAAATATATATTTTTTAAATCACCCCAAATAGCCCTGTTTGGTGGGCCACAGACCTTTCTACTTAACCGTGCTGTGCGTATTTTTCTTAAATATGTGCTTCTCCATCTGCTACTACTTCATACCTATTCCTTTGTGACAAAAGTAGCAATCTGAAGCACTTTGTGCACTAATTACTAAGGTGCAATAGTCAGGTGAAGTACGCAATCTAGGTAAAAAGGCAGAAGTCTGGTCTGATACCAATATCTCGTGCCATGCCTCACACCATGCCCCTTTAAGCTAAATCTGTGACTTTATAGCAATTCCTTTAGCATCAAAAGTAGCAATCCAACGTGCTTAGCAGGGGCGGATTGGGACGCCGGGGCATTGGTCCAGTTCCGGCTAGGCTGGCCCCGTTGTCCCCTCGGTGGGCTGACTCCCCCCTCCACCACCAGGCCGGCTTCCGTGATCGGAGCCGGGTAGCGTTTAGAAAGAGCCCCCTTTCACAGCCAGTATGACTGAAGCTGCAGCCCATGCAGCTGCACGTGCTCGGTGGGCTGTTCAGCCCCTCCGAATCCTCACACTGTAAGCCCCGCCCTCTTCATGACATCGGGCAGGGTGCAGGGCCAGCACTCAGCAGCACTACTTCCATGTAACAAACTACAGAAACTCTGAGAATGAGATGGGATGAGGCGAGACAGAAGAGACTAGTACACTGAAACATTGCGAGTGAGTAAGCTGCAGTCCAGCAAGGTACAAGGATAAGGGAGAGGAATGTGAGTTAGGAATGACAGTGTAGTGAAAGAAAAGAGTAGTGCACCCGAGGCTGCAAAGAAAAGTAGGTGATAGAGAAAAGAAGGCTAGTGAGATGCTCTGTGTGAGAGGTTAGAAAGGAGTCATGGATAGTATGTTATGTGAGAGATGAAAAAGGAAAACAAGTGAGTGAGATATGATATAGAAAAGAAAGGGAGATTAAATAAATGAGAATAAAGACTAAAGGGAAAGGTGAGGCTTCAAAGAGCGTACAGAGTAAAGAAAAGGGTTTATAGGCACCTGCGTATGCTGTAAAATAGAGGGATAGGGACATGTGTGTGTAATGGAATTTAGAGGGATAGGGACCTTCGTGCTGTGTAATTGTAGGCTTGCGAGCAGGACCTTCCTACCTCTATGACTGTTTGTAATTACCCAGTTTGTCCTATCATTGTGTCCAGTTGTAAAGCGCAAGGAATTTACTGCGCGATATAAGGAACTGTTAATAAATAAATATAGCGGGATAGGGACCTCTGTGTGTAGTGCAATATAGAGGGATAGAGACCTTTGTGCGGTGTAATATAGAGGAATAGGGACCTGAGCGAGGTGTACTATAGAGGGATAGGAACCTGTTCGCAGTGTACAATAGAGGGATAGGACCTGCGTGTGGTGTGAGAGTATGTAGTATGTAGTATGAGAGCATAGAAAGAAAAAAAATTAATAAACTAAAGGAAACAAAAAATAAAGAGAGAAGTGGAGAAGTTGCAGGCAGTTGGTTAATCAGACTCAGATGTAGCATAGTATTGGAGTTTTACGGGTATGTTACTGAAAGTGATTGCGTGCAGAGATCCTGAATTGCTCACATTGGATGCCATATTCAGATGGAGGATCTGCACCTAGCAGATGGTGTAACCGGTAGTGCACCAAGATGTATTGCAGAGTCTGTAAACACTGAAAGTGAGCGTCTGTCATTGCACATTTAGACGCATGCATGTACACCAGGGATGGGCTTTGTAGTGGCATTAGCATGAAGTCACAGACCCAACTGCAGCAAAAGATGCAAGGAAGGCTGTGTCAGGCTCTATGAGGAGGGAGTATCCCGCCCACGTCGATAGACCCCATCCCCCTCAACAGACCCCACCTCCATTAGGGCTGCTTTCAGAAATTTCCTGTTCTGGTTTTCCATCCCAATCCGCACCTGGTACTTAATACACTAATTAGCATACTAAAATGAAACTGGACACTTTCACACAGAAAAATGACCCAGGTTGAGCCAGCTTGCCCCGGCAAATTCCCGGGTCCAACTCTCTGGGTGGGGTGTAATGCCGTTCCGAGTTGGCCGAAGGTGTCGGTTCCTGACCGAATGTGGACATTTGTTTAAAGCAGCAATAATTTATAAGGCATGGTTTTGCCTTGTACATGATTGCCGCTTTAAAAAAACGTCTGAGTTCGGCCGGGAACCTGCACCTCTGGCCATTATATCCGCCCTCTGTGTGAAAAGGGTATTGGTAAATTTACACTTAAATCTGTTTCTGGTTGTCTTTGTTGAACACTTTTGAAGTTAACGTATATCAGAAAAATATCACATAATTATTGTCTTCAAATACAACTTTTGAGTACAAGACAAAACAACTGCAAAGCAATATAAGTACAGCTTAGATGCTCATCAGATGCAAATAATGTTTCCACTCAAATTATATTGTTATAAATAAACTATTTCTATACATTTCTAGCATGAAACATTCCTACACAAAGTAGAAAAATCTACAAGCTATTTCCATGTGATAGAGGTCAAATGTGCACAGACTTGGCAGACAAAACTTTTGGTGTCCTGCATCCTATATTAGAAAAGGCTAATGCTGCTCCTCACCTCTATAGGGGGGATTCAAGGGTTTTACACTCTGGCATCCACTAGATGTCACCTGACGGATTAATTCAAGTGTTGCATAGCCACCGATGCTGACATTACTGTTATGTTGTTCCACCATTTTGACAGAATGATAACTAGTCTACAATATAGGGCCTAATTCATGTTTGCACGCAATGGGCGATTATCACGCAACAGAGCAATTATCGGCACATTGCGCATATGCTGCAATGCGCATGTGCCAAGGTTGCACTGCGATTCCACTCGCAATGAGTATTTCATGGTGGAGTGATTGACAGGAAGTGACAGTTTTTAGGTGGTAATAGGGAGTTTACAAGTAGTGTTTAGAAAAATGAAGGCGTGTCATGGCAGTTTTTGGGGCATACATTTGCCATCAGCTGCAAACTCATATGTGCCATATCCAGCCTGCGTAGCCATAGGCCGGCCCTTAGCGTTGATGTTACTCATTTTTGCGTATAGGCTGTGAACGTGTAGGCAATTACAAATGCATTTGCAATGGCTCCAGTGGGCATCTATTTTCTTTTTTGTATAATCTGATTTTTATTGAAGAAAGAAAAAAAAGTGCATTGAAAATACAATAAACAGGTACAACACTAAAAGTATCATAAAATAGATCAAACAACACACGTTGTAGCAAAATTTTGTACCTCAAATAAAGTATCAGTCATAATAATCTATTATCATCATTCAATGCCAATATAATTCACAACTTGAACCCTAAAATGTTAAGAAGAGAGAGAGAAGGAAAAGAAACAAAAAGGGGAGAGATAGAAAACATGAAGGAAATGATCTAACAGTCTTGAAAAAGAAAGGGAAAAAAGGAGGAAAGAAGAAGAGCACCCTGGGAGGGCACTAATTCAAAAATGTACACTGTATTTAAAAATAACATAATTGTTTATGAACACATTGTTTATAATTATCCTTTGTTTTAAAGTCAAGCCAGGGAAACCAGGTGGCCGTAAATTTGAAGGATCGGAATGTGGAGGAGAGGAGAAGATCCTCCATAATTATATAACTCTCTATTCTGCAAAACCAGTCTTTTCGCGTGGGTGGGGAGATGGATTTCCATAGGATGGGTATAACTGAATGGGCTGCGTTGCCAACATGTTTCATTAGAGACTTCTTGTATCTGGGTACTGAGAGCGAGGGGTGACCCAATAGCAAGAAAGCAGGATCGACTGGCAGTTGAACATTTAATATCTTGTTAGAAATTTTAAGTACATCATCCCAAAAGGGTCTTATGCGTGGGCAGTCCCACCATATATGAATCACTGTACCTATTGCTGAAGAACAGCGCCAACATTTGTTCGAAGAAGTAGGAAACATCATGTGAAGAATAGAAGGGTATCTATACCAACGGGTTAGTATTTATATTGGGTCTCTCTAATTTGAATGCATATAGAGCTGGCATGAGTTTTGAGGAATATAATTTCCCACTCTTTTTGTGAACATTTTATATTAAGATCTTTTTCCCATGCGAGTGCAAAAGGGGGTTTAGATTCAGATTGGGGAGTTTGTAGTATTTTGTATAAAATAGATATAGTGTGGTATGGGGGTTGGGGGGAAACACAAAGCTTTTCAAACGGAGTCAACTCTCTGGCAATCGCAGAATGTCCAGGATATGTTGATATAAAATGTCTGACTTGTAAGAATTTCCAAAAATCTGTCTGTGGGATATCCCAGTTTTCCCTAACTTCAGAAAACTGTTTAACGTGAGAAGTAGAGATCAGCTGGCAGACCCTAAAGAGCCCTGCCTCGGTCCATCTAGAAAAATTACATGGGTTAAAACCTGGTGGGAAATCACGATTAGCTAAAAAGGAGGTCAATGGGCCAAGAGGAAGAAATGGAGATCATACGTCGTATATTTTTCCATAGAGAAATGGTTGGGGTAATCGTCGTGTGAGGGGAGAAGAGTTTTGAAAGCTTTGGCAACAAAGGGAAATCTCAGGATGTTGTGACATGCAAAACCCCTCAAGTATCACCCATTGCTTTATATCTCTATTCCTGGTCCAATCGAGCACTCTATTCAATAAAATAGCATAGTAATTATTTTTGATATGTGGTAGTTGAATACCACTTGTAAACGCTGGTTTACGTACAGGACTAAAGCAACACTTTAAAAAGAGATTTCATACACTTTAAATGAAGCCGCTGCGGCCGCTATACTTAATCCACAACCTACGTACCTATTACACCATTAGCGTACAGAGTCCCGTACCGTGTACGGACTTTGCGTACAAACGCCGTGCTCACAGTACAAAGTACACTCAGCGCGTACACACCCAAAGATACACCGTGAACCCTTAACAGCTATGCATGCGATAGTAATACACTTTAAACCTTAGCAGGGAAAGGAAAACACGACACCAGATTGTATTTAAACTGCTGGGTTCCGACACCACAACATATTATTACTGAAAGGGGGTTACAATCACAAAGCAATACAATACAAAAGAATAATGGCTACAGTCAATGGTACATACTTTTGGTTTCACCTGCGCTTCCCGGTCCGGTCCTCAGTCATCAAGGGTGATGACCTTCAGAGTCTGTGATAGTGACCTGGCATGCAGCTGGCTCTTTATACAGTAGATCAAAACATAATACAATAGACACTGTGTGCTCTTCTTCCATTGGTTCGGGGGTGGGACATATCCTGTGCACCGGGGATCATTGGTCAGCTCAAGAAGTGGGCGATGGCTAAGACTTGAGATGTGATTTCTGTTGTTTGCATCTGAGTTCCCACCCCATGACCAGTTAAACCCATCACATTAATCATACATAAATCTGGTATTATTATTAACTTAATGTGGTAATATATAATATTCTTATTCCCACCAGATTAATGTTTACGTGACTCTGAACAATATGATCCCACACATGATATGATTATCTATTTCCATCCTCAAGATATACATATATCTATATATATATATATATATATATCTATATATATATATATATATATATATATATATATGGTACACAATTGGGGGGAGGGGGTTTAGCGACCAATGGTGTCTAAAAGAACTCACACTTTAGGTGAATAATTAAAAATATAAAATACAATTTATTCACGTATAAATTTAAAACAACAAATCTTTTTCTAAAAAATGGGATAAAAAGTATACACACATACAATATAATACCAGTTAAAATGAATAAATAATAGAAGATTCCTTAACTTGGTATGCAGTCACTGCCAGATCTTTTTTTTTTTAATTATTCACCTAAAGTGTGAGTTCTTTTAGACACCATTGGTCGCTAAACCCCCTCCCCCCAATTGAGTACCAAATTTACGATACAGGGAACCGCCATCTCTGTTTGGGGGTAAGCAGACGCCCTTTTAAATTCTTAGGGAGTGTCAGATCCATTTGTTTGGTATAATTCACATTCAGGATAAGTAAACGTTGGTGAACACACGTGGCGCAATAATTTCTTTCTATTTTTATATATTTATATATATATATATATATATATATATACATACATACCACACACATACTCCTGCTATTACAATTTGTTAGGAATTATATATATATATATATATATATACATACATACACACACATATATATATATATATATATATATATATATATACAAACAAACACATACATCTCCAAGAGTTTAGACTATGAATGTTAATATCTCAGATTTCTAAATGTCTGGTTTGTATTTTTGTTAGCTATTGCTAATTGAGTTTCTCTCAGCCTGGGTTTCTGGGTATTGTCTCTATTTGTTTTGTCTTCAGGTAAGACAATGACAATCCAGTTCTTATTGCTTTCAATAGAAACTCGGCTACCCTAGTAAACAAAGGTGTTTGCCTTCTTCATAGAATTTCAAAGCTTAGTGTAAATAAGGCCATTGTATTTTAGTCTCTGGGAGTTTAATTTATGTGTGACCGATCTTCATGCTATTTAGTAGAGGACGCAGACAGTGTGGGATTTATGCAATATATAGATTAGATTTATGATATGTCTTTGTGGCTTTTCCATGCGAGTACAAATTCCACTGTAATTACTCATACCACGCTCTAATGCGCAGGACCAGAGGAGCGACCATACGCAATTTGCACGTAATATGTGCACGCACAGCCGAATACGTACGCACAGGGAGGCCATCTATGTGGTGTTTGTACGTAATGTGTGTGTTGTAATATTTTCTGACTTCGACAGTCCACCCTTTGGCAGTCATCAATAACTGCCACTAACTAATCAGTAAACAGGGGGAAAAAAATTAGATTTTAAACCTAACGGTAAATCTTTTTCTCGTAGTCCGTAGAGGATGCTGGGACTCCGTAAGGACCATGGGGATAGACGGGCTCCGCAGGAGACATGGGCACTTTAAGAAAGACTTTGGATCTGGGTGTGCACTGGCTCCTCCCTCTATGCCCCTCCTCCAGACCTCAGTTAGAGAAACTGTGCCCAGAGGAGACAGACAGTACGAGGAAAGGATTGTAGTTAATATAAGGGCAAGATTCATACCAGCCACACCAATCACACCGTATAACCTGTGATATACAATCTAGTTAACAGTATGAACAACAACATATCATCGGTCCATAACCTGCGAAACTATAACATAACCCTTATGAAAGCAATAACTATATACAAGTCTTGCAGAAATAGTCCGCACTTGGGACGGGCGCCCAGCATCCTCTACGGACTACGAGAAAAAGATTTACCGGTAGGTTTAAAATCTTATTTTCTCTAATGTCCTAGAGGATGCTGGGACTCCGTAAGGACCATGGGGATTATACCAAAGCTCCTAAACGGGCGGGAGAGTGCGGATGACTCTGCAGCACCGATTGAGCAAACAGGAGGTCCTCCTCAGCCAGGGTATCAAACTTATAGAACTTTGCAAAGGTGTTTGACCACGACCAAGTAGCAGCTCAACACAGCTGTAGTGGTGAGACCCCTCGGGCAGCCGCCCAAGACGAGCCCACCTTCCTAGTGGAATGGGCCTTAACCGATTTTGGTAACGGCAATCCTGCCGTAGAATGTGCCTGCTAAATCGTGTTACAGATCCAGCGAGCAATAGTCTGCTTTGAAGCAGGGCTGCCAACCTTGTTTGCTGCATATAGGACAAACAGTGCTTCTGTTTTTCTGATCCTAGCCGTTCTGGCCACGTAAATCTTCAAAGCCCTGACCACATCAAGGGACTCGGAATCCTCCAAGTCCCGAGTAGCCACAGGCACGACAATAGGTTGGTTCATATGAAAGGATGAGACCACCTTAGGTAAGAATTGAGGATGGGTCCGCAATTCCGCTCTATCCATATGGAAAACCAGATAGGGGCTTTTATTTGATAAAGCCACTAATTCCGAAACTCGCCTAGCCAAAGCCAAGGCTAACAACATGACCACCTTCCAAGTGAGATATTTCAACTCCACTGTTTTAAGTGGTTCAAACCAATGTGACTTAAGAAAACTTAACACCACGTTAAGGTCCCAAGGCACCACCGGAGGCACAAAAAGGAGGCTGAATATACAGTACTCCCTTCACAAAAGTCTGTACTTCAGGCAGAGAGGCCAATTCCTTTTGAAAGAAAATGGATTAGGCCGAAATCTGAACTTTAATGGAGCCTAATTTTAGGCCCAAATTCACTCCAGGTTGTAGGAAGTGAAGAAAACGGCCTAGATGGAATTCTTCCGTAGGAGCATTCCTGGTCTCACACCAAGAAACAGATTTTCGCCATATTCGGTGATAATGTTTAGATGTCACGTCCTTCCTAGCCTTTATAAGCGTAGGAATGACCTCATCCGGAATACCTTGTTCCGCTAGGATCCGGCGTTCAACCGCCATGCCGTCAAACGCAGCCGCGGTAAGTCTTGGAACAGACAGGGACCCTGTTGCAACAGGTCCTGTCTTAGAGGAAGAGGCCACGGATCTTCTGTGAGCATTTCCTGCAGATCCGGATACCAGGACCTTCGTGGCCAATCCGGAACAATGAGTATTGTACTCACTCCTCTTTTTCTTATTATTCTCAACACCTTGGGTATGAGAGGAAGAGGAGGAAATACATAGACCGACTGGAACACCCACGGTGTCACTAGGGCGTCCACAGCTACCGCCTGAGGATCTCTTGACCTGGCGCAATACCTTTGTAGCTTTTTGTTGAGACGGGACGCCATCATGTCTATTTGGGGCATTCCCCACCGACTTGCAATCTGTGCGAAGACTTCCTGATGAAGTCCCCACTCTCCTGGATGCAGGTCGTGTCGGCTGAGGAAGTCTGCTTCCCAGTTGTCCTCTCCCGGAATGAACACCGCTGACAGTGCACTTACATGATTCTCTGCCCAGCAAAGAATTCTGGTGGCTTCCGCCATCGCCACTCTGCTCCTTGTGCCGCCTTGGCGGTTTACATGAGCTACTGCAGTGACGTTGTCCGACTGAATCAGCACCGGTCGGTCGCGAAGTAAGGTTTCCGCTTGACGTAGGGCGTTGAATATGGCCCTCAGTTCCAGGATGTTGATGTGAAGACAAGTCTCTTGACTTGACCAAAGGCCTTGGAAATTTCTTCCCTGTGTGACTGCTCCCCAACCGCGGAGGCTCGTGTCCGTGGTCACCAGGATCCAATCCTGAATGCCGAACCTGTGGCCCTCTAGAAGGTGAGCACTCTGCAGCCACCACAGGAGAGAAACCCTGGCCCTGGGGGACAGAGTGATCCGCTCATGCATGTGCAGATGTGACCCGGACCATTTGTCCAATAGGTCCCACTGGAAAGTCCTTGCATGGAACCTGCCGAAGGGAATGGCTTCGTATGTCGCCACCATTTTTCCCAGGACTTGAGTGCAATGATGCACTGACACTTGTTTTGGCTTCAACAGGTTCTTGACTAGAGTCATGAGTTCCTGCGCTTTTTCTTCCGGAAGAAAAACCCTTTTCTGGTCTGTGTCCAGAATCATGCCCAAGAAGGACAAGCGAGTCGTAGGATCCAGCTGCGACTTTGGAATATTGAGAATCCAGCCGTGTCGCTGTAACACCTTCAGTGAAAGGGATACGCTGTTCTACAACTTCTCCCGTGATCTCGCTTTTATGAGGAGATCATCCAAGTACGGGATAATTGTGACACCCTGCTTTCGCAGGAGCACCATCATTTCCGCCATTACCTTGGTAAAAATTCTCGGGGCCGTGGAAAGCCCAAACGGCAACGTCTGAAATTGGTAATGACAATCTTGTATCGCAAATCTCAGGTACGCCTGATGAGGAGGATATATGGGAACATGCAGGTATGCATCCTTTATGTCCAGCGATACCATAAAATCCCCCCCTTCCAGGCTGGCGATGACCGCTCTGAGCGATTCCATCTTGAACTTGAACCGTTTTAAGTAAAGGTTCAGGGATTTTAAATTCAAAATGGGTCTGACCGAACCGTCTGGTTTCGGGACCACAAACAGGGTTGAGTAGTACCCCTTCCCCCTCTGAAGCAGGGGAACCTCAGCCACCACTTGTTGAAGACACAATTTTTGAATCGCCTGTAACACTATCTCCCTTTCCAGGGGAGAAGTTGGTAGCGCCGATTTGAAAAACCGGCGAGGAGGCACCTCTTCGAATTCCAGCCTGTATCCCTGGGTAACAATTTCCATTGCCCAGGGATCCACCTGTGATTGAACCCAGATGTGGCTGAAAAGTCGAAGACGTGCCCCCACTGGAGCGGATTCCCTCAGGGGAGCCCCAGCGTCATGCGGTGGATTTTGCAGAGGCCAGGGAGGACTTCTGTTCCTGGGAACTAGCTGTGTTGTGCAGCTTTTTCCTCTGCCCTTACCCCTGGCAAGAAAGGACGATCCACGTACTCTTTTGCTTTTATTTGAACGAAAGGACTGCATTTGATAATGAGGCGCTTTCTTAGATTGTGAGGGAACATAAGGCAAAAAATTCGATTTACCTGCCGTAGCTGTGGAGACGAGGTCCGAGAGGCCCTCTCCAAACAATTCCTCACCCTTGTACGGCAAAAACTCCATATGCCTCTTTGAGTCGGCATCCCCCGTCCACTGTCGGGTCCATAAGACTCGCCTAGCAGAAATGGACATAGCGTTTATTCTGGAACCCAGTAAACTAATGTCTCTTTGAGCATCCCTCATATATAAGACAGCATCTTTTATATGCCCTAGGGTCATTAAAATGGTATCCTTATCAAGGGTCTCAATATCCACTGATAAAGAATCTGTCCATGCTGCTACAGCACTACAAACCCAGGCCGACGCAATTGCCGGTCTGAGCAACGTACCAGAATGAGTGTAAATGGACTTCAAGGTAACCTCCTGCTTGCGGTCAGCAGGATCCTTGAGGGTAGCCGTATCTTGGGACGGGAGCGCTATCTTTTTTGATAAGCGTGTCAAAACTTTGTCTACCCTAGGAGAGGATTCCCACCGTATTCTGTCCTGTGACGGGAAAGGACACGCTGTTAGAATCCTTTTGGGAATCTGCAGTTTTTGTCTGGAGTTTCCCATGCTTTTTCGCATAATTCGTTCAGCTCATGTGAGGAGGGAAAGGTGACCTCAGGTTTCTTTCACTTATACATGTGTACCATCGTGTCAGGGACAGTGGGTTCCTCAGTAATATGCAAAACATCTTTAATTGCGATAATCATATATCGAATACATTTAGCCACCCTTGGCTGCAATTTTGCATCATCGTAGTCGACACTGGAGTCTGAATCCGTGTCGGTATCTGTGTCAACTATTTGGGATAGTGGGCGCTTCTGAGACCCCGAAGATCCCGGCGACATAGGGACAGACATGGGTTGACTCCCTGACTGTACCCTAGCTTCAGCTTTGTCTAATCTTTTGTGCAATAAATTTACATTAGCACTTAAAACATTCCACATATCCATCCAGTCAGGTGTCGGCGCTGCCGACGGAGACCTAATATTCATACACTCCCCCTCCTCCTTAGGTGAGCCTTCAACCTCAGACATGTCGACACACGCGTACCGACACACCACACACACACACACAGGGAAGCTCTTTTCTGAAGACAGGTTCCCCACCAGGCCCTTTGGAGAGACAGAGAGAGAGTATACCAGCACACACCCCAGCGCTATATGACCCAGGAAAAAACACAGAATGTTTACCCAGTAGCGCTTATGTATAATGTATATGCGCCAATTATGTGCCCCCCCTCTACTTTAAAACCCTCTTTCACCGTGTGTCAAGCAGGGGAGAGTCCGGGGAGCTTCCTCTCAGCGGTGCTGTGGAGAAAAAATGGCGCTGGTGAGTGCTGAGGGATAAGCCCCGCGCCCTCGGCGGCGGGCTTCTGTCCCGCTCAAATGTACAAATAACATGGCGGGGGCTCTTTTTATACATGTACAGTGCCCAGCTGTACATGTATATATGTTCATTTGCCACCTGAGGTGTTTATTGCTGCCCAGGGCGCCCCCCCTGCGCCCTGCACCCTTACAGTGACCGGAGAGTGTGAGGTGAATGGGAGCAATGGCGCACCGCTTCACTGCTGTGCGTTACCTCTTATGAAGATCATTTCTTCTGCCGCCTCTGAAGTCTTTTCCTCACATACTCACCCGGCTTCTTTCTTCCGGCTCTGCGAGGAGGACGGCGGCGCGGCTCTGGGACGGACGGCGAGGGTGAGACCTGCGTACCGATCCCTCTGGAGCTTATGGTGTCCAGTAGCCTAAGAAACAGAGCCCTGAAACTCAGAGAAGTGGGTCTGTTTCTCTCTCCTCAGTCCCTCGATGCAGGGAGTCTGTTGCCAGCAGGCTCCCTGAAAATAAAAAACCTAACTAAAATACTTTCTTTTACAGGAATCTCAGGAGAGCTCCCTGAAAGTACCCAATCTCCACTGGGCACAGTATCAAACTGAGGTCTGGAGGAGGGGCATAGAGGGAGGAGCCAGTGCACACCCAGATCCAAAGTCTTTCTTAAAGTGCCCATGTCTCCTGCGGAGCCTGTCTATCCCCATGGTCTTTACGGAGTCCCAGCATCCTCTAGGACGTTAGGGAAATATTACCTATACAATATATACAAAAGCTTGGATGATCGGGGAAAAGTTGTAGGTGGGAAATGTATGACCTAGTGGGATAGTAAAAAGCATGTATGTATGAATCCATGTCTGAGGGGCATGTATCATCGTGCCGAATATGTTCTAGATAAGCTTTGAGGTATTGCGAAGTATACATTAAATCCTTCTCATCCCGTATTAAGGGTCTGTAAATGGGCCAACAAACACTACCGAGCTCTTTTCGGCTCCTTGTTCCAACAAATGGGGTGCACATTTAGTTGATGATACATGGAGGGGGAATATACGTGAGCGCTAGTATATGTGGATATCACCTGTCGACTATGTGTGCTATTAACTGGAGGTTGAAGAGATTAAGATAAGACACATATATAAGAATACATTCACATAAACATTTTGGGTAGGGCTGACGTCTTTTCCGGTTGGACGTATCTGGGCAGAGGGGGAGACAAAGAAAAATGGGTGAAAGAAACAGGCCATGAAATTCATTTGCAATCCTTATCATAACACTGTCTCTATGGATGGGTCGTAAATTAAATCTGCTGCTATAACAGCACCCTCGCTCCTTTGACTCATCAAATTTGTGCCGTGCTTGCGCCGCGTTAGAATTTGAACACACCTAAATATCGAACCAATAATTATGACGACTCCCAGGATACAAAGGAGAAACTTCCCCACACTCATAATAACATTTTGGGCCCACTCTCCTGAACCTGAGAACCATTTGCGTGGGTTCAACCATGAGACCCAGCCGGTCAGTTCATTACTCACAGTCGCTAAGGTAAGGTTGTGCTTCCTCCTGAACTCCCACTTCAACTGCAAGATATCGTCCATCATTTGATCGATGATCTCCGTTGGGTCATCAGTGCTGTTTGTAATATATGTACAGCACTTCACACCATATTGAGTTGCCAGAGTAACACAGTACCCACCTGTCACGGCTGTGACATAATTAAGGACCATTCTGTGCTGAATCAGTTCCTTCTTGTAAGCTTGTAACTCCCTTCCTGTATACCTGAAGGTGTCGTCATACATCTCAGTGATATTATCTATCAAGTTTGCTAGCGCATGGATATACCTATAATTTATAGTTCCTCTGGCAGTACGGGTAATGTCTAATGGGAGAAGGAACTGAATCCCGGTGGATTCGTGGATCAAATCAGAGGCTGCGTGCTCTGCCCTATCTATGAGGTGCCTCTTGATGATGTGTTCATAGTGAGTATGAGTATAAGGAGCCTGAGCACTGCGGTGAACGTCTTTCATTTTATCATGGGTTATGGTCATGACCTCCGGTAGTACTCTCCCAATATAACACAATCCCTCTGAGCTCGGGGCAAGCCACTTGTACGCCTTCCTCCCACGTATGAAATAGGCATCATCTGGGAGGACATAGGGGACAAAATACAACATCACCATAGTACAAATTTTCCAAGTAAAGAAACCAATCCCTAGTTCTCCCATCTGCTCAGTACAAGTATCGGGCTGGATGATATGAGCACAATACCCTGACGATACTTTTCCAACCCACATGGTCTTGCTTCCACGGGTATACCTATACCGAAAATACCTCCCACTGTTGGCTATTTGGCGTACAAGTTCAGAGTCTATGGGTATCCTATCAGCTCTGTATGAAAAGGTCATTGTCTGGTTATTCAACGTCACTTCCCAATTTCCCGGTTTTCGGTAATTGGAAATAATAAAACACAATAAGGACCTGTCTACATGATACTGGTGGAGCTTCAAACTAGGGGGCCTAGAGATATTGAATTTCTTGTCCACCGGTCTCCCATCCCGCAATTCGAGTACCTCATCTATTGCTAAAGGGTATGGTACTAATCCTGACTTACTCTGACCTTGAGGTACTTGTGAGCACACCCAGCATTCTGTCTGGTTTAAGACCTTACCCACTAGTGAGTGGTAATCACTCAACGGATGGCGGTCCATGTCGATATTAAGGTTGGACTGACATCTCTGGATGCACCCATCTTCTACTATATTCTCACAATTCCTACAAATACAATATTCATCAGACAATAACCCCTCACAGTGCCTCCGAGCTCCCTGACTACTAGAGCGCTTACTGATGCCAGCCTTTACTAGAGTGATGTGCTGCTCTTGAGATCCTACAAATTCATACTCGCCATCAGAACCCATTCCAGATCCCTGCTCGACCTCTCTGGGACCCTCGCCAAAACAAACTGTCCTGATCAAAACCAGAATTACTAACAGAACCCGAAACGCAGTCTCTTGTGATCGATCCATTTCGTTAGGGGAAAGGAGGAAAATAAGAAGGAGAAAAGAAAGGAAAATTCAGGGGGAGGTAAAAAAAGAAAAATGGTGCGACAACTGTTCTAGATCTTGTTACTCTCTATGTTCAGATGCACTTCAACAGTCCTGCCTCTCAACTTTCCCGGAACAAACACTCCAGTGATACGAGATTCTCTACACTCTGCTCTTTGTCACAAGTTCTCTCCGGGTCAGCGACCTTCTTGCAGTGGGACGAGTGGACCCAAGTCTCTCTTTCGGCAACCTTCAATGCTGTCGTGCTGGTTAACAAGACTTGGTATGGTCCTTCCCACCTGTCTATGAGGCAACCTGAGCGTAAGAAATTTCAAATCATCACATAATCCCCAGGCTCAATGTCATGACAATTACTGTTCGGTAGGTCAGGAATCACCAGCTTTAAGTTTCTTTGTTGATTTCTCAGCTGCTGGCTCATCCCAACCAAATATTTCACAGTCACTTCATTATTACATTTCAAGTCATCCTGGGGGGTCTATCATTACATGAGGTTGTCGACCAAAAAGAATTTCAAAGGGTGATAAGTTAAGTGGAGACCTGGGAGTGGTTCTGATGCTGTACAACACTAGTGGCAAAGCTTCTGGCCACAACAATCCAGTCTCAGCCATTAATTTGCTCAGCTTGTTCTTAATAGTGCTGTTCACTCTCTCTACCTTTGCACATGCCTGTGGACAGTACGGAGTATGCAGCTTGCTATTAATTCCCATCAGTTTGCACATGACCTGAAAGACTTCACCTGTAAAATGGGTACCCCTGTCACTTTCAATTATTCTAGGGACACCATATCTACACACATATTCCTGCACAATTTTCTTTGAGTGAACGTAGCAGTATTTGTGGCAGCAGGGAATGCTTCTACCCAGTTGGAAAATACATTAATACAAACTAACACATATTTCAAATTCCTACAGGGTGGTAACTGTATGAAGTCGATTTGTATTACCTGAAAAGGTCCGTCTGTAGGAGGGATATGGGATGGCTCTGTTGGTATTGTCTTTCCAATATTCTTCCTCAAGCAAGTAAAGCATGTCATTGCTCTCTTACCTGCATGAGAAGAGAATCCTGGCGCACACCAGTAGGCTCTTACCAATTTGCACATACCCTCTTTGCCCAGATGAGTCAGACCTGTGCCGCCTCAGCTAGGCTTGGAAGATATGCTCTGGGGGCCACTGGCTTACCGTGTCCACCTGTCCATAGTCCTGAGGACTCCTGGCCATACCCCTTTGTCCTCCAGACTGCCTCTTCCTGTAGGGAACACAAATTTTTTCATTTTAATTTACTATCGTGTGTTATCAGTTGTGTGAAGTAACCCGTCTCTGGATGAGAGAAGAGAGAGGAAAAAAATAGTAAATAAAAAAAAAAAGAAAATGTCAGGTTTGGAAATGTCAGGTTTGGCATTCACCAACAGGCTGTCACACCATCACGCATATCAGTGTCTGTACACAGTCTCCCTTCACCAGTATTCTCATTCTCCACCCTTTGTGCATGACCAGGCACACTGCATTAATACTGGTGTCCTTATGTCCTTATGCTGGTGAGATATACTGGATTTGGGCAGAGCTCTGAAGGACTGATTAGGCATGTGGCGTTTGAACTGTGATCGGGTCCACGTATTGTACCGTCCTGTCGGTGAATGTAAGAAATTAGGCGGAAACTTTGAAGGAAAATCACATAGATGTTAGTAACAGCTAAGTTTGTAGAGGCAAAGAGGATTTTAGAAAATTTTACAACTGGATTGTGCACTATGGGGAAGTGATTCTCTACTGTCTATACCCCTAAAAAAAAATCTGTGTGTTTTATCTCTACTGGGACTATCCCACCCATCAATCCAGTGTCCTGTCCATCCTCAATTCATAGGGAACCCGGTATCTGTGAGATAATTTTCTCTACCTGTGATGGACATGCATCTAGAACAGTGAAATGCAACATTAGTCTTCGTGGGTATCCAACATACTTTGTGCTTCCTGGGCGGGAGCACAGTATATGTATATCATCTCAAACAAAACTCCTGTGATGTTAATCAGGGGCCATTTCTGCTAGAGAAAGAAGCAAAAGTTTAGAGGCCTCCTCCTAACCCCAGCAAGTTCTGTCAAAAGGGTAAAGTTGCATTTATTCTGTTCTTCCCATTAACCGAATCTGTGTTTTCTATATGGCTCGTGATTCCTTACTATATGCCCCTTGATCCTGTCTATGTGTTTAATACTGTGGCTTGTTTTCTCTGTCTAGGGGTCTATATTGACTATGTGTTCTACTATATCTACAATCTCTGGCAAAATGCCCTTCCTTCCTGTTATGATTCCAGTACTCCTGACCGGAGGAGATCTTATGACAATGGCCAGAGTACTGGAAGGGAATGCTGGTTACGGGAGCAGGAAAGACTAGTTGCCCCTGGCGCCCTAACTCTATTGTCTCACCCGTGCTATCGGAAATCCCTTGCGAGACTATGGTTTCTTGAGCCCCTGGCAGCCACGTTTGAAAGGCGGATTATGTCTGCCCAACTCCGGTGCCCCCCGGTCTTAGTGAGAGACAAAGGGAAATCCGAGGCAGGATGATGACAAGAGGACCTCTGACTACAACAGGCCAAGGGCAACAAGCTAACTAACCAAACTTGAAGTATGCGCGGAAAAACCGCCAGATAAAAGGACAACCAAAATCCACTAGTCCATTACTCCTACCCAGCACCGCTGGATACCAGAGTGGATCTGTGGGAGCGGAATCCTCCGCAAAAGCTCCGAAACACAAATAATAAATAATAAGTAATAAAGCGGCCAAGCCGCAACACACGGCTACGCCGCGACTCACGAACACCACTGGATGTTTAACGGTGCTCAGTCAGGACTCTAGGAACAGATGACGACTTCCGAGTGCAGGACAACTGAGGACAGGAACGACCGGATACAGCAGGACTGGAAACACTCTCAGCAAACAGATACAGCATGCAGGAAGCTATTACCGGCGTCTGTGTGAGGCACTGCAAGAGCATATAAACCGAAGCCCTCCAATCAACTGCTGCCAGTGCTGATTGCATGAATGCCGTGCAGCTGCCTTGCTGCACGGCCAGGAAACAGGTGCCCTTACTAATTTAAATGAACCCAGCAACGGGGAATGCGGTCCGCCAGTGGCGTCCCCCTTGCTAGGGTCCGTGCGGCTCCGTGCGCCCGGCGTCTAGCGTTGCCAGGGAGCCAGCGGCTGTACGCGCACGGCGTCCCTGGTTGCTAGGCGCCGGGCCGCACCGACGAGCGGACCCCGGCGCCTAACAGTACCCCCCCCTTGAGGAGGGGTCAAGGAACCCCTAAAGCCAGGTTTCCGAGGAAATTCCCGAAAAAATGCCCTCTTGAGCCTCGGGGCATGGAGATCCTTATCCAGGACCCAAGACCTTTCCTCTGGACCATAGCCTCTCCAGTGCACCAGAAAATAAAGCCGACCCCGGGACAATTTGGAATCGAGAACCTTCTCCACCAAGAACTCCTGTTGTCCCTGTACATCTACTGGTGATTTCCCCTGAGAGATCTTCAGAGGAAATCTACTGGAAGAAACGTATGGTTTCAACAGGGAGCAATGGAACGTATTTCCGATCCGGAGAGCTCTTGGTAAACGTAACCGGAAAGCAACTGGGTTGATTTTTTTAATAATATGAAATGGTCCAATAAATTTGGGGCCCAATCTAGCTGAGGTTTGTCGAAGTCTAATGTTACGAGTCGACAACCATACCCTGTCTCCCACCTTAAAAGTGCAAGGACGTCGGAGCCTGTCCGAAAAAATTTTCTCTCGAAATGCCGCTTTTCTGAGGGCAAGGTGCACTTTTTTCCAAATGACTCTGAGATGAGAGGTTAAGGTTAGCGAGGAAACAGAAGAATGTTGAAAAAAAGAATTAGCTCTGGGGTGAAAACCAAAAACTGAAAAGAATGGAGACACATTAGTGGAGGAATGACAAGAATTATTGTAAGCAAACTCCGCCAAAGGAAGAAACTCGGACCAATCATTCTGGAGTTTGGCTGAGTACAAACGCAAATACTGTTTTAATGATTGATTAACTCGCTCGGTCTGCCCGTTGGATTGGGGATGGTAACCGGATGTTAAAGACAATTTCATCTTTAATGAGGCACAAAAGGACTTCCAGAATTGTGCAATGAATTGTGGACCCCGATCAGAAACAATATCAGTGGGCAACCCATGAAGTCTGAAAACATGGCGGAGAAACAAAACAACCAATCCCTGGGCAGATGGCAGTCGGGGAAGAGCAATGAAATGAGCCATCTTGCTAAAACGGTCCACTACCACCCATATGACTCGGAATCCGGCTGACAGAGGGAGGTCTACCACAAAATCCATGGAAATATGAGACCATGGCCTGAGAGGAACATTTAAGGGCATAAGTTGCCCGATAGGCAAGGAACGGGGAACCTTATGCTGTGCACAGACCTGACAAAAAAAAACAAAAACTCCTTAATGTCTTTAGAAAGACCAGGCCACCATACTGAGCGGGAGACTAATTCCAAAGTCTTAGAGATCCCCGGATGCCCGGCAACTTTGCTATCATGAAATTCAGTCAAAACAGTAGCTCTCAAAAACTCAGGGACGTAAAAACGACCAGCAGGAGTATTTCCAGGAGCTTGATGTTGAAGCTGCTTTAACTGGGTAAATAAATCTTGTGTGAGGCCTGCCAAAATGACTGAAGACGGAAGTATGGGAGTAACAGGACTTATTATGAACTGGAAGAAAACTGCGTGACAGGGCATCCGCCTTGGTATTCTTGGAACCTGGCCTAAAGGTGATAATAAACTTGAAACGAGTAAAAAATAAAGCCCAACGAGCCTGCCGGGCATTCAGCCGCTTAGCTGATTCGATGTACTGAAGATTTTTGTGGTCAGTCAATACTGAAATGGTATGTGTTGCTCCCTCAAGCCAATGTCTCCACTCCTCGAAAGCCCATTTAATAGCCAGTAACTCCCGGTTACCAACATCGTAGTTGGATTCAGCGGATGAGAATTTCCTGGACATGAAGGCACAAGGATGTAGTTCCAGAGACTCCGGATCCTTTTGAGATAGGATAGCCCCCACTCCAACCTCCGAGGCATCAACCTCAACAATGAAGGGCAATTCTGGGTTGGGATGTCTGAGGACTGGAGCTGAGACAAAAGCTTGTTTCAAGGCCTGAAAGGATAACTCAGCTTCACGTGACCAGTTGGTAGGATCCGCTCCCTTCTTAGTCAGTGCCACCATGGGAGCAACCAGGTCGGAAAAAGAATGAATAAATCTTCTATAATAATTCGCAAACCCTAAAAAGCGCTGAATTGCTTTTAAGTTGGTGGGTTGCGCCCAACTAAGGATGGCTTGGAGCTTCTTAGGTTCCATGCAGAATCCCCGAGGGGAAATAATGTACCCTAAAAAGGATACCTCCGTGACATGAAACTCACACTTCTCCAGCTTGGCATATAGATGATTTTCACGTAATTTTTGAAGAACCTGACGCACCTGGGTAACATGTTGTTCAATGGAGTCAGAATAGATCAGGATGTCGTCTAAGTAAACGACCACGAATCTTCCTAGAAAGTCACGGAGCACATCGTTAATAAGATCCTGGAAAACTGCCGGAGCGTTAGACAAGCCGAACGGCATCACCAGATACTCGTAGTGACCCGACTGAGTACTGAAAGCCGTCTTCCACTCATCTCCAGACTTGATTCGGATGAGGTTATATGCTCCCCTCAGGTCAATTTTAGAAAAAAATCACAGCCGAACGCAGCTGATCAAAGAGGACAGAAATCAGCGGCAGAGGATAAGTATTTTTAACTGAGATCTTATTCGGGGCTCTAAAGTCAATGCAAGGTCTGAGTGATCCATCTTTTTTCTCCACAAAGAAGAAGCCTGCACTTAAAGGGGATTTAGATGGCCTGATAAATCCTTTCCCTAGACTCTCCTTAACATACTCATTCATGGCCGCAGTTTCTGGCCCGGATAAAGCATATAACCTTCTCTTTGGCAATGTGGCACCGGGAATTAGCTCAATAGCACAATCATAAGGCCGATGGGGAGGCAGAATGTCCGCATTGCCCTTGGAAAACACATCAACAAAGTCCTGGTATTCCACGGGAATGAGTTCGGGAATGGCAGCAGCTATTCTAACGGGAAACGTAATACATTCCTTATTACAGATGGTACCCCATTGTGAAATCTCCCCCGACTGCCAATCAATGGTGAGATTATGAAAGGCCAGCCAAGGGTGACCCAGAACCACTGGAACTGCTGGGCAATGGGTGAGGAAGAACTCGATCTTTTCGGAATGAAGAGCTCCTACCGTAAGTAGTACAGGAGGTGTACAGAAGGAAATAACCCCATTGGACAAGGGACTCCCATCTAAACCATGCATGGTGATACACCTACCCAAGGCTAACTGAGGAATACCTAAGGCCTTGGCCCAAGTTAAGTCCATAAAGTTCCCTGCAGCTCCACTGTCGACAAAAGCCGACACCGAAGAACTGAGGCTGCCAAAGGAAACTTTAGCTGGGACTAAAAGGGAGTTATTCAAGGAGATAAGCTGCAGACCAAAGTGAACCCCCTCACAATTCACTTGGTCGAGGCGTTTCCCGACTTGTTCGGACAATTACGGGCAAAATGTCCCTTACCCCCACAGTACAAACAAAGACCAGAGTTTTGCCTTCTGGCTCTTTCTTCTGGAGACAGTCGGGAGAGACCCATCTGCATGGGCTCCTCGACGTCCTCAGGAATGGAAAATACACATGGAGTAGTCCTGACTGGTGCTCCTTTTTCAGCCCTCCGCTCTCTGAGACGTCGATCAATCTTAATAGAAAGCTCCATGAGTTTATCGAGAGTCTCAGGAGCGGGATACTGAAGGAGACTGTCTTTTATAGACTCAGATAAGCCGAGGCGAAACTGACTGCGCAGGGCTGGGTCATTCCAGCCACAGTCGTTCGACCAACGGCGAAACTCTGTACAATAAACCTCTGCAGGATTTCTACCCTGTCTGAGAGCGCGTAACTGACTCTCAGTGGATGCCTCTCTATCAGGGTCATCATACAAAAGCCCTAAAGACCCCAAAAAAGCGTCGACTGACAACAATGCCGGATCCTCTGCTTTTAAACCAAATGCCCAGGTCTGAGGATCCCCCAGGAGCAAAGAAATAATGATTCCAACCCGCTGAGATTCAGTACCTGAGGAGATCGGTCTTAAACGAAAATAAAGTTTACAGGATTCTTTAAAATTAAAAAACTCCTTCCTATCACCAGAAAAACGGTCAGGCAAGTGCATTTTTGGTTCAGGGACTACCCTCGGGGAAGTTCGTAAAAGATCTTCCTGCGACTTCACCCGCAGGGAAAGATCCTGAACCATCTGAGTAAGTTCTTGAATCTGGCTGACTAGGAGCTGACCAGGATTTGGCCCTAAACCTGTGGGATTCATGAGGCCGATAACTCTTACAAAACTGAATAAGGAAAAAAATCAAACCCTGTTTAATTTTAAGTTTTGGTTTGGCCGGTAATAATGTTATGATTCCAGTACTCCTGACCGGAGGAGATCTTATGACAATGGCCAGAGTACTGGAAGGGAATGCTGGTTACGGGAGCAGGAAAGACTAGTTGCCCCTGGCGCCCTAACTCTATTGTCTCACCCGTGCTATCGGAAATCCCTTGCGAGACTATGGTTTCTTGAGCCCCTGGCAGCCACGTTTGAAAGGCGGATTATGTCTGCCCAACTCCGGTGCCCCCCGGTCTTAGTGAGAGACAAAGGGAAATCCGAGGCAGGATGATGACAAGAGGACCTCTGACTACAACAGGCCAAGGGCAACAAGCTAACTAACCAAACTTGAAGTATGCGCGGAAAAACCGCCAGATAAAAGGACAACCAAAATCCACTAGTCCATTACTCCTACCCAGCACCGCTGGATACCAGAGTGGATCTGTGGGAGCGGAATCCTCCGCAAAAGCTCCGAAACACAAATAATAATAATAAGTAATAAAGCGGCCAAGCCGCAACACACGGCTACGCCGCGACTCACGAAAATCCACTGGATGTTTAACGGTGCTCAGTCAGGACTCTAGGAACAGATGACGACTTCCGAGTGCAGGACAACTGAGGACAGGAACGACCGGATACAGCAGGACTGGAAACACTCTCAGCAAACAGATACAGCATGCAGGAAGCTATTACCGGCGTCTGTGTGAGGCACTGCAAGAGCATATAAACCGAAGCCCTCCAATCAACTGCTGCCAGTGCTGATTGCATGAATGCCGTGCAGCTGCCTTGCTGCACGGCCAGGAAACAGGTGCCCTTACTAATTTAAATGGACCCAGCAACGGGGAACGCGGTCCGCCAGTGGCGTCCCCGTTGCTAGGGTCCGTGCGGCTCCGTGCGCCCGGCGTCTAGCGTTGCCAGGGAGCCGGCGGCTGTACGCGCACGGCGTCCCTGGTTGCTAGGCGCCGGGCCGCACCGACGAGCGGACCCCGGCGCCTAACACTTCCTACAAGTGTAACATATCCTAGGTCTTTTCTTACTATCCGGGTTTTGGGGTTTAGGTTGATGAGACTTTGCTGCAAGAGCCTGTAGACTTATTGTCATCAGCTTCTCCTCCTGCTGTTTTCTACTCCTAGCAATATTCTTATGATGTTCAATTGCGCACGCTCTAAGACAAGCTACCTGTACCCTGTCCCTAACTGCCTTATTGAGTCCGTCCATTAGCACAGAGACAGCCATCTCCCTGTAATTCGCATCGTTCCCTGTATCTGATACCCCAATGTATCTATCCATTATTTCCAGGGCCCGATGGAAATATTCAGATGCCATTTCATTTTCCCTCTGTTTTATGGAGGAAATTCTTCTCCACTTAACAGTAATGGGGAAACACAACTCTAGTTGCCTATTAATTCGTTCTATATTTTCCTGATTGTTTCCGTCAGTCATAGGACTATCCAACTCTAACCTACAATCAGTGATACATTTTTGGGTGTCAATATTAGGGGGTAGGCATGCTTTTAAAAGTATCCGCCAATCTTTATTAGCTGGTTCATAAGCATTACCCAGATCTCTGATAAACTTTTGACATCTGGCTAAATACTCCCGGGGATCGGGGAATTCTGAAATGATTGACCACAGCTCAGCTCTGGACCACGGGCAATACATTGCATTATTCCTGGTGAGGATCACTCCCTGACTATCGGTTCCCCCATTGGGAGTTACTATTTCCAAGACAGGATGTAATCCTACCATTCCGTTTCTAATCTGTTTACTGTAGGGTGTTGTTGTCTCTGTGCAATGACCCGTCTCACACTTACCGGTAGCTGTGACCTCACCAGTTCTTTCAGTGGGGAACACTGGTACTGCTCTAACTGGGTGGACAGGCCCCACCTGAGTTTCCTGCAAAGCGACTGCCTGAATGAGAGCTGTGATTTGGCTGGATCCTTCATCTTCCTGTGACCTATGACCTTGAAAAGAGTTCAAAACAGGATACAACTTGCAAAGGTTAGGGTTAATACATTGCTCTTGCATACTACTATCATTTACAGATGTACCATTGATTGTAGCCATCTTATTCCCTTCGACCTGTGTCGGTAATGGTGATTTCGTGTCTCCATTCCTGCTAGGTTTGGAACCTGCTTTACGAGTTTGTTCCTTTTGCATCTCCCCCTCTTGCTGACATAAATTTAAACAATCGTTATGTCTAATCCTTTGTTTTTCTGACTTTGACACACTGGAACTAGTAGATCTAGAAAGAGTAGAGTAACTAATTCTGGGTTTTTTTACGGAACCAGATAAACTGTTGAATCAAGCGCTGAATGGATCGGAACCATGATTTCGGGATAGAAATTGGCAGGGTTTGGAAGAGGTACAACAGTTTTGGGAGTGTATTCATTTTAACTACATTAACCCTTCCCAGTCAAGACAATTGCTTAAAATGCCATCTACAATAGTCGTTGCGAATCAGAGGAATTATTGGTGCAAAATTCAAAGTAAATAGTTGAGAAAGGTTGTTCGTTAATTTGACTCCTAGGTAAGTAATATAATTAGGGCGCCAAGAGAAAGGAAATGCTTGTTGTAGGCCCCCAATCGTAGAAGAGGGAGCGGAAATATTAAGTGTGTTAGATTTAGCAAAATTAATTTTAAAATTAGACAATTTACCAAAGGTATCAAATTCTCGCATTAGGTGTGGAAGAGATATGGTAGGATTAGATATAACTGCTAGCAAATAGTCAGCAAAAAGAGACAACTTGTATTCCTCCCCACCAATTTGGAGACCCAAAATATTAGCATTAGTCCTAATTGCTCTCGCTAAGGCCTCAATACATAATACAAAAATCAGGGGAGAGAGGGGACATCCTTGTCTCGTACCATTACTAATACTAAAAGGGTCGGAGAGAGTACCATTAACTCTTACTCTGGCCATGGGAGAAATATATAAAGCCATAATTCTATGAAGCGCAATAGGTCCCAGGCCTACATGCTCCAGCACAGACCTCATAAAGTCCCAGCTGACTCGATCAAATGCTTTCTCAGCATCTGTTGAAAGCAATATTGTGGGCAATCGCCGCTGACAAGCTAGGTGTATTAAATTCAAGACCTTGGTGGTATTATCTTTGGCTTCCCTACCGGGAACAAAACCTACTTGATCCCCATGTATAATGGAGGGAAGAAGATTATTTGACCTAATAGCCATGATCTTAGTGTACAATTTTAGATCAACATTCAAAAGTGAGATAGGTCTGTAGCTGGAGCATAACGCGGGGTCCTTTTGTGTTTAGGAATTACTGTTACATGAGCCTCCAAAGACTGAGGAGAGAAATGTGAGGTACAGTAGCAGAAATGGCGTTATAGGTACGAAGCAGCAAAAGTGTCAATCTATCTTTAAACATTTTGTAGTAGGCTATTGTGAAGCCATCAGGTCCAGGGCTTTTGCCTGATGGAGAAAAAGAAATTACACGGTCGAGTTCCTGAAAGGGGAAAGGTCGCTCTAAAAGTTCTATATCTGTCATTGAAATAGTAGGATAATCCATTGCTAATAAATAATCCTTAATCTGCGGTATCGTATTCGGTGAGTTAGGATTAGCCGAGGACTTCGCTAAATTATAGAGAGTTGAATAGTATTGTTTAAAACAAGATGCGATTTCCCGGGTTTTGGAATGAGGCATTAAACTAATAAATGATGTAGAATGTTGTGTACGAAGGGCACGGCTTACCTGGTTTATTGCCCATTAGTAATAACGATTTCTACATTTACGCATAGAGTGTATGGTATTGTCAGAAAGCACTTTATTCAGTTGGGCTCTAACTTCCACTAATTTTGTGTAGGTCTCTCCAAAAAGAGAAGATTTATGAGCTGATTCTAGGGTGTGTATCTGTTGTAAAAGGTTAGTTATAAGGGCTGTTTTTTAACATAAGTTCCCAACTGAATCAATTTACCTCGGATGTCACATTTATGTGCCTCCCATACTATAATCTTGGACACTTCAGAAGTATCATTCAATTCTATTTAATCAGATAAAGTCTTATCGAGCTCACCTTTACAATAAACATCTTGTAAAAGAGATTCATTTAAACGCCATGACCATTGACCTAAAGTACAGGTCTGGAGCGAAAGAGTAATTGATATGGGAGCATGGTCAGACCACGTGATTGACCTATAGAGGCATCTAGAAGAAGGGGAAGGTGTCGGTGGCTTAAAAATAAATAGTCTAAGCGGGAATAAACCTGGTGGGGATGGGAATAAAAAGAGTAATCTCGGGTAGTGGGATGCAGAACCCTCCAGGTATCAGCCAGCTGAAGCTCATGAAATGTTTTCCGAACTTGGCAGTACTTGCGTTTTGAAAATCTTGGGGCTGCAGTAGAAATATCCAATGTAGGATTCATAGACCAATTAAAATCACCCCCTAATATGACAACGCCTTTCAAAAGGGAGTCAAGTTGCATTAATAACGAGGTGAAAAACCGTAGTTGGGCTTGATTAGGAGCATATAATACAATAAAGGTGAATGCTTGTTGAAAGATTAGACATATTAACAAAAGTAGTCTACCTGGAACCAGTTTGTGAACTACTATATCTGTGACAAAAAGTTTCTTTGAGAATAAAATAGCTACACCTTTCGTTTTACCGTCTAGATTATTGCAAAATAACGACAAAGGAAAATGGCGGTCTGATAGGGAGGGAGATCGAGAGCCTGTTTTAAAATGTGTCTCTTGGATTAGGGCTACATCTACCTTATCCACCCACAACGACCTAAGTAATTTAGATAGTTTTTCAGGTATGTTAAGTCCTTTTACATTATACGAGATTTTAATTTGAGTTGGACCACTCATAGGATCCAAGTTAAGGGGATTGTCAGCATGGTTCCCAGGGAGACTACTAAGAAAAAGAAAAAAAAAAAAAAAACACAAGAGAGCGAAAGGAAACTTAAGACAGGATATTAAAAGAAAAAATATTCCAACAACATTGAAACACCCGCCGTGGAGACCATGTCCTAACAGTAGGATCAAAGCTCCAAGAATTAGTAACATACTAAGCGGGTAAGGGGACAAGGGAGTCGTTGTCAGGAGACATATATATATATCAATTATCAGAGACAGATGTCTTATTGTCATGCTTGATGTAACAAATAAACATCTAACACCTAAACATGGTAAATAACACATAAAGGCCAACACAAGCTATGCTTGTAGAAAAAACTTTGCAAATATAGTAAATCTATAACAAACCAAGAGAAAAATGTAAAAGAGACCTCACCACCACTGAGGAGCAATGGGTCTCACGTAGTGGAGAACAAAGACAAATAGAAAGAAGACTCAATCGAGTATTGTCCGTGTCCAAAGATACTGCAACAGTGGTTGTAGCATTCTTGGGGTACCAGACCGTCTGCCAGGAGGTGCTTCTATGTAGGTGTTGAGGCAATGTCAATTGTGGGAGAACCACCTCCCAGTCTGGAATGGTCATCTTTGGTAGGCCCAGAGTTGCACAAAAGGATGGTAAATCAGAAGAATTATGTAGGAAGAGCACTTTTCCAGAATGAGAAACCTGAAGGTTAAAGGGGAATCCCTAGCGATACTTTAGTTGTCGTTTACGAAGTTCATCCGTCAACGGTTTCAAAGCCTTACGCTGTTGAAGGGTATGCCAGGACAAATCTTGATAAAGGAAGATCGGCTTTCCATTAAAATCCACTTTATCCAATTGACGCACCTTGCGCATTATTTCTTCTTTTTGTGTAAAATAATGCAGGCAGCAAATTACCTCTCGGGGTCGATCTGAGGAGAGTCCACGAGGCCTGAGAGCACGATGAGCTCTGTCAAAATCAATGATGGTATTTGGCTCGTTTTCCAATAATTCATTAAAAATCTTCGTGAGAGCATCTATCAGACCTGATTGTGGAACATCTTCTGGAAGGCACCTTGGTGGTCATTCCGAGTTGTTCGCTCGGTAATTTTCTTCGCATCGCAGCGATTTTCCGCTAACTGCGCAATGTTCGCACTGCGACTGCGCCAAGCAAATTTGCTATGCAGTTAGGTATTTTACTCACGGCATTACGAGGTTTTTTCTTCGTTCTGGTGATCGTAATGTGATTGACAGGAAGTGGGTGTTTCTGGGCGGAAACGGGCCGTTTTATGGGAGTGTTTGAAAAAACGCTACCGATTCTGGGAAAAACGCGGGAGTGGCTGGAGAAACGGAGGAGTGTCTGGGCGAACGCTGGGTGTGTTTGTGATGTCAAACCAGGAACGACAAGCACTGAACTGATCGCACTGGAAGAGTAAGTCTCGAGCTACTCAGAAACTGCACAGAGAAGTCTTTTCGCAATATTGCGAATCTTTCGTTCGCAATTTTGCTAAGCTAAGATTCACTCCCAGTAGGCGGCGGCTTAGCATGTGCAAAGTTGCTAAAAGCAGCTTGCGAGCGAACAACTCGGAATGAGGGCCCTTATGCAAATATTATTCCGTCTTCCCCTATTGTCCAGGTCCGTCATTCTGTTTTGTAGCGCACGTATTTCTGTAGTTTGAGCCGTAAGTATATCCTGTAAGGACTGGAAAATTGTATCAGAAGCATCTTGGCTTTCTTCAACAGCTGTCGGTCTGCCTGACAGTTGTGAAATGTCCCTCTTAACTATCGCAAGTTCCTGTCTAATCGTATCTTGAAGATCCTGTTTAGTTGGGAGCGATTTAAGAAAAAGTAAATATTTCCTTAAGATCATTCCTATCATAGGAGAGAGGGATCCACATTAGACAATGACTTTGGCGAGGAAGAGGCTGAGGAAGAAGGACTTGCTGCCATTGGGTCTTGATCAGTCTCGGAGGGTGTAGGTTGGAGAAATGGCCTTATGGTAGGTTGAGATGAAGAATTCCTTGGTCGAGACATGTTACCCTTCTGTGAGTTGGGGTTTTTTTTGGGTTCTGACCATAATGTGGAAATAAAGCAGTAAAAGCGTATTTTGGTCTGAACTGTAGTGAGGAATAGGTGCAGAAGCTACATAAGAATACGTCTATTGAGCAACGACTCCCATCGGCCTGGCATTAATATATCATGGAGCAACCTGCATTACACCCGGGCATAAGAGATTATAAGCTTCATATCTGATGCCATCTGCGTCAGGCAAATATCCAACTCTCAAGGTGTAATTCTGCCTTGTTGGTTTCACAGACAGGGGGACCCTGATTCTGGGCTGGTAAGATGGCCACCCATCCCTAAATCCGCTTCAGATAGAGGACAGTGCACTGTGCTCTAATTAGGTATGTTGCCAGGGAACAATAGTTGAGGGCTACAATCATGGAGGGTCCCCAGAGGTATGCAAAGGGGAGATAGAGCAGGGTATGGGAGTCAGCAGAGGGAATCACAGCACGACCCGTCATTCCTGGAAGTCAGGCCCAGAGTTACTATAAAAGTCAATCCCCTGCTCCTGACGGAGCAGAGGCCGAACTCACCAGGGACAGCCCGGACCAGAACTGAGAGCAGGCTGGGGGGGACCAGGCACCAGTAAACCAGGTAGGCTGGGGGCAGAAACCGTGTCCACGGTCTGTGGCAGAATTCGGCCGGGTCTCCGGAGCTCCACGCTGGCCACGCGCCGTTTCCAGGATTGGCCAGCTACCTAAGGCCGCGGCTTCACCGGATGTAGTAGGCCGCAGACGGCGGGGCTCAGGAAATGGGTAAAGCAAGAGAAAAAGACAAAAAAACCTTTTTTGGGAGCACTCATTTGTTATGATAGAAATAATGTATATAATATTAAAACATAACCTTTAATTAAACCTTGAATAAAAAAAATTTTGGACAAAGAATTGGGACTCGTGTGTGGTGTTATCTGTTAGTGTAAATCTTATTTAACCTTTATAACAATTGAGGTATAAGATAGTTAAGAAGGTGAAAATATCAGAGGGATGGTAAAGGATACCAAATGGTTTCTTAGGATCCAGGGTATCCAGAAAAATCACTGTACATGCCTGAATTAAGGGGTATCTAGGTTAGAACAATGTAGGCTTTGTCAGAATAGAGCTCAAGAGGTATGTAAGAAGGATGGAGCAAGGAATGCAATGAGGCTTCCCTTAGTGAGAAGGGGGGCAGGGGGATTTTGGACAGAGGCCCACTACACCTGGTATTCTCAGGAGGTTTCCCATCCTAGTACTGACCAGACCATGCCTGCTTAGCTTCCGAGATCGGACAGGATCAGGCGTATTCAGGGTAGTATGGTAGTGGGCCGATGATGGTGGGAAAAAGAAGGAAGAAACACTTCTATTTTCTGTACTCTAATAAAACGATACCATGATGGTCTGAAATGGTTTTTCCAGATAAGAGAGTGTGTGGAGATTTGTGGGATGAGGGCAAGTTTTTCCTTAAAAATGGCCCACTGCACCTGGTATTCTCAGGAGGTTCCCCTTCCTAATACTGACCAGGCCATACCTGCTTAGCTTCCGAGATCGGACAAGATCGGGCGTATTCAGGGTAGTATGGCCGTGGGCCTTTCATAAAGGAGAAGGAGAGGTCACACTCTGCTTACTGTACTTTACATAAATCAGGACTAAAATGGTCCGAAATGGTATTTCCAGAAAGGAGTGTGTGTGGAGAAATGAAGGAGTAAAGACAGAAAAAGGGAAGGGGGGAGAAAGAATTAATGCAAAGGAGAGGTGTTGATTGTATAAGTCTCCAAATTGGAGATCTAATAATAATGAATAAATAATCATGGGGAAAATACCCCCAAAAAAATACACAGACTCGCTGTGTGATGTTGTGGGAGATATGCTGACAAAAGTTATAAAGTGTGATCACTGAAAAAAATATATAAAGTTAGATGGCTAAAATGTGCTCTTCAAATGCAGGGTTGCTTGCTTACTGGGGGAGACCCACAGGGTGGATATAGAGCTCAAGGCTGGCTCATAAAAATTGGTTAGAAAACACAAATGTATACTGTTACTTGCTCCATAGAAACAGAAAACGATTAATGAATGAAAAAAGATATAAGTTTAGAGCTCAGGGCTGGCTCACAACAGATACATTAAGCCTTATTTCATCCTCTTGAGGACTGCCATAACATTGGAAAATAATAAATAATTTGCACTCAAATGCTGCTGATAATACAAGACATGCAAATATAGATATACATTAGTGTAAGTGAAAAATAACATAACCGTGATTGATATCCATTTGGGGCATGAGCGGGGAGGTAATGAAATCTGGACTGTAAATAGTCCTATACCACAAATAGTGCTTCTGTTGCTATGCAATAATGCCACAGGAGCAATTGGTTTAGGGGGGAGAGAGTGGATAATCAAGTCCTGGTGGTTAAGTGTGTTACCGCAGCCGCAATGTGTGCGGTCAGTGTTGTCCAGGAATCCCCCGGCGTTCGCCCGCTAGCAGTGATGAGCGCGGCCGCCCGCTTCCGGACGGGGCGTGGCCGCGATGACGTCACCGAAGGACGACTCTCGACGTACGTTTCACCTAGATAGGCTTGGTCACGAGAGCCTCTCTCTACTGCTCTCCTGTGACCAGTATATGAGTACTGGATTGACCAATAAAGTTAGTGGAAGGATGATGGATAGATGACTGGACCAATCAGGTCATTGCTGGAATGATAAATGCGGCCATTTTGGAAAAGGGAAAAGGATGATTATGTATGAGACAGGAGTAGGGAAACTGTGCATGATGATGAATACAATAAATGTTGATGTATATGTGTAAATATGTATAGGATAAAATGTACATATAAATGGATGCAGGGCTGATATGAAAAAATATGAAAAAATGAAAATTGATATGAAATAAATTATAAAGTGTGAGTTGAAAATGAAATTAAATTAAAATAAATATAACAATAATAATAAAATGAAATAAAAATAATAATAAATAAAAATAATAATAATAATGATAAAAATAAAAAATAAATAAAAGAGATATAGATATAAAAATAAAAATAACAATAAAAAAATGAAAATAAATATAAAAATAAATAAAAATAAATAATAAATATAAAAATAAAAATAAATAATAAATATAAATAAAAATAATATATATATATATATATATATATATATATATAAATATATAAATATAAATAATAAAATAAAAATAAAAATAAATATAAAAATAAGGATAAAAATTAAAAATGAATAAGAGGATAAGGAATAGGTGAGAGACTTGTGGGAACATAAAAGGGGAAGGACTGATGAGAGACACCTATCATCAGTCCTTCCCCTTTTATGTTCCCACAAGTCTCTCACCTATTCCTTATCCTCTTATTCATTTTTAATTTTTATCCTTATTTTTATATTTATTTTTATTTTTATATTTATTTTTATTTTTATTATTTATATTTATATATATATATATATATATATATATTATATTATATTTATTTTTATTTTTATTTATATTTATTATTTATTATTTTTATATTTATTATTTATTTTTATTTATTTTTATATTTATTTTCATTTTTTTATTGTTATTTTTATTTTTATATCTATATCTCTTTTATTTATTTTTTATTTTTATAATTATTATTATTATTTTATTTATTATTATTTTTATTTCATTTTATTATTATTGTTATATTTATTTTTATTTCATTTCATTTTCAACTCACACTTTATAATTTATTTCATATCAATTTTCATTTTTTCATATTTTTTCATATCAGCCCTGCATCCATTTATATGTACATTTTATCCTATACATATTTACACATATACATCAACATTTATTGTATTCATCATCATGCACAGTTTCCCTACTCCTGTCTCATACATAATCATCCTTTTCCCTTTTCCAAAATGGCCGCATTTATCATTCCAGCAATGACCTGATTGGTCCAGTCATCTATCCATCATCCTTCCACTAACTTTATTGGTCAATCCAGTACTCATATACTGGTCACAGGAGAGCAGTAGAGAGAGGCTCTCGTGACCAAGCCTATCTAGGTGAAACGTACGTCGAGAGACGTCCTTCGGTGACGTCATCGCGGCCACGCCCCGTCCGGAAGCGGGCAGCCGCGCTCATCACTGCTAGCGGGCGAACGCCGGGGGATTCCTGGACAACACTGACCGCACACATTGCGGCTGCGGTAACACACTTAACCACCAGGACTTGATTATCCACTCTCTCCCCCCTAAACCAATTGCTCCTGTGGCATTATTGCATAGCAACAGAAGCACTATTTGTGGTATAGGACTATTTACAGTCCAGATTTCATTACCTCCCCGCTCATGCCCCAAATGGATATCAATCACGGTTATGTTATTTTTCACTTACACTAATGTATATCTATATTTGCATGTCTTGTATTATCAGCAGCATTTGAGTGCAAATTATTTATTATTTTCCAATGTTATGGCAGTCCTCAAGAGGATGAAATAAGGCTTAATGTATCTGTTGCGAGCCAGCCCTGAGCTCTAAACTTATATCTTTTTTCATTCATTAATCGTTTTCTGTTTCTATGAAGCAAGTAACAGTATACATTTGTGTGTTCTAACCAATTTTTATGAGCCAGCCTTGAGCTCTATATCCACCCTGTGGGTCTCCCCCAGTAAGCAAGCAACCCTGCATTTGAAGAGCACATTTTAGCCATCTAACTTTATATATTTTTTTCAGTGATCACACTTTATAACTTTTGTCAGCATATCTCCCACAACATCACACAGCGAGTCTGTGTATTTTTTTGGGGGTATTTTCCCCATGATTATTTATTCATTATTATTAGATCTCCAATTTGGAGACTTATACAATCAACACCTCTCCTTTGCATTAATTCTTTCTCCCCCCTTCCCTTTTTCTGTCTTTACTCCTTCATTTCTCCACACACACTCCTTTCTGGAAATACCATTTCGGACCATTTTAGTCCTGATTTATGTAAAGTACAGTAAGCAGAGTGTGACCTCTCCTTCTCCTTTATGAAAGGCCCACGGCCATACTACCCTGAATACGCCCGATCTTGTCCGATCTCGGAAGCTAAGCAGGTATGGCCTGGTCAGTATTAGGAAGGGGAACCTCCTGAGAATACCAGGTGCAGTGGGCCATTTTTAAGGAAAAACTTGCCCTCATCCCACAAATCTCCACACACTCTCTTATCTGGAAAAACCATTTCAGACCATCATGGTATCATTTTATTAGAGTACAGAAAATAGAAGTGTTTCTTCCTTCTTTTTCCCACCATCATCGGCCCACTACCATACTACCCTGAATACGCCCGATCCTGTCCGATCTCAGAAGCTAAGCAGGCATGGCCTGGTCAGTACTAGGACGGGAAACCTCCTGAGAATACCAGGTGTAGTGGGCCTCTGTCCAAAATCCCCCTGCCCCCCTTCTCACTAAGGGAAGCCTCATTGCATTCCTTGCTCCATCCTTCTTACATACCTCTTGAGCTCTATTCTGACAAAGCCTACATTGTTCTAACCTAGATATCCCTTAATTCAGGCATGTACAGTGATTTTTCTGGATACCCTGGATCCTAAGAAACCATTTGGTATCCTTTACCATCCCTCTGATATTTTCACCTTCTTAACTATCTTATACCTCATTTGTTATAAAGGTTAAATAAGATTTACACTAACAGATAACACCACACACGAGTCCCAATTCTTTGTCCAAAAATTTTTTTATTCAAGGTTTAATTAAAGGTTATGTTTTAATATTATATACATTATTTCTATCATAACAAATGAGTGCTCCCAAAAAAGTTTTTTTGTCTTTTTCTCTTGCTTTTTCCAATTGTAGTATAACCTACAAAATTCCTGGGAGCACCGCCAATCATTAGCAGTTTAAGATTCACTTGATAACTGTATGTATATTGGTATTTTCATTGTAATATTTAATGTGGTACTCTAAGAAAATTATTTGACTAGTGCGGCTCCACACACAACATTTTCTGCTCAGGAAATGGGTCCCTTAGCTCTGCGAATGATGCGGGCAGTGGCAACAGGGACCCCAGATAGGGCTATTATAGCAGGAGCCCACAAAAAGCTGGTCCACACTATTAGCCAGCCAGGCCACGCCCCCCAGGCATCTCTTTTCATTTATGGGCGGAAACTTTCTTTTGCTAACATTAGCAGTTCCGTAACCTAGAAAATCGCCCTTTCAATTGCGTGTGCATACAAACATAAATTATTCCATACAGTATATCTCTGTCACGATCCGGGTATCTGGACGCCATTTCTTACCTATCAGATGCCTTCTAAGGCTGGCTCAGCGCTCCAGGACCGGATCCCATCTGTCATCCTGATGTGCACATTCCCGCATCCTCTCCTGTCTCTCTGGACGCAGTCACAGTAACGCCTTATACATCTGGCATGGCGTCTCCCGCGGCCTCCGCCGCCGTCCCTGAGCTTCTGCATTCAGAGTGGCGATTACGTCAGCCGCGGCCTCCGCTGTGTCCGCGTGGTCGGATGTGCATCTGTCAGCCTGGCGTCTCCGGTGGCCGGCGCCGCCATTACTGTTTTCCAGACCACATGGATTACAATCCAAACTTCCCTCCAAGTGTCTGCATGGGCGCAGCCATCTTGGATTCTGTCAGCTGATCATTCCTACCAATCCGTTGTCAGTATTATTAATTTGCATAATTGCCTAGCCAATGCCTTCCTTGCTGCAGGTATAAATAGGTTGTGCCTGAGCAAGGAAGGCGTCAGTGCTTTGGTTGTCAAACCTAGTTCCAGTTTGTCTCTCTCCTGTGATTGTCTTCCAGGTTCCAGCTCCTGTCTCCCGACTTCTGCTATAGAGACCCGCACCAGCATTCCATCTGCGGTGTAGCCTGACTCTCCGATCCATTCTGGACTCACCTGTTTCCAGCTACAACAATCACCTGCTTCCAGCCCAGCTTCCAGCAGTGTACAGCTTCTCTTAAAGGGCCGGTGTACCAGCATTCCATCTGCGGTGTAGCCTGACTCTCCGATCCATTCTGGACTCACCTGTTTCCAGCTACAACAATAACCTGCTTCCAGCCCAGCTTCCAGCAGTGTACAGCTTCTCTTAAAGGGCCGGTGTCCTTTCTGCAGTTTACCTCTCTCCACCGGTATTATTATTTCTCCGTTCTCAAATTCTACATTTCATCCATATTGCATCGCTCTCAAGCCTCATTTATTATTTAACTGGTTCCAGCCAGTATCCACTCCGTGCCAACACCTGTCTGGTTCTAACCAGTACCCACAGCAGCATTTTATCTTCAGCAGTCCAGCTTTCCCTGGAACACCAGCTGGCACGACCCTGGGCTTTCTGCATTGCTACAGTTGAGCCTGGTAAGGACTTTCCAACTTGCAGATAATAAGAACTGTCTCACACCACCAGAGCTCTGTGGCCCCTGCCACCCTGTAGTACCCAGGAACTGTATTATTATTTCTCTGCTGATTTTTATGTTCTTTTACTGCTACTGTGATGCATGGAGTTTGTCATAAATAAACATCATTGACTTTTATTCCTGGTTGTCGTGGTCACGCCTTCGGGCAATTCTTCTATATGTCTAGGGGTCTGATACAACCTGCCAGGTTCCATTACACACAACAGACAAAGAGGAAGGGGGGTGCAAATCCCCAACCCCCAAATTCCCTTCCGCACACTGAGAATTACCTGTAACAATCCCTGAACCTATCTGGTAATAAAATTCAGAGAATTCGTCACAAATGTTTGCAAACACATGTTTAGCTGCTGGCCACTTCACGGCTTCTCTGATACAGCAGTCCTAACCTACATAATAGCAGTGCCCACATAGGGCCATGTAATTTGTCACAGTACGCCTCATGATAAAGGCTTTTACTAAAACACTTCCAAACAGAGAGCTAACTTACCCGGGAGCCACCTCCAGGATCTCCCATTGGCACTACAAGGAACAGCATGCCTTCCAAATGCTGCTCCCATTCAATGCCTCATGCACACAAGCAGACAAACAGTTAGGAAGCTGCTCAATCATACCTGGAGGTAATTATATATCAGGTGCTGGAAGGGGGAGGGGTAACAGACAAACAACAGACAAAGAGGAAGGGGGGTGCAAATCCCCAACCCCCAAATTCCCTTCCGCACACTGAGAATTACCTGTAACAATCCCTGAACCTATCTGGTAATAAAATTCAGAGAATTCGTCACAAATGTTTGCAAACACATGTTTAGCTGCTGGCCACTTCACGGCTTCTCTGATACAGTCCTAACCTACATAATAGCAGTGCCCACATAGGGCCATGTACAGCTTCTCTTAAAGGGCCGGTGTCCTTTCTGCAGTTTACCTCTCTCCACCGGTATTATTATTTCTCCGTTCTCAAATTCTACATTTCATCCATATTGCATCGCTCTCAAGCCTCATTTATTATTTAACTGGTTCCAGCCAGTATCCACTCCGTGCCAACACCTGTCTGGTTCTAACCAGTACCCACAGCAGCATTTTATCTTCAGCAGTCCAGCTTTCCCTGGAACACCAGCTGGCACGACCCTGGGCTTTCTGCATTGCTACAGTTGAGCCTGGTAAGGACTTTCCAACTTGCAGATAATAAGAACTGTCTCATACCACCAGAGCTCTGTGGCCCCTGCCACCCTGTAGTACCCAGGAACTGTATTATTATTTCTCTGCTGATTTTTATGTTCTTTTACTGCTACTGTGATGCATGGAGTTTGTCATAAATAAACATCATTGACTTTTATTCCTGGTTGTCGTGGTCACGCCTTCGGGCAATTCTTCTATATGTCTAGGGGTCTGATACAACCTGCCAGGTTCCATTACACCTCAGCCCCTACAACTGAGGCTGCCTCCCGTCAGCTCAGGCCCTCAGTTGTGACAATCTCAATCCAAAATGCCAGAGTCATTTCTTCTTGATAAAGTTTATCTTTTAGATATGGGGCCTAATTCAGAGCTGATCGCAGCAGCAAATTTGTTAGCTAATGGGCAAAACCATGTGCACTGCAGGGGGGGGGGGGCAGATATAACATGTACAGAGAGAGTTAGATTTGGGTGGGGTGTGTTCAAACTGAAATCTAAATTGCAGTGTAAAAATAAAGCAGCCAATATTTACCCTGCACAGAAACAATATAATCCACCCAAATCTAACTCTCTCTGCACGTTATATCTGCCCCACCTGTAGTGTACATGGTTTTTCCCATTAGCTAACAAATTTGCTGCTGCGATCAGGTCTGAATTAGGCCCATGGTTTCACCACATCTCTTAACAGGGATGTAGTCAAAAGGTCGACAATAACAATGTCAACACCACAATGTTAACATTGGTAAAATGTCAACATGTCAACATTCTCAAAAGACCTGTCAGACCATAGATAATATGCTGCTGTCACAAACTATTACTTTACAGACGATTCTGACGACAGCCATTTTGTTACCCTGCTCTAATTAGACCATTTTGGAAAAGGGCACTAAGGTCAGTGCCATTTTAAACAAATTTGATTTAAAAAAAAAAAGCAGCTGAAGGGGTGACAGCTGGAGCCATTGAGTGACAGTTCATTGGAATCCTCCAGCTCTCCTCAGATTCTTTATTTGCTATGGGCATAGGACTGGGACCACTGGCAGAACTGGTACAAACTGGAGGTATAGGGAACAGAATAGTACTACAGTAGGTAAGGAACAGATAAACTGCCCAGCAAATAAAGATTATATATATGGATAGTGCTCTGTGTTGTTGAGTCAGGAACACCATTAATTAGTTCAGACAAATGCACGTTAGGGATATGCGCCTTCTGCAAGCGATGTGCATCTTGAATATAGGTTCCTGCTGGCTAAGTCAAGAACTGCATGATGGTAAGCAGATTGTTTCACCAATGCACTGTAAAATCAGGGTTGTAACAGATACATGGTGAACAAGCCATACTGAAGGCGAAACGCGTGTCCATTACAGTGTGGCCTGGAAGGTGCACAGGTCGAACCACCTATCTACTCCTGGTATTTATGTTGGTAACTAGTTTTCACTTCCATACTGCTGTATCTGGCTCATTACTTTAATAATTATTAGTGGTTTAACATTAGCTTTCCTGATTTCATGTTAGATCATTTGGCTTTGGCATATAATTAAGATCAAAACTGCATGAGAATTATTGTACTGTAACCTTAATTAAAAATAAGAATCACTATTCCAAAAACTTGAGTCTATATGCCTCTGAAATTGGACTCTCATTGTGGGACAATACACGTGGCCCCTCTGCGCTGGTTTAACACCAACCGAGGAGACGCAGGTTGTGCTTCCCTGCAACCTCAGGTCCAATCTCTTTGCTTTTCCTTCAGCATCTGATACATCCTCATGTACAGTACTCTCACTCACCTGTTCACTACTTTTCACAAGTACACAGGTGGAAAGCAGATGCATAGAGATAATCAAAGACTCTGATATCTTTATTTCCTGCTACATACTAAGAATGCCATTTTGTTTTCTCACAAATATTTAAAAATGCCCGCTCTAATATATATTGTAAATGCCTGCACCTCTTATTACCATATCCCATGAATGTGCGCAATACATCGCAAAACACTGCATCCCATAAGAGAAAACAATACACCCACACATTATCTGAGTTCCAAAGCTCATTGATGTATATATTTGTTATTAAAAGGATATGGATTCAATATATATTACAATGTACAGTATACCTAGTTACATGGTTACACTCACACAGTAACCAGTTAAAACATACAGTTACATACAATTACATATAGTTACAGGCAAGCGATACAATTACCATTCCCTCCAATGCATCTTATGTCTCTCTCTCTCTCTGTAAATAAAAACAGGAACTGAACTGGCAGCAAGTCCATCATCCTCTGAGACCAAAAAGCCACTGAGCTCCTGTGTGATCAATAAGTGTTATCTAGTTTTTGGGGGAGGGATTCACGATGAGTCACCAGTCCCTTTGTATATGGTAATCAGGTTCAGCCTTGAAGACATCCAAAGGGCTGGCATGAGTTTCCTGTTCATTACCTGTTTGGAATATCTATTGTTCTAATAAAAGTGATTTTAGCTTTTATACATTTAATCATAATTCCGTGTTGCAATGTCCTACAACTTAATAACAAGTATCAAATGAATCTACACATTAATCTGGTTGTTTTAATAGTAAATATGACAGGTCTATCTTGTTTCGTTCAAATAATACACATTCATGACATTACTTCATTAGATAATTTTAAATCATCATGATGTCTAGCGCTTGATATTATTATAATTATGTACTGCATGAAATAAGTGTTGAATCCATCTCTGTGGCATGTCCGTGTAAATGCGTGTATTACCATATATTGCTGTGCTCGCTGCGTGTATTTGCAAGTATAGCGACTTATATGTGTGTAGTTTGTATGTTCTCGTTATGTAATATTTTTTTTACTTCGACAGTCCACTCTTTGGCAGCAAACAATAACTGCCATCAATTATTAACATGAGAAAAAAATATTTCATACAATAATCGGTGACCTAGACACAAGTATGTATTCATTTCGCAAATCAGACACTTGTCTATATTTGGGGAAGACAGGGAGGAGGACGAGACATCCTCTATATGCACTCGGCGGTCACGGGACCACTGCTTGGGTGTGGGACAACATTCAACCTATAGAGTATGCTGGGACAGTGCTTTGGCCTATAATGTCTGATTTGAGACGAACATTTCACACATACATGTACCTACGTCTTTGTACACTGATATTTGGATTCAATTGAGGTTCTGCTGGATAGGTGAAGAAGACACAAACAAATAGTGACAGTGACATATAAAATTTTCATGATCTACATATTCCTATCATTTTCTGAACATTGTTTCCATTTCTGGAACGTATGCTAGGTCTGTTTAATCATTGAACAAGGGTTATAAGTAGTGTCCTTCCTAAATAACATAAACCTTCAGAGTTTGGGGAGAGCCACTCATAAACCTTTCTTCCACATATATTAAGGAGCTCTTTATCTGCAATGTGTGAATAGCCATTGTCTGATTGTTCCTGATTACCTCTGAACTCCATAACTACTAGAACTTTGATTTTTCCCTGATTTTAACAAACTGATCGGCTAACCCTGGGATCCTATAAGGAAATCACTCCTTCCTCCAGAACCAGTTCCAGTCCCACACTCGACTCCTCATAAAAAAACCTCGCAAAAATAGAATATCCTGAAAGAAAATGTTTGTTAGCGGGAAAGAGAGAAAAGAGAAATAGAACAAAACAACTCTTGTTCATAACAAATCAATTACAATGACTGGTCTTTCTGCAATCCTTTAGTATGCTCAGGTAGTGTTCAACAGTGCTGCCTCTCAGTCTTCACGGAACAGAGTCTCTGGTGATACTTTTGCGATCTCACTCCATTTACGAGTTCCTTCCGGACTACCGACTTTCCTGCAATGGGAATCGTGGACCCAAGTCTCTCTCTCTGCTACTTTCACTGGGATAGTGCTGTCACCAAAACTTGGTATGGTCCTTCCCACCTGTCTATTAGGCAACCTGAGCGTAAGAACAATCACACAGTCTCTTGGTTCACAATCAAGACAGTTAGTATTTGGCATACCAGCAATCTACAGTTTCAAGTTCTTTTGTCAAGTTCTCAAATGCTGGCTCATCTCAATAAGGTACTGTACTGTCACCTCATTGGTGTATTTCTGATCATTGTGCGGATCAATCATGACATGAGGTTGTCTTCCAAAAACAACCCAAAAAGACACAAATACCAAAACAAAAACAAAAACAAATTTCGAAGAAGGTGATTCATTGAGTGAAGATCTGGGAGTGGTTCCGAAGCTACATAATACTAGTGGCAGTATCTATGCCTATAATAGTACAATTTCAAGATTTGCTCCTACTTCTAGGGGTACCATTATCTACACACAAATTTCTGCGCAATTTTTCTTTGCGGTAAACACAGCAGCATCCGTGGCGGCAGGAAATGCCTCTACCCAGTTTGAGAAAACATCAGTGCACACCAATACATAACAATAATTCCTAAATGGTGTTAACTGTACGAAGTCGATTTGTATTTCCTGAAAAGATCCGTCTGCAGGAGAGATATGGGATGGCTCTGTTGGTATTGCTTTACCAATATTCTTCCTCAAGCAAGCAAGACAGGTCATTGCTCTCTTTACCTGCATGAGAATAGAATCCTGGCGCACACCAGTAGACTCTCATCAGCCTGCACCTACCCTCTTTGCCTAGATGAGTCAGACCGTGTGCCACCTCAGCTAGACTTGGAAGGTATGCTCTGGGGGCTACTGGCTTACCGTGTCCACCTGCCCATAGTCCTGAGGACTCCTGGCCATACCCCTTTGTCCACCAGACTGCCTCTTCCTGCAGGGAACACAAATTTTTTTCATTTTAATTTTCTATCGTGTGTTTGCAATGTAGAGTACCATGAGCATAACTCAAAAAAAAAAAAAAGAAAAGAAACATCTCTAGAGGAGAGAAAGAAGAAGAAAATGAAAAAGAAAATGGCAGGTTTGCCATTCACCAACATGCATATCAGTGTCTATACAAAATTTCCCTTCACCGGTATTCCCATTCTCCACCCTTTGTGCATGACAAGGCACACTGCAGTAATACTGGTGTCATCGTGCTGTTGAGATATACTGGGTTCGGACAGAACTCTGAAGGACCTAGGCATGTGGAGTTTGAACTGTACTTGGGTCCATGTATTGTACCACCCTGTGTGAACGCAAAAGATGAAGAGGAAAACTATAGAGAAACAGAATAGAGGTTGGTGACAGATGAGTTTGTAGAGGTGAAGAATATTTTATAAAAATTTGACAACTGGATTGGGCACTACGGGGAAGTGATTCTCTACTCGGTCTATACCCCTAAAAAAAAATTCTGTGTGTCTTATCTCTACTGGGACTATCCCAGCCATCAATCCAGTGTCCTGTCCATCCTAAGTTCATAGGGATCCCGGTATCTGTGAGATAATTTCCTCTACCTGTGATGGACATGCATCTAGAACAGCAGAATGCGACATTAGTCTTCAAGTTTTGTCAAAGGGTAATGTTGCATTTATTTTGTTCTTCCCATTAGCCGAATCTGTGTTTTCTATATGGCTTATGATTCCTTACTATATGTCCCTTGGTCCCGTCTATGTGTTTAATAACGTGGCTTGTGCTTTCTGTCTAGGGGATCTATATTGACTATGTGTCCTACTACTCCTACAATCTCTGGCAAAATGCCCTTCCTTCCTACAAGTGTAACATATTATTGACCATTAGGGATCTGGGGTTTGGACTGATGGGTCTTTCCTGTATGTGCCAGTATACTTACCGTCCTCAACCTCTCCACCTGTTGTTCTCTGCGCCTAGCACTATTCTTGTAATGTTCAATAGCACACTAAGATTAGCTACTGTGACCCCTTTCCAATTTTGCAAAGAAGTCTGCACCCTGACACTCAATGCCTTATTGAGCCCGTCCATTTGCACAGAGACAGCCACCTCCCATTTGCCGAATTAGTGTTTACCAGTGGTCTTATCCAGATGGAGAGTTTTCTATTACTGCAAGAGACAAAAACAAAAAAAAAGTTTAACAAGCTTCTAGGTCATGCGAAGTATTTCATTCAATCCTTCTCATCCCGTATTAAGGGTCTGTACATGGTCCAACAAACATTTCCGAGCTCATCTTTACTAGGGGCATTACTAGGAATGAATACTTCTTATATGATAACTGAAAGAAATACCCTGGGGTACCTTGTCTCTGTCCGCTTTCCTACTGGTAAATACTAATGTGCGGACAGGTTTTTCTCCATTTCTGACGTTACTTTCTTGATTTTTTTTTTGGGGGGGGGGGGTTTACTATATATGTACACGAATGATACCATACTTACCTGTTCCACTGGTCTCAGCCACTTCCCCACAGGCTACTGCTCTTCTTTTACCGGTTGGATACTCCTCTGGGTGCATGAGAAATGGCTGAAAACAATCAGGTCACCTTCTCCTCCTAAATAAAACTTCAACATTCATTAGTACATATATAGGTTACAGTCATATTTTCATATTTTTATTATTTTCTATAGTTTGTATGCTGGACGTAACTGCTTCCACATCTACATAAGGCAGTGTACTTGCATTCTCTTTTTTTCTTCCTACTTGTTTATTGTTGCTACAAGTTCAAACAGTTCTTATATTTCCATTCTTGTCTTATATGACTTTGGTTAGACATACCACCTGCAATACCTTAGGATCAAACTCACCAACCCCTCTTGCTGTCACAGGTTTAAACAATTTGTATGTCTGACCCTTTGTTTTCGGGATTTTATCAGACATATCAGACATATTCTTATCCTTAAGTTCTGCAATACCTCTGGTTCAAAGCTGCCCACTTTAGGGAATGGTACCCTATCTTTGTCAGTCATACGTACCCATTCAGACAAAAAGTCTTCCGTGTGTGATCCATATTTACCACACATAACAAACCTCGCTGACCCCTTGGGCTGCTGCTCTTCAACCTGAACCCTGGCTACAAAACGTCCACGGCTTGTGCAATTGGATCCCATCGCGGACTTTTTCCTTTTTACGCAATCCCCAATGCACAATACGAATAGACGGTGAAAGTTCTTAGAGCGCTTTCACCCACTCCTTCTCCGCTGAGTACCACGACTCACTCCAATAGTGACCACCGCGAACCCAGTGAGGCCCCTATCTGGTTTCTATTCACTGGAAGTGTTTAGGAGTGACTTACCTATTCCAGTGAATATACACCGCTGGAGATTTTCCTGAGAGAGACCAGCGAAAACTCCCTATACACTTATACACAAATCACGCTTGCGTATGCTCTACACAGCGCTAATGATACCGCGATTTTACGCAAAAGTTCATAAAGGGGTATCAAGTTGCGCTGTATATATCGCACCCACAAACACGCGGTCCAATTGCACAGCGTATAGGTACTTGTAACCTATCTGCTGTACAACCACGGGTCAATGTACAAACTGTGACCCTCAGCCCGGAGCGTAATACAAAAACCTTTTTACTTCAATACTTCGCAATACTTATGCACTATCACGCTCCTTTGCAAATCACCTCACGATTTGCGTATTAAACTTTATACTAACGTGAGTCAGCCACTTCACGCCACCAAGCCTCCTCTTACTTGATGTACCACACGACGGGATCCCGAATTCCCTGGGTTCAAATATCCACTCACTCCCACGTTCGCTCACTCAAATACACTTTGTTTTTCTGCAGAGAAAATTTGGATTCATTTTTTTTTATATATTAATCTGCTTTAGAAACCGGGCAGTTTTGTGCTATTGTAGCGTGGCTACTGTCCCACCTTTAAACTAAATGAACTATTGTGTAATTTGTACTTAGCGCCCGTACTCTTACGCACTTTGCGTAAACACGCGACCGTGCGTGTCTCTTACGCTGCGTGCGCAGTCCTGTACTTTGTCCGAGACACATGTACAAAACAGTACGTCTGCAATAAAACAAATCACACAACTTCTATAAATGTGAGCAATACTAACTATAATCGCTCACTTAACACAACACACAGTTTTTTTCTGTATAAACTTTTACAACCAGGCCAGACTGCGTTTGTGCTTTACACTTACTTCCTTAAACATTTATTGTAGTTTTAACTATATAGCAACAAATGTATCCGGTTTCACACAGATCTATAATGACTCTAGCAATAATCAATAATTTAAATGATATGATTCAGATTGGATAGCTATCCTGCAGAACATACACTGATATAAACACACATAATTATAATAATATTATATATATATATATATATACAAACAAATATAGAAAACCACAGCACTCGCCACCCCAGAAGCGGGGTGCAGTGTCTGCACTCACCACTCATAGGGTGGGGTGCATGCAGCCCATGGCCACCTACCCAAATACATACGAAATAGAGAATTCAGCACTCACCATAGCAAGCTCACTTGTCCTACACTATAGTGTAGGACCTGCATGAAGGTGGGGTACCTTGAAAATCGGTATGCAGGCTTCCGTGCATTGGCCAATCCACCAACTAAACCCCCATCATTTATTTATTGATGTTGTGAGGACAAGTGAGCTTGCTATGGTGAGTGCTGAATTCTCTATTTCGTATATATATATATATATATATATGTACCATTCACTGGTCTCCTATGAGACTCGTTTACCCATTCAGTGCTTCTAATTTTCATATCAAAGCTATGTGCTTTTGCCTGCCTGTAAAAGTGGTTTGTTTGTTTTTTACTGCTAAGAAAAAGCAGTTACACAGGTTAATTTGCATTTCAATGGCTATCCTAAACTAGCAAGCAGACTTAACTAAATCCTGGAGGAAAAAAAAACAAAAAACTTTGTTTATATCTGTGTGTCATTTTTACATCAAGTATTCATCTATTAACTCTCACTAGGCCCAGCTGAAACTATTTGTAATTGACTATGGCATGGGTTAAATAAATACATTGGTAACTCATAAATGGTGCTTGATGTGACCAAGGAAAGCTGATTATTCTGAGCAGTGAAAATCAGCTAATTAGAAAATTACCTTCCTAAGATGGCCGCTGCTCCTCCCTGCTCCTCCCCCTTCCACATCCATGAGGATTACACAAAATGGTGTACAGGCCATGTGGTTAGTCCAAAATGGAGGACAGACCATGCGGCTTCCTTTGTCACAAAGAAATCACACATCATACAAGCACCAGAAGTTATTTTAGGCCTGAGTTAAAAATAAAAACTATATCAAGGCTATGCAGCAACTTTTAAATGTACTTTTAACCCTACTTAACAGATAAGCAATCCAATCTGAATCAAACACAATATGACTTATTTGAACTTTGTTTTGCAACAATAAAAATAAATTTTAGCATCTTAAATATTATGAGAAACGCATTGTCCCTTGAAATTTCATATCATTGGCTTACTGATAACACAACAATACATTAACGTGGATGTTATTTTCATCAGCTTCGCAATGCGTCCATCGGAGCCGGTCAATAACAGCCGCATCATTAAGACCCTGATATCCCGGACGAGCACCCATCTAAGAATGCCATTTTGCTTTCTCACAAATATTTAAAATGCCCGCTCTAATATACACTGCTCAAAAAAATAAAGGGAACACTAAAATAACATATCCTAGATCTGAATGAATGAAATATTCTTATTAAATACTTTGTTCTTTACATAGTTGAATGTGCTGACAACAAAATCACACAAAAATTATCAATGGAAATCAAATTTATTAACCCATGGAGGTCTGGATTTGGAGTCACACTCAAAATTAAAGTGGAAAAACACACTACAGGCTGATCCAACTTTGATGTAATGTCCTTAAAACAAGTCATAATGAGGCTCAGTAGTGTCTGTGGCCTCCTCGTGCCTGTATGAACTCCCTACAATGCCTGGGCATGCTCCTGATGAGGTGGCGGATGGTCTCCTGAGGGATCTCCTCCCAGACCTAGACTAAAGCATCCGCCAACTCCGGGACAGTCTGTGGTGCAACGTGGCATTGGTGGATGGAGCGAGACATGATGTCCCAGATGTGCTCAATTGGATTCAGGTCTGGGGAATGGGCGGGCCAGTCCATAGCATCAATGCCTTCGTCTTGCAGGAACTGCTGACACACTCCAGCCACATGAGGTCTAGCATTGTCTTGCATTAGGAGGAACCCAGGGCCAACCGCAGCAGCATATGGTTTCACAAGGGGTCTGAGGATCTCATCTCGGTACCTAATGGCAGTCAGGCTACCTCTGGCGAGCACATGGAGGGCTGTGCAGCCCCCCAAAGAAATGCCACCCCACACCATTACTGACCCACTGCAAAACCGGTCATGCTGGAGGATGTTGCAGGCAGCAGAACGTTCTCTTTGGCGTCTCCAGACTCTGTCACTTCTGTCACATGTGCTCAGTGAGAACCTGCTTTCATCTGTGAAGAGCACAGGGCGCCAGTGGCGAATTTGCCAATCTTGGTGTTCTCTGGCAAATGCCAAATGTCCTGCATGGTGTTGGGCTGTAAGCACAACCCCCACCTGTGGGCGTCGGGCCCTCATACCACCCTCATGGAGTCTGTTTCTGATCGTTTGAGTAGACACATGCACATTTGTAGCTTGCTGGAGGTCATTTTCCAGGGCTCTGGCAGTGCTCCTCCTGTTCCTCCTTGCACAAAGGCAGAGGTAGCGGTCCTGCTGCTGGGTTGTTGCCCTCCTACGGCCTCCTCCACGTCTCCTGATGTACTGGCCTGTCTCCTGGTAGCGCCTCCATGCTCTGGACACTACGCTGACAGACACAGCAAACCTTCTTGCCACAGCTCGCATTGATGTGCCATCCTGGATGAGCTGCACTACCTGAGCCACTTGTGTGGGTTGTAGGGAGGTCATACAGGCACGTGGAGGCCACACACACTACTGAGCCTCATTTTGACTTGTTTTAAGGACATTACATCAAAGTTGGATCAGCCTGTAGTATGTTTTTCCACTTTAATTTTGTGGGTGACTCCAAATCCAGACCTCCATGGGTTAATAAATTTGATTTCCATTGATAATTTTTGTGTGATTTTGTTGTCAGCACATTCAACTATGTAAAGAACAAAGTATTTAATAAGAATATTTCATTCATTCAGATCTAGGATGTGTTATTTTAGTGTTCCCTTTATCTTTTTGAGCAGTGTATATTGTAAATGCCTGCACCTTTTATTACCATATTCCATGAATTTGCGCTATACATCGCAAAACACTGCATCCCATAAGAGAAAACAATACACCCACACATTATCTGAGTTCCAAAGCTCATTGATGTATATATTTGTTTTTAAAAGGATATGGATTCAATATATATTACAATGTACAGTATACCTAGTTACATGGTTACACTCACACAGTAACCAGTTAAAACATACAGTTACATACAATTACATATAGTTACAGGCCAGCGATACAATTACCATTCCCTCCAATGCATCTTATGTCTCTCTCTCTCTCTCTCTGTAAATAAAAACAGGAACTGAACTGGCAGCAAGTCCATCATCCTCTGAGACCAAAAAGCCACTGAGCTCCTGTGTGATCGATAAGTGTTATCTAGTTTTTTGGGGAGGGATTCACGAAGAGTCACCAGTCCCTTTGTATATGGTAATCAGGTTCAGCCTTGAAGACATCCAAAGGGCTGGCATGAGTTTCCTGTTCATTACCTGTTTGGAATATCTATTGTTCTAATAAAAGTGATTTTAGCTTTTATACATTTAATCATAATTCCGTGTTGCAATGTCCTACAACTTAATAACAAGTATCAAATGAATCTACACATTAATCTGGTTGTTTTAATAGTAAATATGACTGGTCTATCTTGTTTCGTTCAAATAATACACATTCATGACATTACTTCATTAGATAATTTTAAATCATCATGATGTCTGGCGCTTGATATTATTATAATTATGTACTGTATGAAACAAGTGTCAAATCCATCTCTGTGGCTTGTCCGTGTAAATGCGTGTGTTACCATATATTGCTGTGCTCGCTGTGCGTATTTGCAAGTATAGCGACTTATATGTGTGTAGTTTGTATGTTCTCTTTATGTAATATTTTTTTGACTTCGACAATACTGTCTGAATATATCTCTGGCATTTGAGAAATACAATATTGATATCCCAAAGAGTGAAGGGACATATGTATACTATGTTGATTTAATCTATGATCTGTCTGACCTTTCAGAATTGAATTGCTTGCTGCTCTTTTTTGCTGCAGGGTAACACCATACCTCCTAACATGACCCTCTCCAGGAGGGATACAATGCTCTGCTTCTTGACTTTTCTCTTAATTTATGATTGCCATCACCTGTTTTGAACAGGTTAATGGATAGGAAAGGTGTATCAGCACAGGTGATGGCAATCATAAATGAAGAGAAAAGTCCAGAAACAGAGCATTGTGTCCCTCCTGGAGAGGGTCATGTTAGGAGGTATGGTGTTACCCTGCATCAAAAAACAGCAGCAAGCAATTCAATTCTGAAAGGTCAGACAGATCATAGATTAAATCAACACTGTGATGCATCATTATGTATTATTGCATTGAATATACCTATTTGAAATAAATGTATATGCTTTTCTCTGGACATAGAGCGAATCAATAAAGGCATAATTTGATCTACTGTACCACTACCTGTGTATTTTTCATGTTTATGATGTTCAATGCATAACCACAGTAACAACTGCCAGGAGCAGATGTTTCAAGGAAATATACCTAAAACCGTCTAATGTACTCATGAGTAGCAACTATTACTGTATATTTAGGTTTTCATTGTACTACCCAAAATATTTTCGCCATATTGTATCAAGACTTTCCGTAGAAGATTAATACGGAGTTTTTTCTTGTGTCTCACTGCGGCATGAATTTATCATCCACCGCAGTCTTTATCCCTATTAATATCAATAAGGAAATAACTATTTAATTTTAGAATTAATTGTACTCTCAGATTGACATTCAGGACTTTTTGAAAATGCATTATTTGAATAATTACATAAAAATATATGTTTTAATACATTCATAAATCATACCTCCCAACATGACCCTCTCCAGGAGGGACACGATGCTCTGCTTCTGGACTTTTCTCTTAATGTATGATTGCAGACACCTGTGCTGAACATGGTAATGGACAAGAAAGGTGTTTCAGCACAGGTGCCGGTAATCATAAATTAATAGAAAAGTCCAGAAGCAGAGTATTCTGTTCCTCCTGGAGAGGGTCATGTTGGGAGGTATTATAAATCTATTTACAAAAAAGTGCCCCAGAACCATACAAAATTAAATGTATTCTTGACTCAGGTTCGGTATCAATTACTGGGATGACGGCCGTCAGTATACCGACAACAGCTTCTCTGCTGCCAGTATGCTGGCAGCTGGGTGAGCGCAGAGAGTCCCCTTGTCGGCTCACTGCACTCGCCATGCTGCAGGCTCGGTGGCTCGCTGCACTCACCATAGGTTCTATTCTCACGAGTGGGAATAGTCGTGTTTGGCTGGTATTCTGGCTGCCGGCATTGCCAGCTGTTGGGATTCCGGCGTCGGTATCCTGAATGCCGGGATCCTGACAGCTGGCAACTTAAACATATACCCCTGACTTAAGGGAGCACCACCAACTCCATAACACTATTTAGATCCTTATAACCTATATGTTGGTTACCATATTCTATGGATGATGACTTTCAAGTTTCTGTGTGGAAGCTCTCCCTTTTTTTTGTAATAAATATTGCATCCGGACTACTCACAGTATAGTGTAAGTTGAACCTGTAGGCAGGAATGTGCAGGTTTGAGACTGCATGTAGGGCATACTTGCCTACCTGACCCTCTCCATGAGGGAGAAAATGCTCTGTTCCTGGACTTTCCTGGTAATGTATGATTGCCATCACCTGTGGTGAAACACCTTTCTTATCAATTAACTAGCTCACCACAGGTGATGGCAATCACACATTACCAGGAAAGTCCAGGAACAGAGCATTTTCTCCCTCATGGAGAGGGTCAGGTAGGCAAGTATGATGTAGGGATATGCAGGTTGAGGCATTTGCAGGAAGATATGCAAATGAGGAGATGTATGAAGCAGTGAAAAGAGTGGAGACATGAGCCAGTGGAGAAGTTGCCCATGGCAACCAAGCAACTTCTATTTATAATTTTGTAGACTGCACTTGGTAAGTGCTACCTTAAAGCTGGTTGCTGTGGGCAACTTCTCCAATCTTTTCACTGCTTCATACATTTCCCCCTCAATGTAGAAAGCTAAAGTGAACAGTAGACTGTGGATGGTGGTGCTGGGTATATTGCAGGTAGGAGACAGCACACTAGTGTGATGGATGAGTGCTGATTGCAGCAGGGAAAGCTTGGAGAAGGATCCTGCTGCTGAATAGTTAAGTGCTGATTAAAGCAAGTAATGTAATAGGACCACTCTGAGGATCACACTAAACAAAGTGGTACAAAGTAGCAGGAAGCTCAGGAACAGAGAGCTGCTTGTGATACAGGAACCAGTAGTTTGAAGTCAGGAGCTGCTCTTGCCGCGGACAAGCAGGAGTCTTGCCTGGGGCGCCGCTCTCTGAAGGGCGCCTGCGCTGCCTACCCTCTCAAGTCCCTCCTCCCGGCTCAGTGTGTATGCTCCTCCTCCTCCCTGTCATTACTAATGCGTCATTACACGAAACTTCACCCTCCAGCGGAATACTGACGATGGGGAGGAGGGGGAGCCGCCCAGGAAGCCAGCAAGCAAAGCTAGTAGGAGGAAGGAAAGGCGGGCCAAAGAGCGGGAAGCGGGATGGAAGAGGGCCGCTGCAAATGTAAGTATAACTTTCTATCTCTCACTCTGCCTTTCTTTGTAGAAGGGGACTCTGCCTGCTGTAATGTGTAAAATGGGGACTCTTGCTTGCCGTAATGTGTAAAATGGGGACACTTGCCTGCAGTAACGTGTAAAATGGTTACTCTTGCCTGCCGTAATGTGTAAAATGGGGACTCTTGCCTGCCGTAATGTGTAAAATGGGGACTCTTGCTTGCCGTAATGTGTAAAATGGGGACACTTGCCTGCAGTAATGTGTAAAATGGTTACTCTTGCCTGCCGTAATGTGTAAAATGGGGACTCTTGCCTGCCGTAATGTGTAAAATGGGGACTCTTGCCTGCCGTAATGTGTAAAATGGGGACTCTTGCCTGCCGTAATGTGTAAAATGGGGACTCTTGCCTGCCGTAATGTGTAAAATGGGGACTCTTGATTGCCGTAATGTGTAAAATGGGGACACTTGCCTGCAGTAACGTGTAAAATGGTTACTCTTGCCTGCCGTAATGTGTAAAATGGGGACTCTTGCCTGCCGTAATGTGTAAAATGGGTACACTTGCCTGCCGTAATGTGTGAAATGGGGATTTAATGTTTCAAGGGCATTGTGGTGTGTGGCTTAATATGGCAATTATTATAATTTTTTCCTGTGGTGGCCGTGATCTGTTGGTGCAGGGTCAAAAACTGGGGTGTAAGGTAGTCTTTTCAGATGAGGCTGCGCCCCTTGCCGGGAGTGCGCGCAAATTTTGTTGTTGTATATCTATATGGGGGGGGGGCAAAGGAAACTTCTGCCCTGGGCGCCACAAGGTCTAGAACCGGCCCTGTTTGAAGTTGAACTGGCAAAGCACAGGTGCCTGGGCATGATTTATATATGGTTCTCTGCACCAGGATTGAACACTGGAGTCATGTTAAGTAAGTCTCTGTGCATGGCTGCTGCAGTGTCAGCTGACCTTAAACAAGATGGCGGTGTCCATGTAATCCAGGCAGCAGCAAGAGCATACTTGCCTACCTGACCCTCTCCATGAGGGAGAAAATGCTCTGTTCCTAGACTTTCCTGGTAATGTATGATTGCCATCACCTGTGGTGAGCTAGTTAATTGATAAGAAAGGTGTTTCACCACAGGTGATGGCAATCATACATTACCAGGAAAGTCTAGGAACAGAGCATTTTCTCCCTCATGGAGAGGGTCAGGTAGGCAAGTATAAGCAAGAGTATACTGAAGTTATAAGATAAGGAACATCCTGAGACGACTGGCTAATGGACACGTGTAGGGGCAGTGTATCCGTAGCGCCAGGTGAGGTTAGAGAGTCTGAGAACCCGCAATGTGACATGAACAGAGTGAGGCAGATAAATAGCCAAGTAGCTGAGAGGGAGAGATTGCAATAAGCAGACTGGCTGAGTCCCACTGAAGTTAGAGCTGTACTTACCTTTTGGAGGGGAAGTAGCATCGTGACTCAGTGCTGCAATGTTGCAATCTGACTGCTGGGGTTTATTTACTTACTTAAGGTTGATTTTGTGTTTGTTTGTTTTTTTGATTTAGCAACTATCTTGCAAACCAACCATTTATTAAAATCAAAACCAAATACAAAATCACCAAAAACACACTTTCAAACACATTAGAACATCGGACCAACAATCAATTTGTTTTCCCTCATAAACTAAAATAGGATTCACAGAATTACTAATTACTAATCATCAAAACCCGATACAAAATCGACAGCAAATCCACCCAAACAATAGACCTGTCTGTGACAGGTGAGTTTGGGAGAAGCACTGCATAGATCAATATGGCCTGTGCAAGCTTCATTAAGGTAATCTGTACAGAAAGTATTAAAACATTTGAGCAAGTTGAATGAAATATTCCATTCTTGTGCATTCTAGCCTCGTTGTGCATTTATTGTGTCTGGGGAGAAGAAACCTTGCCTCCCTGCTGTGGAGTGGTCTGAGTTAGAAATTGATGCTAGACAAAGAAGTCAGAAGGTCAATCTATCAGAGATGTAACTTCAACTTGCATCCACTGCAAACCATTTGTATCACCACCTTAAGTGGAGTACCACACTTGCAGCACACACATAAGGGCAATTTAACCACTTAACTGACAAATTTGTTAAGAAAAACAAAAAAACACTCATATGCCTCATGGGTAGCACTGTTGGTGTAATGGTCAGTATTACTGCCTGACAACTGAGGTCTTGTGCTCAATTCCCATCACAGCCTAACTGTGTGGAGTTTATACATTCTCCCCATTCTTGTGTGGGTTTCCTGTCACAATTCATAAATAAACTGATCCGTCAACTGAATGATCCTCTGTGCAATAGATATGACAATGGGGTTTACTCATGTGTCACATTTGGATAGTTATTGGGGTATCTTTCAGCATATGTAAGACAATGGAGTGTATCTCTGCATATTAGTAATGTAGGACTGTCTTATGATATTGGGAAGAAATAGGCATTTTGAAGAAGCTATTGTGATTTGTAGTAGTTATAAATTCTTAATTTATCTTCAGATTACTACCTGGTGACAGATAATATTTAAATCAACTGCAATTCAATTCCTGATGTTGTACACAAAAACTACTCACGATTAGTAGCAGACTGCATTCTGAGCTTTATGTTGGTTCTTCTTTCAAATCTGGGTGGAATGGTGTTTCCAATGTATGTTTTTTTTTTTCTTTACATATTCAGTATGAAATTGTCTCCTTTGGCTGATATATTTACATATATTATCAGTTATCACAACGCTCTACAGCACCGGGTTATTTGTATAGTAAATCACCCATAAAAGAAATCATGTATAAAACAAATCCAACATAAAAATAGAACAGGTACACATGAGGTTGACAAATACAGTGTGGACAGAGCCGGCCCTAACTAATATGATGCCCTAGGCAAGATTTTGGCTGGTGCCCCCTAGTACAACCGCTGGTTCTGCCTCTGACCTTGCACCTCTTTCCCAGCACCACCACCCCTCACCCATAGCAGTCCTTATTTTGGTGTTTGTACCCCCTATATTTTAAATAGGAACAGTTCGCACATTTGGCGCACAGCCCAAAAAGGGGTGTGTTTTTGCTGGCAAGGGGCATGGCCACACAATAGTAACCCCAATTCAAATTATGCCACACAGTACTGCAACTTTATTCACATTTGATCATGCGATAGTGTCCCTAATTCATATTACATTCCACAGTAGTATCACTTTACCTTAAACGTTACTCCTCACAGTAGAGCCCCCTATTCACATTACATCACACTGAATTGCTCCTTATTCACATTACACCACATCCTATTGCTCTTTATTCACATTAGACGACACAGTAGTGCCCTTTCTATATGCAACGCCACATAGTAGAGCACCTTATACACATAATGCCACACATTAGTAATGCATTTATACACATAATTTCACACAGTAATGCCCCTTACACATGAGACACATTATTAGTGTCCTTATAAACATAATGCGCCTTACACATTATGACAACCTTTATTAATGCCCTTTTACACATGTAACATGGTTATGATGATTGTTTTAGTCATGATTTAGTGGATAGTTAGGGATGAGTATATATGTACACCTATATATATATATATATATATATATATATTTGTTTCATTAAAAAGAATTCATAATCTGAAAGTGTATACCGTTATAAGATTAATTCATTAGAAAGGAATATAATATAATATATAAAATATACCTGGTATTTTAAGATTGTGTGAGTATTCATGTATATAGATATAATTTGATGGTATATATATACAGTATATGTATAAGATAGGATTATAGGTAGGTTGCACATAGATTTTATTAAATAAATATTTATAATTGTGTATTTGATGTAATCTAGGTGCATGGGTACTGAACTGTGTCTTATGGTAGAGCAGAATGAAGCTAGAGGAAGGGGGAGCTGTGTGGGTAAATGGCAGCTGTCAGTTACCATTATGTGAGGCACTGACAGCTCTGACAGAAAATTCTGGATGGCTCACGAGCGGCCCGCGAGCGCTGTATTAACTACTGACTGGGGGGGATTAGCGCGCGGCTTAGGCGGGAAAGGGAGCTCCACGAGCCACAGGCTGGAGGAGTATAAATATAGCTCCTCACAGACACAGGGCAGACTGCAGATCCCCCAGCTAGTGTGTGCACTGGGCTCCCGGGTGCCGCTAAGACAGAGCTGTCAGCGGAGTGAACAGCGGCGCTGCTGGGACCAGGAGCTTTACCCACGCTGGGCGAGCTAATCGGGGTGCTTACCCGTGGCTCCGATGCACTGGAAGGTGACGGAGACCGGCTGCTAGAGGCTAGGCGGCCGGCGGAGAAGGAGGGGACGATCCGCAGAAGCTGCATGAGGTTGGCTGACCTCTCGAGGTGATGAGCCATCGCCTGCAAGCGTGAGAGGCTCTCGAGTCAGGTCACTGTGAGCGGCGGCATCCATATTGCGGTGAAAGACGCCGGCGGGGTTCCCATGGTAACGGCCCCGACAACGGAAGAAGTCAGAAGGCTTCCCTGGTAACTGGGACGGGCTTCATATTCAGTGCTAGTGAAGCAGCGAATCTCAGCCTCCAGCAGCAATAGGGAGGAGTCGGGGGAGTGCCAGCAGCGTGCTCGTCAGAGGAGAGTAAGTGACTATTTAATTCTGCATCTCCACACCCTAAGACACAGAGCGCCCCTACAAGACAAACTAGTATATGGCATAAGGTAGCTCTGTAAGTAGAAACGACCTCTGCTAAAGGCTCAATGTATACAAGTTATATCCCAATCAGCATGAAATATAATTATTTACCTTATAGAAATAACTGAGGAACAGTAACTAACTTGCAGTGACTATATACCTTAATTACCTGTTGATGCAAGTTATTTTCAAGTGATGTCCTAGTGGCTGTAATATTATATTATACAGCTAGGATTAATATGACTGTAATAACCACTTGATATAATAAGCTGCCTCTCCTATAGTGATAGGACAAGAACTGCTGATGTGGAAATATATATATATATACATATGATCAGAGGAGCAGGGAGTGAAAACATGAAATTACAGTAGCGGAGGAAAAAAACTTTCTTCAGTAATGCTTGGAATAAACTTGGATTAAGGACATCTCCTCTGGTTAATGCCCTAAGTCTTTATGTAAGGACACATATCCTTCTGAATAACATTGACATCCACCTAATAACAGTAAAAGCTACGATATGGGTATATATATATATTTCTTATACCACATTGTTGAGAGACTGTTCTAATCTATCCATGCTGAAGATACTAATGTATCCTTTACTGAGACTTTCTAGAGGAAAACAAGCAAACTGTAACCAGCTGATATTACACTAGTCACCAGCCACAGGGAGATAATTTGTTGCATGGAAAAGAAACTTATGTAACAAGGTATTCAGTAACAATTTAGAAGAATACGTGGTTACTGGACATATATGCCTATTGTAGCACATAATTCCTAACTGTTAAAGAGAAACAAGAAACACATCTACAGAAGGAAGAACACCGATTAAATTAGAAAAAAAAAAGGATCAACATAGAAAGGGATTTAGGATAAAACTACAAAAGAATGGAGGAAGGATTTCTTTCACTTGCATAAAAATAGACTATCACAGCCAATATTTTACAGAAATCGCACTTTGGATATCACATAGTGATGTTATGCATAACTAGTATGTAGACTTATGGGCCCCAACAGTAACTGTGTACACAGATATAAGAGTACCCGGGTAACTCAATTTCAACTAGTCTGGAAAAGATATACAGTTGTTAATTGTTTAGAATTGTAAGCAATCAATTTATGTATATGTATTCTTGAAAGGATGTATATAGATGAAATATCTACATTGTCACATAAAGTCAGTAATGTATGATAGTAATATATTGTTATTATAAATGATACTTACCACATGCATCTGTGAGCTGAAGTGGATCCATTATCCCTGAAAGAGAAAAGAAAGAAAAAAGGTACCTTTAGTAGTAATCTTTGATTTAGATAAAACAAAAGAAAAAAAAACACACATACACAGGGATTGAGTGAGGCTTACCCAGGCAGGCCTTAATAGTTATTAAGTCTGGGTGGAGGCACCATTACTTAGAAGGTAATATATATGTATCTATATTAACATAAAGGAGGGTTACATTTGGAGGCACCGCGTGAGATCATTTTTGTAGGATACTCAGGGGCAAGTGAGCACAGTAGCCAAAATGCAACAATATTCTAGGAGTGAAGTGTTTGACTGGTGTATAAGGAAGGGAGTAACTCCTGAAAGGAGTTTTGTATTGATGGGGGATCTCACAGACGCCACTGATGGTACAATTATGACAGAGATGTTGTTTCTCTTTGGGGTGAAGCAACCAAGGATTGCTGATAAACAATTCAGGGAAAGTGGAGAGATGTGTGCTGTATTAATAACTACTAGTCATGATTTAGAGTCTGAATTGCTTCCCAAAGTGGTGGCTGTGAGATCTAACCCAGAACGCAGGTGGATAATTATATGGCCTGAAAAGGATGAAAGTGAAAGGGCTGCTGAACCCTTAATTGTGGGTGACATGTCTACTCCGGCCAGTGGAGATCCCTCCGCGACTGGGGGAGAAGGTAGTCAATCTCGGGGCATTGAAGAAAAATTAGGTAACCAATTAGAGGTCATAGCTGATAAGGTAGTACATCAATTGGAAAGGTGGCATTATGAAGGTAGTTACAGGCGATTACGGCTTTTTTCAGGGATACTTCCTGTGCCTACTGGCGAGGAACCTTATGAGGCCTGGAGGGAGGCAGCGATACAGCAGTCTGAGGAGTGGCATTGCCCCGATCATATAAAGAAACAAAGGATAGTAGAGAGTTTACGGGGACCCGCTATGGGAATTATTCAAGCTACTAGGAAAAGTAATCCTGGGGCTGCTGTGGCTGACTACTTTCAGGCCTTAGAATATACATATGGGACATTGGAGGATGTAGGTGATTTAGTTGCCAGATTCCATCATACTTATCAGGAGATAGGAGAGAAGTTATCGCAGTATGTATATAGATTGGATAAATTAATTCATAAAATCGTAGATAAAGGAGGGTTAGCTCCCGCTGAAATAGATAGTAACCGCTTGAAACAATTAATTAGGGGAGCATTAACAACTGACCCTGTAGCTCAGCGGTTGCGCTGTACAACTTTATTATTAGGGAGTCCCACCCACCCTTAATGATTTAATTAAGGAAATTACACAGGAAGAAGCTTTAATCGCTAATAGGGAAAAGACTAATGCCAAAGCTGTCAAAGTGGTGGTACCCTCTCCTGAGGCTCCAGGGTCGAGGGAAGATAAGTTAGTTACCTTTGTAGTGGAACAAAATAAGAAACTTGACCAGCTTATTCTTGCTTTAAATCAAAGGGTGGTACCCTCTAGCCTTACTTCCAGTAATTCATCTAGGGGGTTTAACAGTAGCAGGGGAAATTTTAGGAGAGGTGGAAATTTCATAAGCAGAGGGTGTTTCCGATGTGGACAGTTAGGACATAGAGCAGTGGAATGTTCTATAGACTGGGGAATGAATGAAGTGGGAACTAACGTTCTGTCAAATAATTCCCCTCATCAGGGAAACGATGGTGGGAGATTGGCGGGCCCCTCGCCGTCTCCCAGAAATTAGATGTAGATTCAATGGGGAGTGCCCAGTGGAGTAGTTCCATTCCGGATGGTATGATAGGACCCGCTCCACGTGTGGTAGTTAAATTAAATGGACATCCATGCCCTGTGTTGTTGGATAGTGGGTCCCAGGTGTCCATTATATTCGAGCATTGGTATAGACATTATCTCTCTGATGTCCCTATCAGGCCCCTGGAAGGACTGGTAATTTGGGGATTGAGTGAACAGAAATACCCTTATTTAGGGTATGTGGTAGTCAACATAGAGTTTCCTGAGGGATTTATGGGTGTGTCGGAGCCATTACCTCTAATTGCTCTGGTATGCCCGGAATCCCCAGGTGATAAAACTGTAATGCCAGTGATCATTGGGACTAATGCTCATTTATTTAGGGTTCTCAGTGATTGGTGTGTAAAAATGTGTAGGGAAGCGACTGCTATTACTATGGCGACTTGCCCTGAAAAAAATAGGGACGGGGAGTCTGAGCACAGAGATTCCTCACTTGCTCAGGGTCTGTCCATAGATGACTTGACCACATGTTTCCAGGGGAGTGACATTGGGTCAGTAGAACAACATATTTTATGTGAGGAATTGATGAAACGAAAGCATGTCTTTTCTCTTGGGGAATGGGATTTAGGAAAAGCACAAGGTGTGGAACACTGTATAAAGCTGACTGATGAGACTCCTTTTAGGGAGAGGTCACGCAGACTTGCTCCCGCAGATTTCGATGATGTCCGACAGCATCTTCAGACTCTCTTGGAAACAGAGGTTATTCAACACTCTGAAAGTCCATATGCATCCCCTATCGTAGTGGCCCGTAAAAAGAATGGAACAATTAGAATGTGTATTGATTATCGCACACTTAACCAACGCACTGTGCCTGATCAGTACACAGTTCCTAGGGTAGAGGAGGCATTGGACTGTTTGCAGGGGAGTCAGTGGTTCACCGTGTTGGATCTGCGGAGCGGGTATTACCAAATACCTATGAGTCACCAGGATAGAGAAAAGACTGCTTTTATTTGTCCTTTGGGTTTCTTTGAATTTTTGAAGATGCCCCAGGGGAATCAAGGGTGCCCCGGCCACTTTTCAGAGAACCATGGAGCAGACGGTGGGTGATATGAATTATCGTGAGGTATTAGTTTATCTTGATGATATTATTGTTTTTGGGTCATCTCTGCAGGAACATAACCACCGCCTGCTCAGGGTACTGGACAGATTATTAAAAAAAGGTTTTAAACTTTCTGTGGACAAATGCAAGTTCTGTCTGCCCTCTGTGACTTATTTGGGACATGTGGTAAGTCGTCAGGGTATTTCTACCGATCCAACAAAAGTTGAAGCGGTGAATGATTGGCCAAGACCCACCAAATTAAAGGAGTTAAGATCTTTCCTTGGATTTTGTGGGTACTATCGTTGCTTTGTGCCCTATTATTCGGTAATATGTCGCCCTCTCACTGATTTGACCAAGGGGTATCCGCCAGTTGTTAAAACCACAACTGCAACTTCTTGTAAAAAAAACAAAGGATATTTCAAAACATCTGAAGAGTTTGGGGATAGATGGACACATGATTGTGAAGAAGCTTTTCTCAAGTTAAAATGGAGTCTTACTAATGCTCCTGTATTGGCCTATGTGGACCCCACTCTGCCCTATACTTTACATGTGGATGCGTCCTTTGATGGTCTAGGTGCAGTGTTGTACCAAACTCATGAAGGAAAGTTACAACCTATATCTTATATTAGTCGGGGATTGTCCAAGAGTGAGAGGAGATATCCTGTACATAAATTGGAATTTCTTGCTCTTAAATGGGCTGTGTCGGATAGATTTCATGAGTACTTGTATGGAGCAAGTTTTGAGGTATTCACTGATAATAACCCTTTGACCTATGTGCTTACCACCGCTAAATTAGATGCCACAGGGCACAGGTGGTTAGCTGCATTGTCTATCTATGATTTCAATATTAAATATCGCCCAGGCATCAATAACATAGATGCAGACTCTTTGTCCAGATTATCTAGAATTGGGAATGAAATCGATAGATCTGAGTGGATTGAAGTTCCTGCAACTACCATTAAGGGATTGTGCTTTAGCATCTCATGTGTAATGGCAAAGAGTGGGGAATGTATTAGTGCCCTTGGAGCCTCTGATAAGGCTTTACCCCTGGCATATTGCTGGTTAAGCCAATTAGAATTAGGAGGTTTAAAAAACCTAAGTCAGGAACAAATACTCATTGATCAACGGAATGATCCTGATATCTCCGTTATTCTAAGTTGTATGGAGTCTGGTTGTGCTGAACGAGATGTAAGTTCTCTGACACATGCATCTACGTTATTGATGCGGCAAATAAAGCAATTGACTCTGAGGAATGAAATACTATACCGTGAATCATTTAAATCCACGGGTAAGGTCAAATTACAATTAGTTACTCCACAGTGCTATAGAGAAACTATTTTGGATGCATTACATGATCAGCATGGCCATCTTGGGGTAGAAAAAACAACGGGGCTGATAACTGACCGGTTTTACTGGCCTTTAATGGGGCGGGATATTGAGAACTACTGTAAGACCTGTGGTAGCTGTATATTGAGGAAAGCTCTTCCCACTAAGTCCGCTTCTCTTATTAATCTTCAGAGCCATGGTCCCATGGATCCAGTATGCATTGATTATTTATCATTGGAAACATCACCAGGAAAGGAATGTAACATACTTGTAGTAACGGATCACTTCACCCGTTATGCTCAGGCTTATGTTACTTCTGATCAAAAAGCCGTTACAGTCGCCAAACTCTATGGGAGCGGTTCTTTGTTCACTATGGTTTACCAGCCCGATTGCACTCCGACCAGGGGCGGGATTTTGAGGGAAAAATTATTAAAGAGCTCTGTCTTTGCTGCGGGATCAGGAAATCCCGGACTACCCCTTATCATCCGCAGGGTAATCCTCAGCCCGAACGTTTTAATCGTACCCTGCTTGACATGATGGGCACTTTGGGCCCCATGTGCAAAACACAGTGGAATAGAAGGATCTGCCATCTGGTGCATGCCTATAACTGCACTAAGAATGAATCTACTGGGTACTCCCCATATGAATTGATGTTTGGGCGTGAAGCCCGATTACCCATAGATATCTCTTTAGGACTTCCATCCCGAGATGCAAAGGGACAAACTCATTCCCAATATATCAACAATTTAAGGAAAGAGCTAAAATATGCTCATGAGTTAGCTCAAGAAACAGCTATGAAAGCTGGGATAGCAAACAAGAAAAGATATGACCTGAGAGTGAAAGAGAATGTATTGGAAATAGGAGATCGAGTTTTAGTACAGCAATTAGGACTTCCCCGACGACAAAAATTAGCTTATCGGTGGAAGCCGGACCCATATGTAGTAATTGAACAATTACCTAACATCCCTGTTTACAAACTACGATTAGAATCAGGGGAGGGACCCGTTGTTACCTACCACCGACAGCATCTCATGCCTATTATCCAAGATCTTCGGTTCCCTGAGAATGCTGAAGCAAAACCATTGAGACGCTCCACTTGGAGAGACCGTAGGAGACTACAATCTATAAATAGCCAACATCAATTACAAGAAGGTTTTGTTAATAATCACGATGATACAAATGACACTGAGGGGGGTGCAGGATATTTTTATTATGACAGTATTGGTACCAGCAATGTTCCCCAGCATTCCAAGTGTAGCTCCCCACCGGTACTGGAGGAAAATAGTTTAGAAGAAGAGTGTGTTATGTCATCTAGTAAAAACAATGCATCTGGTGAAGCCTTAGATTGGGGAATTTTATCTGAGAGTGGGATAACTGATCCAATTATTAGCACGAGGGATGACTCATATATCGAGCACACCAGTTCAAATGTTAGTGAAGAAATCAGGGGTAGTGAACGGCCATTAAGGGAACGAAAGCCGCCAGTAGTGTTCACCTATCCTGAACTAGGTAAACCTGTGTATGTGCCTCAAATAATTCATCCAAGTGTAGTCCTCACTTGGCCCTACTTTGGGTGGGACTCAATGAAAATAAGGGATTTGTGGTGATCTGAAGGAATGGGATGGAAGTTATGCAGATCACCAGGGGGAGAGTATAACATGGTTATGATTGTTTTAGTCATGATTTAGTGGATAGTTAGGGATGAGTATATATGTACACCTATATATATATATATATATATATATATTTGTTTCATTAAAAAGAATTCATAATCTGAAAGTGTATACCGTTATAAGATTAATTCATTAGAAAGGAATATAATATAATATAATATATAAAATATACCTGGTATTTTAAGATTGTGTGAGTATTCATGTATATAGATATAATTTGATGGTATATATATACAGTATATGTATAAGATAGGATTATAGGTAGGTTGCACATAGATTTTATTAAATAAATATTTATAATTGTGTATTTGATGTAATCTAGGTGCATGGGTACTGAACTGTGTCTTATGGTAGAGCAGAATGAAGCTAGAGGAAGGGGGAGCTGTGTGGGTAAATGGCAGCTGTCAGTTACCATTATGTGAGGCACTGACAGCTCTGACAGAAAATTCTGGATGGCTCACGAGCGGCCCGCGAGCGCTGTATTAACTACTGACTGGGGGGGATTAGCGCGAGGTTTAAGCGGGAAAGGGAGCTCCATGAGCCACAGGCTGGAGGAGTATAAATATAGCTCCTCACAGACACAGGGCAGACTGCAGATCCCCCAGCTAGTGTGTGCACTGGGCTCCCGGGTGCCGCTAAGACAGAGCTGTCAGCGGAGTGAACAGCGGCGCTGCTGGGACCAGGAGCATTACCCACGCTGGGCGAGCTAATCGGGGTGCTTACCCGTGGCTCCGATGAGAGGCTCTCGAGTCAGGTCACTGTGAGCGGCGGCATCCATATTGCGGTGAAAGACGCCGGCGGGGTTCCCATGGTAACGGCCCCGACAACGGAAGAAGTCAGAAGGCTTCCCTGGTAACTGGGACGGGCTTCATATTCAGTGCTAGTGAAGCAGCGAATCTCAGCCTCCAGCAGCAATAGGGAGGAGTCGGGGGAGTGCCAGCAGCGTGCTCGTCAGAGGAGAGTAAGTGACTATTTAATTCTGCATCTCCACACCCTAAGACACAGAGCGCCCCTACAAGACAAACTAGTATATGGCATAAGGTAGCTCTGTAAGTAGAAACGACCTCTGCTAAAGGCTCAATGTATACAAGTTATATCCCAATCAGCATGAAATATAATTATTTACCTTATAGAAATAACTGAGGAACAGTAACTAACTTGCAGTGACTATATACCTTAATTACCTGTTGATGCAAGTTATTTTCAAGTGATGTCCTAGTGGCTGTAATATTATATTATACAGCTAGGATTAATATGACTGTAATAACCACTTGATATAATAAGCTGCCTCTCCTATAGTGATAGGACAAGAACTGCTGATGTGGAAATATATATATATACATATGATCAGAGGAGCAGGGAGTGAAAACATGAAATTACAGTAGCGGAGGAAAAACCTTTCTTCAGTAATGCTTGGAATAAACTTGGATTAAGGACATCTCCTCTGGTTAATGCCCTAAGTCTTTATGTAAGGACACATATCCTTCTGAATAACATTGACATCCACCTAATAACAGTAAAAGCTACGATATGGGTATATATATATATTTCTTATACCACATTGTTGAGAGACTGTTCTAATCTATCCATGCTGAAGATACTAATGTATCCTTTACTGAGACTTTCTAGAGGAAAACAAGCAAACTGTAACCAGCTGATATTACACTAGTCACCAGCCACAGGGAGATAATTTGTTGCATGGAAAAGAAACTTATGTAACAAGGTATTCAGTAACAATTTAGAAGAATACGTGGTTACTGGACATATATGCCTATTGTAGCACATAATTCCTAACTGTTAAAGAGAAACAAGAAACACATCTACAGAAGGAAGAACACCGATTAAATTAGAAAAAAAAAAGGATCAACATAGAAAGGGATTTAGGATAAAACTACAAAAGAATGGAGGAAGGATTTCTTTCACTTGCATAAAAATAGACTATCACAGCCAATATTTTACAGAAATCGCACTTTGGATATCACATAGTGATGTTATGCATAACTAGTATGTAGACTTATGGGCCCCAACAGTAACTGTGTACACAGATATAAGAGTACCCGGGTAACTCAATTTCAACTAGTCTGGAAAAGATATACAGTTGTTAATTGTTTAGAATTGTAAGCAATCAATTTATGTATATGTATTCTTGAAAGGATGTATATAGATGAAATATCTACATTGTCACATAAAGTCAGTAATGTATGATAGTAATATATTGTTATTATAAATGATACTTACCACATGCATCTGTGAGCTGAAGTGGATCCATTATCCCTGAAAGAGAAAAGAAAGAAAAAAGGTACCTTTAGTAGTAATCTTTGATTTAGATAAAACAAAAGAAAAAAAAACACACATACACAGGGATTGAGTGAGGCTTACCCAGGCAGGCCTTAATAGTTATTAAGTCTGGGTGGAGGCACCATTACTTAGAAGGTAATATATATGTATCTATATTAACATAAAGGAGGGTGACAATGCTAAATTCCTTTGTCGTATAACAACCCTTTTTGAAGCTAAGAACACTGTACGCTGTTTGCTTAAGAAGTACCGTAATGGTACGCTATTGGCGTAGCGATCGCTCAGCCGTAGGCGAGACGCTCAAGCGTCACGTTCGCTCACGGCCCAGTGATCACAGGACACGTTATTGGCTATGACTAGAGTAATGATTCGCTATGGCGTAGCGGACGCTCGAGACCACGAGGAGATCACCAGCGGCGCAGACGCTCACAACGCTATACCTTTATGATAAAACCTTATACCAATGAAATACACTGAATACCTTAATGTGAATACAGGGTGTAAGTGCAACCTTGTGTAACCTGACTAACTACAAAGCTGTTTGAGCGTCACCGACGCTCAAGTGAACACTTAACACTATAGGAAATACACAGATACTGGTTTAGGTTCCAAGGCCTATTAACTGTATTATATCTAATATACTTGTAAAAGGGGATAACAGTACAAATGATACACTACAATATAACAAAGACTTCCTAACCACAGAACTAAACAATAAATACAAAAAGACAATACTACACTGACCTAAATGCAATACAATACAATACTATCTAATACAATACAATACTAGCCTAGTCTAGGGGAGATATGAGAGAACAGAACAGAGAGAGAGAGAGAGAGAGAGAGAGATGAGATGAGAGAAATTGGCTCACAGAAAGACAATGATAACGGAGAGAAACTTACGCACAAAGGGTATGATCGCCTGCGCCTCGATATCCAGCTCCCGGCTATCAGCAGATAACCGTTGATGAGAGAGTGAGAGCTGGATGTGGTCGGCCTGCCTATTTATGCCCCACACACAATGCAATCTCCTGGTCCTACAATCCCATTGTCCATTGGCCGAAGGAATTCGGCCCTGTATCATAACAAAAGGTCATAGGGTGATTCATACAGGTGGGCTGTGACGATTTCCAACAGCTCAGGTGGGTGGGAAACTGGGTTTCCCGCCGCATACCTGAGTATGTGTAAATAATAGAAATGGACATAAACTTCTTATGTCCATAACTATTCGCACGAGCGATTAATACGCTCCAAACCAACACCGGAATATTGCTAATTAAATACTCTTCCGATGGGTACCAAACACTGCTGTATGATTCCTGTTAGACCCTTTGTACGATATAAAGAGGGATTCCTCAGCTCTGGGACATTGTATTTTAACCAAACTTTCAGAATCTATCAAAGGGACCATGATCTATAAACTACATTAATTGTGAACATTTGTAACGAATGAGTCGCACGCTACGACTACATAAACTCTACCGTAAATACGCATACCGCGCCTGCGAGTGCACGTTATTGCGGGTATGCGCATCCACGGGAGAGCGCACGCACGCGCAGCGCGGACCAGTGTGCGGTGCAAATATGGCAACGTGCATTGAGACATTTTTCTGACTTTGACAGTCCACCCTTTGGCAGTCAATAATAACTGCCACAAAACATTTAAGGAGAAAAATGTAAGTCAGGGGTTAATTGATTTCCATGGTTGGGTAGGGGAGGAGAGAGGAGAAGGTGTGAAGAGGGTATGACCTAGTGAGATAGCAGAAGCATGTGTGTATGAATCCATGTTTGGGGGGTCATGTATCATCGTGCCGTACGTGTTGTAAATCAAGCTTCGAGGTATTGCGAAGTATACATTTGAATTCCTTCTTATCCTGTGGTACAGGTCTGTGGATGGGCTGTCAAACTCTACCGAGCTCATTTCGGCTGTGGTTGTAACAAAATGGGGATGCACATTTTAGTTGATGATACATGAATGGGGGAGGTATGTGGTTGCTGATATCTGTGCCTGTATTCCCTATCGTCTATGTGTGTCGTTACCTGAGGGTTGTAGAGATGAAGATAAAGAACACTTACGAAAAATGCAATGATATTCTATGTCAGGGAAATGTACATCTGTCGTCGAAGTTGTTTTCGGTATCTGTTGAGAGTCGTCTTCTTTGCGCTGTTTTGCTCCTTAGGCATGAGCAACAAGCTTTGTCAGTGCCATCAGATTTACAAAAATGGTGGGCTAGCGTGAGTTTAAAAATACTAGGGAAACTGGGGATCCATGGCAAAGTTCATCAAGTGTCCATATTTAAAGTTGTCAAATCTTCTTCTTTGGTCAATCCGTTGTCTGTATACATCTCGTCTCGTCAGCTTCCTCGTCCAAGGGGGTCTTTGTATCTTGGAGAAAAGCAGAAAAACAGGTGAAAGAAACGGACCGTATAATCGCATTTTCATCACATCCTGGTTTCTATCATTGGGTCATAAATCAAATCCAGGTTAATTACGGTTTCCTCACTCCTCAAGCTCATCACTTTTGTACTTTGTTTGCACCTCATTAAAGCCTGCCCGCATCTAAATATCAATCCAATCGATATAACGACACCCAAGATACATAGTAGAAACTTTCCAACATCCATTATGACTCCTTGAGCCCAGTCTCCTAAACCGGAGAACCAATTTCGCGGGTTCAACCATGACACCCAACCAGTCAGCTCATTACCTACAGCAGCAAGGGTGAGATTGTGTTTTTGACGAAATTCCCACTTTAGTTGGAGAATATCGTCCATCTTTTGGTCTATGACCTCTACCGGATCCTCGGTGCTATTTGTGATATACGTGCAACACTTTATGCCGTACTGTGTTGCCAATGTAACACAATATCCGCCTGTTACTGCTGTAAGATAATTAAGAACCATCCTATGCTGAACTAGTTCTGTTTTGTAAGCTTGAAGTTCTCTTCCAGTGTATCTAAACGTGTCATCATACATTTCAGTGATATTATCTAACAAATTGGCGAGTGCGGAAATGTATCTATAATTCATCACTCCTCGAGCGGTACGAGTGAAATCTAACGCTACCAGAACCTGAATCCCGGTGGATTCATGGATAAGATCAGAGGCCGGATGCTCTAACCTTTCTGACAGTTGTCTTTTAACTCGGTGTTCGTAATGAGTGTGAGTATAAGGAGCTTGGGCACCACGGTGTGTGTCCTTCATTTTGTCATGTGTAACAGTCATCACTTCAGGCAATACTTTTCCAATATAACACAATCCTTCAGAGTTTGGGGCAAGCCATTTGTACGCCTTTCTCCCGCATATGAAATATGCATCATCGGGGAGAACATATGGGACGGAGAAGGACATGACCATGTTACAAACCTTCCAGGTGAAATCTCCTGACCCTAATTCTTCCATCTGCCTAATGCACGTATCGGTTTGTACGATATGTGCACAGTATCCTGGTGATACCTCTCCAACTCTAGTAATCCTATTTCCTAAGGTATATCGATACCGGAAAGATTTTCCTCTACTGGCTATGTGGCGTACGAGCTCTGTATCTGTAGGCATTCTATCTGCTCTGTGTGAAAAGGTCATGGTAAGGTTGCTCCACGACACTTCCCAATTTCCCGGTTTTCTGGGATTGGAGATGTTAAAACATAAGAGGGACCTATCCACATGGTATTGGTGGAGCTTCAAACTAGGAGGGCTGGAGATATTAAACCTCCGGTCCACCGGTCTCCCACCACTTAGCTCAAGTACCTCCCCTAACGTTAAAGGAAATGGTACTAGCCCTGATTTGCTGTGACCCTGAGGTACTTGAGAGCATACCCAACAATCTGTTTGGTTTAACACGTTACCCACTAAGGAGTGATAGTCACTCAATGGATGCCGGTCTATATGGATATTAAAACTAGATTGGCATTTCTTTATGCATCCATCTTCAACCAGATTATCACAGAGCCTACAGATACAATTTTCTTCAGCTAACAATCCATCACAATTTCTTCTATCGGATCGTTTTCTGATACTCGCCTTTGCTTGTTGGTTTGGTTGATCTTGGAAAACTACGCCTCCATCATCATAATCGGAACCCATTCCAGAACCTCTTTCGACCTCTATGGTACTCTCGCCGGAACAGACTGCTCTGGTCAACATCATGGTTAACATCAAAATCCGGATCACAGTCTCTTGGGGCAAGTCCATCTTTGAGGAGGAAATAGAGAAGAATGAGGAGGGGGAAAAAGAAATTTTAAGGGAGAGGGGCTGGGAAGTGGAGAAAAACAATAAAAGGGAGAAGGGAGTCGACAACTGCTTTCGGTCTTCAAGGCTCAGGTGCCGCCTCAATCCTCCTGGAACAGACACTCCAGTGATACAACCTCTACCGTCTGTTCCTTATCGCGGGACTTCTCTGGATCAGCAACCTTTTTGCAGTGGGATGAATGGACCCAAGTCTCTCTCTCAGCAACCTTCAATGCTGTGGTGCTAGTCAATAAGACCTGGTATGGTCCTTCCCATCTATCAATAAGACAACCTGAGCGTAGAAAATTTCGTATCATTACATAATCCCCAGGTTCAATGTCATGACAATTACTATCTGGTAAATCAGGAATCACCAACTTCAGATTATCATTTTGATTCCTCAACTGTTTACTCATGTTAATCAAGTACTTTACAGTTACTTCATTGTTACATTTCAAATCATCCTGAGGGTTAATCATGACATGCGGTTGTCGACCAAACAAGATTTCAAAAGGAGACAGATTAAGAGGGGACCTGGGAGTGGTTCTGATGCTATACAAAACAATGGGTAAAGCTTCTGGCCACGTCAATCCTGTCTCTGCCATTACTTTACTCAATTTATTTTTAATAGTGCTGTTCACTCTTTCGACCTTCGCACTCGCCTGTGGACGGTACGGAGTGTGCAGCTTGCTATCAATTCCCATCAATTTACACATTCCTTGAAAGACATCACCTGTAAAATGGGTACCCCTATCACTTTCAATGATTCTAGGGATACCATATCTACATACAAATTCCTGCACAATTTTCTTAGCTGTAAACATAGCGGTATTTGTAGCTGCTGGAAAAGCTTCGACCCAATTCGAGAAAACATCTATACAGACAAGTACATATTTCAAATTTCTACATGGGGGTAATTGAATGAAGTCAATTTGTATTACCTGGAAAGGGCCGCCGGCAGGTGGGATATGGGATGGTTCTGTAGGTATTGCTTTTCCAATATTCTTTCTCAGACAGGTAAGGCATGACATTGCTCTTTTACTCGCATGAGAGGAGAATCCCGGGGCGCACCAGTATGCTCTTACCAATTTGCACATCCCCTCCTTGCCTAGATGAGTCAGCCCGTGAGCTGCTTCAGCCAGACATGGAAGGTATGCCCTGGGGGCCACTGGTTTACCATGTCCATCCGTCCAGAGCCCTGAGGACTCCTGGCCATATCCCTTTGCCCTCCAGACTGCTCTTTCCTGTGTGGAACACAGATTCTGCATCTCACACAACTTCTGTGTGTTGATGGTATTAAATACCATCAACTGTGTGGTGTCTGTCCGTGTGGGGGTAGCAGCTGCAAGCTTTGCGGCTTCGTCTGCTCGGCTGTTACCAAGGGATACTGGGTCTTGGCTATATGTATGTGCTTTACATTTGATAACAGCCACTCTGTCGGGTTCCTGTATCGCTGTTAGAAGCCTTTTTATGTGAGCTGCATGCGCTATCGGTGTACCAGCTGCCGTCATGAAATTTCTGAGCCGCCATAGGGCTCCGAAATCATGGACTACCCCGAACGCGTATCTGGAATCGGTGTAGATATTGGCTGACTTACCCTTAGCCAATTCACATGCTCTGGTTAGGGCGACCAGTTCAGCAACCTGGGCTGAGTGAGGTGGGCCTAGCGGTTCCGCTTCTATGGTGTCTTGGTCATCTACGACTGCGTATCCAGTACACAAGTCTCCCGAGTCTGACTGTCTGTGACAACTACCGTCCGCGTAGAACGTGAGTTCTGCATCTTCTAGTGGATTGTCACTGATGTCAGGCCTTGCGGTAAAATTTTGGGTCAAATATTCCATACAATCATGTGTATCTCCCTTTGCATTAAATCCTCCTTCCCCATCACTCTCACCTTCCACCCTTTGTGTCTGACCAGGCACACCTGGGAGAAATGTTGCAGGATTTAATGCGCTGCATCTCCTTATGGTGATGTTTACGGGGGCCATTAATGCCAATTCCCATCTTGTAAACCTTGCAGATGAGACGTGTCTGGTTTGGGCAGAATTCAATAAGGCAGATACCGCATGCGGTGTATGGATTGTGAGGTTGTGGCCTAGCACGACATCTTCGCTTTTTGTTACTAGCAATGCTATTGCCGCAACGCTACGCAAGCATGTGGGGAGGGATCGCGCTACCGTATCTAGCTGGGCGCTGTAGTATGCAATTGGCCTGCTGGCATCACCGTGTTTTTGTGTTAGTACACCTGCTGCGCACCCAGCACTTTCTGTTCCGTATAGTTCAAAGGGTTTCCCATAGTCTGGCATACCTAGTGCTGGTGCCTGCGTTAGGCACTGTTTGAGTCTCTCAAATGCTGTTTCAGATTCGTCTGTATGCGAAATCCGATCAGGTTTGTTTGAAGAGACCATTTCCTGCAAAGGTAGCGCCAATATGGAAAACCCTGGGATCCAATTACGGCAATACCCACACATTCCTAAAAACGTCCTGATCTGTTGCTGGGTTTGTGGCAGTGTCATGTCTCTAATGGCTTGGATTCTATCAGCGGTCAGGTGTCTCAGTCCTTGTGTTAGACAGTGTCCCAAATATTTTACCTTAGCTTGGCATAATTGCAACTTGTCTTTGGAAACCTTGTGACCTGTGTCTGAAAGATGAAACAGGAGCTGTTTCGTATCCTTCAGAGATGTTTCCAGTGAATCTGAACACAGTAATAGATCATCCACGTACTGTATCAACACTGATCCACTTTCCGGTTGGAAAGACTGTAAACAATCATGCAAAGCCTGAGAAAATATACTTGGACTATCTATGAAACCTTGGGGTAACCGAGTCCACGTGTATTGGACTCCTCTGTATGTGAATGCAAACAAATATTGGCTGTCAGGGTGCAGAGGTACCGAAAAGAAAGCGGAGCAGAGGTCAATAACAGTGAAAAATTTGGCAGTGGGAGGAATTTGCATTAGGATGACAGCTGGATTTGGCACTACGGGGAACTGACTCAACTATTTTGTTAATCCCCCTTAGATCCTGCACTAGCCTGTAACCCCTCCCCCCACTCTTTTTAACAGGGAAGATGGGACTATTTGCGGTGCTGGACGTTCTTACTAGAATGCCCTGTTGTAGCAAGCGCTCTATTACGGGAAAAACTCCTAGCTCCACCTCTGGCTTCAGAGGATACTGTGGGATTTTTGGAGCTATCCTACCATCTTTTACTTGTACAACTACTGGAGCTACGTTTGCCATTAATCCAGTGTCCTGTCCATCTTTTGTCCAAAGTGACTCTGGTATCTGAGATATCATCTCTTCTACTTGGGATGGATTCCTATTTGTCATAATGGAATGTGACATTAATTTTGATGGGGAGTCTAACATGTCTCGTACTTCCTGAGCGTGATTCTCAGGAATGTCCAAGAATACACCCTCAGGAGTACAATAAATGACGCAACCCATTTTACATAGTAAGTCTCTCCCCAGGAGATTAGTTGGTGCAGATGCAGCCAGCAAAAAGGAATGCTTGGTATGCAAAGGCCCTATTGTAATCTCGGCTGGTTTGCTAACAGGGTAGTGCTGGACTACTCCTGTTACTCCCATGGCTGGAATTGTCCTACCAGTGGTTCTCATGCCCACTGTCGAATTTATCACTGACTTGGCCGCCCCTGTGTCTACAAGAAAGTTTAAAGTTTTACCAGCCACATTGATTGCAATCTCTGGTTCGCTTCCAAGACTGGCAATCAACTTAACTGGCTGCAGATTACAGGTATGGCCACACCCCTATTGGGTATGCTGACCTCCCTGAATCCCGCTGGCAGCAACTACTTGTGAGGGAGTTAGCTGGGAACTACCAGAGGCATGCCAGTCTCTGTTTGGGGGATATCTTTTTGTTTCCCCTGTATGTGGCTCAAAACTCCGCCTCTGTGGACCCTGCTCCCAATGTCGTGTGTTGTGTTGTTGTCTAGGGGGTTGAAAAGACCTTTGTACATTCTTTGTTCTACATTCTCGTGCAAAGTGTCCCGGTCTGTTACAAGAAAAACATGTTATTACACTTGCCTTACCCACAGGATTCGGTGGTACATACGCAGGCTGCCTTGTGGTCAGCGCCTGTATACTTACGGACATCAACTTATCACTTTGCGATTCCCTGTGCCTAGTGATGTTTCTGTCGTGATCAATAGCAGCCTCTCTCAAGCCGGACACTGACAGACCTCGCCAGCATGGTTGCGTGGTCTGAACCCTAGTCTTTAATGTTTCCTTTAAACCATCCATCAGTACAGATACTGCTACTTCTCGATGGTTTGGGTTGGTCTTAATGTCTTCTATACCAGTGTACTTTGCCATTTCTAATAGTGCCCGGTGAAAATATTCTGTTGCCGTTTCGGACTCCTTTTGCTTAATGGAAAATATTTTATTCCATTTAACAACGGCTGGGAAATACTCTTTTAGCTGTAAATTTATCCTTTTTACATTATCCTTGTTGTACACGTCTGTAAGCGGTACATCTTTATCCAATGCACAATCAGCTAAAAACTGAGTTGCATCAACATTGGAAGGTAAACAAGCTCTTAGCAGTATCTGCCAATCCTTGTTGTTGGGTTCTACAGTGTTACCTAGATCCCTGATGTATTTTTGGCTAGCAACTAAATCCTTCCTGGGGTCAGGAAATTCGGACACTATTGTTCTTAATTCCATTCTGGAAAATGGAGTGTACATGGCAATGTTCCTTATGGGAGTGGCTCCAGACACATCTGTTTTTCCATTGGGAACTGCTATTACCCTTACAGGAGCAATTCTAACAGCCTCTTCCTGTGTAGATTCTACAGCTTGTTGTGGTACAATTGTTTCAGTGTAGTGCATGGTGCCGTACTTACCCGTTGACACGACCTCACCTATCCCTCCGCTAGGGGCTTTCACTAATCTCGTGGGTGTCGCTGTGCCTACTGTGGTCTCTGCTATGGTGGCTGCAAGAGAGAGAGCTGAAATTGTTGCTGAATCGTCTTCTTGATCACACTCCTGAGGAAGGTTCAAAACAGGGTACATCTTGCACGGGTTAATACTTGCATGAGTTATTTGGTTAACATCATTAACATTTACAGTGTTACTAAGAGTTTGTGTTTTACAACCCAGTGCGTTTCTCTCCGCAATCAACTTCTCTCCTGCAATGTATGGTGGGGGAGGAGCTGTGGCAATCAACTTCCTGACTGCCCCAGATCCTGCCGCCAGAGCCAAACCTCTCTGTATCTCACCTTCCTGGTGCCATAACTGTAAATAATCATGATGCTGAATTCGTCTCTTTGCTGATTTTACGAGACATATCCTCCTCCTTAAATTTTGTAACACTTCTGGACTGAAGCTACCTATTCTTGGGAATTTGTCCCTGTCTTGTACAGTCATTCTCTCCCATTCATCACATAAAGATTCGGTGTGAATTCCATATTTTTCACACATTACATATCGTGCCGACCCAACTGGTCGGTTCACAGAATCAACCTGAACCAGGGTTGATCGCCCCCTACCTGAGCAACTGGCCCCCATAGTCTGCAGGTGTTGCTTAGTCCTCCTTGGATCTCTGTATCAAGGTTTTCAGCAAGCCTTTTCAGACAACCAAATTACTCCACAGTAGGCCGGCGGTGGCGGTTTACCGAGTACCCCACTCACTCGCCCACCTCGACCAATACGACCTGATCACACCGACGTGGTGCTGGCGTACTCGATACAGGGCCCCTATGGAACCTTCAGTTTACTGGAACATATGAGGGTTACCCGCAGGACACTTACTCTTTCCAGTAAAGGTGGGGTTGTTAGATAGTTCCTGAGTGACCAGCGAACTTCCCTTCCAAAAATAAAAAATTACACAAATCACGTCAGAATGTACAGATAGCGTTTGTGACCACTTTACTCTAATGGTATTAGGTCAGATTACTAACTACTGCACACAATTACGTGTGGTCCAATCGTTCAGTACACGAGCACTACTTGTCATGTACTGAAAGATCAATGGAATCGATGTTTCCGGCCGCGATTCCTTCAGCAAGAGCTTATGGCCTATATGGGTTCTGCACCAACACCCCAGGCGTTGTGCCACTGGACTTTTATAGCGGACCTTTTACCTTACGACCTCCTGGTCTTGTTCCTTATGACCTCCTGGTCTTGTTACCTTATGACCTCCTGGTCTTGTTACCTTATGGTCCGCTATACTCTAATGCTCAAATATTATTTAACCAGGGATGCCTCCCTGGCCACCGTATATGTCACTTACACGTATGTCCCTTGACGAGTACCCGGCTTTCCTTTTGGTTCCACCTTAAAGTTATATAAACTTTTGTATACAAAACACACTCACTCAACACATGTACACTTTTGTTTCTATATCTATTTCTGCGCAGAAATTGTCTTTAGGCCAAAAGTGTTACCAATTAGGAGCAGGATCTGTTAAACTAAATTTCAGATTTTCCAAAAATAGATTTGCGTTATTTACCGCTTCGCGTTATCTACCGCTGTGCGTTAATTATCGCCTTGCGCTAATTATCGCTTTGCGCTAATTCAACTTTTTCGTGACTTGAGCTACGTGAGCGTAACCGGACGCTACGTTGCGTAATGAACGCTGCGTGCGTCTGCCTTTTGGATTGCGTACGCTAGTCTTTGTTAGCGACACGTGTACGCAATGCAAAGGATCCACCGTAACACAATATATTTTTATCAATGTAAATGATCCCTGATCATCTACCGCAATCCACACTGACTGCCTTGTATCTTCAGACAAACCGTGTGTTGTTCTATACTTTAATTATTACCTCTACTATGAAATAACAGCAAATCTTTTTTTAGCACTTTCTATCAACTATAAAATTTGGCAAACAGGAATAGTGATATACGAAAAATGAAATACACAAGTGAAAAGAAATGCAGGTATGTATGCGTACGCAAGACAAAAGAAAAATAAACAGTTTTAAAAAGACACAAGCGTTTTGTTCTTACTTCCGGTTCCCGGATTCCTTCAGCATTCTTTATCTAAGCGAAGCAGACGCTTATCCCGTCAGCACTGTGAGACAACCTCCCACCCTTTGCTGGAGGGATAGTGTCTGCTGATCTACCTAGTGCAGATATGAGAAGGATAGGACGAGCCCGCAATTGACAATGCTAAATTCCTTTGTCGTATAACAACCCTTTTTGAAGCTAAGAACACTGTACGCTGTTTGCTTAAGAAGTACCGTAATGGTACGCTATTGGCGTAGCGATCGCTCAGCCGTAGGCGAGACGCTCAAGCGTCACGTTCGCTCACGGCCCAGTGATCACAGGACACGTTATTGGCTATGACTAGAGTAATGATTCGCTATGGCGTAGCGGACGCTCGAGACCACGAGGAGATCACCAGCGGCGCAGACGCTCACAACGCTATACCTTTATGATAAAACCTTATACCAATGAAATACACTGAATACCTTAATGTGAATACAGGGTGTAAGTGCAACCTTGTGTAACCTGACTAACTACAAAGCTGTTTGAGCGTCACCGACGCTCAAGTGAACACTTAACACTATAGGAAATACACAGATACTGGTTTAGGTTCCAAGGCCTATTAACTGTATTATATCTAATATACTTGTAAAAGGGGATAACAGTACAAATGATACACTACAATATAACAAAGACTTCCTAACCACAGAACTAAACAATAAATACAAAAAGACAATACTACACTGACCTAAATGCAATACAATACAATACTATCTAATACAATACAATACTAGCCTAGTCTAGGGGAGATATGAGAGAACAGAACAGAGAGAGAGAGAGAGAGATGAGATGAGAGAAATTGGCTCACAGAAAGACAATGATAACGGAGAGAAACTTACGCACAAAGGGTATGATCGCCTGCGCCTCGATATCCAGCTCCCGGCTATCAGCAGATAACCGTTGATGAGAGAGTGAGAGCTGGATGTGGTCGGCCTGCCTATTTATGCCCCACACACAATGCAATCTCCTGGTCCTACAATCCCATTGTCCATTGGCCGAAGGAATTCGGCCCTGTATCATAACAAAAGGTCATAGGGTGATTCATACAGGTGGGCTGTGACGATTTCCAACAGCTCAGGTGGGTGGGAAACTGGGTTTCCCGCCGCATACCTGAGTATGTGTAAATAATAGAAATGGACATAAACTTCTTATGTCCATAACTATTCGCACGAGCGATTAATACGCTCCAAACCAACACCGGAATATTGCTAATTAAATACTCTTCCGATGGGTACCAAACACTGCTGTATGATTCCTGTTAGACCCTTTGTACGATATAAAGAGGGATTCCTCAGCTCTGGGACATTGTATTTTAACCAAACTTTCAGAATCTATCAAAGGGACCATGATCTATAAACTACATTAATTGTGAACATTTGTAACGAATGAGTCGCACGCTACGACTACATAAACTCTACCGTAAATACGCATACCGCGCCTGCGAGTGCACGTTATTGCGGGTATGCGCATCCACGGGAGAGCGCACGCACGCGCAGCGCGGACCAGTGTGCGGTGCAAATATGGCAACGTGCATTGAGACATTTTTCTGACTTTGACAAGGGTTACACACATAATGTCCCTTACACATATGGCGCACATTATTAATGCCCTTATACACATAATGACACACATAGTGCCCCCTACACATTTGCTGCACATTATTAGTGCACCTATACACATAATGATACACATACAGTAGTACCCTGTTACACATATGCCACACATTATTAATGCCCTTATACACATAATGACACACATAGTGCCCTCTACACATTTGCAGCACATTATTAGTGCGCCTATACACATAATGACACATATACAGTAGTACCCTGTTACACATATGCCGCACATTATTAATGCCCTTATACACATAATGACACACACAGTGCCCCTTACACATATGTTGCACATTATTAATGCATTTTTACATGACAAACATAATGCTCCTTACACATATTCCGAACACTACTGCACAACCAACCGACCCACACACAGCACTCACACTGCCACTAACACTGTGACCTCTGCCTCTGCTTGGATCAGTGGCGTCACAAGGCGGGTGCGGCCCGCACCCGGGTGTGACGCCTGGAGGAGGGTGACACCAAATGTCAGCTCCTCCACACTGACAGGAACCAGGTGCTGCAGTGAGAAAGTCTCCTACAGCACCCGGCTCTTGTCACAGAAGAGGAGCTGACTGGCTCTGGGGGAAGCCCAGCATCTCCGGAGATGCTGGGCACGCCCCCAGAGTGATGATTCCGGGATCCCCACGAAGCCACGCCCCCTAAGTACAAGGTCACGCCCCTTTTTGCCACGATCGCGGCAGGAGATCAGGGGCGCGCACCGGGTGTCTCCACACCCGGTGACGCCTTTGGCTTGGATACAGATGTGTCCTCATAAATCTTGCCTCAATGCTAACGTCGGGCACCTTTTTTTTATGAAAATGCATCTTATTTGCATTGCTATGGCTAGGATGCACAAGCAGCTTCTGCTGATTAAAATGATATGCAGCATGCCTATATTCTGTGTGCTACTGTGGCTGTATCTGCATATGAAATGCTACACACAGAATATAGGCATGCCGCATATCATTTTAATCAGCAGAAGCTGCTGATGCCCCTAGGCATATCAAATGCCTAGTTTGCCTATACCGATGGCCGGCTCTGAGTGTGGATGTGAGACAGCCCAGCTCATGTGTGCTTTTAGGGTAAATGATATAGGTGGTCATTCTGAGTTGATCGTTAGCTGCATTCGTTCGCTGTGCAGCGATGAGGCAAAAAAAGGTCACTTCTGCGTATGCGGCGCAATGCGCACGTGTGACGTACTATTACAATGAACGATGTAGTTTCACACAGGGTCTAGCGAAGCTTTTCAGTCGCACTGGTTGCTGCAGAGAGAGACATGAAGTGGGCGTTTCTGGGTGGCAACTGACCGTTTTCAGGGAGTGTTCGAAAAAAACGCAGGCGTGCCAGGAAAAACGCAGGCATGGCTGGCCAAACGCAGGGCATGTATGTGACATTAAAACAGGAACTGAACAGTCTGAAGTGATCGCAAGCGCTGAGTAGGTTTTGAGCTACTCTGAAACTGCACAAAAAAACTTTGTAGCCGCTCTGCGATCCTTTCGTTCGCACTTCTGCTAAGCTAAAATACACTCCCAGTGGGAGGCGGCATAGCGTTTGCATGGCTGCTAAAAACTGCTAGCGAGCAATGAACTCGGAATGACCCCCATAGTTCAGTGGGGATCCGGACAGGATCCTAAATAGTTTCACCATCCTGGCGCTGGAATCCTGACACCGCTGCGGCAGAGAGGTAAGCCGCACACGGGAACGTGTTAGGTTTAGGCTGCATACAGGTGGGGGTTAGGCTGCGGGAGGAGGGTTAGGTTTAGTCTGCAGGGATGGGAGGTTAGGGTTAGGCTGCAGGGTGGGGGGGAGATAGGTTTAGGCTGCAGGGAGGGTGAGTTAGGGGGCGGTAAGTATAATCCTGATACTCTGACATCGTGTTTCTAAAAAGTTTGGGAACCACTGTTTTTTTTTTTCTTAAACATGTGGCTGTGATTTATTGGGATCAGTATGAAATGCCAGCGGACGGGATCCCGTCTGTCATGGTCCTGACAGCAGGATCCCATCTGCCGTAATGCCGGCAGCAGGGCGAGCGCTAGAAAGCCCCTTGCGGGCTCGCTGCACTTGCCGCACTGCGGGCATGGTGGCTCGTTGCGCTCGACACAGGTTCTATTCTCCATCTTTGGGTGTCGTGGACACCCACACAGGGCCGTCTTTTCGTATGGGCTCAATGGGCTCTTGCCCAAGGGCCCCAGGAGTAAAAGGGCCCTAGGCTGATAGCTGAGGGTCCCCTCTTTCCAGGGGTACCAGATTTTTGAAAATCGGCTCTGGGGAACCGGAGATATCCGACTTCAAAGCAGTGGTCCCAATCCAAGCCTGTTAATTGCTCTTACCAGACAGATATCTCTGGTTCTGTCTGACTTAGAGTTTTTATGAGGGTATACTCCAAAAGCTGTGACTCTCACCTTTCATTGGACACTGGCAGCTTGTCTCTACTATGCCCAGAACCAGAGATATCAGCCTTCCAGCAGCTGATCCCTGCACCAGCTCCACACGCCTAATATGCAGTTTTATATTTTTGTTGGTGGATTGCTCTGGCTCCTGAAGTCTGATCCCAAAGTACCCAGTACCCGCTGAAAGGGGGTACTCTCTAGTTTTTTTTATCCCATTAAAGCTAAGAAATCTATTTCCAGGAACTGGAGATATCTGCAGTAAAGCAAGCTGCCCTCCCACCAGAAAATGATGAATATTAAGCCCACTCTACTATCCACCCCTCCCCTGTGTATTAAACACCCCCGACCACCCTGGAAGTCATGTACCAGGGCCCCTTCATTCAGCACAATGTCCCCTTCTACAGTTTAGTGTTCTCCCTCCCACCCCATCTGTGCAGTAAAGGAGTAATTAATTAGCAGAAATAATTTCTCCAGGTCCTTAATGCTGTGCGGAAGATAGAATACCCCCTACCACCCGCGGGACATCAAAGCTGCCACTGATAGCACCCCCCACCCCTACCGCTGATGGGTGGGTAGGGGCCCCAGTGCATTGCTGTGCCCAGGGGCCTACACTGCTGTTAAGACGGCTCTGCACCCACAGAGGGAGAATAGACTGTGGCGGCGGCATTTCACCGCCAGTCTGGATTCTGCCGTCGGCATTGTGACTGCCGGGATCCCGACTAACTGTATTTTAACCGCTTCCCGATTTATCTACCAGTTATATGGGTATGGGTCATTAGGTCGACCACTATTGGTTGACATGGCCATTAGGTTCACATGAACAAGGTCGACATGAGTTTTTTTGGTGTCGTTTTCTTCGGAAAGTGACGGGTAACCCCAATTAGTGCACCGGGCAAGGTCCCTCACTGTGCTCGGCACAGGTTACTATTCCCAATCGTAGTCCACGTGGATCGTAAAGTATGAAAAAGTAAAAAAAAAAAAAAGGGAAAACTCATGTCGACCTAATGACCACGTCGACCTAGTGACCATGTCTGCCTAATGCATGTTGCCAATAGTGGTCGACCAAAGTGTGGTCGACCTAATGACCGTATCCCAGTTATACCACCGCTTTTTACAACTCCATGTTAATCATTTCACAGAGTTATATATCCCTTTACTGCTTATAATTATTTTTTTACAGTTTTCCTTCTCAGTTTTTTAAGTTATCGTAAGATACTCTAAAATAATGTTGAAAAGTTTTGAAGAGACTGATAAAATGTGTTCTAGAATTGTGTATTGTGAATTGGCCAGCAGAATGCAATCTGTTTTGTATAGATTATATTGTAATGCTTTCTGTATTGTGAGAGATAACCATAATGCTGTGTATTTTATATAGGTCACTAGACTGTTCTCAGGATAGTATATTGGTCACTAGAATGCTTTCTGTATCGTATATTGAGGGTCATTCCGAGTTGATCACTAGCTGCATTTGTTCGCAGCGCAGCGATCAGGCTAAAAAACGGCAGTTCTGCGCATGCGGCACAATGCGCACGCGTGACGTACGGGCACAACGAACGATGTCGTTTTGCACAGGGTCTAGCGATGCATTTCAGTCGCACTGCTTGCCGCAGAGTGATTGATATGAAGTGGGCGCTTCTGGGTGGCAACTGACCGTTTTCAGGAAGTGTGCGGAAAAACGCAGGTGTGCCAAGAAAAACGCAGGCGTGGCTGGGCGGGTTTGTGACGTCAAATCCGGAACTGAATAGTCTGAAGTGATCGCAAGCGCTGAGTAGGTTTTGAGCTACTCTGAAACTACACAAAAAATGTTTGTTACCGCTCTGCGATCCTTTCGTTCGCACTTCTACTAAGCTAAAATACACTCCCAGTGGGCGGCGACATAGCGTTTGCACGGCTGCTACAAACTGCTAGCGAGCGATCAACTCGGAATGACCCCCATTGTCACTAGAATGCTCTCCCTATATCATACCTCCCAACTGTCCCGATTCCAGCGGGACAGTCCCGCTATTTGGAGACAGTCCCGCTGTCCCACCTGCTGGTCGCAGTGTCCTGCGGGCGAGGGGGCAGTTCTGAGATCCTGTGATCACCGCTGCTCTGGTCTGCAAAGCAGCCGGTGAACACTGAATTAGATGCCATGCGCATGCGTACGGCATCTAAACAGTGCAGGGAGTGAGGCGGGGGCTGCCCAGCTGCTCGGGGAGCGCTGGGCACGCCCCCAAAATGATTGAAAACAGGATCGTGTGGTGATGCCCGGCCCCCTTCCAGTGAAGCCCTGCCCTTTCTGACAAGACCCCGTCACCATTTCGCAAACGGACGCGCATCTGGCGCTTCATGTCCCTCCTTACCTAAGGCCAAAGTTGGGAGGTATGCCCTATATAGAGGTCAATAGTATCTGCTAAGGTCTGTCCTGTGTTCAAAATACATGTGCAGTAGAAGCCAATGGCTCCCAGATGGGGAAAAACTAGCTGTGGAGGAGGATGACCCATCAGTCCACCAAAAGGTTAATTCAGATCTGATCGCAGCAGCAAATTTGTTAGCTAATGAGCAAAAAGATGTGCACTGGAGAGGTGGCAGATATAACATTTGCAGAGAGTGTTAGATTTGGGTGGGTTATACTGTTTCTGTGCAGGGTAAATATTGGCTGCTTTATTTTTACACTGCAATTTTTAGATTTCAGTTTGAACAGACCCCACCAAAATCTATCTCTCTCTGTACATGGTATATCTGCCCCCCTGCAGTGCACATGGTTTTGCCCATTAGCTTACAAATTTGCTGCTGCAATCAGATCTGAATTAGGCCCCAAGACTGCAGGAAGTATGGGGTGGGGCGGAGGCGGACAGGGAGTGGCTTAGCTGCTAGGGATGAGGTGGGGCAGGGCAGGACAAGGCAGAAGGTGTGTGTGTGTGTGTGTGCGTGTGTGTGTGCGTGTGTGTGTGCGTGTGTGTGTGTGTGTGTGTGTGTGTGTGTGTGTGTGTGGTGGGGGGTAGTAGACTGGGATCCCTTAACTTTATCACGGATTGGTTACTAGAATGCTCTCTATAGTGCATATCAGGGACGTGCAGTCAGGGGAGGCAGTGATTAAAATAATACAAAGAAGATACTTATGACACAGATTCTGTGTCATAAATATCTGCTTTTGCCTTTTTATTATTTAAATCATTTTTAGCATGGAAATAAAAAAATTTCAATGTATTTGGAGGCACCACTCTCGGTGCCTCCGGCTGTCAATAATGAAGGTCCGGAAACGGTGGGCGGAGCCAAACATCGGCCAGTAAAAGCCAATTGAAAAAAGGCCTATATGCGGCACCTAATAGCAGTCTGTATGAAAGCACGCCCCTGTCACTATGGCTGATTTGATTGGGCAGGGCCAGACTGGCTACCTGTCAACAAAGCACTCCCTGGGCTGGCTGACGGGAGCATGATTAGACATCTTCTCCCCCCCCCCCCCCCCCCACTCCCTGAGCTTATACCAGCGGTGGCCGATAACAGACACCCCCAGCTAGAGTTTATAGCCGCGGTGGGTGCAACATATGCTGGGACAGCAGGGCTGCAACGGAGGCCCCCGCTCTGCTACCCTGCTGCTGGGTCCACCAATACTGCCGCTGCGCTTGTCAAACGGACAGGCAGCAGCGCGGGCAATGTTAACAGCGGTGCATGCTAGTTACTCATAGTAGGTTTGGCTGGCTGTGTCCCCAGCATCTGACCTGCTGGGTGGGTTTCAGCGCCGGGGCCTGCCATGCGGTACTTAGTTAGCAATCTGACGCTGCAGGGTTTCCAGAGGCAGAGCCCCGAGCAGCATTAAAGAAGAGCGTAATGTGTGAGGAGACTTACAGTTCGCCGGCTGTGGAGGCTCCATAGCGGGATGTTGTAACTGCCATGGCCTGGAGGGACTCTGCTGGAGTTTAGGCTGCATGTGAGAAAGGATGTGTTGTGCAGAGTAGGCTCACCTAAGAAACTCACAGCCAGCCCCGAGATAGTGAACTAAAGTACCAGGACTTCAGGCTGAAGGTGGACTCCAGATAGCAGCAGCCAGAAGGTAATGTAGTGTAACCTAATCCTACCCCACCCCCCACAGCCTAACCCCAACTCTCCCGAAGGCCTAACCCCAACCCAACCACCCCCCACAGCGGGATCCAGTCTGAAGATCGACAGTGTGTTATGAACCACAAGCAGTGGTTCATTCCTGTTTGCATTCTGTTTATTAATTTCATGCATTGTAGTTCTGTTTGCATGCCAGGATTTCCATTGTATTTGTTTAGAAGACTCTTGTTGGCCGCCGGTGGTGAGTCGGTGTAATTGCAGCCTGATTCTATGTGTTTCGCCTCACCTGTCTGATAGTTGATCATTATGTGGTGAGTCTCTGTACTGCAATCTGACTCTGGTCTGTAATACTCTCACCTGCAGCTGTTTTGGTCATTATCTTGTGCCTGGCTTCCAGCCATCCTGATTGGGGCGTGTTCCCTTATTATCTAGCTAGCTCTGTAGTTCTGGGCTGGTGATAGACGTTCTGTTAAGATACCTGTATGTTCCTGATTAGTGTCTTGTCCAGTATTGCATCTGTGTCCCGGCCCTGTCTGATACTGGAATCCCGTGTACTCAGCTCTGTCAGAGTCCGGAGCTTCTTGTGAGCTGCTTCCTGTCCTGGAGCGTTCCTGTCCTGAAACCCAGTGATTCTGTCAACCTTTGATCCCTAAGTCCTGTGGTATTGCCTGTTCCTGATCCAGTTATCCTGTGTCTTGGTGTCCTCTGGCCTGTTGTCGGAATCCTGCCTGCCCTTCGGTCCTGTGAGCCTGTGTTTGCGGCTTTGGGGGTTCTTGTCCGTCCACCTGTATTCACACCGGTTTCGTGGGTAGCGGCTTTGCCGAATCTTTCGGCCTTGGCCGTAGCTTCTTGTTATATTTGCTTTGGATTTTCTGCAGAGGGTTCTGCGTATGCTGTCATCGCCGGTACACAACAGTGTTGTGTCGGCGTGTGGACAGCATTGCCTTTGTTGTAGTTTGTCTTGGCGGCTGAGCCGCACATACTTTTGTTTAGAGTTCTGGAGTTGCCCCTAACTCTGTTTCAGGTTTTAGTTAGAGGTTCCCCTTGTTATCGCCCCGTCTCAGTTTACGCCTTGTCTCCAACTAAGACCGGGGGGCATCGGAGTTGGGCAGACTTAATCCGCCCTTCAAACGCGGCTGCCGTGGGCCCAAGCAAACATAGTCTCGCATGCGTAGGCTGACCACGAGGGTGAGACAATGGAGTCAGGGCTTCTTAGGGGTAACTGCTGAACTTCGCCCTTATTGCAGCATTACGTTCCTGTACTCGGAGCTTGTCCACCCTGTTCCCTGAGTACCGAGTACAGTGAATGTAACACAGTGTCTAGGTCGACAATGTTTAGGTTGACCACTATAGGTCGACAGTAACTAGGTCGACAGGGTCAGAAGGTCGAAATGTTCTATGTCGACAGGTCAAAAGGTCGACATGGTTTTTTTTTTAACTTTTTTTTTTTTTTACTTTTTCATACTTAACGATCCACGTGGACTACGATTGGAACGGTAATCTGTGCCGAGCAAAGCGGTAGCGGAGCGAGGCACCTTGCCCGAAGCTCGCGAGCCATGCAAGGGGACACTGTGCACTAATTGGGGTCACTCTACGAAGAAAATGACACCAAAAAACATTAAACTCATGTCAACCTTTTGACCTGTCGACCTAGAACATGTCGACCTTCTGACCCTGTTGACCTTCTGACCCTGTCGACCTAGTGACTGTCGACCTATAGCGGTTGACCTAAATATTGTCGTTCTAATGATCCACACCCCCCCCCCACAGCCTAACCCTTCCTCTCCGCAGCCTAACCCTCCCTTTCTGGTGCCTGACCCTAACCTCGCCCTCCCATGGCCTGACTCAAACCTCGCCCTCCCATAGCCTGACCCTAACCTCGCCCTCCCGCAGCCTGACCCCAGCGTCCCCCTCCCGCAGCCTGACCCCAGCGCCCCCCTCCCGCAGCCTGACCCCAGCGCCCCCCTCCCGCAGCCTGACCCCAGCGTCCCCCTCCCGCAGCCTGACCCCAGCGTCCCCCTCCCGCAGCCTGACCCCAACGTCCCCCTCTCGCAGCCTGACCCCAACGTTCCCCTTCCGCAGCCTAAATCTCTCACTCTCCCCCTTCCCCCCAACAGCCTAACTCTCCTCGGCATACTTGCGTTCAGGATTCTGGCGCCGGCATTCTGACAGGTGTCAGGATTCGGTGCTGGTCTCCTGATGGCCGGCATCCGTACGTTGGGATGCCAACTACATCCCGCTGATATGATGTTTGTCCTTAGTACTACTACCCCCAACCAGTACCTACCACAGTGGCGAGCGGTGAGGTCAGTGGCTGGTGAGGCATGCCCACTACTGCCGCTGCCAGTGCCTGCTCCTGTACCGTCATCCCCACCAGCTGCCAATGCCTGCTAATGTTGCTGCCAGGTACTGCCCCTACTGCTAATTACCAATCCGATGCTGACGCCAATGCCCGCAAAGTCTGAGGAGCAGCGGCAGCTAAGGTATGGGCATCAGAGGTTGCCAGGGATAAGGAGAACGGCCGAGGGTCTGTCTGGAGGCATGGAAGCAGGATTAGAGCTGCAGGGCGGTTGATTGAGACGGCTGCATTAATTACTCCCCCTCCCCTTATACCCCAGTACACACACAGTAATCACCCCCCCCCTTCTCTTACACCCATACACTAATCACTCCCCTTATACCCCAGCACATATGCAGTAATCACTCCCCTCTCCCCTTATACCCCAGCACATATGCACTATTTACTCCCCCCTCCCCTTATACCCCTGCACACATGCAGTAATCACCCCCCCCCTCCCACCACCAACCCACCCCACCCCCACCACACACACAACACACACACACACACACACACACACACATTTCCCTGCACACATTTAATAATCACACCCCAGCACACATGTCGTAATCACACACGCTCTACCCTTATACCCTGCACAAACGCATTAATCACCCCCCACTCCCCTTTTATGCTGGCACAGTGTGTACAAATCGCTGGCAAAGCCCACATGGCTGCCAGGAAACTATGAAAGCCCGTGTTCAGTAGACAGCAGCGCTCAGCATGGTGACCGGGAGATGGCGGGATATACACACCGCACACACACACCAGCCGGCTCTCCGCGCTGCTGACCAGAGTGGCGGGGTCCGGGACACTGACCTGCGCAGGCCGCAGAGCACTTCAATCACGAGTATGAGGATCCTGGAGGGAAGCTGGCGGGGGGCTGTGCGCCAGTCTCTGATAGTGTCCGAGGCAGGTGGGGAACGGGTGACAGCTGAAGACTATGTCGGGTTGCGGTGATGCCTAATCTGGAGTACTGATACGGCCAGCCCTAGCGGCAGAGTGTGCAGCTACTCCCGGCTTACAGTGACGACGGATGAAGGAGAGGAGTGGTGCCCAATCATATCTCCCTCAGAGACAGGGGCATGCTTTCATATGGGCTGAAAGCACGCCCCTGTCACTGAGGCACGTCTACTAGTGCCGCTTATCCTGCTTTTTTAAATGGGCTTTTTACTGCCCTTAGCTTGGCCCCGCCCCTCACTTCCAGCCCTTTATCATTGGCCGGAGGAGGCACCGTTCTCGGTGTCTCAGAAACGAATTGAAACCTATTTTTACAAGGTACGAATAATTACAATAATATAAAGCATATACTTATGACACATAATGTGTGTCATAAGTATCTTCTTTGCATTATTGTAATCATTAATGACAGGGGAGGCACTGCCTCCCCTGACTGCACGTCCCTGACCTACCACTACTATGATCACATAGATTAGGTTATTTCTGTTGAAAGTGTTGGTAGGGACAGCGCCAGGATTGAGTTGGTGGTGGTAGGAGTCATCATCGGTACTCAAAGGACATTTTGACTGCAGTGCCTCACCAGCCACCGACCTAACCGCACGCCACTGGTGCATATAGACCAGTAGAATACTGGTGTGTTCACTTACTCTCCAGCTGTAATAACATTTTATTTTACAGATGGCCCGATTACTTGACAACTTGCCTATATCAATGGTAAGGAGAGGGTTTTAGCAGCAGTAGTAGTAGGGAGAATGATGGTAAAGGGAGTGAAAGAAGGGTGAAATATATATATATCTCCCCCCCCCCCCCCCTTCTATTCTCCCTACTACTACCCTATACTCTCTCCTTACCTAAGCAGCAACTGCAGGTGACAGCACTGCTCTGGGGCTTCAGTGGAAGGCAGCAGTTAGCTGGAGCAGGGTGGTGAATATGATGAGGAAGCGGCCTGGAGTAGCTGGCAGCGGTAACTAGGGAGCGGAAGGCTGAAAAAGCCTGGTTCCATTGCAGTCAGGTCTGCTTCTGAGAGGCAGTTGGTGCAGAGATTTGTTGCAATGGACTGCGGCAGTGGGACATGGTGGCTGGTAAGCAGTGCTGGCAGAGCAAAGTGATTTGATACACTCTGAAAAAAAGGCAGAAGCTCTTATTCAGGTAAGGCCTATAAGAATCCAGTCAGACAATGCTACAATAGTGACTTTCATACTGTAAATCCCCAGGATGGCATAAAGTGTTCCCTGACAATGAGGGAATCCTTTCAGATTCTGTCCTGGAGGAAAGTCATGTGCTGGCAGTATTGGCTGTATTATTCCACGAATACAATATTGGAAAGCTGACGTCCTGAGTGAGAGGGCCATTTATGCAGGGGAATGATCCTTGCACCCGGAAGTGTTCAACAGTCTGTTAATAAAGTGGGGTCAGCCAGAAGTAGATCTGATAGCTTCTCGGTTCAACAACAGTTTTGTTGTAGAACAAGGGATCCATTGGCATTTATAATAGATGCCATGGTGGTTGCGTGGACTGGACATTTCATCTGGCCTACATATTTCCACCAAAACCAATGCTTCTACGTGTTCTCAAGAACATAGAAATGATGCCAGTGATATTAGTAGCGTCAGACTGGCCAAAGAGAATCTGGTACTCAAATACTACACATGGCAATTGGTCCAGAGTTCAGACTTCCACTTCGACAGAATTTGTTGTTTTAGGGACCGATTGTTTGTCAGGACATTCATTGGTTAAATTTGATGGCATAGCTCTTGAACTCAAGATTTTAAAGAAGAAAGGTTTTTTTCAGAAGCAGCAGTTCAGACTATAATTAAGACAAGGAAGAAAGTATCTTCGGGCAACTATCTTAGAGTGTGGAAAAAGGATATTAAATGGTGTAACAAAAACAAAGTATCAGCCTATGCACTGCAATGCGCAGGAACGACACCAAACAGCGACAGGATGGTGCAAAAATTTCGATCACAAGGCGTTTGTAAGGTGATTGACAGAAAGAGGACGTTTGTGGGTGGTTTTCTGAGAGGGTGTGTGATGTCAGTCCCGGCCCCCGATCAGCCTGTTCGCAAACACCAGGATAGGTTGAATACAGCTCATTTGCCCTGTGGCAAGGGGAATAATCACTCGGGATCTGGCCCAAATAGTACAGTATATATACACAAACGGGAAATCTAAAGTCCACCATTCTAGTCCTAAGGCTGAATACAAGACATGTCATGGTGGGATCCCATGTGTTTTCATGTGATCGCGGGTCCAATTTCGGCCAATAAAAATGGCCTCTAACTGGATACCACGATTATGACGCATCAGGGTTAATAGGATACCGTCCTATGGGGGTCATTCTGACCTGTTCGTCCGCTGCCGTATTTTGCAGCGCAGCGATCAGGTCACTACTGTGCATGCATATGCACCGCAATGCGCAGGTGCGTCGTATGGGTACAAAACGGATCGTTGCTGAGCGATGGATTTTACGAAGAATCCATTCGCAGAGCCGATCGCAAGGAGATTGACAGGAATAAGGCGTTTATGGGTTTCAACTGACCGTTTTCTGGGAGTGTTTGGGAAAACGCAGGCGTGTTCAAGTGTTTGCAGGGCGGGTGTCTAACGTCAATTCCGGTACCAGACAGGCGCAAGGGCTGAGTAAGTTCATACCTACTCAGAAACTGCACAAAATGTTTTTGCAGAGCTCGGCTGCCCAGGCGTTCGCACACTTGCAAAGCGAAAATACACTCCCCTATAGGCGGCGACTATCTGATCGCAGCGCTGCAAAAAGTAGCTAGCGAGCGAACAACTCGGAATGACCCCTTATGTTTCATATCTATTACTGTTGCATCTACCATACTTTCTGCTCTTGCTACCTTTATGAATGTTACACTATCCTTCTCACTCCAAATAGAGGGCTTGATTCAGAGGTGGATGCCTCTGTTCATGAGTCAAAAATGAACTGCTCATGCATCCGGATGGTTACTGCCTGGGGACACATATTGGAATTGCATGGAAGTCTATGCAATTTCGACAGACATGAATGGGCAGATGGCTACCAGTGGTGGGTGTGTTGGTGTCAGGGATGCAATACCACTGGCACCGTAAGCCAAGGGCGTAAGTTCATCCCAGTTGCTCAAAGGCAAATTGGAGTTTGGTGCCCCCCCCCCTTTCTTATAAACACATGACTTACAGATTTATAGAGATAGTACTCTCAGCCAGTCTACAGGGACTGGAGCCCGCAGTGAATTGGCAGGACTTCAGCTACACTGTGTGACAATGGTCGGTGGGCCATGGTCAGACTTCATCTGTCTGCAGCATGCAGAATTAGTGTTCACTGGTGGGTCCAATTTCATAGTCCAGTATCAGCGGTAGGTGCACCATCACTGAGCGGTACAACATGGGAGCCGTCCTGTCCCCTATTGCAGGTGTTAGCAGGGCTCTTGGGACAGAGATGATTACAGTACCTCTGCAGCAGCATCGGGTGCACCCCAGAGCTCCATTGGAAAAGCAGTGGCCATACTTCGATCCCGCAGTGAACCACACAGGTGCTGCTGTACATGCAGGTGCCCCTTTAGGGTTTGGAGCTCGGAGGCAGGCATCTCCAGTGCCTGTGGGGGTTCTGCCCCTGCAATAAGTTATGATCTGACGATCCCACTGGCAGTGGTGTCTCCAGTGTGGTCTTCTGAGTCCTGGTGGTCATGTGACCATCAATTCTGGTGGAGTGATCTGATCTGGTAAGTATATCTGCCCTATCCCTAATTCTTAACTCTCCCTTTAATGCCTAACCCTCCCCCCCCTCCCCCCCGCACAACCTAACCCTAGTCTTCCCAGCGGTGCCTAACCCCAATTATTTACATTTCACATAGTGACATTTCAGATGCTGAGATTGTGAACAAGTCAACATTCTAAGAATGTTGACCTGGTGCCTTTCGACATGTTGAACCATGTCAAATGTCGACCATGTGACTGGATACCTATTTATGAATATGATTCAGACATTTTAGTGGCAACGTTGTTAGGAAGGTTTGCTCTTACCTCATATCTTTAGGTAGTGTACTATAATTTGCTAGTATATAATTAATTTTGTTGCGCTCAGTCTTTATTATACTACCAGAATGGTAAATTCATGGAATACCACTGCTTTGCAAGGCCTCAGATAGCCTTGTTCACCTCTGTGTGAAATGTAAATGTAATCTTTATTGAGATTATGTATCGAGGTGAAGGCACTCATAAAATATTCTAGTTCAAGGAACCTGCCCATAAATCCATTCTGTCTCTGACCTTTCACGTTTTACACAGATCTGTTGTTCCAGTAATAGTGTATTTAAGAAGAGATGATAGTGCTTTTTCTATGTGTGCATGTTTGTTATAGGTCAGTTTTATGTAACACAGGGCCTAATTCCGGGATGTACATAAACCGGGTTCCGGATGATAGGGCGACAGTCAATAGGTCGACATGTTAAAGGTAGACAATACTTAAAGTGACAGGTCCAAAAGGTTGACCGGTTCAAATGGTTAACATGACAATGGTAGACTATTTGTTTTTTCTTTTAATTTTTTAAACCTTTTCGTAATTTACCATTCACGTGGGCTACGACTGGATATAGTTACCTTGCCCGAAGCATGGCGAGTGAAGCGCTATACTAATCGGGGTCACGTGTGGTTTAAAATGGTAAATGGCAATCTCAATCGAAACTTATTAACGCTTATCAGGCATTCACGTAAAATCCGAACTACTAAAAAGTATATTATGAACAAAAGTCTATGTTTGATAAACTTTTAGCCCATATCGAATCTAGACTAACATTTATGTCTCAAAGTAGATTTCATAAATTTGTCAATCGATCCAGCAGATTGCTCTCCAACCTTTTAAAGGCCAACACTCTCCTACAATAATCCGAGCTCTGGAGAAAACTGATGGGACAGTGGTACATACTTGTAGCCAGGTGTCTGAGGTACTGCATTCTTTTTACTCCTCATTGTATTCCAAACCCTCTATAGATAGCCAAAAACAACACTCTTTCTGGACCTCTCTCACACTGCCCACCCTGTCTCCTATGTTATCTCAGACTTTATTGACCCCCATTACTGAGGAGGAAGTGCTGTGCTCAATTAAACGCCTGAAACCGGGCAAGGCCCCTGGACCTGATGGCTTGACTAATGCATGCATACTACAAAATTTTAGCCCCTCATTTGGTCAAACCCCTTTGTGCCCTTTTTAATTTGCTGTTAATTGGACCCCCCCCCCCCCCCCACACTCTATTTCAATGCAGCAATTCTGAAAATTCTGCACAAACCAGGCAGGGACCCCATGCTTCCTAGTTCATATAGACCCAGTTCCTTATTAAATACGGATTATAAACTTTACACTAAAATCATGGCGGATCGGGTTAAGCTTTTATTGCCTACTCTTATACAGGAGGGCCAAACAGGTTTTATATGGGGTCGTCACTCTGCAGTAAATGTGCGTCAAATATTGGCTGTCATGCAGTGGTTGGAGTCTTCGGGGAGCCAGGAACCCTTTGCCCTTTTGTCTCTGGACGCCGAGAAGGCACTTGACCTAGTCACATGGGATCACCTATTTGATACCATGCACAGATTTGGGCTCCCGGATGCCTTCGTCCATGCAGTGCAACTCCTATACAACAATTCCTCATCCCACATTCTTTCTAATAATTATCTTTCTCCCCAGATTCCTCTTCATAGAGGAACCAGACAAGGTTGCCCCCTCTCGCCTCTTTTATTTGCTATAGCCTTGGAGCCACTAGCCAGTGCCTTACGTACAACACCCTTATATTCTGGTATTATTATTAAGACAACGGAAGTTAAACTCAGTTTATTTGCTGATGACATGTTATTGTTTATTTCAAAACCCCAGTCCTCTATCCCTAGTATAAAACAGATTACAGATTACTTTGTCTGCTTCTCAGGCTTTAGAGTAAACCATGATAAATCTCGTCTTCTCCCCTTGGGCTCTAGTCATTCCTCAGCTCCCTTATCCTCTATAATTACACAATTTACAATTTGTCGTTCCCTGCTCAAATACTTGGGTATTATGATCCCCCCAACCTTAGACGCCCTTTTATTCCATAAATTTTCAACACATATATTCCTCAGCGGAAAAAATAATGAAGGGATGGATGGATTTACCTTTGTCGTTATCTGGCAGAATTGTGGTTATCAAAAACTTTGTTTTCCCCAAATTATCCTATGTTCTCCAAATGCTCCCATTACAATTATCTAAATCCGACATACAACGGTTCAATTAGCTTTTCACACGATTTATATGGTCAGGGAAGAAGTCTAGAGTCTTTTGCCATACTCTGCGGTTGCCCAGGCTGGAGGGTGGCTCTGGGATGCCAGACATTTCTGCCTTCTCGAGCGCTGCTCTGTTTCGCTACACTGCAGACTGGTTCTCTGGTGGCTCGGTATATACACTGCCTGATATAGTAGAACACCTTCTTCACCCCTTTTCTCCAGCTGCCTTACTACACACGGGATCCGGTCTGAAGATCGACACTGTCTAGGTCGACAATGTTTAGGACGACCACTATAGGTCGACAGTCACTAGGTCGACAAGGTTGGAAGGTCGACAGGGTTTCTACGTCGACATGTTCTAGGTCGACAGGTCAAAAGGTCGACATGAGGTGTTTTTTTTTTCTTTTTTTGAACTTTTTCATACTTAACGATCCATGTGGACTACGATTGGAATGGTAATCTGTGGCGAGCGAAGCGAGGCACCTTACCCGAAGCATGGTGAGGGGACACGGTGCACTAATTGGGGTTCCCGGTCACTCTACGAAGAAAACGACACCAAAAACAAACAAACTCATGTCGACCTTTTGACCTGTCGACCTAGCACATGTCGACCTTCCAACCCTGTTGACATGGTGACTGTCGACCTATAGTTGTCGACCTAGACACTGTCGATCTAATGATCCACACCTACTACACACACCTACTACACTGATACCTCCACATTTAAAGACTAATGTGCTCTTTTGCGACACATATAGAGCATGGGAGTCCATCAACAAACGTCTACGTAGGAACTTCACTAACTCCCCCCACACTACCTTCTGGGGTAACCCCCAATTTACTCCTGGACTCAAAAACCATACTTACCTCACATGGAAGGAAAAGGGTATTTCGTCTATTCAAAATATCTTTGATTCTGGCGTTGTAATATACCCCTTCTCTACTTTGATTAATAAATATAAATTACGAAATTGCCACTTCTTTATGTACCTGCAATCTTGCCATTTTGTACAATCCTTACCACCCGCAATGCTCCTTGGTACTAACATTGGACCCCCTTGCACCTCTTTTGCATTCAAATATAAGTCTTGGTTATAGGATACGTAACTTATACTCTATTCTTGTTGATTCCGAGAAGGAAGCTTTACAGCATAAACTTTGTTCACATTGGTTGCAGGATATGCCTGATTTTCCTACTATATCGGACCTCATGTACACATTACCTTCCACACTTAAGCATTTAAGATCAGCGGCTTTACAAGAAACACATCTCAAGTTCTTAAATAGAGCCTACATCTCCCCGAAACAGCATTCTTATTTCACCCTGACCTCTTCAGGTCGTCGTTTTAAATGCTGGATGGCTGATGCCACATACTTTCATAATTTTTGGGGTTGTGGGAAAATGAGGACTTTTTGGGATAAGTTGATGAACTTTAATAATGTTACCTTCTCACTCCATCTCTGTAAACACCCTGCCGCCTGTCTACTCTACTGCTTTTCAGAATGGGATTTAGACCTACACAAAACGAAGATCATACCTGCACTGTTATACTTACCATTGCCAAGAAGTTGATTCTTACCCATTGGTTGCATAAACATTCTCCATCTATTGCGGAGCTGAAAGCATCTCTCTTAAATAATATCTTTTATGAAAGACAAGCTATAATTCCTGAAGTAGAGTCAGGAGCTCCTAGATTTTATAGGAAATGGGATTCTGTTATTCAAAGCTTTGATGAACCAACTCAACTCAGGATTCAAAATTTTTTTGAGTCTACTGCTTGGTTCCTGCTTCGGCAGATTTGATAGAAGTCTTGTTTATATTGTGCCCTTATTTGTTTTGACCATGGGACTCCATTCAGTGGGTTTAACTAATTAACACCTCTTATGTATGGTTTTAATGCTCTCTGGACTGGTAATGACTACTGTCTTTGTCTCGGTCTCGCGTATCCCCCTCCTCTCTCCTTTCTATTTCTCTATCCCCCCCCCTATCTTTTCCCATTACGCACATTCCGTTGTTAAAATTTTTCTATTAAACGAACCACCCTTATAAAATATAAAATTAAAACTGAAGAAAAAGCTACCGTTATGTAATTATCCAATAATGGTTGATTTACTGATGTATTGTGCTTACTTCGCACAAATGATTCTTTCTTCTCATTTGGACTATCTATGTCCTCTCTTACTAGAATGAGTTCGACCACATTTATAGGGATCGCTGTCTAATTGACTTAGACCACATGTAACTCACAATTGTCATATTCAGCTTTATTTTTGTTTATCTTGCAAAATACAATTTGTTTAATTGTCATGATGGTTTTGCGTAGAATAGGTGTACATCGTACCTTTTGTATATGTTATGTTTTCGACCAATGATGTATGTAATCCCACATATGCCTTATTCTTCAATAAAAAATGTTTAAAAAAAAAAAGGTAAATGGCACCCAAAATAAAAAAAACTTGACTTGACCTTTTCTGTGTCGACAATTTCCATCTCAACCTTTAGACTGTGTCGATCTGTTGTACCTTTTCAGGTGTCTACCTTTTACATTTTAACCTAGTGGCTGTCAACCTAATTATGGTCGTCAACTCAGTGATCCACACCTACACAAACCCAATTGTATGTGTACATCTACACAGGGTCCTGCATTGTCGCACATGGGGCACCCTGATATGCAGCCTGACTGACAGGCTGCAGCTGGCTGGGGACAGGGTAGGGTTGGTGCTGAATATGGCAGCATGTCGCCTTCGTTTTTTGGGAGTGGTGAGGCCAGGGCTTGTGTCTTCCGATGCAGACTTCCTGGCCTCGGCTACAGAGCTGCAAGGCCAACCTGAGTAACTCCTGGGTTACTCAGATGGATGATGGTCTCGCAGATAATCTGATGCTGCATCTTCAGAACTTGCACTCGGATTTGTGATGCTGGCAGCAGGCGTCTATTTCTCTCAGACGCCTGCTGCGGCATTAGCATATTTTCACACCACTGCTGCTTCCAAAGTGCACTAGCAATTTTAGCTGCGTCCACATCTGAATCAGGCCCAGTTTCTGGGGCTGATGCAGCGTTGTAGCCAAGCCCATTATGTGGATGGATTTTGCCATGCTCCGCAGCCGATCATACATATCTCAGTCACAACTCCACTATGGCGCACACAGCAGCAACATTGTCCTCTGTGATGGCAGATGCTGGTTAGCAGCAGCGCTCCACATCTTCCAGGGACTGCCTCCCGCACCGAAAATCTGCAAACAACTCAAACACAGTGGTTTGGGAAAGTGCTTCCTCCCAAAGAGCAGCTCACAGTTGGTCAAAACTTTCCTGCTGCCGCAGACCACTCTTGGCTCTCCAGTGGCCTCTATTGAGCTCCATAATGAGCTTGTGAAGGAAGTGAACATGCTGACTTCTTTGGTGTGCAGTGCTGCTTATATACCGTTCTGCGCCTTGACATTTCACAAGGACTTTAGTCAGAGACTAGCCTTTGCATGGAGCTTTGCTCGCGTGGATGTCTGTTATTGCTCAACTGAATTAAACTTACAAAGACAGTAGTGCCATCTAATATTGTGATGTTTATTTTATATTGTACACATTGATCACAGAATTCCTCTTTTAACAATATTTGCAGTCATTCCCTCAGTGATCAAAACAAAAAGATGCTTAGGGCCATTAACTCATGAGCAAGCCAAGTAAAGCTGCCCATGGGAGAAGTAACAGCCCGAGATCTATGACTACAGCCCTGAACAGTTTTCAGGTTATGCAATACATGTATACAGTTGTGTCTGTGTGCCCCGATGCAAAAGCGCACAGGTAATGGTATAACACAGAATGTGTAGCTATATATTAAGATTTCTAAAAAATAAAAATATGGCCTCTATTTGACACTTCTCATTTTATATTAGAGTGTCAGCTACTTAATCAGTGAGGTATGTGCTTGTGATCAGATAAAAAAACTAAATACTGTAGATAGTGGAGAGGAATAGAGCACCTACAAATGTATATTACGGGTTCTCTTATTGAGAGTGTATACAAGTGACAAAAATTATATAGACAACAACTAATCTGGTGAACATTTCTTAAAATTACCACCGTTACGGTTATGGAACATGTAATATAAGAAAAGAAAAAGCAACATTGGCCCTCATTCCGAGTTGATCGGTCGCAAGGCGAATTTAGCAGAGTTACACACGCTAAGCCGCCGCCTACTGGGAGTGAATCTTAGCTTCTTAAAATTGCGACCGATGTATTCGCAATAATGCGATTACTAACTACTTAGCAGTTTCAGAGTAGCTCCAGACTTACTCTGCCTGTGCGATCATTTCAGTGCTTGTCGTTCCTGGTTGACGTCACAAACACACCCAGCGTTCGCCCAGGCACTCCCACCGTTTCTCCGGCCACTCCTGCGTTTTTTCCGGAAACGGTAGCGTTTTCAGCCACACGCCCCTGAAACGCCGTGTTTCCGCCCAGTAACACCCATTTCCTGTCAATCACATTACGTTCGCCGGAGCGAAGAAAAAGCCGTGAGTAAAAATACTTTCTTCATAGTAAAGTTACTTGGCGCAGTCGCAGTGCGAACATTGCGCATGCGTACTAAGCGGATTTTCACTGCGATGCGATGAAAAATACCGAGCGAACAACTCGGAATGAGGGCCATAGTGTGTACCATTTATGAACACTGCTGATTATCAAGACAGAACTGCAAAAAACCTCCTTAGGATCATGCTAGTCTCACACAATAAAAATAATCCACGATCATGTATAACAAAAGTTTAAAAAAAACACATGTTTAATTCAACAGTGACATAAAATGGCTAAAAAACACACGTACAAGATTAAAAAATGTTAAGTCGTTTCTTACTTCACTTTCAAGCCGACCGTTTACTCCCAGACTGACTCCGTTACTTGTTCGCAAGTATAACATCCATCTCGTAAACTGTGATGTTTCTAATGTTTGAAATGTTATTTCGGGAGGTCCTCAGTTTGCCAGCTGTCGGAATCCCGACAGCCGGCATACCGACACAGTTTCTCCCTCTTGGGGGTCCACGACCCCCCTGTAGGGAGAATAGATAGTGTGGCGTGCCACCGTGCCCGCAAGGGGCTCATTTGCGCTCGCCACGCTGTCGGAATGCCGGTGGTCGGGATTCCGGTGCCGGTATGCTGTGCGCCGGGACCCCGACAGCTGGCATACCATACTACACCCGTTATTTCTTTATTTGCTCATTGTGACAAGGATGTTGCCACTGTTTTGTCATAGACCTGGTTTGCTATGGTTCATTTCGTTGCCTTTAATTCCCTACCCTCGTCCTTTTACTGAAGGCTATGATACGCCTTCCCTCCCTTTTTCTCCTTCTATTTTTCGATTCAATAAAGTTACCAATGCCTACGATAGGCCCTCTTGGCCTCTTGTTTGGGTTCGTAAAATTAGTTAGAACTGCAAACTATATTTATTGTTTAACATTGCTCTTGTTGTTTAAAGAACACACGTTGCTCTTCTTGGTGGAACCCTTGTTAGCTGGGACGAGGGGGACCACCTCCCTTGAGTTGACATCATATTCTCATTTTCCAAAGTAAGGTATTGGTTAATATGACGCACACACAAACATCACTACCAACAAAACAGGAGCACAGAACATTTTTAACCTGGAAAAAAATATATAGGCTTATCTGTTCACTTAAGGTGGTTCAAGTGGCAGTCCCAATGCATTTCATCATTCAGTAATCATCCAGTAATTTTTGCATGATGCCGGAACGCACAGACAAAAATTCTGTATTTTTTTTCTTCTTCTCCATAGTTCATAAACAGTCCCTAGAAGTATATTTAAAGAAAAGAAAAAATATGTACAGATACAACCCTTAAAGTTTTATTCTATGTATAGATCACAGCCAGACAGTCAGATTGTGTCTACTCTACCTATGCACTGCATATCCGAAACTTAGTGCACACCTCTCGTATAGTAAGGATGTGTAGATGCAACTGCAGGCTATGACGAGTTGCATGAACCCAGAGATTGTTACATGTGCTGTCTGCAGCTCTGTTCTGTCAGTTTAATTGCAGCTTTATTCTGTCTGCTTAATTGCTGTAGAAGCACACCTGTTGGGGGAATGCTTTATCTGACTCCAGACTGTTTCTTGTGAAAGTCAGGAGTCCAGTGGACGTGCAGTGCACGGCTACATAGGATCACTAATTAAAGGTGGCTTGGCTGCATTAAACCTTGTCATTGGTTGGTGCTCCCTTTATATTCCCAGTCTGCCCATTACTCCCTGCTGGTCATAGATCCTGGTTGCCGCGGGAGCTTTTGTCTCTAGGTCCTGGTTCCAGTCGTCAAATCTTTTGTCTGCTTTTCTGTTTCTGTACCCAGTTATCATCCACTTCCAACCCAGTTATACCTGTGCTCCGTTCTGTGTTAGTTATGTAATCATCTGCATCCTACTCAGTATTTCCTGTGGTTAGTTCTGTGTCAGTTATATAGTTACCAGCATCCAACTCTGTATTCCTGTGTCCATCCCAGTGTCAGTACATGATCTTCAGCATCCTACTCTGTCAGTTGTATTATCTGTCTTGATTGCTTTAGTTATTTCTGCTGTAGTACTCCTCGTCTTCTTGCTATACTGTCTTGTGTTTCCTTAGTAACCTCACCTACATACCCTCAGTACTCCATATGCCAGTGGCTCTGTCTCTGCATTGTTCTGTTCCAACTTCTTTCTGTAGTGTATTGTCTGTGTATGTACTTTGTTCTCTCCTCATCCGAAAGCTATCTAGAGTTTGGGAGAGTTCTGTGTAAAGTGTCTATTCCTAGTTGTCCAGTCTCTTGTCTTAGAGTAGCTCCTATCCTCTTTCGGCCCTTTGTTCCATCGGCTTTGATTTCAGGTCTCTCAGGGGTTGAGCTCATACTACCGCCAGTGGCTTAAGTCCTGGTGGGCATCCCAGTACCAGTAGACGTATATTGGCCCTCATTCCGAGTTGATCACTCGCTGCCGATTTTTGCAGAGCAGCGATCAGGTTGCAAAATGGCAGTTCTGCGCATAGTATGCAGTGCGCATGCACTAAGTACTTTCACACAATAGTTTTTAATTTTACACAAGCTCGAGCGATGCTTTTCAGTCGCTCGAGTGTTCGTTTTTTGACAGGAAGTGGGTGTTTCTGGGCAGCAACTCAGCGTTTTCAGGGTGTGTGCTAAAAAACGCAGGCGTGCCAGGTAAAAACGCAGGAGCGGCTGGAGAAACGGGGGCGTGGCTGGCCGAACGCAGGGCGTGTTTATGACGTCAAACCAGGAACTAAACAGACTGCAGTCATCGCAAGCTAGGAATAAGTCTTGAGCCACTCTGAAACTGCATGAAATTTTGTTGTTGCAGAACTGCTAACCTTTCGATCGCACTTCTGCTAAGCTAAGATACACTCCCTGAGGGCGGCCGCCTTGCGTTTGCATTGCTGCGAAAATTCTCACTTTTCGCCCATTCTGAAGTAAAGTCATGCGAAACTTGAGCATTACAGTATGTTTCCATGTCCGACTTCATTATGTTCTCTCCAGACAGATACCAAGAGTATATTACAATCTGGTGTCCATGGCTTTTATTTAAAGAATCTGCTCTACCAGTCACTCTTTCTGGGGACCTGACCATTTTCTGACCATTATCTCTTGATGTTTATATCTTTATGAACCATGGTACTGTTTTTCATATTTCGCTTTATCTTTTTTTTTTTTTCTCTTTAGGGATAGACATATGGGCTGCTAGATAATTTATTGCCACTATTCGCGGCAGTAAGAAATTATACATTGCCCAAATGTACTATTCATAGCATGGAGGGAAAGAGGTTTCTAAAGGAGCCTGTTCCATTTGATGTGTAAGTAGCAAAAGCAATCATTTCACTTCTCCTTCAGGGATCTGCGCATGTACAGTCTGCTGACCATCTATGTGCGGTGGCCATTGCTGGGGAGAGTTCCAGCGTAACACTCTCCTGGTGATTTCTGTGATATGTAGCCTATAGGATACTGCTGCTAACGCCATCTACAGATGTACAGGCACACAATAATGAGGTCATGCAAAGGTGGGGGCAGCCTATAAATGGACCTCCTCCTCCTTCCAATGAGACATGATAAACAGAATGGCAGTCTTTTCACTGGCACTCTCTGGCACTGGCACACTTCTCTGTACAGCTCTGTGTTCCTCTAATGCAGGGGTGGGGAACCTTTTTTCTACCGAGGGCCATTTGGATATTTATAAAATCCTTCGGGGGCCATACAAAAATTCTCAACTTAAAAAATCACCCTGCCCCCCAGTAGGTCTGCCCCTTAGAGGTACTGTGTGTGCGCGCTGGAGGCGTGCGCGCCAAAAAAATGGGTGTGACCAGTTAAAATGGGACGTGATACACATATGCCCCCAATAGTGCAGTGCCAGATCCACAATTGCCCCCACAGTGCCAGGTATACAAATGCCCCTCACAGTGCCAGGTATACAAATGCCCCCCCACAGTGCCAGGTATACAAATGCCCCCCCCACAGTGCCAGGTATACAAATGGCCCCCCACAGTGCCAGGTATACAGATGCCCCCCCACAGTGCCAGGTATACAGATGCCCCCCCACAGTGCCAGGTATACAGATGCCCCCCACAGTGCCAGGTAAACAGATGCCCCCCCCACAGTGCCAGGTATACAGATGCCCCCCCCCACAGTGCCAGGTATACAGATGCCCCCCCCCCCCCACAGTGCCAGGTATACAGATGCCCCCCCCACAGTGCCAGGTATACAGATGCCCCCCCCCCCCCCCACAGTGCCAGGTATACAGATGCCCCCCCCCCCACAGTGCCAGGTATACAGATGCCCCCCCCACAGTGCCAGGTATACAGATGCCCCCCCCACAGTGCCAGGTATACAGATGCCCCCACAGTGCCAGGTATACAAATGCCCCCCACAGTGCCAGGTATACAGATGTCCCCACAGTGCCAGGTATACAGATGCGCCCCCCCCCCCCGTGCTGCTTACCGCTCCATTCGGCGGCGTTTCTCATGTGTCAGGAGTGGACAGGGAGGAGAGCGTGGCTATGTCGAATGGCGGCGGCGGTGTGTAGGACTTCAAACCAGCCGCCGGTGTGAGAGCCAATCAGAGCTCGCGGACCGGCTGCCGCGGCTCCTGATTGGCTGCCGGTCTGTGAGCTCTGATTGGCTCACGAACCGGCGGCTGGTTTGAAGTCCTACACGCCACCCGACATAGCCGCGCTCTCCTCCCTGTCCTGACAGCTGAGGCACGCTGCCGCCTGACTGAGCGGCGGCGTGTCTCGCTGACAGAAGCAGGTGGGCCGGAGCAAACGGCTTCGCGGGCCTTATACGGCCCGCGGGCCGGAGGTTCCCCACCCCTGCTCTAATGTGTGGCGTCTGTCCCTATCCGGCGCCGCTGATGATGTCATCAGCAGGCATCAGGCGGCCCTTCCTGGCCAATTAAAACTGTTTACATGCGACCAGAGACCAAATTCCTGGGTCGCGTCATTCAGACTTAACCCGGGTCGCCAACCCGGGAAGAAAGACCCAGTGAAAACCTAGGCCAATTGCAGGGTCGGCGACCTGAGAACACGTTCCCAGGTTGGTGCCTTTCAGACATACCAAAATACCGGGTTGATGCGCGTTTATGTGCAAAAACCCTGGATTTTGGAGGATGTCTCAAAGGGGTATAATACCCCTTTCAGACAGAAAATTAAATTACCGGGTGAAGCAGTTCCACCCGGTAATTTCTTTTTTATAATCATGTAATTTTAATTTTGGAGGAGGAAATACAATTCAGCTGGAAAAAGCATTACAATTATATAAACAAACATATGACCGGAAGGTCGGTGAGAATACAGACATGTTAAATTGCTCCAAGAAAGTAATAATAATGAGAAGGAAAAAAGAAAAAGAGGAAGAAAAAAAAAAGAAAAAAAAAAAAGGAGCTTGTTAAGTATTCAACGTCATACATAAAGATTAGAGACTCAAGTAGTGAGGCATTTTCGGAGGGTGGGAGGATATGAGAACAGAAAAAAGGAGTGGGGTCGTGGATTTCCGAGCTATAATAGAGACAGGAAATACTTGGCGAGGTGGATAGGAAGAGTATGTAGAAAGGGAGGAAACGAAAAGAAAGATCCAGTGACGTAGAGGAAAGAAGAAAATAATGAAAAGGAAGAGGTTCTCCAAAGAATCGGGGGTCTGAGAGGCAGAGAGGAAAGGAGGGGAGGGAGAGATTGAAGAAAAGAAAAAGAAGGGGGGTGGGGGAGATAATAGTTATAGTTATAGAGCGGGATCTATAAATTAGTTTAATCCAGGAAGGGGTTGGTTATGGTGTCTATACCAGGGGAGCCAGATAGAGTGGAATATTTGTACTGTGTTTTGGCGGAGACTGGTAATGTACTCCATGTTTGCGACAAACCAGATTCTATTTGTAAATGCCTGACGGTTGGGAGCTTCGGGATTCTTTCAATTACGTGCTATTTGAAATTTAGCTGCGCAGGAGATGAAAAGGATCAGGTTTTTCGACTCTTTAGAAATGCAATCGGGTAATGTGCAAAGGATGAGGTTCGTGGGTGAAAGAGGCGCTGGCAAATCATTTAGTTGAGAGAGGAGCTTGCGGACCATCATCCAATATTGAGCAATCACCGGACAGGTCCACCAAATATGATAAAACGTGCCTACTTGGCCGCAGCCCCTCCAGCAAAGGTTGGAGGTATCAGGGTAGATCCTATGCAACCGATCTGGTACCAAATACCATCTCGTGTAAATTTTGTATGAGTTTTCGCGAATGGCCACGCTGATGGAGCATTGTGAAATCGCAGTGCGAGCAGTGTCCCAACCTTCCTCCCCAAGGTGATACCCTAAATCCGCTTCCCATGCTAGCTCATGCGGTTCAAGAGGGGGAGATTCAGGGTTGAGGGTGGTTTTGTAGAGAAGAGAGATAGTGCCCCTGTCGGTAGAGTTGTAGATGCAAAGTCTCTCGAGAGGTGAGGGGACCGGTAGAGGGAATGGTAAGTGCAAAGAAGAGAGAAAATGGCAGATTTGTAGATATTGATAAAACAGAGAGTTGGGTAGATCATATGTAGTTTGCAAATCGGAGAATGATTTAATGGAGTGTGTCTGTCACGATCCGGGTATCTGGACGCCATTACCTGCCGTTTAGGTGTCTTCTGAGACTGGCCCAGCGTTCCAAATCCGGATCTCATCTATGTCAACACTCTGCACATCCCTCCTGTCATTCTGAGACACTACCACAGCGGCGCCATGTTTGAATCCAACATGGCGTCTCCCGTACTCCGCGGCCTCCGCCGCCGTTACTGTGTTATTGCTGCAGGTTCTCAGAATCATGTATCATGCCTGCCGCGGCCTCTGCTGCCCTCCAAGTGTCTCAGCATATAACTGTCATCTGGCGTCTCCTGTCCTCCGCGGCCGGCGCCGCCATTATCATTATGTTTGCAAATTTCATTTCAAACCAGTTTTCCCTCCAGGTTCCAGCATGGGCGCAGCCATGTTGGATTTGATCACATGCTCCAATTCCTCCAATCCACCGTCTCTGGAATCTGCATAATTGCCCAGCCAATGCCTGCATAGCAGCAGGTATAAGTATCCTGTGTCTGGGCCAGATAGATGTCAGTGCTTTGAATGTTATACCTTGTTCCAGTCTCTCTCTCCTGTGGCTTGTTTTTCCAGGTTCCAGTTCCTGTCTCCAGCATCCACAAAGAGACCCGCACCTGCTTTCCATCTTGCAGTGCAAGATAAACAAACAAATGATTTTCCTTATTGCGCAAAAAATAAACAGTGATGCAGCTATGAGAAAAAGGGATTCTTCACAATAATCCCAATGGCATATATAAAATACAAAAATATTTTCTCAAGTAAGCGCAAACACATACATATCCTGATAGTCTTTTGTTGTCCTTCTTCAATATTGGCAAAAGATGGTGCCAGGACTTTAGCTTCAGATGTATGGTGAGATTTTCAGAATATACCACTTCTTTATATTGCCACAGCCATTAGTGGTGTATCTCAAATAAAAAGAAAGTTCATAGTGCAATATTGTCTTAAGATAAAATCAGGTATTTATTCACACTAAAAACTCACAATTGATAAAACAAAGAACAGCATATAACCATCAAAATGGTGGATAGTTCTTTAGCCTGGGGTCACACACGACCTCTAAATGGAACAGATCCGGACTATTCCACAGAAAGGAACCGTTTGTAGCTCACCCGACCAATCCACCGTATCCGCTCACACAGCCCAAAGCTTTTCGGACATCCAGGTCCTTCATCAGAGGCATAGTGAGCAGTTTAACAAAGCAGGTATAAATAACCAATGTAATTAACATTATGAGGAACAGGTGTATTTCAAAATTAACATTCATCCGTGATTTTGCCGTGACCGGAAGTGCGTCGCTCAATCCAACGGAAGCGGAAGTGACGTTTCTGCGTGTCATCATCCGAAAACAGGAAGTTCCGGTTTTTTGCGTGTCATCATGCGTTTCACAGCCTCCGTTCACGGAAGTGAATCTTCACAACAGTTCATTCCATTACGAAAATGTCCAATAACATCAAATTTCATCCAATATGATATAAAACATAGAAAGATATGAGGAAAGGTTAAAATATATAAATAGAAACCAACATTATAAAAACCATTTCAACTCAAACTCTGAATTCAGCCCTTTAGGAATTAGCGTTTTCAATTTAAAAATCCATTGCATTTCTGCTTTGGCTAGCCGGATGTCAATATCCTTACTTCTCCATGTAGGGCTAATAACTTGAATCCCCCAGAAGGATTTCAAGAATTTTGGATTACAATTATGACAATTTTTAAAATGTAAAGAAACAGAGTGAGTGACAAGTCCTTTTTTTATATTATAGACATGCTCAGCTAGTCTTGTTTTAAGGTTTCTCGTGGTTTTGCCAATATAGGTAAAACCACATTCACATTGCAACGCGTAGATAAAATTTTTCGTGTTGCACGTGATGAAATCCCGAATTTGATAAGAAGTTTCGTTCACTACAAATTCTTTAATTTTACTAGCACCTTTCGTAGTACGGCACATTAAGCATAATCCACATCTGTGGAATCCATGACTACGAGTGCTAGACCTATTTGATATATTCAAAGCGCTGTGAACCAATTTATCTTTAATGTTAGTTGATCTCCGATAAATAAAAGTCGGTTTATTGGGGATTTTGGACCCAATAATTGGGTCCTCCTTTAGTAGATCCCAATGTTTTCTAAAAACGGATTCTATTTCTTTATGTTGGGAATTAAAACCACATATAAAAGACCACTCATGTTTATTTGTAACGTTCATATTAAGTTTTGGTGTTAAAAGAGAACTACGTTGAAGCTTAGTAACTCTATCTTGCACTTCTACAATCCTATCCTTGTTATATCCTTTATCTATAAAACGCTGACTCATTTCCTTCATTTGGTCGTTACATATTTGAGTTTCTGTACAATTACGCTTAACACGTAGAAACTGACTAAAACTTTGTTAAACTGCTCACTATGCCTCTGATGAAGGACCTGGATGTCCGAAAAGCTTTGGGCTGTGTGAGCGGATACGGTGGATTGGTCGGGTGAGCTACAAACGGTTCCTTTCTGTGGAATAGTCCGGATCTGTTCCATTTAGAGGTCGTGTGTGACCCCAGGCTAAAGAACTATCCACCATTTTGATGGTTATATGCTGTTCTTTGTTTTATCAATTGTGAGTTTTTAGTGTGAATAAATACCTGATTTTATCTTAAGACAATATTGCACTATGAACTTTCTTTTTATTTGAGATACACCACTAATGGCTGTGGCAATATAAAGAAGTGGTATATTCTGAAAATCTCACCATACATCTGAAGCTAAAGTCCTGGCACCATCTTTTGCCAATATTGAAGAAGGACAACAAAAGACTATCAGGATATGTATGTGTTTGCGCTTACTTGAGAAAATATTTTTGTATTTTATATCTTGCAGTGCAGCCTGACTCTACAGCCTTCCGTGGCTGTCCAGTTTCCAGCTATCTACTATCTGCTTCCAAGCAGCCAGCTTTCTACTGATTCCAGCTTCTACCAAACACCGGTGCTGATCCAGCGGATCCTATCTTACCAGCAGTATCCACTACCACCGGTAACCATCTTTCAGCTATTCTGTTTCTACGCTCCCTAGCATCTCACATCATTCACTCTGTGTTTTATCACCTGGCTGATTCCATTCAGCATCCACTCTGCATTTCATCACCTGGCTGATTCCACTCAGCATCCACTCCGTGTCTTACCACCTGGCTGGTTCCATCCAGCTGATACAGCAGCATACTCAAGTTACAGATTCACCTGCTACAACTACTTGGCTATTCTACAACTACAACCAGGCCTGGTAAGGTGATTCCATCAAAGGACTTTTACATCTGTTCTAAACCTACCAGTGCTCTGAGAAACCTTCTATGGTTATGTATTCCAGGAACTGTGTTATTTGCCACTGTCTTTGCTAAACTTGAATACTGCTTGTTATCACACGGAGTCTGTTAATAAACTTTTATTTTGAATTTTAAACTGGTTGTCATGGTCACACCTTCGGGTAATCATTCTGCACTTACATGTCCAGGGGTCTGATTAAACCTCCCAGGTTTAATTTCACCTCAGCACTACAACTGAGGCTTCCTCTCGTCAGCCTAAACCCTCAGTTGTGACAGTGTCCCTGTGAAATGGTGGATTCTAGTAACACCTGCTGAGATCCAAGGGCGGGCCATTCCTTGGGAGAATCCCGGGGGGAATGCTGGGTTGCTCCAGATGGGAGTCAAAGGGGAGGGATGAGTGGACAGTTTTAATTTTTTGTTCAGGTTTTGCCAATGTTTAAGTGACAATTCTATTGTGGGTGAGAGGTAGTGGGGTGGGGAGCGTTGTTTTCTAGGGAGCCAAGGCAAGTAAGAGATCGATGGGACTCCCATTAGGTCACTCTCCAGATCAACCCATCTCTTGGTATGCTTTGGGACATGCCAGGCAACCATTTGGCTCAACCTGGTTGCATCATAATAACGCTGAAGGATGGGGAGGCCTAGACCACCGTTCCGGGAATGTTTAGCTAAGATATCCCGCCGGATTCTAGGCTTTTTATGGTTCCATATGAATTTACACAATGAAGATTGGAGAGTATTAAGAGTCCGGGGGGGGGGGGGGGGGGTATCGAGATTGGAAGTGTCTGGAACAAGTATAGGAGTTTGGGGAGGGCGTTCATTTTTATTGCGCTGATTCGTCCTACCCATGAGAGAATGTATGATTCCCACTGATGTATATCATTTAGGATTGATGTGATGAACGAGGGATAATTAGCCCTGTAAAGAGAACTGTAAGATTTAGTGATGGAGACCCCTAGATACTTCAGCGAGTGTCTGCGCCAGGAAAAGTTAAAATTCTCTTGTAATTGAGACTTAGTTAGTTTGGGGATGTGTAAGGAGAGGGCTTCAGATTTTGTCTGGTTAATTTTATATCCCGAGAGATTGCCATATGTGGATAGTTCTCTGTAGAGATTTGGAAGGGAAATAGTCGGGTTCGTTAGGGTCAAAAGGATGTCATCGGCGAAGAGGGAGATGGTATATTGGGTATGGTTGATACAGACCCCCAAGATGTCAGGATTAGCCCGGATGCGATTTGCGAGGGGTTCAATAACAAGTGCGAATATGAGGGGAGATAGTGGGCACCCCTGTCGGGTTCCATTTGAAATTTTGAAGGGATCTGATAGTAGGCCGTTGGAGTAAACCGATGCCGAAGGGTTCCGATATAAGGCCTGTATGGCCTGGAGAAATTTACCTTGAAGGCCAAAACGTTGTAAGGACTGCTGCATGGAATGCCATGAGCAAGTGTCAAGGACGGGATCTTATGGAGATTAATGTGATGAATGATATCCACCACACGTCTAGTATTGTCGAGTGCCTGTCTGGACGGGACAAAGCCCACCTGGTCAGGGTGTATGAGTGAGGGGAGAATGGGGTTGAGTCTATTAGCCAGTACTTTGTCGAAGATTTTCAAATCAGAGTTCAGAAGTGATATGGGCCGGTAGTTAGAGAGAAGTTGGGGGTCTTTATTGGGTTTTGGAAGCACGGTAATAATAGCCTTAGTAGTATGGGGATGGAAGGAAGACCCATCCAGTATAAGGTTAAACACTGTCGTGAGGTGGGGTAATAGTGCGGGTTGAAAAGTCTTATAATAGGACATTGGATAGCCGTCTGGGCCTGGGGCCTTGGATGGTTTCTGACTTTTGATAGCTAGGTTTATTTCTTCAGGGGTAATAGGTTTGTCAAGATGCGAAGAGACATTTAAGTCGATACAAGGCAGGTCGGAGGATGTTAAGTAGTCAGAAATCGTGGGATGGGTCGGGTCCAAAGAAGGTGAGGCGTCGGGCAAATTATAAAGCCGCTCGTAGTAAGTCTGAAAAAGGGAGTTAATGGTCTTTGGGTTGTATTGAAGGGAGCCGGTCTCGTTTTTAATAGCCGGGATAGCAGTGTGCGCCTTCCGGGCTCTCAGTCTGCTGGCCAATAGCGAATCAGCTTTGTTACTCTTTTCATAGAATTTTTGTTTCAGCCAGCGGAGAGAGTGCTCGGTTTTTTTGACTAGTAAAGCATTCAGTGCTGCCCTAGCAGATGTGAGTTGTGAATAGAGAGACCGCGAGGGTCGTTGTTTGTGTAGGGTTTCTAGGTTGTGGACCTGAACTGTGAGGGAGGATATTTTCTGCTTGCGGTCTTTGTTCCTGTGTGATGCATAGCTTATAATGTGACCTCTGATGACAGCTTTGTGGGCTTCCCAGACTAATGGGGTACAAATAGAATCAGTTATATTTAAGGAGAAATAGTCAGCGATAGCTAGATTAATTTTTTCTTGGAATATAGGGATTTTCAAGAGTGTCTCGTTTAATCGCCAATTGGGGCGAGTTGTCGGAGTGTCGAGAATGTCGAAGGTGGCAGTGATGATGGAATGGTCCGACCAAGGGTTAGTAATAATAGACGAATCTGTTACATGTTTAGAGAACAGTGCGCCGCAAAAAAAAAGATCGATTCAGGAGTATGATTGGTGCGAAGTCGAGAAGAAGGTGTAATCTCTAGAAGTTGGGTTGAGGGCCCGCCAGACATCGAATAGGCCAGATTCGAGGATATGTTTGTTTAAGGATCGTGAGGACGAATCACGCTGTTGGCGGGACTGACTTGAAGATTTATCTAAATCGATGTCTGGGACAGTATTAAAGTCCCCCCCTAATATTAAATAACCTTTTCTGACTTTAGTCAGATCTGTGAAGAAAGAATTGAAAAAAGAGGGTTGCCCGGAATTGGGGGCGTAAACCGTGGCGATTGTGCATTCTAATTGTCCGAGCGTGCCCGTCAGAATGATATAGCGGCCATCAGTGTCCATGTGAGTCTAGTGTAGTGAAAATGGGATTTTGGAGTTGTTCAAAATGGCCACTCCATTGTGTTTCGATTGGCTTGAGGAATAAAAAGCCGTGGGATAGCGTTTGGTGGACAGGGTTGGATGTAACCGGGATTTAAAGTGAGTTTCCTGGATGAACACTATTCCCGCTTTAATGGTTTGGAGAGAGCGGAACAGGGACGAGCGTTTCTGGGGGGTATTGAGACCCTTGGCGTTCAGGGATGCTAAGACCAGGGACATCTTAGATATTGCCTAAGAGGAGCAAAGGAAAGAAAGAGAAAAAAAAAAGAGGGGGGGGGGGAAGTGGGAGATAAAAAAGGACCCCGACTCAACGGAGGGAGGAAAAAGCAACAGGAAGGGGAGGAGTCTGTGCAGTGGTTCCTTACGGCCAGCGAGAAGGAACAGGCACAGAAAGTAGGATCAAAAGATCCGAAGTGGAGGAGCGTCGGGTACCGAACGTTCTCCCTCCACGGAGGGGAAAGGGTGGAGAGGCGGGTTCAGATGTAAGAAAGCAACAGTGTGAGCTAGAGTGGTAGGCAAAGGCAGAGGGGGAACACGTCCCTCCAGTGGTGGTCAATGTAAAATGTACAGTAGGGGCTGTGATGAGTAGTAACCAGTGTGTAAAAAAAACAAACGTTCAACAGAGAAGTGGCGTGTAGAGCCAGACATTAATCGCGATAAAAGCAACACTGCTGTAATATAGACAGGATCACTAGAAAACCTAACTAAACATCCTGATGTCCAAACGCCATTATAAAGCATGCAATAATTGCCTATATGCGGCAGTAAGTGTTATGAGCCACGGCTGTGGCTCATTCCTGTTTTGCATTTTTGTTAGGTATTTCATGTTTATTAGTTGTCTTGCATGCCAGGATTTCCTGTTGCTCTGTTTTAGTATGCTCTTGTCTGCTGCCGCTGGTTAGTCTGTGTAATTGCAGCTTGTTCCATGTGTTCAGCCTCACCTGGCTGCTGATTGCATTTTGTCAGTTGGAATCATGCAGTGGGCCAGCTGCTCTGGATTGTTTAATTAGGACTCTCTGTTAAAAGCACTCCCAGGACTCCTCACAGACGCCGGTGATAGCTTCCTGTTTGTCTGATTCTGCTGCTGAGAGAGTTCCCAGTCCCGGTCTGTTCGTTTGTTCCTGTTCTCAGTGATCCTGTACTCGGAAGTTACCATCTGTTCCTGGAGTCTGATCGAGCACCTTTAACATCTGGTGGTGTTCGTGAGTCGCGGCGCAGCCGTGTGTTGCGGCTTGTCCGCTATTATTTATTATTTTGTTTATATTGTGTTCTGGAGCTTTGCGGAGGATTCCGCTTCCACAAGATCCACTCTGGTGTCCAGCGGTGCCGGATAGGAGTGTCGGATCAGTGGATCTTTGGTTGTCCTTTTCCCTGGCGGCTAGTCCGCACATACCTTTTGATTTAGTTAAGTTAGCTTGTAACCCCTGGCTTGGTTGCTTAGTCAGAGGGCCCCTTGTTATCACCCTGTCTCGGACTTCCCCTTGTCTCCCATTAAGACCTGCGGGGGCATCGGGGTTGGGCAGACATAATCCGCCCTTCGAACGTGGCTGCCATGGGCTCAAGCAACCATAGTCTCGCAGGGGATTTCTGATAACACGGGCGAGACAACGGAGTTAGGGTGCCAGGGGTTACTAGGCTTTCCAGCTCCCACAACCTGTATTTCATTCCTGTACTCAGATCTCTGCCATAAGATCTTCTCCAGTCTGGAGTACAGGAATCGTAACATTATCACCGGCCATACCACAAAAAAGAAATAAAACTTTTTTTTCTTTTTTGGCCCAGTCCAGTGTCTAGTCTAGAATCCAGTCCTGTCTAGAATTCAGTGTGCAGAATCCAATCCGGTGTTTAGAATCCAGTCCTGTATAGAATCCGGTGTTTAGAATCCAGTCCGGTGTTTAGAATCCAGTCCGGAGTTTAGAATCCAGTCCGGAGTTTAGAATCCAGTCCGGAGTTTAGAATCCAGTCCGGAGTTTAGAATCCAGTCCGGAGTTTAGAATCCAGTCCGGTGTTTTAAAAAAAAAAAAAAAATACAAAAAAAAAGTCTTGATTTGTTTAGCAAAATTTAGCCTTGCCTTGCCTTGCCTAGCCTTGCCTAGCCTTGTCTTGCCTTGTCTTGTCTTGTCTAGTTTTAAATCCTCCTATGTCTACTATGCAAGCCCTGCAGGCATCTCTCGCAGCCCTGAACTCTGTATTCAGTGCTTTGAGACCAGAGCGACTAGAAGCTTTTCAGCAATCCCTAAAGCAACTGCAAAACCTTCTGACTAAAATCTTGCTTATTTTGCCAGAAGTCGTTGAGAGTACATCTATCTCTAAAGAGACTCTTGTTCACAGTATGGTGACAAGAGAATCCTCTGGTTTAATTGAAGAGAAAAAGTTTAAAAGTTTTCTGCGGCCCAGGCTCTCAGAAGAGGAGCGTCTGCGTCGCAGAAACTTAAACTTATGCCTATATTGTGGGGGTTTAGGCCATTATCTGCAGACCTGTGAGTTGCGCAAGCCAAAGTGTGGTGACGAGTCTTGCCCTCTGTCCAAGTTGAGTCATGATACAAGACCTACTCCTGTCTCTACTGTGGCAGAGGTACTTGTCACACAACCCACACAAAAAAGCTCTCTGTCCTATAATTGGGGTCCTTGGGCAAGGGAGCCCCATTATAGATTCAGGAATCAAAAGAGAATGTTTCTCTCCTCTCTTGAGGTTCCTGTGGAAGCGGAGTTGCAAGTTCCTGGAGTGGTGCCCGTAGCCCAGGGTCCTGGAGTGGTGCCCGTAGCCCAGGGTCCTGGAGTGGTGCCCGTAGCCCAGGGTCCTGGAGTGGTGCCCGTAGCCCAGGGTCCTGGAGTGGTGCCCGTAGCCCAGGGTCCTGGAGTGGTGCCCGTAGCCCAGGGTCCTGGAGTGGTGCCCGTAGCCCAGGGTCCTGGAGTGGTGCCCGTAGCCCAGGGTCCTGGAGTGGTGCCCGTAGCCCAGGGTCCTGGAGCGGTGCCCGTAGCCCAGGGTGCTGGAGCGGTACCCGATGCCCAGAGTGCTGGAGCGGTACCCGATGCCCAGAGTGCTGGAGCGGTACCCGATGCCCAGAGTGCTGGAGCGGTACCCGATGCCCAGAGTGCTGGAGCGGTACCCGATGCCCAGAGTGCTGGAGCGGTACCCGATGCCCAGAGTGCTGGAGCGGTACCCGATGCCCAGAGTGCTGGAGCGGTACCCGATGCCCAGAGTGCTGGAGCGGTACCCGATGCCCAGAGTGCTGGAGCGGTACCCGATGCCCAGAGTGCTGGAGCGGTACCCGATGCCCAGAGTGCTGGAGCGGTACCCGATGCCCAGAGTGCTGGAGCGGTACCCGATGCCCAGAGTGCTGGAGCGGTACCCGATGCCCAGAGTGCTGGAGCGGTACCCGATGCCCAGAGTGCTGGAGCGGTACCCGATGCCCAGAGTGCTGGAGCGGTACCCGATACCCAAGCTTATAGAGGGAAATCAAATATTGTAGCTCAGGTTTCCATACCAGAAGGGGTCTCAGAAGCTGTTACCCCAGGTAGGGACTTGAGGAGCGCAACCCCAGAAAGGGTATCTAAAACCATAGTTCTTGAAGGGAACTCGAGAAGCAAAACCCCAGAAGGGATCTTTGAAGTAATATCCCCAAGTGGGGTCTCGAGAGACGCAGCCCCAAAGAAGGGTCTAGAAGTCGCTTCCCCAGGAAAGAACTTAAGAAGCATAGCATTAGTGGAGGATCTGAACGTTATTGCTTCAGCAAAAGTCCCGGAAGTCATAGTCACGGAAGAACTTTCGATAATTATCGACTCAGAGAGGGAGGCCGGTGGCCCGATCCCAGTCAGGGAGGCCAACGGCCCGGTCCCAGTAAAAGAATCCGAGGTGCTGACCCCAGCGGGGTTCCCGGAGGCCACTGCCCCAGCGGGGTTCCCGGAGGCCACTGCCCCAGCGGGGTTCCCGGAGGCCACTGCCCTAGCGGGGTTCCCGGAGGCCACTGCCCCAGCGGGGTTCCCGGAGGCCACTGCCCCGGGTGGGGTTCAGGAGGCCACTGCCCCGGGTGGGGTTCAGGAAGTCACTGCCCCGGGTGGGGTTCAGAAAGTCACTGCCCCGGGTGGGGTTCAGAAAGTCACTGCCCCGGGTGGGGTTCAGAAAGTCACTGCCCCGGGTGGGGTTCAGAAAGTCACTGCCCCGGGTGGGGTTCAGAAAGTCACTGCCCCGGGTGGGGTTCAGAAAGTCACTGCCCCGGGTGGGGTTCAGAAAGTCACTGCCCCGGGTGGGGTTCAGAAAGTCACTGCCCCGGGTGGGGTTCAGAAAGTCACTGCCCCGGGTGGGGTTCAGAAAGTCACTGCCCCGTGTGGGGTTCAGAAAGTCACTGCCCCGTGTGGGGTTCAGAAAGTCACTGCCCCGGGTGGGGTTCAGAAAGTCTCAGCCCCGGGTGGGGTTCAGAGAGTCTCAGCCTCGAGTAAGGTCAATAGTGACCAGGTCCTAGCAAAGCACTCCAGTCAGTCAGATGAAAAGGAAACAGATCCTGACTCTGATATTTCAACATCCATAACCTTTGATGGGGACTTCGCCCAATTTATGGCGCTTTTCAAACACTATTACACTATTATGTTGTCTAGACCATTTCTGGGCATCACTTCAGAAAACCTTGGGCTCTATCTGATTTATTCTTTTAGAGGAGAGCCTTCTGAGTGGGCAACCAGCCTAATGAAAGCTGAAGATCCCATTCTTCAGGATCCCCAAGCATTCTGTGATGCAATTGTTAAAAGATACGGTTTCAAAGAAATTGGTTCAGGTTCCTCTAAGTCACCCGTCTTGTCTGCTGAGAGTCCACCAAATACTGTAAACTCGGCACAAGAGTCCCAGCCCGTTGCTTTGACTGCAGGATGTGCTTTTCTGACTTCTTCTTCTAATAATAGTACTTTACCAGAAAGTTCAGCTCCCAAGGGTAAGAGACCTGTCTCTGATTTGAACGCAGCCTTGCTGGGTGGTACCATCAGTTCAGACAATGTTTGGGGAATTACCTTGGTCAGACCTAAAGAGCTTTGTAAAAAGAAGAAGAAGAAAAAGAAATAATTTTTGACTCTTGCCTTGATAAAAAAAAAGAAGAGAGATTTTTTTTTTTTTCTCCTTGTCTTGTGTCCAGTGGCCACCATCAAGGGGAGGGCACTGTTACAAGTTGTTGCTACAGCTTGTTTTTTGTTTTCTGGTCTGTTAGACCAATGTGTCAGGTTTTTTTTTTTGTATCCCTTGTTCTGGATAGTCTGAATTTTGGGGTCTTTTGACCCCTCCTCAAGGGGGGGGTACTGTTATGAGCCACGGCTGTGGCTCATTCCTGTTTTGCATTTTTGTTAGGTATTTCATGTTTATTAGTTGTCTTGCATGCCAGGATTTCCTGTTGCTCTGTTTTAGTATGCTCTTGTCTGCTGCCGCTGGTTAGTCTGTGTAATTGCAGCTTGTTCCATGTGTTCAGCCTCACCTGGCTGCTGATTGCATTTTGTCAGTTGGAATCATGCAGTGGGCCAGCTGCTCTGGATTGTTTAATTAGGACTCTCTGTTAAAAGCACTCCCAGGACTCCTCACAGACGCCGGTGATAGCTTCCTGTTTGTCTGATTCTGCTGCTGAGAGAGTTCCCAGTCCCGGTCTGTTCGTTTGTTCCTGTTCTCAGTGATCCTGTACTCGGAAGTTACCATCTGTTCCTGGAGTCTGATCGAGCACCTTTAACATCTGGTGGTGTTCGTGAGTCGCGGCGCAGCCGTGTGTTGCGGCTTGTCCGCTATTATTTATTATTTTGTTTATATTGTGTTCTGGAGCTTTGCGGAGGATTCCGCTTCCACAAGATCCACTCTGGTGTCCAGCGGTGCCGGATAGGAGTGTCGGATCAGTGGATCTTTGGTTGTCCTTTTCCCTGGCGGCTAGTCCGCACATACCTTTTGATTTAGTTAAGTTAGCTTGTAACCCCTGGCTTGGTTGCTTAGTCAGAGGGCCCCTTGTTATCACCCTGTCTCGGACTTCCCCTTGTCTCCCATTAAGACCTGCGGGGGCATCGGGGTTGGGCAGACATAATCCGCCCTTCGAACGCGGCTGCCATGGGCTCAAGCAACCATAGTCTCGCAGGGGATTTCTGATAACACGGGCGAGACAACGGAGTTAGGGTGCCAGGGGTTACTAGGCTTTCCAGCTCCCACAACCTGTATTTCATTCCTGTACTCAGATCTCTGCCATAAGATCTTCTCCAGTCTGGAGTACAGGAATCGTAACAGTAAGTGCCATATGGGCAGGCCTAATAAAATAGAAACAGCCGCAAAACTTCAAACGGTAGGGTTAGAAAGACAGGCTGAGAAAAGAGAGGGCAGACGGTATACAATAGGCATTCAGAACAACCAAGATGATGAACTGAAACAGGTCGAACAATCAACATGGCTACTAGAGCGGTTTAACAAGTAGAATGTCGACAGAAGCGCTGTTGCGAAAAGTGTTTAGGGCGGTCGAGAGGTGAGAATCGGCCCAGTTGGTGGGTCTGAATCCTCCAAGTGTGTCAGGAAATCTCCACCTTCTCTCGGGTCTTTAATGACGATTGTTTTACCGTTGTAGTCGACCAGAAGCTTGAAGGGGAATCCCCAATGGTAGCGAATCCCTCGCATGCAGAGTGCGGAAGTTAAGTCCCTAAGTTCTCTCCTTTTAAGTATTGTGGATGGGGCTAGATCCTGAAAGAACTGTAACTTGGAGTCCTCGAACATTATGTGCGGTTTGCCCCGAGTCGGGAGGAGAACCAACTCTTTATATTTGAAGCTGAGAAAGCGCATGATGACGTCCCTAGGGGGGTCGCCATCACGAGGTCTAGGTCGGAGAGCCCTATGAGCCCTTTCCAAGAGCAGTTCGCGAGGACCCATACTTGGTATGACGGTGGCAAACAACCTTTGTAGGTATGCTTCGAGGGCCGCTGGGAAAATGGACTCTGGGATATTACAGATTCGGAGGTTGTTTCTCCTTTCGCGATTTTCCAAATCTTCGTTTTTGGCACGCAGCTCCGATATATCCTGGATAAGGTGGACGATATCCCTGACAATTTCTATGTGATCCTTTTGCAGGACGTCTTGTCTAGATTCCAACTTAGAGGTTCTGGACGACAGAGATGAGATGTCTGATCTGATTGAGGTGACCGCGTTGTCCAATTTGGACTCCAGCAATTCTTTAAAGTCCATTATGAGCGATTTCAAGGCCATGATATCCTCTTTGGTCGATAGAACAGGTGTGGAGGATGGATCGTCTCTATCCGATGAGGATAGGCTAGGAGAGGGAGGGCCTGAGGGTAAGGAGGGTTTGTCGCTCTTGTCGTTTTTAGTGAAATTTTGGGAGATATCTGTACCCGCACGTTTTCTTGTATTCGGGTTGGACTTAGACATGGTTGCACCTTGGTAGTAGGGTGTGAGTGAGGGAAGGTTAAACAGAGCACTGGAATAGGTGATTGAAGCAAAGCTATCGAACAGCCAGAGAAAGGACCACTGGAGGGCTGAGTTATGGTGTAATCAGTGGGACATGAGGACTGTTAGACGTCGTAGGCAGTGATGGGGCTTACCAGCAATGCTGCCTGTGGAGCCTCTCTCCTCCGGGTGGCCGATGTGGCGCTATGAGGTGCACACTCCCCCACCGGTGGTGGAAGTCTAGGTGTATTCGGGGCAGGGATTAGGGGATGTAGGCTATCCGGCACAGTCGTGGCAGTGGTTGTCGTAAGCCAGCACCCGCACGGATCAGGCCGGGACGAGGAGGGCCACTGCAGCTCGGTATTCACTGACTGGGAGGGAGGCAGAGGCTTCTAAGGGGTGGGTGGGCCGCAATCCACAGGGATTCCACAGGCCCAATTCCGCTAGCTTCACCTGGAGTCGGCCACAGAGATGGGAAGACACGTGAGAGGCAGGGGTAAGAGTCAGGGTTGGGGGGCAAGCGTGTAGCTGGGGCCAGAAAGAGGCACTCTGGATATGCGGCACCAGCAGAGGGGTTCATGTATTGCTGAGCTGCTTAGAGATACCCCCAGTTGAGGGGCCTTCCGTGAGGGGTGTAAAAGCAGCGCAGGCCTCCTGCAGCTGTCAGCGTTCGGGGGTACCTCTTAGTGGGGCCAGCTGGGGTAGGTGTTGTGGGACGGAGGCCAGCGTCTGGGGGGCGCCGGGAGCACCAGCTCGCCACTTTAAGGCTTACCTCCCTCAGCTGTATCCTCCGATCCAGGCTGCAGACTCTGCCAGATCCCTCAGCAGGCTCGTGAGTGGGCGCCGGCTCATGCTCCCCAGGTCCGTCCGTCTATCCCCGGAAGCACTGCCCGATGTGCGGCGCCGGGAGACTGTGCAGCAGAGAGAGAGCCTGTGTGGCGGGTGTCCGTCCGGGGAGCGGGGAGAGCCGCGGTGATTGCGGGGGACCGGAGCGGGAAGGAGAGGACAGCCTCACCAGCGGTGAGTTCGGCGGGAGCCAGTTGGTCCAGGTGCCGCCATGGGCCGGAGGGGATCAGGCAGGCCGGCGGGGTCTGATGGTGCACCCGGCGGGCAGGCCCGAAACTTGAGGTCCCGGTCTATGTGGGGGAGGCAGGCCGCAATCCGCAGAGAGGCCTAGAGCCTCTCCCGGCTCCGCAGTCGCTGCACTCCTGGAGGAAGGGAGGGAAGGGGATCAATCGGGAGGGATTGGAGCGTGGCTGGGGACATAAAAATAGTTTTATGTGGGGATATAGCAGGAGCCCCTAAACAGCACGTCTCTTCACATAGGCTGATAAACCACGCCCCTTCCACCTGGTAATTTCATGAAACACACGTGTCTTTTTTTCTGTGTGAAAGGGTCGACCCGTGTTGTAATTCCCAGGACTTCTACCAGGGTTAGAGACACAGGAATCATGACACAGGTTGACCCTTTCACACAGACAAAACACCCGTGTTGATCTGCAAATTACCGGGTCGAAATTCTCAACCCGGTAATTTGCATGTCTGTGTGAAAAGGGGGGGGGGGGGGGGGTCAGGCAGGTCCCGGCAAAATGACCCGGCATTGAAATGCTGGGTAATTGCCAGGACTTTCAGACATCTCTGTCTGAAAGTGGTATAAAAGTGTCTTATACTTACTTACAATCTCTGGACATTCCTATTTTAGTACAGTATATGCTGCTTCTTATCAGCTCCTGGTTTTATCAGCTAGATAACGGTCCATTGAATACAGCTAAACATTGATTTAAATATGAAAAGTAAAAAGTACCGTGAAAAGTTGGCAACCACATTATTAAAATATGAAATTGTCCGGGGGCGTGGCCTAACAGGCAACCTAAACGGATGTGTTTCTGAGGGGCTCCGTGCTGGTGTCCCATTAATGTCATTTAATGTCTCCTTGTGGGTTGAGGCCCATACTGCCTTCTGAAGCCGGGGATTGGATTTGCAGTGGGACCCCAGAGGTGACGTCCTGCCTCTCGTGCCATCCCCTTGGTTTTACTCCCCGCTGCTGTCTCCCACTGCACCTGCTCGGAACGGGTGTCTCGCTGACGGAGATGTGATCTCGGCCTGTATGCTGAGGACAGAGCCGCTGGACCCGCCGCGCTGTGCTGTGCCAGCTGGGAGTTCCTGTGGTGACTCCTCCCGCTTTGGCTGTCGCACCTCGGGCTCCGGCTGCTCTCCCCGCTGCTCAGTGCAGCCGCTGTGCGGGTACCCTGAAAGCCTGCTGAGCCCCTGGTGTGGCTGCTGAGGTGAGTGCTCTGATCCCTTAAAGTAGAGACCCTCCATAGTGTGACCTGGGCTGGCAAGCTGAGTGTATCACTTATAAGGGACCCCTTGCTCTGCCTTCCTATTATAATGGGATTTTGGAATGCCAGGTGATCTCCTCCCTGTAATGTGTCCCCCTCTACATAATTAAGCAATGAAAGAAATAAATAATTTTGGTCCTGCACAGACCTCGTGCAGGGATACCAGTTAGGTGTGGAGTAGCAGAGGCCATATTCTGGGACAGCCTGCTGGATCTTATACTACTTACAGTGTGGGATCCCTTCAGTGTCAACAGGACATGAATCTAATTGACGGCTCTGCTGTGCCTGCTATATTATAACTGATAAACTCAGGTCGGGCGTTCAAAGCATCAGCTCTGACCACCACCTTACTGGTGTCTCCCGTTATATTCTTATTCAGTGTTGGACCTGGGGGCAGCCCGATTCTCACTTGGGGATTATGCCTTGACACATTATGGCCTGACCATGCCTCGTTGAGGGGAATATGTGATGTATCACTTAATTGTAGATGTCCAGCTCGAACAGAAAAATCTTTGGAGGTACAGTAGATTTTCATGAATACGTTTACTACAATATCTCATGATGAGACGCCGTTCTTCCAAGAACCTGACAAAATCTCAGGCTAAATCCTCTCAAGCTTCAGCATTTCATACATTATTTGGAGCTCCTACTTTGGATTGTCCCTCCTCATTTTCTTTGTCACCGTCTATGGTCTCTGGCAACATGGAAGTGGCTCCGGCTGTGGACACTCCTGCTCCTATTAAATCGCTCTGTCCAATTGCAGAATCTCCAGACTTAAATACCATACTCCTGAAGCTCCAGTCCCTTCCAACCCGTCAGGACTTACAACAAGATCTGCAATCTATAGAACAAAGGATCCAGGATTCTAACCAAGCTCTGGTTTCTTCTTTACAGTCGGACATCTCCCAGATTACGGATAGAATGGTAGTGCTGGAAGAACATGGGGACAGCGTTGACTCCAAAGGTCTCTGATTTACACGATTTAATTTCTCGTCAATCTCAATCCTTACTCAATCTGAAAAGCCGACTTGACGATGTAGACAACAGAGGTCGGAGAAATAATTTAAAAGTGCAAGGATTGTCTGAAGATGTTCCTCCTCAGGGTATTGAAAATGCCATCTCCAAAATATTCAATGAACTTTTAGACACTGATCCCGAATACCAGATTGTGTTCGACAGGGCACATCTCGCCCTACGCCCCAAAGGCCCTCCATCTGAATGACCTCGAGATGCTATTTGTAGGCTTCATTATTTCCGGGAAAAGGAAGAGATTCTCAAAGAAGCCAGACGTGTCTTCGACCTTGACTTCAACGGCCACCAGATTCAAATCTTCCAGGATCTCCCATGGGCCGTTTTACAACAGCGACGTCTACTTCGCCCCCTGATGGAAGAACTTAAAAAACGTAATATCAAGTTCCCATGGGGATTCCCTCTGAGTATTCAAGTTAACCACGCAAGATCTTTACTAGTATTGCAGGAATATGAAGGTGTAAAGGACTTCTGCTCGTCTCTGGGGATCTCCCCTCCGGTTCTCCCGAATTGGTTAGACCCTTTAGAACTGTCTACTGTGCCTCAACCTCGTACGGAACCTTGGCGCGAAGTTCGCAATCCTAGACGGCGCAACCTAGCTGGAGATTCTTCTGGCACATCATCCTCTTCTTTTAACAACGGAAGATGTCAACATCCTGAAGTATCGGACTCAACCTCCAAAGACACGTGATGTTGAACCAACCTCTGTTTCTCTAATGTCTTAGTGGATGCTGGGGACTCCGTAAGGACCATGGGGAATAGACGGGCTCTGCAGGAGACATGGGCACTTTAAGAAAGAATTTGGATTCTGGTGTGCTCTGGCTCCTCCCTCTATGTCCCTCCTCCAGACCTCAGTTTGAATCTGTGCCCGGACGAGCTGGGTGCTGTTCAGTGAGCTCTCCTGAGCTTGCTATAAGAAAGTATTTTGTTAGGTTTTTTTATTTTCAGGGAGCTCTGCTGGCAACAGACTCCCTGCATCGTGGGACTGAGGGGAGAGAAGCAGCCCTACTCTCTGCAGATAGGTCCTGCTTCTTAGGCTACTGGACACCATTAGCTCCAGAGGGATCGTACACAGGATCTCACCCTTTGTCCCGGAGCCGCGCCGCCATCCCCCTCGCAGAGCCGGAAGACAGAAGCCGGGTGAAAGAAGCAAGAAGACTTCGAAATCGGCGGCAGAAGACTCCAGTCTTCATATGAGGTAGCGCACAGCACTGCAGCTGTGCGCCATTGCTCCCACACTACACCCACATACTCCGGTCACTGTAAGGGTGCAGGGCGCAGGGGGGCGCCCTGGGCAGCAATTAGAGACCTCTTTGGCAAAAGTTTGCATATATACAGTTGGGCACTGTATATTTGTATGAGCCCCCGCCAAAATTGTACATGAAAGCGGGACAGAAGCCCGCCGTCGAGGGGGCGGGGCTTCTTCCTCAGCACTCACCAGCGCCATGTTTTTTCTCCACAGCACCGCTGAGAGGAAGCTCCCCAGCCTCTCCCCTGCAGTTACAGGGTAAAAAGAGAGGGGGGGCACATAATTAGGCGCAAAAATCAATATAAACAGCAGCTACTTGGTTAACATTAAGTTACTGTGTTATTCCTGGGTTAATGGCGCTGGGGTGTGTGCTGGCATACTCTCTCTCTGTCTCTCCAAAGGGCCTTATGGGGGAATTGTCTTCAGATGAGCATTCCCTGAGTGTGTGTTGTGTCGGTACGTGTGTATCGACATGTCTGAGGTAAAAGGCTCCCCTAAGGAGGAGATGGAGCAAATATGTGTGTGAGAGGGTGTCTCCGTCGACAACGCCGACACCTGTTTGGATATGTGTAATTAAGTGCTAAGGTGAATTTATTGCACAAAAGATTAGAGTACAGACAGGAAATCTACCCATGTCTGTCCCTATGTCGCAGAGACCTTCAGAGTCTCTCAATGCTCACTATCCAAAATAATAGACACTGATATCGACACGGAGTCTGACTCCAGTGTCGACTACGATAATGAAAAGTTACAGCCAAAATGGCAGAAAAGTATTCAATATATGATTATTGTAATAAAAGATGATTTGCATATCACTGATGACTCATCTGTCCCTGACAAAAGGGTACACATGTTTAAGGGGAAGAAAGCTGAGGTAAATTTCCCTCCTCTCATGATGAAAATAAGCGGGAATCTCCAGACAAGAGACTGCAGTTTCCCTCAAAGAATTCTCAGGGAGTATCCTTTCCTCGCTAGGGCCAGGATACGATGGGAATCTTCCCGTAGGGTGTCACGTTTGCCCAAAAGGTAGCCCTGACGTAACAGCTATTCTCAGGGATCCTGCAGAGAGCGTGCACATTCTGGTACACTACTCAGACCGGCGATTGTGTCGGCATGGGTTTATAGCGCTGTGGCAGCGTGTACAGGTACCTTATCAGCAGAGATTGAGACCCTAGTATGTGTATATATATGTATATATAGAGATATATATATATATATTAAAGATGCTGTCTTAAGATATATATATATATATATATATATATATATATATATATATATATATATATATTAGTGATGAGCGGGTTCGGTTTCTTGGAAACCGAACCCCCCCGAACTTCACCCTTTTTACACGCGTCCGAGCCATACTCTGATTCTCCCGTATGGCTTGGGTAACCCGAGCGCGCCCGAAAGTCATCATCCCGCTGTCGGATTCTCGCGAGATTCGGATTCTATATAAGCAGCCGAGCATCGCCGCCATTTTCACTCATGCATTGGAAATGTTAGGGAGAGGACGTGGCTGGCGTCCTCTCCGTTATTGTTGAACTTGATTGTGCTGTGCACTATTGCTTAATTGTGGGGAGGGCTGGGGAGCAGCTGTATATAGGAGGAGTACAGTGCAGAGTTTTGCTGATCAGTGACCACCAGTTATCCGTTTTCTACCTGAAAAAAACGCTCCATATCTGTGCTCACAGTGTGCTGCCTATATCTGTGCTCACACTGCTTAATTGTGGGGACTGGGGAGCAGCTGTATTATATAGCAGGAGTACAGTGCAGAGTTTTGCTGACAGTGACCACCAGTATACGTTGTCTGCCTGAAAAACACTCCATATCTGTGCTCAGTGTGCTGCTTTATTGTGGGGACTGGGGACCACCAGTATAATATTATATAGGAGGAGTACAGTGCAGAGTTTTGCTGACCAGTGACCACCAGTATATAATATATAGCATTACGGTACAGTAGGCCACTGCTGTACCTACCTCTGTGTCGTCATTAAGTATACTATCCATCTACATTCTATACCTGTGGTGCATTTTAGTTTTGCAGTTTGCTGACACAGTGACCACCAGTATACTATATATAGCAGTACGGAAGGCCACTGCTGTACCTACCTCTGTGTCGTCATTCATTAAGTATACTATCCATCTACATTCTATACCTGTGGTGCATTTTAGTTTTGCAGTTTGCTGACACAGTGACCACCAGTATACTACATATAGCAGTACGGAAGGCCACTGCTGTACCTACCTCTGTGTCGTCATTCATTAAGTATACTATCCATCTACATTCTATACCTGTGGTGCATTTTAGTTTTGCAGTTTGCTGACACAGTGACCACCAGTATACTATATATAGCAGTACGGTACGGAAGGCCACTGCTGTACCTACCTCTGTGTCGTCATTCATTAAGTATACTATCCATCTACATTCTATGCCTGTGGTGCATTTTAGTTTTGCAGTTTGCTGACACAGTGACCACCAGTATACTATATATAGCAGTACGGAAGGCCACTGCTGTACCTACCTCTGTGTCGTCATTCATTAAGTATACTATCCATCTACATTCTATACCTGTGGTGCATTTTAGTTTTGCAGTTTGCTGACACAGTGACCACCAGTATACTACATATAGCAGTACGGAAGGCCACTGCTGTACCTACCTCTGTGTCGTCATTCATTAAGTATACTATCCATCTACATTCTATACCTGTGGTGCATTTTAGTTTTGCAGTTTGCTGACACAGTGACCACCAGTATACTATATATAGCAGTATGGAAGGCCACTGCTGTACCTACCTCTGTGTCGTCATTCATGAAGTATACTATCCATCTACATTCTATACCTGTGGTGCATTTTATTTTTGCAGTTTGCTGACACAGTGACCACCAGTATACTATATATAGCAGTACGGTACGGAAGGCCACTGCTGTACCTACCTCTGTGTCGTCATTCATTAAGTATACTATCCATCTACATTCTATATCTGTGGTGCATTTTAGTTTTGCAGTTTGCTGACACAGTGACCACCAGTATACTATATATAGCAGTACGGTACGGAAGGCCACTGCTGTACCTACCTCTGTGTCGTCATTCATTAAGTATACTATCCATCTATATTCTATACCTGTGGTGCATTTTAGTTTTGCAGTTTGCTGACACAGTAACCACCAGTATACTATATATAGCAGTACGGAAGGCCACTGCTGTACCTACCCCTGTGTCATCATTCATTAAGTATATTATCCATCTACATTCTATACCTGTGGTGCATTTTAGTTTTGCAGTTTGCTGACACAGTGACCACCAGTATACTATATATAGCAGCACGGAAGGCCACTGCTGTACCTACCTCTGTGTCGTCATTCATTAAGTATACTATCCATCTACATTCTATACCTGTGGTGCATTTTAGTTTTGCAGTTTGCTGACACAGTGACCACCAGTATACTATATATAGCAGTACGGAAGGCCACTGCTGTACCTACCTCTGTGTCGTCATTCATTAAGTATACTATCCATCTACATTCTATACCTGTGGTGAATTTTAGTTTTGCAGTTTGCTGACACAGTGACCACCAGTATACTATATATAGCAGTACGGAAGGCCACTGCTGTACCTACCTCTGTGTCATCATTCATTAAGTATACTATCCATCTACATTCTATACCTGTGGTGCATTTTAGTTTTGCAGTTTGCTGACACAGTGACCACCAGTATACTATATATAGCAGTACGGAAGGCCACTGCTGTACCTACCTCTGTGTCGTCATTCATTAAGTATACTATCCATCTACATTCTATACCTGTGGTGCATTTTAGTTTTGCAGTTTGCTGACACAGTGACCACCAGTATACTATATATAGCAGTACGGAAGGCCACTGCTGTACCTACCTCTGTGTCGTCATTCATTAAGTATACTATCCATCTACATTCTATACCTGTGGTGCATTTTAGTTTTGCAGTTTGCTGACACAGTGACCACCAGTATACTATATATAGCAGTACGGTACGGAAGGCCACTGCTGTACCTACCTCTGTGTCGTCATTCATTAAGTATACTATCCATCTACATTCTATACCTGTGGTGCATTTTAGTTTTGCAGTTTGCTGACACAGTGACCACCAGTATACTATATATAGCAGTACGGTACGGAAGGCCACTGCTGTACCTACCTCTGTGTCGTCATTCATTAAGTATACTATCCATCTATATTCTATACCTGTGGTGCATTTTAGTTTTGCAGTTTGCTGACACAGTAACCACCAGTATACTATATAAAGCAGTACGGAAGGCCACTGCTGTACCTACCTCTGTGTCATCATTCATTAAGTATATTATCCATCTACATTCTATACCTGTGGTGCATTTTAGTTTTGCAGTTTGCTGACACAGTGACCACCAGTATACTATATATAGCAGCACGGAAGGCCACTGCTGTACCTACCTCTGTGTAGTCATTCATTAAGTATACTATCCATCTACATTCTATACCTGTGGTGCATTTTAGTTTTGCAGTTTGCTGACACAGTGACCACCAGTATACTATATATAGCAGTACGGAAGGCCACTGCTGTACCTACCTCTGTGTCGTCATTCATTAAGTATACTATCCATCTACATTCTATACCTGTGGTGAATTTTAGTTTTGCAGTTTGCTGACACAGTGACCACCAGTATACTATATATAGCAGTACGGAAGGCCACTGCTGTACCTACCTCTGTGTCGTCATTCATTAAGTATACTATCCATCTACATTCTATACCTGTGGTGCATTTTAGTTTTGCAGTTTGCTGACACAGTGACCACCAGTATACTATATATAGCAGTACGGAAGGCCACTGCTGTACCTACCTCTGTGTCGTCATTCATTAAGTATACTATCCATCTACATTCTATACCTGTGGTGCATTTTAGTTTTGCAGTTTGCTGACACAGTGACCACCAGTATACTATATATAGCAGTACGGAAGGCCACTGCTGTACCTACCTCTGTGTCGTCATTCATTAAGTATACTATCCATCTACATTCTATACCTGTGGTGCATTTTAGTTTTGCAGTTTGCTGACACAGTGACCACCAGTATACTATATATAGCAGTACGGAAGGCCACTGCTGTACCTACCTCTGTGTCGTCATTCATTAAGTATACTATCCATCTACATTCTATACCTGTGGTGCATTTTAGTTTTGCAGTTTGCTGACACAGTGACCACCAGTATACTATATATAGCAGTACGGAAGGCCACTGCTGTACCTACCTCTGTGTCGTCATTCATTAAGTATACTATCCATCTACATTCTATACCTGTGGTGCATTTTAGTTTTGCAGTTTGCTGACACAGTGACCACCAGTATACTGTATATAGCAGTACGGAAGGCCACTGCTGTACCTACCTCTGTGTCGTCATTCATTAAGTATACTATCCATCTACATTCTATACCTGTGGTGCATTTTAGTTTTGCAGTTTGCTGACACAGTGACCACCAGTATACTATATATAGCAGTACGGAAGGCCACTGCTGTACCTACCTCTGTGTCGTCATTCATTAAGTATACTATCCATCTACATTCTATACCTGTGGTGCATTTTAGTTTTGCAGTTTGCTGACACAGTGACCACCAGTATACTATATAAAGCAGTACGGAAGGCCACTGCTGTACCTACCTCTGTGTCGTCATTCATTAAGTATACTATCCATCTACATTCTATACCTGTGGTGCATTTTAGTTTTGCAGTTTGCTGACACAGTGACCACCAGTATACTATATATAGCAGTACGGAAAGCCACTGCTGTACCTACCTCTGTGTCGTCATTCATTAAGTATACTATCCATCTACATTCTATACCTGTGGTGCATTTTAGTTTTGCAGTTTGCTGACACAGTGACCACCAGTATACTATATATAGCAGTACGGAAGGCCACTGCTGTAACTACCTCTGTGTCGTCATTCATTAAGTATACTATCCATCTACATTCTATACATGTGGTGCATTTTAGTTTTGCAGTTTGCTGACACAGTGACCACCAGTATACTATATATAGCAGTACGGAAGGCCACTGCTGTACCTACCTCTGTGTCGTCATTCATTAAGTATACTATCCATCTACATTCTATACCTGTGGTGCATTTTAGTTTTGCAGTTTGCTGACACAGTGACCACCAGTATACTATATATAGCAGTACGGAAGGCCACTGCTGTACCTACCTCTGTGTCGTCATTCATTAAGTATACTATCCATCTACATTCTATACCTGTGGTTCATTTTAGTTTTGCAGTTTGCTGACACAGTGACCACCAGTATACTATATATAGCAGTACGGAAGGCCACTGCTGTACTTACCTCTGTGTCGTCATTAAGTATACTATCCATCTACATTCTATACCTGTGGTGCGCCTCCTTTTTTCTTTGCATCATGTGCTGTTTGGGGACAATTTTTTTTGAAGTGCCATCCTGCCTGACACTGCAGTGCCACTCCTAGATGGGCCAGGTGTTTGTGTCGGCCACTTGTGTCGCTTAGCTTAGTCACACAGCGACCTTGGTGCGCCTCTTTTTTTCTTTGCATCGTGTGCTGTTTGGGGACTATTTTTTTGAAGCGCCATCCTGCCTGACACTGCAGTGCCACTCCTAGATGGGCCAGGTGTTTGTGTCGGCCACTTGTGTCGCTTAGCTTAGTCACACAGCGACCTTGGTGCGCCTCTTTTTTTCTTTGCATCGTGTGCTGTTTGGGGACAATTTTTTTGAAGTGCCATCCTGCCTGACACTGCAGTGCCACTCCTAGATGGGCCAGGTGTTTGTGTCGGCCACTTGTGTCGCTTAGCTTAGTCACACAGCGACCTTGGTGCGCCTCCTTTTTTTTCTTTGCATCATGTGCTGTTTGGGGACTATTTTTTTGAAGTGCCATCCTGCCTGACACTGCAGTGCCACTCCTAGATGGGCCAGGTGTTTGTGTCGGCCACTTGTGTCGCTTAGCTTAGCCATCCAGCGACCTCGGTGCAAATTTTAGGACTAAAAATAATATTGTGAGGTGTTCAGAATAGACTGGAAATGAGTGGAAATTATGGTTATTGAGGTTAATAAAACTATGGGATCAAAATGACCCCCAAATTCTATGATTTAAGCTGTTTTTTAGGGTTTTTTGTAATAAACACCCGAATCCAAAACACACCCGAATCCGACAAAAAAATTTCAGGGAGGTTTTGCCAAAACGCGTCCGAATCCAAAACACGGCCGCGGAACCGAATCCAAAACACAAAACCCGAAAAATGTCCGGTGCACATCACTAAATATATATATATATATATATAACATGCCCAAAGAGACATGAGTCTACTGAGTCCTAGAGTCAAAGCTATGTCGATTTCTGCTTGACGTGTCCTGTAGAATATGCAATGGACAGATGATGCCGACTTAAGAGGCATATGGAAGGCTGAGGATTGTGTGGAGAAGGGTTCTCGGACCTGGTCTCCACAGCTATAGCTGGTAATTCTGATATTTTGCCTTATATTCCTGCACAGCCTAGGAAAGCACGACATTATCAAATGCAGCCTTTCGAACAAAGAAACAAGAAAGTCCGAGGTGCGTCCTTTCTTGCCAGAGTCTGGGGCAGAGGAAAGAAGCTGCACAACACAGCTAGTTCCCAGGAACAGAAGTCCTCCCCGGCCTCTACAAAAATCCACCGCATGTCGCTGGGGCTCCACAGGCGGAGCTAGGCCCGGTGGGAGCACGCCTTCGTAAGTTCAGCCACAAGTGGGTTCACTCCCTGTTAGATCCCTGGGCAATAGATATTGTGTCTCAGGGATACAAGCTGGCCTTTGAGGAGATGCTCCCTCACCGATGGCCCTGCCGGCTTCCCCCCACGAGAGGGAAACAGTGTTAACTGCAATTCACAAATTGTATCTTCAACAGGTGGTGGTCAAGGTTCCCCTCCTTCAACAAGGAGGGGGTTATTATTCGACCATGTTGTAGTCCCGAAACCAGACGGTTCGGTCAGACCCATATTGAATTTAAAGTCCCTGAACATATACCTGAAAAGGTTCAAGTTCAAGATGGAATTGCTAAGAGCGGTCATTGCAAGCCTGAAAGGGGGAGATTTTATGGTGACTCTGGACATAAAGGATGCATACCTTCATGTCCCCATTTATCCACCTCATCAGGCGTACCTCAGAATTGCGGTACGGGATTGTCATTACCAATTTCAGACGTTGCCGTTTGTTCTCTCCACGGCCCCGAGAATATTCACCAAGGTAATGGCGGAAATGATGGTGCTCCTGCGGAAGCAAGGTGTCACTATTATCACGTACTTGGACGATCTCCTCATAAAAGCGAGATCAAGAGAGCAGTTGCTGAACAGCGTATCACTTTCTCTGGAAGTGTAACGGCAACACGGCTGGATTCTATATATTCCAAAGTCGCAGTTGGTTCCTACAGCTCATATAGATTGGTAAATGCTCAATTAGCTTAGTGATATCATTCAGGTGCTCGAAAGGAAGGGGTATTTCTGAACAAGAAAAAAAGCAATTGTTTCCCCAGCACACTGAATGGATAACAGTAACCAGATATAAATCCCACATGATAATAGAATTCAGAGATCTTCGTTACACATATTTGCGCAAATGTGTGGTTAAGCCCCAAAGCCGCATCAAGGCCTCTCTGTATATTTGGGGTCCCTAGCGCTATATCTAGGTGCAGGGTGTGGCACCCCAAAACACCAGAATGAGCCAGAAAGCACAGCGTGACATACCAGTGTAAAAAACTATAGTGTTAATAAATTAGTATTTAGGAAGCCGAAGCTATAGAGGGGGTGATACAAACATGAAATGTAATTAAAATAGAGAAATAGTGTTAGAAAATTAATAAGTGAAAAGTGTTAATAGAATGTAAAGGTATGCCACACTAAAGCCATCCAGCTCAGCCAGTCCAGAGGCACCACACCTCACACCTCCATTACCCCAATCTGGGTCTAATATTAACCAGCAAGGAGTCACATGATAATGGCTCCTTACTAAAATATGTCTAAGCTAAGAGCTACTTACCTTGGAGCAACCCCATAATGCTCCATGTGGCATGTCAGGGCCTGCACCTCCTCCTAATGCAGAAACCTCTCTGCCTCTCACAACAGACATATAGATTGGTAAATGCTCAATTAGCTTAGTGATATCATTCAGGTGCTCGAAAGGAAGGGGTATTTCTGAACAAGAAAAAAAGCAATTGTTTCCCCAGCACACTGAATGGATAACAGTAACCAGATATAAATCCCACATGATAATAGAATTCAGAGATCTTCGTTACACATATTTGCGCAAATGTGTGGTTAAGCCCCAAAGCCGCATCAAGGCCTCTCTGTATATTTGGGGTCCCTAGCGCTATATCTAGGTGCAGGGTGTGGCACCCCAAAACACCAGAATGAGCCAGAAAGCACAGCGTGACATACCAGTGTAAAAAACTATAGTGTTAGGGACCCCAAATATACAGAGAGGCCTTGATGCGGCTTTGGGGCTTAACCACACATTTGCGCAAATATGTGTAACGAAGATCTCTGAATTCTATTATCATGTGGGATTTATATCTGGTTACTGTTATCCATTCAGTGTGCTGGGGAAACAATTGCTTTTTTTCTTGTTCAGAAATACCCCTTCCTTTCGAGCACCTGAATGATATCACTAAGCTAATTGAGCATTTACCAATCTATATGTCTGTTGTGAGAGGCAGAGAGGTTTCTGCATTAGGAGGAGGTGCAGGCCCTGACATGCCACATGGAGCATTATGGGGTTGCTCCAAGGTAAGTAGCTCTTAGCTTAGACATATTTTAGTAAGGAGCCATTATCATGTGACTCCTTGCTGGTTAATATTAGACCCAGATTGGGGTAATGGAGGTGTGAGGTGTGGTGCCTCTGGACTGGCTGAGCTGGATGGCTTTTGTGTGGCATACCTTTACATTCTATTAACACTTTTCACTTATTAATTTTCTAACACTATTTCTCTATTTTAATTACATTTCATGTTTGTATCACCCCCTCTATAGCTTCGGCTTCCTAAATACTAATTTATTAACACTATAGTTTTTTACACTGGTATGTCACGCTGTGCTTTCTGGCTCATTCTGGTGTTTTGGGGTGCCACACCCTGCACCTAGATATAGCGCTAGGGACCCCAAATATACAGAGAGGCCTTGATGCGGCTTTGGGGCTTAACCACACATTTGCGCAAATATGTGTAACGAAGATCTCTGAATTCTATTATCATGTGGGATTTATATCTGGTTACTGTTATCCATTCAGTGTGCTGGGGAAACAATTGCTTTTTTTCTGGTTCCTACAGCTCATCTGCCTCTCTTAGGCATGATCCTAGACACAGACCAGAAAAGGGTTTATCTCCCGATAGAGAGAGCTCAGGAGCTCATTACACTGGTCAGGAATCTATTAAAACCAAAACAGGTGTCAGTGCATCACAGCACTCGAGTCCTGGGAAGGATGGTGGCTTCATACGAGGCCATTCTCTTTGGCAGGTTCCATGCGAGGACCTTCCAATCGGACTTAGTGGACAAGTGGTCCAGATCACATCTTCAGATGCATCGGTTAATCACCCTATCCCCCAGGGCCAGGGTGTCTCTCCTGTGGTGGCTGCAGAGTGCTCACCTTCTCGAAGGTCGCAGATTCGGCATTCAGGACCGGGTCCTGGTGACCACGGATGCAAACCTCCGAGGGTGGGGGGCAGTCACACAGGGAAGAAATTTCCAACAACATCCTGGAACTAAGGGCCATATACAACGCCCTACGTCAAGCGGAGTCCCTGCTTCGCGACCAACCGGTTCTGATTCAGTCAGACAACATCACCGCAGTGGCTCATGTAAACCGCCAAGGCGGCACAAGGAGCAGGGTGGCGATGGTAGAAGCCACCAGAATTCTTCGCTGGGCGGAGAATCACGTAAGCGCACTGTCAGCAGTGTTCATTCCGGGAGTGGACAACTGGGAAGCAGACTTCCTCAGCAGGCACGACCTCCACCCGAAAGAGTGGGGACTTCATCAAGAAGTCTTCACGCAGATTGCAAGTCGGTGGGAACTGCCACAGGTGGACATGATGGCATCCCGCCTCAACAAAAAGCTACAGAGATATTGCGCCAGGTCAAGGGACCCTCAGGCGATAGCTGTGGACGCACTGTTGACACCGTGGGTGTTCCAGTCGGTCTATGTATTTCCTCCTCTTCCTCTCATACCCAAGGTGCTGAGAATCATAAGAAAAAGAGGAGTGAGAACAATACTCATTGTTCCGGATTGGCCAAGAAGGACTTATCCAGATCTGCAAGAAATGCTCACAGAGGACCCGTGGCCTCTGCCTCTAAGACAGGACTTGTTGCAACAGGGGCCCTGTCTGTTCCAAGACTTACCGCGGCTGCGTTTGACGGCATGGCGGTTGAATGCCGGATCCTAGCAGAAAAAGGCGTTCTGGATTAAGTTATTCCTACGCTGATAAAGGCTAGGAAGGATGTGACAGCACAACATTATCACCGTATATGGCGAAAATATGTGGCTTGGTGTGAGGCCAGGAATGCCCCTACGGAGGAATTCCAGCTGGGCCGTTTCCTTCACTTCCTACAGGTGGGAGTGACTTTGGGCCTTAAATTGGGTTCCATTGAGGTTCAGAATTCGGCCCTATCCATTTTCTTTCAAAAAGAACTGGCTTCTCTGCCTGAAGTTCAGACGTTTGTAAAGGGAGTGCTGCATATTCAGCCCCCTTTTGTGCCTCCAGTGGCACCTCGGGATCTCAACGTGGTGTTGAGTTTCCTGAAATAACACTGGTTTGAACCACTCAAAATGGTGGAATTGAAATATCTCACGTGGAACGTGGTCATGCTATTAGCCTTGGCTTCGGCTAGGCGTGTGTCAGAATTGGCGGCTTTGTCACATAAAAGCCCTTATCTGGTTTTCCATGCGGATAGAGCAGAATTGCGGACCCGTCCACAATTTCTGCCGAAAGTGGTTTCATCCTTTCATATAAACCAACCTATCGTGGTGCCTGTGGCTACTACTGACTTGGAGGATTCCGAGTCACTGGACGTGGTCAGGGCTTTGAAGGTTTATGTAGCCAGAACGGCTAAGGTCAGGAAAACCGAATCTTTGTTTATCCTGTATGCTTCCAACAAGCTTGGGGCACCTGCTTCAAAGCAAACTATTGCTCGCTGGATCTGTAACACGATTCAGCAGGCTCATTCTGCGGCAGGGTTGCCGCTGCCTAAATCAGTTAAGGCCCATTCCACAAGGAAGGTGGGCTCTTCTTGGGCGGCTGCCCGAGGGGTCTCGGCATTACAGCTTTGCCGAGCGGCTACTTGGTTAGGTTCAAACACCTTTGCAAAGTTCTACAAGTTTGATACCTTGGCTGAGGAGGACCTTGTGTTTGCTCATTCGGTGCTGCAGAGTCATCCGCACTCTCCCGCCCGTTTGGGAGCTTTGGTATAATCCCCATGGTCCTTACGGAGTTCCCAGCATCCACTGGACGTTAGAGAAAATAAGATTTTACTTACCGGTAAATCTATTTCTCGTAGTCCGTAGTGGATGCTGGGCGCCCGTCCCAAGTGCGGACTTCTTCTGCAATGCTTGTATATAGTTATTGCTTAAATAAGGGTTATGTATAGTTGCATCAGGGTTGATCTGATGCTCTGTTGTTGTTCATACTGTTAACTGGGTAAAGTTATCACAAGTTATACGGTGTGATTGGTGTGGCTGGTATGAGTCTTACCCTGGATTCCCAAAATCCTTTCCTTGTACTGTCAGCTCTTCCGGGCACAGTTTCTCTAACTGAGGTCTGGAGGAGGGACATAGAGGGAGGAGCTAGAGCACACCAGAATCCAAATTCTTTCTTAAAGTGCCCATGTCTCCTGCGGAGCCAGTTTATTCCCCATGGTCCTTACGGAGTCCCCAGCATCCACTACGGACTACGAGAAATAGATTTACCGGTAAGTAAAATCTTATTTTTTGTTTTTCTTTCTATGTCTCTGTTCCGGAAATTTTTCCAGATTATAGGTATCTGTTGAGCGGTTTAATGTCTAGTCTTGTTCTTATGGATGTTTGATTGTGGAAGCTGACTGGACATTGCCCGGCTACTTTAGGCTCTGTTTACTTTTTACTGGCAGCTTTTCCAACTAGCCTCATATTAATCGATATGTGGTCCAGTCTGTGGGGTTGGCGTTCACTCAGATTATGTTATAGAATTGCTCTGTTTCACGTTGTTTGAGCTGTTCATCTCAATATTGTTTTTTATAGTTCATGTTTTTATGTTGTCTGAGAATTGTTACATCTAGTATTTCCCTCAGTCTCTCCGACTCTCTGCTGTAAATTTATAGACCTGGGTCCATTCATGGCATCCCACGGCTATTTATGCAGAGTATCTTTATTTCTCTCTTTTTTTTGTTTTTTTTGTTATTGCATTATTTACCTACGTGGTGGGCCATATTATGACTATGTTCATCATATTTTTATTAAGTTCCTGCCTGTATTCGTATATATGGTTCTCCCCTCACTTTCCCCCTTCTGTGTTTTCCCATTTCTCCTCTCCTCCCTTCTACCTGACATTTTAGGTGTGGCTCAATTTGAGGTATTTCTTCCACTTGGATGGCTTTCTGATACTGAGTTATCATATGCCTTTTCTCAACCTCTCCCATGGCTAGTCTAAAATTAGTGTCCTTTAACGTAAAAGGGCTCAACATCCCTGAATAAAGGTCTCGTTTAATGTATACTTTACATCTCGATAGAGCAATGGTAGAATTTCTTCAAGAAACACATTTTAAAAAGGGTGCCTCTCCGAGTCTCCATTCCCGCCATTTTCCCCAGGGATTTTTTAACAATTTTTCAAAAGCCAAATCCAAAGGTGTAGCCATTTTGTTTGCCCTAACATCTTAGACTGACCAACATATTTGAGCTACCTATTGGTAATGGTCGGGGGTTACTAGTAAAAGCTACTATTGGAAACCATATCTACACGTTTGTCAATCTTTATCTTCCCAGTCAGGGTCAGCTACGGTTTATGTGAGAAGCTTTAGAATTGATAGAGCAAAATGTAGATGGTATGTTGGTAGTTGGTGACTTTAATTGGACTATGGAACCTCTTTTGTATTCTTCTTCTGGGCCCCCCAAGACTTTTTTTAAAAGATACTAAACGTTTCAAGTCGCTGTTGCATGATTTTCAACTTATTGATACTTGGCGTCTGCTCCATCCCAAGGACAGGGACTACACATTCTACTCACACCCACACAATTCCTACTCTTGCATTGATTATTTCTGTGTAAGCCACAAACACCTTGACCTTTTAGCCACCATTGGGAGTATTGTGGGTTCTGATCATGCCCCTATCACCCTGGTTTTGTTTCTGAGCCATCCGCCCCCGCGTCACTGGAATTGGCGCTTTTATTAACAATTTCTCCGTGACTCGGACTGCAGGGCTCAGATAGAAAAAACAATAGATGATTATATTTCCCTTAACATGACTAATGATGATTCTCCGGTGACGATATGGGAGGCGCATAAATGCGTATTCAGAGGAAAATGCATTCAACTGGGTTCTTACCTTAAAAAGCAAAAGGTAGAATGACGGAATGCTTTACTTGATAAAATTAAGCGACTGGAGACTATTCATAAATCCTCATTGACCTCCGATACACTAGCAGAGTTACAAGAGGCACGCCTGTCTCTTAATAGCTTATGAAACGAAGGCACTCGTAGGGCGTTTCGGTGCTGTCGCCAGAAATATCATAGGTGGGGTAATAAACCCGGGAAATTACTTGCACGAGCCCTTAGAGATCAAAGATTCTACTAGTAAGTCTCATGTTACTGACAAAATGATAGCTAAAGCTTTCCACTCTTATTACATGAATCTCTATAACTTAACATCCCAGAGCTCTCTCAGCGAAACGTCAGCACATGAGGCTGCAGTAAAAGACTTTTTGGTGGAGATTGACTTCCCTACACTCCCTGCTGATGTGTCACTAGCTTTGTAGGAGCCATTTACAGATGGTGAGCTCTTAGCTGCCCTAAAGTCCTCCCCATCAGGGAAAAGCCCAGGCCCGACGGCTTCCCTGTAACGTATTATAAAACGTTCCAGGATAAACTTCTTCCTCTATTGCTCCGTGCTTGCAATGCTGTTTCTTTAGAATCTCCTTTGTCTAACCAATCCTTGGGAGCACATATCACCGTTATAGCGAAAGATGGTAAAGACCGTTTCTGCTGTCTAGTTATCGTCCAATATCCCTATTAAATGTCGATCTAAAGTTATATGCGAAACTTATGGCAAACCGCCTGAATCCCTTAATCTCAACAATAATTCACCCTGACAAGGTCGGCTTCATCCAGGGAAGAGAGGCTAGTAGGAACAATACTATAAGGGTAATTGATCTGATCACCCATGCCCAATCCGTCAAGGCCCCCATGATGCTCCTTTCAACAGATGCTGAAAAAGCATTTGACTGGGTAGATTGGGTTTTATGGAAGCAGCACTGCGTTGTTTGGGTCTGGGTGCCACTTTTCTACAAAAAAAAAATCTGTGCATTATATCGAGTTCCATCAGCACAGGTCCGAATGAATGGATTGCTCTCCGACTCTATCACCATATCTAATGGAACCCGACAGGGCTGCCCGTTATTACCATTAATATTCATCATCTGTATGGAGGTCCTAGCTAGGGCTATTAAAAACCCCCCTGATATTACAGGTCTCAGAGTCAGTGATAATGAGCATCGGATAGCCCTTTTTGCTGATGACCTTTTAGCGGTTATAACGAATCCGACAATATCTTTACTAATCTGATACAGGAATTCTCGCGCTTTGGGGCACTGTCCAACTTCAAGATCAACTATTCTAAGTCAATGGCCTTAAACATTTCCCTCCCTATTGAATTAGCTGCATCCCTAAATAGTAATTTTCCCTTTGTCTGGCATCCTGCTCATATCAAATATTTAGGCATTCTAATTCCATCTTCCCTTTCCACGACTGTGACTATTAATCATGTTCCCTTGCTACGGAAACTCCGCCAGGAAATGACACAATGGCTTACACAGAAGTTCTCTTGGCTAGGCCGAATGAACATTGTTAAAATGAATCTATTACCCAGGTTGTTATACTTATTTCAGACTTTTCCATTGAAACTGCCCCCTCAGTTGTTGGCTGAAACACATAAGGCAATTAGTCATTTTGTTTGGGTAGGTAGGAAGCCTAGATTTAAACATTATAGTCTATTTCGTAGGAGGGCCCAGGGGGGGTCAACAGTTACCTATGATCTCCGTTTATTATCATGCAACGATCCTTCACAGGATCTTGGACTGATCGAGACCAGATTCTGGCGCAAAACAATGGGTTGATTTGGAACGGTGGTCCTCGGGTCTCTGCCTATGTGCGGTATCCTGGTTTAAGATCATTATCTGCTCATCGCATGTGACTGTTTGTCCTACCTTGGCTCTCTGGTCATGATTACGCAATAAAACGTGAATTTCCTCCACAAAAACGTTACTTCTTCCGTTTCTTAATAATCCATTGTTTTTGCCTGGTATCAAAGGATTAGTAGCCACCAGGTGGAGATTGGCAGGCTTGACTAGAGTAGCCCACTTGGTTTCTGATGGGAAGTTGAAGCCTTTCTGAAATATCTGTGAACTCACAGATATTCCAACCTCAGATTTTATCTCCAGATCCGCTATTTCATATCAGCTCATAGAAAAATTACTGATCTACTGAATGGCATCACACCCTTCGAGGGTATGTGTTTCCAATCATCAGCGCCAACCCATGTTATATCAGGTATTTATAAACTCCTCATACACGGTCATTTCCTTCATATCCCATCTTTCTGTAAGGCTTGGGATGTCGATCTCAATCCCCGTGGGATTTATATCAAGTGGGATAAACATTTTGAGGTTATGGCGCGTTGTTCCACGAGTTTAGAGGTTGTAGAAACCCAATACAAACTTATCACTAGGTGGTATCGCTGTCCTTCTATCTTGCATAGGTTTTTCCCCTCATTATCTCCCCTCTGTTGGTGCTGTGACAGGGACAGGGGTACATTAATCCACACCTGGTGGGATTGCCCAATAATCGCTGCCTTTTGGGTTAACATCATTAAAATCTCTACTGAAATCCTGAGTTTTCAAGCACCTACTGCTCTAGATTTTTAGCTGCTCTCTCATTCCACTACTCCGCTCACTAAATATAAACAATCTCTCCTTAAACATCTTAATAACGTGGCGAGAGCTGTGATCCCGGTAATTTGGCATTCCCAAGATCTACCTACAATTTGGGAATGGTTTCAAAGAATTGAGTTTTATAGGACCATGGAAGATATATATTACTCAGCCACAGTGAAGCAATAAGACTATGGGGGTCATTCCGAGTTGATCGCTAGCTGCCTTTGTTCACAGCGCAGCGATCAGGCTAAGAATCTGCATTTCTGCACATGCGTATGCACCGCAATGCGCAGGCGCATCGTACGGGTACATTGAGCATCGTGGGTTTGCACAGAGTCTAACGAAGATTGCAGTCGCATGGCCGAATGCAGGAAGATTGACATGAAGTGGGCATTTCTGGGTGTCAACTGACTGTTTTCAGGGAGTGCTTAGAAAAACACAGGCGTGCCTGGAAAAAACGCAAGCGTGGCTGGGTGAACGCTGGGCGGGTGTGTGATGTCAAAAGCCGTCCCTCTGTCGTTAGAATCAATGCACACGAAGAGTAACTACAGGGTTGGTCTTGTTTTGCACAAAATGATTTTGCAGGCTGCTGCACAAGCGTTCGCACTTCTGCAAAGCGAAAATACACTCCCCGGTGGGCGGCGACAATGCGTTTGCACGGCTGCTAAAAACTGCTAGCGAGCGATCAACTCTGAATGACCACCTATGTCGCTACATGGTGCTCCTGGGTGGAATTCAAAACTACCCCGTCTTATAAGGACCTGATACCGCTACACAGAACGTAATGTTGATTACCCTTTTTCTTTTTTTTTTCCTTAAGTACTGGCCCCTCGGTATGGTTCGTTATTTGATATTATTGGACCGCCCACCTCCTTCACTGACCTCCCTTCTATCCCAGCTTTTCCCTTCCCCTGCCCCCTGTCTTGTCTCGAGTCTTCTTTTCTTTTGTTCATATGGTTCATGTATGATTACTAGTTGCTATATTTGTATTTTTACTGATTATTCCAGTGAGTTTTTCCATTGACGATTAACTGGAACATTGTTTTATATGTTTTCCATACATTATTGACTATATGTTGATAGATTTTAGAGATATTGGGGGTCATTCCGAGTTGATTGCTACCTGCGTTGTTCGCAGAGCAGCGATCAGGCTAAAAATAGGCATTTCTGTGCATGCGTATGCACCGCAATGCGTACGCGCGTCGTACGGGTACAAAGTTCTTTGTGGTTTTGCACAGGTTCTAGCGAAGCTTTCAGTCGCATGGCACAAAGCAGGATGATTGACATGAAGTGGGCGTTTCTGGGTGGTAACTGATCGTTTTCAGGGAGTGCTTAGAAAAACGCAGGCGTGCCACGGAAAACGCAGGCGTGGCTGGCCGAACCCTGGGCATGTGTGTGACGTCAAAAGCCTTCCCTCCAACGTTAGAATCAACGCACACGAAGAGTAAGTCCAGGGCTGGTCTTGTTTTGCACAAAATGTTTTTGCAGGCGCTCTACTGCACAGGCGTTCGCACTTCTGCAAAGCAAAAATACACTCCCCAGTGGGCGGCGACAATGCGTTTGCACGGCTGCTAAAAACTGCTAGCGAGCGATCAACTCGGAATGACCCCCATTGTCACTATGGCATGCTATTCTTCCATCTATTGTTTATATACTAGTCTATCTTCAATGTACGCCTCTGATAACCATGTTTCTCTTTGAAAAACCAAAATAAAGAATATATAAAAAAAATAAAAAATGAAATTGTCGAATACAATTCCTTTAACAATAAACCCCCATCCCCCCCCCAAAAAAAAGAAAGAAAAAAAAGAAGAAGCAGCTATTTTGAGAATTCTGGGAGGTGCTTGGTTACGGCAAGGTTGTCTGGTTGAGGGAGAATGCAGTACACGGGTGTACTGGGTCTCATCATGGGTTTATGTGAGACAAAAAAAAAAGGGAAAGAATTATGTACAATTTAAGCAGTTTGTGCCCTACTTCAGTGTAAATTCCCTGGGTATTACTTGTAAATTAACCACTTTATTACCCACTATATTATATGAAAAGTAAAATACTGTGTCTAACAATTGGTTTTTATTGTCAGTACTTACATGGACTTTTGTTTATGGGATTTTGAATGTTACAAAGATGCAAGGAAATGAGTGTGACATAATGGTAATGTGTTATGTACCTCCCTGTTATGTGTTGAATGTATGAGTGAAAGACCTAAAATATATTTTACATGCCTGCTGGCACCTGTATTTCCAGTTCTCATTCACTTACTCTACAGGTCTAACCTATATACTTTGAGTCCCCCATATCCATTTTTCCAAAAACTGTAATATTCTGAAAAACAAAGTTTTTCCAGTGCAAACATGATATCATCTTACTGCCACTGACATCCACTTTTTAATGTGTGGAGAAGCTGTTATTGGGGGATGCAGTCAATTTACCTACAATCAATATACCGACAACCATTGACCAATGGTCAAAATACAGACAAGGTCAAAATACCGACATGGTCAAAATACTGACATTCAAAATGTCGACATGGTCAAACTACCGACATTTAAAATGTCAACATGGTCAAAATACAGACATTTAAAATGTCAACAGGTTAAAAAAAATCAACATGAGTATTTCATTATTTTTTTCATTGAAACCGACTTGTTCATACTTTACCATCCCAGTGGATGTGGAGGGGGAATATAATAGTGTGCCGAGCGCAGCGGTATACTTATACTGTATCCATGTCAACATACACGCCCAAAATGTTCTGAAAAACTTGTGTTGACTTTTTGACCTGTCGACATTTTAAATGTCGGTATTTTGACCGTGACGACATTTTACATGTTGGTATTTTGACCATGTCGGTATTTTGACCTTGTCGGTATTTAGACCATCGATCAATTGTTGTCGGTATTTTTACCGTCGGGATTTTGATTGTAGGTAAATCACACTGATCCCGTTATTGGAAGTGGGACTACAGACCCAGAAGCTGAGCTGGTGCAGAAAAACAACAGACTGTCCCGATGTGTCATCTGCTGAGACCGGCTGCCCCCAGGTCTACCACAGCTATGCAGACAAACTGCAGAGTGTCCCGGCACATCATCCACGAAGACCGGCTGCCCACCGGACTCCAACAGAGTGTCCCTGGTGTGTCATTTACCAAGCCTGCTTACCCCCAGGACTCCCACAGCACTACCACAGCTATGCAGACACACAGCAGAGTGTCCCGGCACATCATCCACCAGGCCTGGCTGTCCACAGCACTATTAGACTTATCTATGGTATAGGAAGATAAAGAGAGCGCATGTATACTTTTATACAATTTATTTATACTCATTTATACAATTTATTTAATCACATAAAAACAATTGTTTCCTGTTCACAATGATACATTGTAAAAATAATTACAACCGCACTAATGGGTAGTCACTAGGTATCAAGATGTATCCAAATGAATTGCACCTGTTATAGGGAGGATTATGATCCCATCTTAAACATCGTTAGTGTATTCAAAAAAATTTGAGAGTTCCACTTAATTGCTGGTTGCAGGTAACTTTATGGTGAAACAATGTGGCCACACCAAGTCCTGTTATTCCTTTCCAGGTAATTTGTACAGGGTAGTACAGGGTTCTTATATGTATAGCCACCCAGAGGTGTAGTGATGTCCTCTGTAAGCCTGCGTTGTGCTATAGTGTTCAATAGTTGGTTGTGCAATAGTGTTCGGCATATGTGTAAGGGGCACTATCTGTGTCATTATGTGTACAAGGGAATTAATAATGTGCAGCATACGTGTAAGGGACATTATGTGTATAAGGGCATTAATAAAGGTTGTTGTAATGTGCAAGGCGCATTTTGTTTATAAGGACATTAATAATGTGTGTCATGTGTAAGGGGCATTACATTGTGGTATTATGTGTATAAAGGCATTACTAATGTGTGGCATTATGTGTATAAGGTGCTCTGCAGTGTGGCGTAATGTATAGAAAAGGCACTACTGTGTGGTTTAATGTGAAAAAAGAGAGAGCAATATGGTGTGGTGTAATGTGAATAAGGGGCAATTCAGTGTGATGTAATGTGAATAAGGGGCTCTACTGTGAGGAGTAACGTATATAAGTTAAAGTGGTACCACTGTTTGATGTAACGTGAATTAGGGACACTATTGCATGATATGTGAATGTGAATAACATTGCACTACTAGGTGGTGTAATTTGAATTGGGGGTACTATTTTGTGGCCATGCCCCTTTCCAACAAGAACATGCCTCTTTTTGGGCTGCAAAGCAAATGTCTGCACTGTTCCTATTTCAAATATAGGGGTAGGAGCACCAAAATGAGAACTGCTATGGGTGAGGGGTGATGGTGCTGGGAAAGGGGAACAGGGTCAGAGGCGGAACTAGCGGCAGTGCTAGGGGGCACCAGCCAAAATCTTGCCTAGGGCATCATATTGGTTAGGGCCGACTCTGAGCGGGACAGACCCAAAACAACGTGACTGTCCCGCGAAAATCAGGACAGTTGGGAGGTATGCAGTAGGGACTAGGGAGAGAGAAAGGCAGCAGGGTAAGATTACCTATTTAGCAGCGGCGGTGCTGAGGATGCTGTGGGCTGCGGTGGATGAGGAGGCTGTGGTCGGCACGGTGCGGAGGACTGAGGGCGTCTGTGGTGTAGTGGAGGAGGAGGCAGAGGGTGGCGACGGTGCAAGGAGGAGGAGGCTGTGGTCGGCGGCACTGCGGCTCCTATGACCGTGGCGCTACTATTTAAAATCTGCCGCTCCTGATTGGCTGCCGGTCCACGGCAGATTTGAAATAGCAGCGCCGCGGTCATAGGAGCGAGAGCTCACTGTGGCGGCGGGGGACCTAAACGGACAGTGAGTAAGAAGTGACAGCCGGGTCAGGAAGCGTGCACACTGCACTGTGGGCATCCAGCGGGCTCCAGCGATGGTGTGGCGGGCTGGTGGGTGCTCATGGACTGGACACTGACTGACACATATGCTGCTGTTGCTGCTACCAGGTTAGCCACTCCTCCTCGCCTCCTGCTGCTCTGTGCTGGCTCTACAGTGTCAGACTCCAGTCTGCACACTGCTAATTTAAATAAAACCAAAAAACTTCTGGGTCTGTGGGGAAGTGTCGGTATGCCATAACGCTGCATACCGGCCCACTCCGTCCACTATCTATCTATCTATCTATCTATCTATCTATCTATCTATCTATCTATCTATCTATCTATCTATCTATCTGTGTGTGTATATATAGATATACATATATATATATACATATATATATATATATATATATATATATACTGTATCTATCTATATCTATCTACACTGTATATATACACACACACACACACACACACACACACACACACACACACACACACACACACACACACACACACACACACACACACACACTTTTTCTCTCTCCCGCCCCCTGTGTCCGCCCCCTGTATGTCTGACAGATTGATAGCATCTTCGACCAGTTGTACGCTACGCTCATGACAGCCAGTCTCCACCCAGCTGCCACACTTCCCTCATTCGTACAGCCTGGTGTTTCCCTGCTCTCCTGCCCGCCTGCTGTCAGACTGCTCCGGCACCGGGTAAGTCACAGCCATATAGCGGCTAATGGGCGTCACCAGTTACTCAGGGTGACCGCGAGTATTCGGTGTGTCCAGTCCTGCAGCACCGGGGATCCGTGATACGTGCACACACACAGGAAGGTTCATGTGTCCTCTGTCATCCCTTACTGCCTGTGTGTATCATACACGGTGTGTGCATGTACATGTGTGTATCATATACGGTGTGTGCATGTACATCATCTGTCTCACAGGAAGCTGTGCAGCATATTAGATGTAAGATTACTGTCTGATGTACACTGTGACTAAATAACACTACACTGTATTCTTTCACTTGTATACTGTGTACTATGTAGCTCAGGAAATGTCCTGACACACGTGTGTGAAAAGAATTGTAACTGTTTTATATGCATAGTTTTATTGTATATCTTTCTTGTATCTGGGGTTCTGCATAACTTCCACCTGGTGTCACTGCCAGGCTGTTGCTCAGTGATGGCAAACCCTGCATGCTGGCTGGTATATGTATAATGCTGAAGGAGCAGGCGTAAGAGTGCAGTCTTACCAGATGACAATATAATGGACGCCAGGGCATCGTGGTCAATAGGGGTCATAAGGTGGGCAGAAAAAGTTGACAGGTTCAAAAGATTGACATGAACATGGTTGACACAAGTTTTTTTTTTTTTTTTTAATTGGTGTCATTTTGTATGTTTAAAAAAAAAAGATCAAACATAGGAAAAAATACAGCGCTGTTCTCCATATATTCCCTATATGTTGTCAAATATATTGTTCACTTCCACCACATTAGATATGGATTTGAAGAAAGTCCAGCATAAATCATCAGTAAGTATAAAATGTAAAACTTCTTTTATTTAAAACATCCATTAAAAGTCTCTCAATAGCTCATGGGGCAACTTCAGCAGGAGACACGGAACACACGTTTGGTTCTATAGATGTACTCAGGTATGGATCTCACATGATCCTCAGGACGCCATTGTTCTTACGGTGCTTGCTGCTACGGGATTTGCTTTACCCGTGGATACTAAACTTCCACTGCTAGCTGTCCTTTGATCACGAAACCTCCCAGCGCTGCAGGCGCTGCCAAACTTCTCCGCTCTCCTCCTTCAAAGACGCTCCCCGCTGTATACGAATAGTGACCAGGTTCACCTGCTGCTGGGGTCGACTTATTGACTGTCTATCTCTTTACTGTGGATCTATCAACCGGATACCCAAAAGTAATCCTGCAGGATAATTGCGTATCTTCCAAAATACATGTATGAATTTTACATTCTACACTTCTGTGGGTCAGGTCTCCGTAAAATGAGAATGTTATATAAACAATAACAAGAATCCTTGTCTTATAATCAGTAAAGGGCCATACACACTAGAAGACATGACCAATGTCAAAGGTGAACAATGTGGAAGATGAACAACTTCCCTTGAACTTCCCAGAACCCTGACAAACGAAATTGAGTGTACACTCTAAGCAATTTTTCAAACAATTTGAAAGACGTAAGATACCTTTTGGAATTGGCACCTTTTTTACATATTTTAATATTGGGGAGGCATTTCTGGGTGTGTGGGCAGGGCTGTAGAAGGGGGAACCAATTAAGTTTTTCCACCCACTGCCCCGCCAATTTCCACTGTGCAACCAACTTAATAAAAAATGTATTATAATGTGTGTGTGTGTTATATATATATATATATATATATATATATATATATATATATATATATATATATATATATATATATATATATATATATATATATATATATATATCACACACACACACACACACACACACACACACACATATATATGCAGCAGCAGCACAACCATTCAATGATAAATATCCGACCTGGTGCCCTCCATAGTATACCCTTCGCTCGGGTCCTGCAATATGCGATCGATCGGTGGCACTCAGAAATACAACAGCACACCACGCCAGGTATGGCGTGGTGTGCTGTTTTAGGAATACACCATTCTATCTATCTATCTATCTATCTATCTATCTATCTATCTATCTATCTATCTATCTATATTTCTCTAACGTCCTAAGTGGATGCTGGGACTCCGTAAGGACCATGGGGAATAGCGGCTCCGCAGGAGACTGGGCACAAAAGTAAAAGCTTGAACTAGCTGGTGTGCACTGGCTCCTCCCCCTATGACCCTCCTCCAAGCCTCAGTTAGATTTTTGTGCCCGAACGAGAAGGGTGCATGCTAGGTGGCTCTCCTGAGCTGCTTAGAGTAAAAGTTTATTTTAGGTTTTTTATTTTCAGTGAGTCCTGCTGGCAACAGGCTCACTGCATCGTGGGACTAAGGGGAGAAGAAACGAACTCACCTGCATGCAGAGTGGATTGGGTTTCTTAGGCTACTGGACATTAGCTCCAGAGGGACGATCACAGGTTCAGCCTGGATGGGTCCCGGAGCCGCGCCGCCGGCCCCCTAACAGAGCCAGAAGAACGAAGAGGTCCGGTGAAATCGGCGGCAGAAGACGTTCCTGTCTTCAACTAAGGTAGCGCACAGCACTGCAGCTGTGCGCCATTGCTCTCAGCACACTTCACACTCCGGTCACTGAGGGTGCAGGGCGCTGGGGGGGAGCGCCCTGAGACGCAATAAAAACAGAAATACCTTAGGATGGCAAAAGAAATACATCACATATAGCTCCTGGGCTATATGGATGTATTTAACCCCTGCCAGTTTTCCAGAAAAAAGCGGGAGATAAGGCCGCCGTGAAGGGGCGGAGCCTATCTCCTCAGCACACAAGCGCCATTTTCCCTCACAGTTCCGCTGGAAGGACGGCTCCCTGACTCTCCCCTGCAGTCCCTACAGAATCAGGGTAAAAACGAGAGATGGGGGGCACTATTGGCAGCTAAATTATAAACAGCAGCTATAAAAGGGAGTAACACTTATATAAGGTTATCCCTATATATATATATATATATAGCGCTCTGGTGTGTGCTGGCAAACTCTCCCTCTGTCTCCCCAAAGGGCTAGAGGGGTCCTGTCCTCTATCAGAGCATTCCCTGTGTGTGTGCTGGGTGTCGGTACGATTGTGTCAACATGTATGAGGAGGAAAATGATGTGGAAGCAGAGCAATTGCCTGTATTAGTGATGTCACCCCCTAGGGAGTCGACAGCTGACTGGATGGTTGTATTTAAAGAACTACGTGACAATGTCAGCACTTTACAAAAAACTGTTGACGACATGAGACAGCCGACAAATCAATTAGTGCCTGTCCAGGCGTCTCAGACACCGTCAGGGGCGATAAAACGCCCGTTACCTCAGTGGGTCGACACAGACCCAGACACGGATACTGAGTCCAGTGTCGACGGTGAGGAGACAAACGTAATGTCCAGTAGGGCCACACGTTACATGATCACGGCAATGAAGGAGGCATCGAACATTTCTGACACTACAAGTACCACAAAGAAGGGTATTATGTGGGGAGTGAAAAAACTACCAGTAGCTTTTCCTGAGTCAGATGAATTAAATGAGGTGTGTGATAAAGCGTGGGTTTCCCCCGATAAAAAAGTGCTAATTTCTAATAAATTATTGGCACTATACCCTTTCCCGCCAGAGGTTAGGGCGCGTTGGGAAACACCCCCTAGAGTAGATAAAGCGCTCACACGTTTATCTAAACAAGTAGCGTTACCGTCTCCTGATACGGCCGCCCTCAAAGAACCAGCGGATAGAAGGCTGGAAAATATCCTGAAGGGTATATACACACATACTGGTGTTATACTGCGACCAGCAATCGCATCAGCCTGGATGTGCAGTGCTGGAGTTGCGTGGTCGGATTCTCTGACTGAAAATATTGATACCCTGGATAGGGACAGTATATTACTAACTATAGAGCATTTGAAGGATGCATTACTATATATGCGTGATGCACAGAGGGATATTTGCACCCTGGCATCAAGAGTGAGTGCTATGTCCATTTCTGCCAGAAGAGCGTTATGGACGCGACAGTGGTCAGGGGATGCGGATTCCAAACGACATATGGAAGTATTGCCGTTTAAAGGGGAGGAGTTATTTGGGGCCGGTCTATCGGACCTGGTGGCCACGGCAACGGCCGGAAAGTCCACCTTTTTACCCCAGGTCACCTCTCAGCAGAAAAAGACACCGTCTTTTCAAACTCAGTCCTTTCGTTCCCATAAGTACAGGCGGGCAAAAGGCCACTCATTTCTGCCCCGGGGCAGAGGAAGAGGAAAAAGACTGCACCAGGCAGCCTCTTCCCAGGAGCAGAAGCCCTCCTCTGCTTCTGCCAAGTCTTCAGCATGACGCTGGGGCTTTACAAGCGGACTCGGACACGGTGGGGGCCCGTCTCAAAAATTTCAACGCGCAGTGGGCTCACTCGCAAGTGGACCCCTGGATTCTGCAGGTAGTATCACAGGGGTACAAACTGGAATTCGAGACGTCTCCCCCTCGCCGGTTCCTGAAGTCTGCTCTACCAAAGTCTCCTTCCGACAGGGAGGCAGTTTTGGAAGCCATTCACAAGCTGTATTCCCAGCAGGTGATAATCAAGGTACCTCTCCTACAACAGGGAAAGGGGTATTATTCCACGCTGTTTGTGGTACCGAAGCCGGACGGCTCGGTGAGACCAATTTTAAATCTAAAATCCTTGAACACTTACATAAAGAGGTTCAAATTCAAGATGGAGTCACTCAGAGCAGTGATAGCAAACCTGGAAGAAGGGGACTATATGGTGTCTCTGGACATCAAAGATGCTTATCTCCACGTCCCAATCTACCCTTCTCACCAAGGGTACCTCAGGTTTGTAGTACAAAACTGTCATTATCAGTTTCAGACGCTGCCGTTTGGATTGTCCACGGCACCTCGGGTCTTTACCAAGGTAATGGCCGAAATGATGATTCTTCTTCGAAGAAAAGGCGTTTTAATTATCCCTTACTTGGACGATCTCCTGATAAGGGCAAGGTCCAGGGAACAGTTAGAAGTCGGAGTAGCACTATCTCAGTTAGTGTTACGTCAGCACGGGTGGATTCTAAATATTCCAAAATCGCAGCTGATTCCAACGACACGTCTCCTGTTCCTAGGAATGATTCTGGACACAGTCCAGAAAAAGGTGTTTCTCCCAGAGGAGAAGGCCAGGGAGTTATCCGAGCTAGTCAGGAATCTCCTAAAACCAGGCCAGGTGTCAGTGCATCAGTGCACGAGGGTCCTGGGAAAAATGGTGGCTTCTTACGAAGCGATTCCATTCGGAAGATTCCATGCAAGAACGTTTCAGTGGGATCTTCTGGACAAATGGTCCGGATCGCATCTTCAGATGCATCAGCGGATAACCCTGTCGCCAAGGACAAGGGTGTCTCTTCTGTGGTGGCTGCAGAGTGCTCATCTACTAGAGGGCCGCAGATTCGGCATTCAGGATTGGATCCTGGTGACCACAGATGCCAGCCTGAGAGGCTGGGGAGCAGTCACACAGGGACAAAATTTCCAGGGCTTGTGGTCAAGCATGGAAACATCTCTTCATATAAACATTCTGGAACTAAGGGCCATTTACAATGCCCTAAGTCAAGCAAAACCCCTGCTTCAGGGTCAGGCGATATTGATCCAATCGGACAACATCACGTCAGTCGCCCACGTAAACAGACAGGGCGGCACGAGAAGCAGGAGGGCGATGGCAGAAGCTGCAAGGATTCTTCGCTGGGCGGAGAATCATGTGATAGCACTGTCAGCAGTGTTCATTCCGGGAGTGGACAACTGGGAAGCGGACTTCCTCAGCAGACACGACCTTCACCCGGGGGAGTGGGGACTTCATCCAGAAGTCTTCCAAGAGATGGTAAACCGTTGGGAAAAACCAAAGGTGGACATGATGGCGTCCCGTCTCAACAAAAAACTAGACAGATATTGCGCCAGGTCAAGGGACCCTCAGGCAATAGCGGTGGACGCTCTGGTAACACCTTGGGTGTACCAGTCAGTGTATGTGTTCCCTCCTCTGCCTCTCATACCAAAAGTACTGAGAATCATAAAAAGGAGAGGAGTAAGAACTATACTTGTGGTTCCGGATTGGCCAAGAAGGACTTGGTACCCGGAACTTCAAGAGATGCTCACGGAGGACCCGTGGCCTCTACCTCTAAGAAAGGACCTGCTCCAGCAGGGACCTTGTCTGTTCCAAGACTTACCGCGGCTGCGTTTGACGGCATGGCGGTTGAACGCGGGATCCTGAAGGAAAAAGGCATTCCAGAAGAAGTCATCCCTACCCTGATAAAGGCCAGGAAGGATGTAACCGCGAAACATTATCACCGCATTTGGCGAAAATATGTTGCGTGGTTTGAGGCCAAAGAGGCCCCTACAGAGGAATTTCAACTGGGTCGCTTCCTACATTTCCTGCAAACAGGACTGTCTATGGGCCTAAAATTAGGGTCCATTAAGGTTCAAATTTCGGCCCTGTCGATTTTCTTCCAAAAAGAACTGGCTTCAGTGCCTGAAGTCCAGACGTTTGTCAAAGGGGTACTGCATATACAGCCTCCTTTTGTGCCCCCGGTGGCACCTTGGGATCTCAATGTGGTTTTGGGGTTCCTAAAATCACATTGGTTTGAACCACTCACCACTGTGGAATTAAAATATCTCACATGGAAGGTGGTAATGCTGTTAGCCCTGGCTTCAGCCAGGCGTGTCTCAGAATTGGCGGCTTTATCTTATAAAAGCCCTTACCTGATTTTTCACACGGATAGGGCAGAATTGAGGACTCGTCCTCAATTTCTCCCAAAGGTGGTTTCAGCGTTTCACGTGAACCAGCCTATTGTGGTGCCTGCGGCTACTAGGGACTTGGAGGACTCCAAGTTACTGGACGTAGTCAGGGCCCTGAAAATATATATTTCCAGGACGGCTGGAGTCAGGAAATCTGACTCGCTGTTTATCCTGTATGCACCCATACAGGGTTTTTTTTGCCGGGGAAAGAGGCCACGGCAACAAAGAAGAAAACCTCTTTTTGGGGGCACTCGTTTAATAACAAAAGATATTGTTTAAAATTTATAATTTTAATTTGATTAGTTTAAAAATATATGTATGTGGGATGTTAACCCAAACTGCTACACCCCTTAATAGGATTAGCAGAGAAAGAGACACAGGGTGCAAATTACAAGAAGAGTGTCACTAAATTGATTAACCACTGGTTATTAGTAAATATCTAATCATTCACTATGGTACAAGTATTGCTTTCTATGAGATGTTTCTTTACCTTTAAATCCTGGATAGCTGTAGATATCTTGTATCCATGGCTTGACAATTAATTATAGCAGGGAAGGTAATAATGTTAGCAATCGAAAGTATTCTGTACCTAATAGGTGAATGTGCCTAGTAGGTGAATATGAACATCTGTAACATGATGGGATTCCAAATAAGAATAGTTTCTCCCACCATGTAGGGCATATTAATTTACCCAGGGAAACAGTCATATATAGGGCATTCAGTCCGTTTGAAAAAAACACTTGTTTCTAAAGAATTAGAATCAGTGTCGGTTTTTCCGCTGACTTCTGCTGCCTTCCCATGTGTGGGTGATTCCACAGTGAATGGGAGGTGAGAGAGTCGAGCGGCCGGCGCTGATGTGAAGAAAGAAAGCGGCGTTTGCTACTGTTGTGGGCTGCGGGTCGGGTAATCCCTGATTACCTTTAGGTCATTGCAGGGAAACGGGACCCGCTGCTCCTCAATGAGAGCACACCAGAATACCTGTCCGTAGAGAAGATTGTTGCTGGATGCAGGACGTACAGCAGCGCTGCGGCTGATCGGCGCGTGTTTCTCCTGGTGCCCGGGAACGGAGCCGTGTTCTCTGCACGGAAGCTCCGTGTGACGTCACTGTGACGTCTGTTAGTTGAACGTACGTTTCACCCAAGGGGCAGGGCTTGTTCACCAGTGTTCCTGGTGACGGCTGGAGTCAGGAAATCTGACTCGCTGTTTATCCTGTATGCACCCAACAAGCTGGGTGCTCCTGCTTCTAAGCAGACGATTGCTCGTTGGATTTGTAGTACAATTCAGCTTGCACATTCTGTGGCAGGACTGCCACAGCCAAAATCTGTAAAAGCCCATTCCACAAGGAAGGTGGGCTCATCTTGGGCGGCTGCCCGAGGGGTCTCGGCTTTACAACTTTGCCGAGCAGCCACTTGGTCAGGGGCAAACACGTTTGCTAAATTCTACAAATTTGATACCCTGGCTGAGGAGGACCTGGAGTTCTCTCATTCGGTGCTGCAGAGTCATCCGCACTCTCCCGCCCGTTTGGGAGCTTTGGTATAATCCCCATGGTCCTTACGGAGTCCCAGCATCCACTTAGGACGTTAAAGAAAATAAGAATTTACTTACCGATAATTCTATTTCTCATAGTCCGTAGTGGATGCTGGGCGCCCATCCCAAGTGCGGATTGTCTGCAATACTTGTATATAGTTGTTGTTACAAAATTCGGGTTATTATTGTTGTGAGCCATCTTTTCAGAGGCTCCTTCGTTTATCATACTGTTAACTGGGTTCAGATCACAGGTTGTACGGTGTGATTGGTGTGGCTGGTATGAGTCTTACCCGGGATTCAATATCCTTCCTTATTATGTACGCTCGTCCGGGCACAGTATCCTAACTGAGGCTTGGAGGAGGGTCATAGGGGGAGGAGCCAGTGCACACCAGCTAGTTCAAGCTTTTACTTTTGTGCCCAGTCTCCTGCGGAGCTGCTATTCCCCATGGTCCTTACGGAGTCCCAGCATCCACTACGGACTATGAGAAATAGAATTATCGGTAAGTAAATTCTTATTATTACGTTGTAGGAATACACCGTGTTAGATATATATCTATCTATCTATCTGGCACTCAAGGGCATTATTGAGAATCGCGGCAACATGGCAACTATATTAGGCAGCAGGAGTGCCGGACACATATGGAGATATATATACAGTTGTGCTCATAAGTTTACATATCCTAGCAGAATTTGTGATTTTCTGACCATTTGTCAGAGAATAGGAATGATAACTCACAAACTTTTCTTTCACTCATGGTTAGTGGTTGGGTGAAGTCATTTATTGTCAAACAACTGTGTTTACTCTTTTTAAATCATAATGACAACAGAAACTACCCAAATGACCCTGATCAAAAGTTTACATACCCTGGAGATTTTGGCCTGATAACATGCACACAAGTTGACACAAACGGGTTTGAATGGCTACTAAAGGTAACCATCCTCACCTGTGATCTGTTTGCTTGTAATTAGTGTGTGTGTATAAAAGGTCAGTGAGTTTCTGGACTCCTGAAAGACCCTTGCATCTTTCATCCAGTGCTGCACTGACGTTTCTGGATTCTGAGTCATGGGGAAAGCAAAAGAATTGTCAAAGGATCTGCGGGAAAAGGTAATTGAACTGTATAAAACCGGAAAGGGATATAAAAAGATATCCAAGCAATTGAGAATGCCAATCAGCAGTGTTCAAACTCTAATTAAGAAGTGGAAAATGAGGGATTCTGTGGAAACCAAATCACGGTCAGGCAAACCAACAAAAATTTCAGCCACAACTGCCAGGAAAATTGTTCGGGATGCAAAGAAAAATCCACAAATAACTTCAGCTGAAATACAGGACTCTCTGAAAAAAAGTGGTGTGGTTGTTTTAAGATGCACAATAAGGAGGCATTTGAAGAAAAATGGGCTGCATGGTCGAGTCGCCAGAAGAAAGCCATTACTACGCAAATGCCACAAAGCATCCCGCTTACAATACTCCAAACAGCACAGAGACAAGCCTCAAAACTTCTGGAACAAAGTCATTTGGAGTGATGAGACCAAAATTGAACTTTTTGGCCACAACCATAAACGTTACTCCTTGTGCTTTGCAAAACTGTTTTATTTTTTAGTGATATAAAAGCTAAATTACCGAATACCAAAATAGTAAAAGGAAAAGAATAATTTTTCGATGATAATGCTCACAATTTAATCAAAGAAATATAGTGTGCCCCTGCTTATATGTTCTTACTGTGCTCCGCACGCTTACTTACCCTATTCATGTTACCTTATAGGTGTAATTCCATATAATAAATAATACAGTAATGTGTTTTTTAAGGCACTTTCTTTCTTTTTTAAATTTTTTTATTAAATTGTCCCTCTAGAGTTTTAGAAGAGACTATGGGACACATGCCATGTAATTGTTAGTTAAAGCTGCCAGTGTATCACTGTATTAGTCTATGGGCCATCTGGGTTATCTGAGATCCAGTAGCTGTCTTGCAGGAAGGATACATGTGATGACCGGGGTGGTACAAGCTTCCATAGTGCATCCTGTATGTGCTGCCCAGCATTCTGTCAGACACTGAAATGTTGGAGAAATTATTTCGTGGGCAGCCTGTCCCAAGTGCGCAGCCGTTATTTCTTTGCACTGTGAAATCAAAACACATAACTATTTAAAGACATGGACAGATGGATTAACTCATTTTTTAAAATTATGTAATTCATTGGATCTAAAGATTTTGGATGGACAATACTTGTATATAATTCACTGTTTATAGAATGCCACCATAAATTTGATGTGTGATTTTTATTATTTATTTATTTATTAACAGTTTCTTATATAGCGCAGCAAATTCCGTTGCGCTTTACAATTGGGACATATGTATGTCTGTATAAAAGTGCTTTCCTGTATAAAATAATTCTAAATAGTGGTGGAAATAATTCTGCCACTTCAGGGGATGTGAAAAAGCCTTTTGCACACCTAAGTCTAGGCAAGCACTCAATAAGACAATATTATTGTCCCATCCACTCTTGTGAACTTCAAGAATATCTTGTCCAGCTAACCAAAATGGTGCATTAGGCCATAGAATAGATAGACACTTCCTGCAGTGTCCAGACCTACCCAGCTTGCCCCATCAGAAGGAGCAACACTTTCCTTCTCCTCAGCGGCAACTTAGCTGGGCCCTCTATGATATGGACAATACTCTCCCCCCCCCCATTCTCTCTAGCACTTCTGTAACTGCTCCTCCCTCCTGTTCTCTCTGGCACTACTGATCACAGCATTAATCCCAATCCCCCCAGCCTAACCCATCTCAGTGCACACCTCTGCAAATCTTCCATCACCCGCCTCTTCAGTTGTGCCAGCGCCAGGAGATTTTTCAGAGACAGCTTCTGCTGTGAGGAGTAGCAGGCAGCTATGCCATCTAGCAAGAATCTAAATATAAATGACGTTTCTGGTTATTACACAACCTTTGCTACACAAATCACTGTGCGAAAAACGAAAGAGGTTACTTTAGAGCGCTTTCAATATGTCTGTCTGATTGGCCAATGCCTCTCAATGTATACTTAACGCTTTAATAAGAAATAAGTATTTTCCATTTGTGTGGTTGTTTTTTTTTAGATCCGTAGTCACTTCACAATGAAAAGCTGTTTTCTTTTACAGGGTGTAATTGGAAAAGCTGGACTGGTTAATAGAATGAAAAGGAAACTTCAGAAATGGATTTGAACAATGAGAGGAAGATCTTGGAATGTTGGTGAATTCTTAAGTAGAATCAACGCTATAGACAATATAGCAGAAGACCAGAGGCCGTCCTTGGATATCTTGGTCCAAAGCATGTTATTTTATACAACAGTCTATATTTACAAAGCTAACTAGAACTCTCTGTCTGCTTATATTCATATATTGCTTAGATCTCACCATATCTACTGCCAGGATGAAGTGGATCTGTAAACTTGATGAGTCTGAGAAATTCTGGGTGAGTATAAACTTCCTGCAGCAATTCTTGATACAAGTAGATGTTATTAGTTTATTAGGGGTGCCAGACAGATGCTTTAAACACTTGCACTTTTTCATCTAGAAAACCAATAATATTCAAACTATATACATTGAGGTTCTGCATGTGACTGAATTTAATGGTAGTCTTTCCATAGACTACTGTATATCTAGGGCTTCAGGATGTACCAATTTTATCAGGAGTCTTTTTCTTTTCCAACTAGTCAGTCATTAAATCACAATATGATATAATTTAGATTTACCCAAATGATCTAGATTTAATAATAGGTTCATAAAACCTTTTTTTATTTTTTATTTAATTTTTTTACCTCTGAAAGCTAAAAAGAATGAGCATATCAGCTTTCCATTTCAGATTTATTGACGGCTTACGCATATTCAGATTCATACTGTGTCCAAAAGTAGGCAGCAATTGCAGAACTGTGGTTAGCCAGGCATCATAGGAATATTAGCTGGAGGGCCTGGTGATACTGCTCTAGCACCCCTCACAGGGGGTCATGTTGGGGGCACAGCATTGGACTGATCGGGAGTGTTTATATCCAAATTGGCTGTACCTAGCTGTAATTCTGCTGCTGGATAATTCATCCACCCGCCACACTAACAGTCAGGTAGTGGTTGACATGTACTGTAACAATAAGTATCCCGAAAGGGGCTAGTAGGCAGCTAAATGGTTAATGTTTTTGAAGTAAGTACATAGTGAGTTTGTATCTCTGAGACGGTGTTTAGTCAACTTGAATGTACTGTAAAGACTACAAAGCGCTTTCAGGGATCATCCACATGCCTCAACATCAGGAGAGTGTTTGTCAGCACTGTAGTGCATTTACTGGTATGGGGCTTAGGGCCAAGTGTATTAAGCCTTAAAAAGTGATAAGGTGGAGATGAACGAGAAATAAAGTACCAGCCAACCAGCTCCTAACTGTCATTATTCAAACACAGCCTGTGACATGGCAGTTAGGAAGCTGATTGGCTGGTACTTTATCACTCTTTATCCATCTCCACTTTATCACTTTTTTAAGGCTTAATACATTTGGCCCTTAGTCTAGAATAGATGCAGAAATGATAACTCTCTAGGCACTCTGCTTCATGACAGTATTTCATCCCTTGTAGTAGTCTAATACAACTTTTACATCACTGCAAAAACCCGGGTTAACCTGAGCCGCAACTTGGTGTAAAAAGGGTTAACCGGGGACAGCAACCCGGGAATCCAACCTGGCTAGCTACGCGGGTTGGTCTGAGAAAGACCTGGGCTACAGGGCAGTGTAAATGGTAACCCGGGTTGTCTGACAAGCAATATCCCGGGTCCAGCCTTCTGTGTAAATGAGGGTTGACACTACTCAATACCCGTGTTCAGTGTCCTGGGATTTAGGTGTAAAAGGGTTATGATATAGATACATATTATGGACTGATAGCATTCAGATATTTTATTTTGTAGGACTGTATCCAATTCTCAAAATGGTGCTGGCTAGTCATCTTGCAAGTTTGCCATCCATTGTCTTCCCTTTGTAGTAATCTGGTTATTTATTTTCCAGTGCTGTCCCTTGCATTTTACAGGGGTGTAATAATACTCTCACATCTTGGGGTATGCGGCATGATCTAGTGTCAAGGTGTATATATTTCCTTATTGGGTTACTGAGATAGCAATGGGGTGTGGCCAGGCCCAACATATAACTGAGAGCAGTCATAAGGTTGCTTATATCCTTCACAGAACGATGACATTTATCCACCCCATAGTAATATTTTATAAGGACTCCTATGGGCCATAGAGGTGTTTTCATCACCATCCAAGGTTGGGAAATCGCATATACAGTACACATGGGCCCTGACGGGGTTTTTGTTGTTGTTGTACTTATGAAATATAAATATTGAATGGACATGGTAAATAAAATACCATATATTTTGGGCCAAATTGGAATATAGCTTTACTTGCTCACATATTGCCAATGTGCCCACATCCCCTAACCCAATGTGCCCGTATAGCTTCACAAGTCACCAGCTAGCCTGTATAGCCTCACATAGCCAATATGCTCCATATAAGCTATTACTGTAGGCCAATGTAGCCTCACAAGTTACCAGCTAGGCCGTATAGGCTCACAAGTCAGCAAATTGTCAGTATGCTCCATATAAGCCAGTACTGTAGGCCACTATATTCTCACAAGTCACCACAACCCATATAGTCTCACAAAGCCAATATGCGCCAACAGTTTTTTGCTCCGTTTTTGCCATTCCTTTTCGACTTTTTTTTTGGGTTGAACCGGCGTGGGCGAAAACGGACCATAAAACTGTCAAATGCCTGCAAATTCGACAGAACACGTGGATCAGCGGCGAATTCGCTGATCCAAGAAGTTTTCGACCGAATGGATATTTCGACAAGTCGAAAAATCAGAAAGGAGCTTTGAATAGGTTGAATGTTAATTCGACCTACAAGCGGGCAAAAATTGCTTCACTTTTTCCACATTTTGTTATGTTACAGCCTTATTCCAAAATGAAATAAATTATTTTTTTCCCTCAAAATTATACACACAATACTCCATAATGATGTGAAAAAAGTTTATTTTACATTTTTGGAAATTTCTTAAAAATAAAAAACTCTGAAATCACATGTACATAAGTATTCACAGCCTTTGCCATGAAGCTCAAAATTTAGCTCAGGTGCTTCCTGTTTCCACTGATCATCATTGAGATGTTCCTACAGCTTAATTGGTCTACCAATGTGGTAAATTCAGTTGATTGGATATGATTTGGAAAGACATACCTGACTATATAAAGTCCCACACTTGACAGTGCATGTCTGAGCACAAACCAAGCATGAAGTCAAAGCAATTGTCTGTAGACCTCCGAGACAGGATTGTCACACATCTGGGGAAGTGTACAGAAAAATATCAGCTGCTTTGAAGGTCCCAATGAGCACAGTGTCCTCCATCGTCCGTAAATGGAAGAAATTCGAAACCACCAGGAGTCTTCCTAGAGCTGGCCGGCTGTCTAAACTGAGCGATCGGGGGAGAAGGGCCCTAGTCAGGGAGGTGACCAAGAACCCGGTGGTCACTCTGTCAGAGCTGCAGAATTCCTCTGTGAAGAGAGGATAACCTTCCAGAAGCACAACCATCTCTGCAGCAATCCAGCAATCAGGCCTGTATTGTAGGGTGACCAGAAGGAAGCCATTCCTTAGCAAAAAGCACATGGCAGCCCGCCTGGGTTTGCCAAAATGCACCTGAAGTGCTCAAAATTCTGTGGTCTGATGAGATTGAACTCTTTGGCGTGAATGCCAGGCGTCATGTTTGGAGGAAACCAGGCACCGCTCATCACCAGGCCAATACCATCCCTACAGTGAAGCATGGTGGTGGCAGCATCGTGCTGTGGGGATGTTTTTCAGCGGCAGGAACTGGGAGATTAGTCAGGATAGAGGGAAAGATGAATGAAGCAATGTACAGAGACATCCTGGATGAAAACCTGCTCTGGGGCGATGGTTTATCTTTCAGCAGGACAACTAAGCCATTACTTCAGCAGGCACATTATAATATGAATACATTATCACAGAACACAGGTTGAACCCAATGGGCAGTTTGCCTCTTTTCAACCTCACTGACTATGTAACAACGACCCTAAGCACACAGCCAAGATATCAAAGGAGTGACTTCAGGACAACTCTGTGAATGTCTTTGAGTGGCCCAGCCAGAGTCCAGACTTGAATCCAATTGAACATCATTGGAGAGATTTGAAAATGACTGTTCACCGACGCTTCCCATCCAGCCTGATGGAGCTTTAGAGGTGCTGCAAAGAGGAATGGGCGAAATTGCCCAAAGATACAGTAGGTGTGCCAAGCTTTTGGCATCATATTCAAAAAGACTTGAGGCAAGTAAAGTCAGACAGATAGGTATACCATACACAAGTGAGTTACATGTGCGTCTAGTCAGTCAATGTTCAGGAGTTCAGCAGGCGGACCACTTGGGGAAAGAAACTTTTGAGGCTTCTGGTGGTCCCTTGGGGACGACCCTGTAACGCCTGCCTGAAGGAAGCAAGTTAAACATGCTGTGGCCGGGGTGTAGCTGGTCCTTTACTATCTTCGTTGCCCGCTTTTTAGTTCTGGACAGGTACTGGTCCTGGACTGAGGGAAGGTCGGCCCTCATGATCTTCTCTGCGGTTCTGACCACCTTTTGGAGCCTGCATCTGTCCCTCGCACAGGCGGAGATGTACCATACCAGTATCGGGGAGCACAGTACCGAAGAGGAGCAGAAGTTTCTGTCGGATGTTGAACTTCCTTAGTTGCCTGAGCAAGAACAACCTCTGCTGCACTTTCCCGACAGTGGGATCAGCGTTGGACCCCCATTTAAAGTCCTGGGAGATTGTGGTCTCAGGGAACTTGAAGGATTCCACTAGCGATACCACACTGTCAGCAATCATTAGCGGAGGTGCTCTAGCTGACTTCTTCCTGAAGTCCACTATCATCTTGAGAGTTTTGAGGGGGTTGAGCTCAAGTTTGTGGTGGCTGCACCACTGGGCCAACCGGTCTACTTCCTGTCTATAGGCCGATTCTTCCCCGTCCTTGATGAGGCCGATGACAGTGGTGTCGTCGGCGAATTTGATCTTTACTGATTTACTCTGAGATGCAGTCATTTGTGTACAGGGAGAAGAGCAGGGGTGAGAGGACACAGTCCGGAGGGGCCCCTGTACTAATGGGCCACGCTTGAGAGGTGAATTCCCCTGCTTTCACCACCTGTGTCCTATCTGTCAGGAAGTCTACTATCCAGGAACAGGTAACTTCAGGGACCCCTAGCCGAAGTAATTTGGGATGGAGGATTCTGGGGATGATTGTATTGAAGGCCAAGCTGAAATCGACAAACAGGACCCTCGTGTAGGTACTGGGAATGTCTAGGTGCTGTAGAATGTAGTGCAACCAGGTAGCTATGTTCTATCTTTGTGCACAGACTTCTTTGCCCAGACATCTTTCCTCTTATCTGCAGTTTGGAAGGGCAGTGTTGCAGATAGAGGATGGGGTGAAAAGTTTTAGCACAGAAGGTGAGGTCTTTCTGGAAAACAGTAAGAACATCCGTGGAGATTCAGAGGTGCCCTGTTTAACAGCTATTTTAGTGGAACAGCTTTATAACTGTACTCGGTAAAGCTGAAGCTGTAATAGATTGCGTTAGTGTGTCTTAATCATGACAGTATTTATTTTATTATTTATGTGTGTGGATAACATTCAGCATAGACTACATTTGTTGGTGCTGCAGCTAATTATTGTTCTTTGGCTTTTCTATATCATTGCTTATCTCCCCACTCTAAGGGGTCTATTTACGAACAGTAAAAACAGTGGAGAAACAGACCAGTGGAGAAGTTGCCCATGGTAACCAATAAGCATGTCCCTTACATTTTATAGAATGTACTTGGTAAAGGCTTTCTTCAAAGCTGATTGGTTGCCACGGGCAACTTCTCCATTGGTCCTTTTCTCCACTCTTTTCCCAGCTTCATGAATAGACCCCTAAGTGGGCTTCTTGCTTTTACTCAAAATGTTGTTTTCTTCTATCCCTTAATTAGTGATGGTGTGGTTAGGGCTGCTAAGAGGCATCATATGGCACTCTGCTGTGCTCCCCACCATCTCTGCGCCCTGGCCGTGGTCTATAGCCCACTCTACATAACGGAGTGCAGAAAGACATGGTAAAGGGGGAAAAGCCTTGAAAAGTGATAAAGTGGAGAGTGAGAAAGTACCAGTCAATCAGCTCCTAACTGCCATGTCACAGGCTGTGTTTGAAAAATGACAGGAGCTGATTGGCTGGTAGTTTATCACTCTACTTTATTTTTCTGAGGCTTAGTACATCTGGCCCCCTGTGAGACCAATGCTGGCCCCATGTTATAATATTAGGAGATGTACTCGCCCAAAAATGGCTTCTTTGTCTGATAATGATCTTATTGAAATAAATAGGATCATTATTGGACAAGTACAGTATGTAATTGCAATGGAAAGATGATTGCTAAGTTCTGTATGTGTAGTATTCTGACTACACTAATGCTGGGTACACACTGAACGATATATATTGGCCGTTCTATCGAAGCAACAGATATATCGCTGGCCCTTCGGCCACAGCGTGTACCAACGATATGTCTGTGAACGCCATCGTTCACAAACACATTGCGTCGGCTGTGCTGCACACATGATGACCAATATATCTACAGATATATTGGTGCATCTTTGTGTGTGTGTAGACCGCCCATACACATGTTGCAGAGGTCGCCAGTGATTGACGGTTGAATTGGACGAGCGCATGTGAATGCCCACCCAGCTTGTGACGTCCTTCACGACTGATCTGGCAGTGTGTACGCACAACACACTGCCCAATCCAGCTGTAGATGTATCTGCAGATCCATTGATCTGCAGATATATCTTCCAGTGTGTACCCAGCAATATTGCTGGTATACACCAGCAGATCAGCAAAAGATATATTGGTCGATCAATTGATTGGCCAATATATCTGCCAGTGTATGTCTGGATCTTATTACATTCGTCTACTTCTGGAACCTTGACTCTCAGCTGGTAAGCCTTGAGGCAGGATAGTAACTGGTGCGGCCAGCTTTATCTGCTGGGTGAACTCCTGGAGAAATAATGTGGACCTGCAGACACAGATTTGAAATCCATGAACTAGAAAAGAAACGTATGCAGCTTTTTGAATGAAATTAGCATCCAAGAATAAGTGATTATAAATGATTTTTATGGATCAAGCACAACTTGAGTCATATAAGTGTCCCAATTATGTTATATAGGCCCATACTGTACATCCTGCTTCTTATCACTGCTGCTGTGTGCTTTCTTGTCGTACATTTACCTCTCAGCTTATTTTACATTTAAGGATGTGTTTATTTTTTTTGCAGGATGTAAACCAGACCTGGCACACCGATAACCCTGACTTTTCCTGGTGCTTTCATAACACCATTCTTTACTGGATACCCTGCTTTTACCTATTTGTCTGTACACCATTTTACATACTGTATATCATACATTATGGCAGAGACTATATCAGGATGTCATTGCTCAGTAAAGCAAAAACAGTAAGTATTCTGCAGTGAATTCCTGCTAGGTGTAATTTTATTTATTTGTTTCTTTATCTGAAGGAGAACACTGTACTATAGCATTTACAGAAATGTCCTATTGCCAGTCATACAATGTGTATAATTTAGTAGAAACAGTATACCTAAAGCCGCTTTGTGACCCTGGGATTTGCTGGGTCTAACTGCTGGCAATTTCCATGGTTGTTTCCTTTCACACATGCAGAAATCCCAGTTTGATGCACGTTCACATGCAAAAACCCGGCTGTAGCTGCATGCGTGAAAGGGGTATTACACTACTATGCTCGTAATAAAGTTATTAAATGTATTTTGAAGGCCAGTGAGAAAATCTGCTATCACTATAATATGTCCTTTTCTGGGACAATGCACTGCATGGCCCAGCTTGTCTGACTGGTTTCTGTGTCTTGAGGCTTACTAAGTACTTATGCAATTACATGACCTTTGTATAAATGTGCACATATTAATTAGGTAACGAAGAAGGGTATTTTTCCAAACTACGTTTTCTAAATATTATAATTGCACACTTATTTTTTCTGAACCCTCCCATAATCTTTCTTGCATACTGTGTCCCAAAACTGTTTTTCAGAATGTATTGGCTCTTCCATACTTCTACATATACCACAAAGTGAGAGTGAGCATATCTGTGTACACATCATGCTGTTATTACATCCCAGCCATGCGCTTTGTGCCCGTATTAGAAACAGGAATAACACTTGCCATTTTATCCTGGCCACTTGCCCTCTCTAGTCTCACCTAGGATGGGCTCCTTTCTTCTATGTAGGACATTTCATTGAAGTCGTGCAGCCCAGGCGGAGAGGAGCCAGGAGTAGGCAATTTGTGACAAAGGACATAGAACTGAGATTAGTGGTCCTTAAATTGCACTTAGCATGATAGGTACCTGCAATCGGGCTCAGTCACATTACCGGTAGCATGCAATTAATAATGACCTAGGTGAAACTACTTAAACAATTATTCTGTTCCATGAAAATAATTGAGTGAAGTGATCTCTAGGTCGTTGCTTCTCAGTTTTGTTTACAAAATAATGTTTTGCTCATAACTTTGATAATGCTACCAGCCATTGGGTGTTGGCCTTGCTAGATAAATATAGTCACAAAAACAGTGGTTTATTGATTGAGTTAAGGTCAGTAGTATATCGCACATACATACTGTACGTTAATATATATATATATATATATATATATATATATATAAATAATATATAGTATAAAGTGTGTATTGCCTGACTGCGGACGATAAGCTTCAAGCTGTACTGTATGGTTTTTGTTTTTTTTCCACCGGTCCATAAAGAAGTTCAAAACATACATTTACTAGTTTCGAGGGCAAAGCATATTCCCACTATGGAAACTTTATGATACTACTTTTAACCAATAAAAGAAATAACTGATGCTTGTTACTATCTTTTTTACTGTATGTTTTAAAGCAATTTGAGGGTAATAACTGGCTAGCAAGGTTGTTCCTAGAAGTATCAGGCTGGCCATTTGAGTTCTCTGCTTGCTGATGCTCTCTAGAAAGCTAAATAAGACCTGTTTCCATGTGCAGAGTTACCAGCAGTTACAGGTGTCCCATGGGAGCGTTCTAACGGTATAGCCAGGGGAATATAGACGTGGCAGGCAACTATAATGTCATGTTGTCTTTCCAGCAGCACTATTCAGTGTCTGAATAATTTATGCAGAGAAATGTAGCAGCGAAATTGCAGTTTACCACAGCCTCATTGTCACTACACCTAGCTTTACAACTTCCTGGGTTTTGTCTTAAGTGGACATTAGGGCATCCCGGCATTAGAGTATGGAGAAATGTAATGGAACTCGCACAGCTCTGGATTTGCTTTATTTGCATGTTTTATATTGTTTTTCTGAGTCTGCCCATACTCGCCCAACAGTGGTAACTGTGGTTCCAACGGTATTCGGTCTCTAGGTCGACCACAATAGGTCGACATGGTTTCTAGTTCGACATATTCTAGGCCGATATGACAAAAGGTCGACATGGGTTTTTCACTTTTTTAATTTTTGGAACTTTTTCATACTTTACGATCCATGTGTACTATAATTGGGAACGGTAACCTGTGCCGAGCGCAGCGTAGCGAGTCACCTTGCCCGAAGCATGGCGAACGAACACGGTGCACTAATTGGGGTTCTGTATGGAGAAAACGACACCAAAAAAAGTGAAAACGCGCATGTCGACCTTTTTGTCATGCTGACCTAGCACATGTCGACCTAGAAACCATACCTACTTACTGTCGACCAATAGAGGTCGACCTAGACAATGTCGACCTTGCATACCACTCCCGGTTCCAACCCCCAGTGCTTGTGTAAAAAAACTACATGGGTGCTGACTAAGGGAACATAAATGCACTCATTCCAAGGTTCTTTCCCAGCTCTCTAAGCCAAAAGCTGAACTGCAATCTTTCCAAGGCCAGATGGTTGAATGGTCTCTGCGTTGGGCTACTCAAAAGTTCTGTGACAAAAGCAATCCAGCTCACACTTTATTGGCTAAAAAGGCTACCCAGGCCATCTACTCAATTAAAGATGCCATCTGGTTGTCCGACGTATGACCCTAAACTTATCAATAAGATCTTCTCAGACTGAGCATTACATAATCTTGATACTCCTACTGACCTCTCTGCTTTTGCAAAGACCCAACTATATCTTAATTCCTGTGCTTTACCTCCAATTAATGGGTCCACTCATAGGCTCCTGAACACCGACATTTCGTCCAAGGAACTTGAGCCTGCTCTTAAATCCCAGAAACCATCTAAAACATTCGACCCACAACTAATTTCACACATGGTTCATGTGTTTTATGAGATTATGCATGGAACCCCTTACTATTCTGATTCCACAGTTTCCGCATCATAGTTATCCCTAAACTCGGGAAAGATTCATTCCTTTGTACCAACTAAAGGCCCATTTCTTTCTTAAATGCAGACCTCAAATTATTTGCCGAAGTGCTGGCTACTAGATAATAGGCTGTTTTAGCTTCTTGGATTGACCCTGATCAATTGGGTTTCATACAGGGCCATCAGCTTTGGACAACACGAGACGTGGCCACTTTATTTAGGCCATCATAGCCCTTTACTCTCATCCCTCTTCTATGGTTTTGACAAATGGTATCTGACCCCCCCCCCCCATCCATCTACAGGTGCTTCTGTGTTCCTATATCTTTGGAGACCCTCCGCCATTGAGTATCTTGCGGTCTATATTACAAAACCCATTCCTCCTTTTTATCAAGCTAGTTTCCCCTTCTGCTTAAAACTCTCTAACATGGGATTTTGGTGGTTGGGATCTCATATATGTCTCCTTGATTAGTAGGGTAAACATTATTAAAATGATTTTCCTTCGCCGTTCATTATATCTTTTCCAGACTCTCCCAGTTTCAGTGCCTCTCACTTCCTTACAAAAATCATGTAATCGTTTTTTAAGGGCGGTCATAAACACATTAGGCTTTCGATTATCAGCAACGGTACAGTCTCAGGGGAGCTTAGGGCTTCCTGTCTTGCAATTCTACTACGTTGCTTATAACCGTAATCATATCATATCATATCATGGCACTCTGCCCGGGATTTCATAAATGGGTGGACATTGAGCACTCTCTTTTTTAAGCTGGCACATTGGTTTGGCTACCTGGGGAATGTAGACCAGCCTCGGAATACTCTGTTGCTGCTATTAACTTCACTCTCCAGTTATGGGATGAATCATGCACCACCGACGATCTCTCCCCTAACCCATCTCCACTGACTACATTATGAGATCACTCTCTGTTCCCCCCAAGTTGTGACAGCAAAATGGCAGCACCATAGTGTGACCGTGGTATAGATAGGTTTATCCATGTCATATTTGCTCCTTCTTTATTTGGGGACGCTTTGGTCTTCCTTCCTCGTGTCAGTGCCTTCAAATCCTTCATTACCTCCGCTCTCCGTTAACCACTTGCCTGGCATGGCCGCATCAGATGCGACCACACCAGGCTGGGCTTTCCCTGACATGGTCGTATCTGATGCGACCAGTCATTAACGCCTACTGGGCGGCTGTGAGAAGATAATACTCCCACAGCCGCCAATCTCATAGAGTTGTCCTGGTCCCCCTACACTCTCGGTTCCTCCCACAGTGTGTACTGATCACACCAAAGCAGTCGGACTGTCCGAGGCAACGCCTTTCCCATCCTCACCTAGCGGCTGCAGAGATCCGCAGCTACCGGGAACATCCAGCGCTGTCTGCTCCCAGTGTGAACGCATGCCCGGCGGCTGCAGAGAGCCGCAGCTGCCGGGGCCATGCATCCCTACATGCCCCCACTGTGAGCGCACACCTGGCGGCTGCAGAGAGCCGCAGCTGCTGTGGTCATCCATCTCTGTACACCCCCACTGTGAGCGGGCAGAAGCACAGTGGGGGCGGACAACGATGGATGCCCCGCGGGACATGTGCTCACAGTGGGGGCATGTAGGGATGGATGGTCTCAGTGACATGACATGAGGTCGTGGGATATGGGAGGCTTCCAAAATACCTTTCACTAGCTGGGGAGGAGGGGGTTATATAATAAAAATAAACAATATTTCTCTTACGTCCTAGAGGATGCTGGGGTCCACATTAGTACCATGGGGTATAGACGGATCCACCAGAAGCCATTGGCAGTTAAGAGTGTAGGCTGGCTCCTCCCTCTATGCCCCTCCTACCAGACTCAGTTTAGAAAATGTGCCCGGAGGAGCCGGTCACAGCTAGGGGAGCTCTCCTGAGCTTTCCTAATGAAGTTTAGTTTAGAGTTTTTTTTATTTTACAGGGAGGCTGCTGGCAACAGCCTCCCTGCAGCGTGGGACTAAGGGGGGGAGCAGTGTCCGCACTGCGGGGTCTGAGCCACTGACTCCGCTGACTGGACACTGAGCTCCAGAGGGGCTGATCGGTCTCCGCCGCAGGTGAACCGCTCACCCCAGCAACATGCCGCCGACCCCTTACAGAGCTGAAGCAGTAGTGAGTTAGTCACCACCCCCCCAGCAAGCAGGGGGCCGGTGTGAAGATGGCGGCAACAGGGGATGGAGCGTGGTATTAACCGAGCTCCCGGACGGTACCAGAGGCACACTGTGCGGCGCTGTGAGGGGTGCCCTGGGCCAGCACTTACCTTTCACACCGGTCAGCAAGCCTGTCGGTCCCCAGGGATCCCAGCCAGCACAACTCCTCAGACCAGTTTCAAATGCAGAAGAGCGGGAAGACAGGGCCATGAAGGGGGCGGAGCTTCTCCTTGGAGCGGTCCCTGCAGCGATCCAGCGCCATTTTCCGGCATGCTGATAGCTGAAGGAAGATCCTGGTCCCTCCACAGCAGCTCCAGATTACTGTATTACGGTACCAGAGGGTTGTAGAGGGGAGGGGAGGCTGATTGTTTGACTGTGTGTCCTATTAAGGAGCACAAGTCAGCGCTGATAAGGGGTTTCTCCTTGTGTAAAGCGCTGGTGTGGGTTGGCTCCAATCTCTGTCTCTCTCTTGCCATTCTTGGGGGTGGGAAACTCTGTCTTACCCCATCCTGTGTGTATGTGGTGTGTTTGGTGGTCACCAGCAGCAATGTCCAGAGATAGTGTCATATGCTGCAGTGGATTTATCCTCACAGGATGATCCCATTCCATGTAATCAGGTTAGCACTGGTTTAGCACAGATTCCAGCAAGGGAACCAGAGTGGTTTTCCTCTATCAAGACTTGGATTTCTCAGATTTCTGACAGGGTTGCCAGTAATGAGTCTGCAACCCAGGTATTGCAGTCCTCTATGGCTGTATGACCCTTGTCTGGTTCCTCGGGTCACTATATTCCCCCACAAACGTGCGCTTGTGCAGGTTACACAAGACGACACGGATACCGATTCTGACAATACAGATGGTAATGGGGATGTATTGCAGGGGTCCGCATCTCTCGCAAGGGGGGTGCAGTTGTTGATAGAGGCTATCAGGGATGTGTTAAATGTTAATGATACCACACCTGAGCAGGTGGAGGAGGCTTTCTTCACTGAAAATAAGAAAGCCTTGCTAACCTTCCCTCCGTCAAAAGAGCTGAATGCTATATTTGAAAAGGCATGAGTGAATCCTGAAAAGAAGTTTCAGATTCCTAAGAGGATTCTGGTAGCTTTTCCTTTCCCTGAGGAGGATAGGAAAAAGTGGGAAAATCCGCCAATTGTTGACGCGTCTGTATCCAGACTCTCAAAAAAGGTGGTTTTACCGGTACCTGGATCTACCGCCTTGAAGGAGCCGGCAGATAGGAAATTGATAATACTCTGAAATCAGTGTACACTGCTTCAGGGGCCATATTGCATCCCACTATTGCTAGTGCATGGATTGCAAAGGCAATAGTGAAGTGGTCGGCTGCCTTGCTGGAGGATTTGGATACGATGGATAGGGATGACGTTGCATTGTATTTACGCAACATTCATGATTCTGCAGGTTTCATGGTAGAATCCATGAAGGATCTGGGTTCCATGGCTGCGGGAATTTCTTCCATGTTTGTTTCAGCTCGTCGGGGTCTGTGGCTCCGCCAGTGGTCAGCCGACGCGGAATCCAGAAGTGTGGAGTCGCTACCCTATACTGGCCAGGCTCTCTTTGGGGAAGCCCTAGACGCGTGGATTTCTACCGCTACAGTGGGTAAGTCTCCGTTTCTTACCTCAGCAGCACCTGCTCCGAAGAGATCCTTCTCCTCAGCTACGCAGCAGTCCTTTTGGCCCAACAAGACCAGAAAGGCCAAGTCATCCAATACCTTCTTCAGGGGAGGTAAGGTTAAGTCCAGAAACCTGCCGCTGCAGGTTCCCAAGAACAAAAGCCAGCTTCAGATACCCCTAAATCCTCCGCATGACGGTGGACGGGAGGGCCCAGAGGTGGGGCCTGTGGGAGCGGGACTCAGACAGTTCAGTCATATCTGGGTCTCGTCCGGCCTGGATCCCTGGGTGGTAGATATTGTCTCTCAGGGATACAGGCTGGAATTTCAAAGTCTCCCTCCTCATCGTTTTTTCAAGTCGGGCTTGCCAACTCTGTTGCAGGACAGCACAGTACTACAGGACGCTGTCCAAAAGCTGGTGGAGGCACAAGTCATTGTGCCGGTACTACCGCACATGCTGACAAAGGGTTACTATTCGAACCTTTTCGTGGTACCGAAACCGGATGGTTCGGGCAGGCCCATCCTGAACCTAAAATCATTGAAACCCTTTCTAAAGGAGTTCAAGTTCAAGATGGAGTCTCTCAGGGCGGTGATTTCAGGTCTGGAAGAGGGGTAATTCCTGGTATCACTGGATATCAAGGATGCGTACCTTCACATTCCGATCTGGCTGCCACATCAGGCTTATCTCCGCTTCACATTGCTGGACTGTCATTTTCAGTTCCAGGCCCTGCCATTCGGCCTCTCCACAGCACTGAGGGTGTTTACCAAGGTGATGGCGGAGATAATGATGCTACTCTGCAAACAGGGTGTGAACATCATTCCTTATCTGGACGATCTCCTGATAAAGGCATCGTCCAGGGAAAGGCTGCTGCAATCCATTGTTCTCACAACATGGCTACTTCAGAGTCACGGGTGGATTCTGAATTTTCCAAAGTCACATTTGGAACCAACCCGGAGATTGTCATTTCTGGGAATGATCCTGGATACAGAAGTACAGCGGGTGTTCCTTCCGCGGGACAAGGCGTTGGTGATCCAATCCTTGGTCCGGGATGTCTTGAAGCCACCCGGGTGTCTGTTCATCAATGCATTCGCCTATTGGGAAAGATGGTGGCCTCCTATGAGGCTCTCCAGTACGGGAGGTTCCATGCTCGGACCTTCCAACTGGACCTCCTGGACAAGTGGTCGGGATATCCCCTCCACATGCATCAGAGAATTTGTCTGGTGGCTCCAATTGCCTCACCTGCTGGAGGGTCGCAGGTTCGGGATTCAGCACTGGGTCCTGCTAACGACGAATGCGAGTCTCTGGGGCTGGGGTGCAGTCACGCAAGGGGTGACCTTCCAAGAAAGGTGGTCAAGCCTGGAAGCCGGCCTGCCCATCAACATTCTGGAACTAAGAGCCGTCTACAACGGTCTTCTTCAGGTGGCCCCTCTTCTAAGAAACAGGGCCATTCAAGTACAGTCGGACAACGTAACAACAGTGGCTTACATAAACCGACAGGGCGGAACGAAGAGCAGAGTGGCAATTTCAGATGTCACAAAAATACTCCTCTGGACGGAAAAGCACGCGTTGGCGCTGTCAGCCATTTTCATTCCGGGAGTAGACAACTGGGAAGCAGACTTCCTCAGCAGACACGATCTCCATCCGGGAGAGTGGGGTCTCCATCCTGAGGTGTTCAAGGAGGTAACAGATCTTTGGGGTCTACCCCAAATAGACATGATGGCCTCTCGTCTCAACAAGAAGCTTCGGCATTATTGTTCCAGGTTGGGGGACCCTCAGGCAGTGGCGGTGGACACCCTGGTGTCTCCGTGGGTGTTCCAGTCAGTGTACGTGTTTCCACCACTCCCACTCATCCCAAGAATCCTAATGCTCATAAGGAGAACAAGGGTTCAAGCGATCCTCATTGCTCCAGACTGGCCAAGACGGGCTTGGTACGCGGACCTTCTGGATCTACTGGAAGAAGAGCCGAGTCCTCTTCGGGAGGACCTGCTGCAGCAGGGTCCGTTCGCCTATCAATACTTACCGCGGCTATGTTTGAGGGCATGGAAGTTGAGCGCATCATTCTTGCTCGGAAGGGTATTCCGAAAGAAGTGATTCCTACCCTCATACAGGCTAGGAAAGGGGTAACGTCTAAACATTACCATCGTATTTGGAAAAAATATGTCTCTTGGTGTAAGTCTAAGAAGTTTCCTGCGGTGGAATTTCAACTGGGACGTTTCCTCCTTTTCCTGCAGGCAGGAGTGGATATGGGGCTGCGATGGTTCAGATTTTAGCCCTGTCCATTTTCTTTTAGAAGCAATTAGCTGCCCTCCCTGAGGTTCAGACCTTTTTGTAGGGAGTTCTGCATATCCTACCTCCCTTTGTATCGCCTACGGTGCCATGGGACCTTAACGTGGTTTTGCAGTTTCTCCAGTCGGATTGGTTTGAGCTTCTACTGGAGGTGGAGCTCAGATTTCTTACATGGAAGGCGGTCACGTTGTTGACCTTAGCTTCTGCTAGGCGTGTCTCTGAGCTAGGGGCTTTGTCATGCAAAAGCCCTTATTTGATTTTCCATGGGGATAGAGCTGAGCTCCGGACTCGTCAGCAGTTCCTTCCAAAGGTTGTGTCGGCATTTCATATCAACCAACCTATTGTGGTGCCAGTGGCTACTGACTCCTCAATTTCTTCAAAGTCCTTGGATGTAGTGAGGGCTCTGAAGATTTATGTGAAGAGAACATCTTGTCACAGGAAGTCGGACTCCCTGTTTGTCCTATACGATCCCAAGAAAATTGGGTGTCCTGCTACTAAGCAGTCTCTATCTCGCTGGATTAGGTTAACTATCCAGCACGCTTATTCTACAGCAGGATGGCCATGTCCTAAGTCTGTTAAGGCCCACTCTACTCGTAAGGTGGGGTCTTCCTGGGCGGCTGCCCGGGGTGTCTCGGCAGTACAACTTTGCCGAGCGGCAACTTGGTCGGGGTTGAACACGTTTGCAAAGTTCTACAAGTTCGATACTCTGACTGAACTTCAGATCATCAGAAGCCAATCAGTTCTGCAGGAGCCTCCGCACTCTCCCTCCCGTTCTGGGAGCTTTGGTACATCTCCATGGTACTAATGTGGACCACAGCATCCTCTAGGACGTAAGAGAAAATAGGATTTTGGTACCTAGCGGTAAATCCTTTTCTCGTAGTCCATAGAGGATGCTGGGTGCCCGCCCAGCGCTTCGTTTTCCTTCTGTTGTTATTTGGTTCAGTACCACTTCGTTTAGTTGAGTACTGCATTGTTACTTGGTAAGTAATGTTTCAGCCGTTGCTGAATAGTTCAAGCTAGTTGTCTTGACTTGCCTTGTATGTGTGAGCTGGTTTGAATCTCACCACTGTCTGTGTTAAGTCCTTCTCTCGAAGTATGTTGTCTCCTCGGGCACAGTTTCTAGACTGAGTCTGGTGGAGGGGCATAGAGGGAGGAACCAGCCCACACTCAAACTCTTAAAGTGCCAATGGCTCCTGGTGGACCCGTCTATACCTCATGGTATTAATGTGGACCCCAGCATCCTCTACAGACTACGAGAAAAGGATTTACCGGTAGGTACCGAAATCCTATTTACACACAGGGACACATGGGGAGGTGGGTATGGGTAGCACTAAACAGTGTGTGTGGGGGGGGGGGAGTAAGCATTGATACTGGGGTGATGGAGGTCTATTACCACTAGAGGGTTGGGGGTGGGTAAAGCTGGGGATCTTTTGCCACAGGAGGGGCTATTTCTGATAGGGGGTTAGTGATTTTACAATGAGGGCCTATGGACACGGGGGTATGGGGGATGTAAAACACCACCTAGGTGTTTTTTTTTTTTTTTAAATAAAATTTTTATTAAATACTTTTTAAGCTTTTTTAAATTAAAAAAAAATCTGACAATTTCTGAGCTGATTTTCGCCAGAATAATCATCTGTTAAGTGGTTAAAATCTCCTTTATTGCGCATGCCTCCTTCATTTGAGCGCCTATGTCTATGTTAAGTTGGAAGGAAGGGGAACATTTCAGTAATCTACAGTATAACTGTTCTGGTCCCGAAACATGTCCACCAAATGGTTAATTAGGCCCACAGCACTGGATATAGCTTGGGTCCTGTGACGGCCTTCTTGAATGCCCCACTACCTATCCTGACTTTTGCTTTTTTTATTTTTCATTTCTAAGGGTTTTTCTTTTTCCTTTCTTTTTTTTTTCTTGTACATCTATTGGTCTACCCAAATAAACGTATTTTGTTAAAAAAAAAAAAAAAAACAACTAAAACTACATGGGGAAAAAATAAATCACATTGATATCTGTGTGCAAGCCATCTCAACAAGTGTACAGCTTGGCTCATCTGATGACTATGTTACCATGTTAATTAGTTTAAACCAATGAATATGTTCTCTGAAGATTTGTCTAATATGTTTAGCTTTGTTATGGAAAGTAAGGCTGGGTACATACTGTCTGGTGTGCACCCAATATATTTTTCGAGCCGCCAGCTCATACGATATACAGGTTGAGTATCCCTTATCCAAAATGCTTGGGACCAGAGGTATTTTGGATATCGGATTTTTCCGTATTTTGGAATAATTGCATACCATAATGAGATATCATGGCAATGGGACCTAAATCTAAGCACAGAATGCATTTATGTTTTATATGCACCTTATACACACAGCCTGAAGGTCATTTTAGCCAATATTTTTTATAACTTTGTGCATTAAACAAAGTGTGTCTACATTCACACAATTCATTTATGTTTCATATACACCTTATATACACAGTCTGAAGGTCATTTAATACAATATTTTTAATAACTGTGTGTATTAAACAAAGTTTGTGTACATTGAGCCATCAGAAAACAAAAGTTTCACTATCTCACTCTCGCTCAAAAAAGTTCGTATTTCAGAATATTCCGTATTTCGGATATTTGATTATGGGATACTCAACCTGTATCTGTCACATCGGACAGTTTGTATGGGAGATATTGTATATGATGCGCGTTCTTGTGGGTTGTATATGACGTCAGATATCTTTTTTGTTCTGCACTTGAGAACTGAAGATAGCTGACAGGTCTGCATGATCCGGGATGTGGGTGGGTGCGGACACAGACAATACATCGTACAGTGTATATGCACTTACGATATATCGTTTGCGATGTCGCATCTGCCAGACATCGGACAGTGTGTACCCAGCTTTAGGGGTATATGCAATTAGCGGCGAATCGCGGCAATTTTTCGGCCGTTTTTTAATTCGACACAATTCGACCGTCTAATTTCGGCAAGTGGGTGCCGAAATTGACCATATTCAATAAAAAACGGATTCGACAGTCCCGCTGACGAAAAACGGCCGATTTTGTTCCGATTTTTAAAAAACGGGGAAAAAAACGAAAAAAAATTGCGTGGGGTCCCCCCTCCAAAGCATAACCAGCCTCGGGCTCATCGAGCTGGTCCTGGCTCTAAAAATCCGGGGAAAAAATGGACAGGGGATCCCCCGTATTTTTAAAACCAGCACCGGGCTCTGCGCCTGGTGCTGGTGCAAAAAATACGGGGGACAAAAAGAGTAGGGGTCCCCCGTATTTTTTACACCAGCATCGGGCTCCACTAGCTGGACAGATAATGCCACAGCCGGGGGTCACTTTTATACAGCGCCCTGCGGCCGTGGCATTAAATATCCAACTAGTCACCCCTGGCCGGGGTACCCTGGGGGAGTGGGGACCCCTTCAGTCAAGGGGTCCCCCCCAGCCACCCAAGGGCCAGGGGTGAAGCCCGAGGCTGTCCCCCCCCATCCAAGGGCTGCGGATGGGGGGCTGATAGCCTTGAGAAAATGACAAGAATATTGTTTTTTCCTGTAGTACTACAAGTCCCAGCAAGCCTCCCCCGCAAGCTGGTACTTGGAGAACCACAAGTACCAGCATGCGGGAGAAAAACGGGCCCGCTGGTACCTGTAGTACTACTGGAAAAAAATACCCAAATAAAAACAGGAGACACACACCTTGAGAGTAAAACTTTATTTCACACCTGCCGACACACACATACTTACCTATGTTGACCCGCCGACTGCCACGTCTCCTGATCCGACGATCCGGGGTACCTGTGAATAAAATTATACTCACCTCAATCCAGTGTCCAGATATAAATCCTCGTACTTGGCAAAAAAAATAAACGAACACCCGACCAACGGACTGAAAGGGGTCCCATGTTTACACATGGGACCCCTTTCCCCGAATGCCGGGACCCCACGTGACTCCTGTCACAGAGGTCCCTTCAGCCAATCAGAAAGCGCTACTTCGTTGCACTCACCTGATTGGCTGTATGCGCGTCTGAGCTCAGACAGCGCATCGCACAGCTCCCTCCATTACTTTCAATGGTGGGAACTTTGCCGTCAGCGGTGGGGTTACCCGCGGTCAGCCGCTGACCGCGGGTGACCTCACCGCTAACCGCAAAGTTCCCACCATTGAGTATAATGGAGAGGCTTTGCGATGCGCTGTCTGACAGCTCAGACGTGCAGCCAATCAGCAGAGTGCCAGGACGTTGCGCTCGCTGATTGGCTTAAGAGACCTTTCTGTGACAGCAGTCACGGGGGGGTCTCTGCATTCGGGGAAAGGGGTCCCATGTGTAAACTGTGTCGAATTTCCAAACTTCAATTGAATATACTTTTGTGGAATTGCCGCATTTGTACCATTGCAGAAATGTCGAATTTGACAAATGTCGAATTTCAAAAAGTCGAATTTTGAAAGTCCGTTTTTTTGACGGAAAGTACTGAATTGCATTGTCGAATTTTTTTTTGTTTTGGAGAAAAAGTCCAGTTTTTCGACAATTTTGGGAATTCGACCGCAATTGCATATACCCCTTAGTATTCTCACTTGTGCTGCTGTTATGGCTGTTGAATGGCATTGCATTAGAGCAGATTATAAATGACCACAATATGGCTGAGAAACGAACATGAATGAGCTCAAAACAAATACTATGGGCGGGATGTAATAGGGTCTAAGTTTTCTTTTTGCGGGACAAACTCGCTCCTTCTCATACAATGTAATAGCCTGCGAGTTTGTAAGCTTGAGGCTATTACATTGTGAGATGTAAGCTTGAGGCTAGGGCATTGTGAGATGTAAGCGAGTTTCATTACAAGGTGCAAGTTTTGACAGAAGCATGCACAGATCATTGAGTTCTATCTATGCATGCTTCTATCGGGAAAAGTAAAAACAGAGTTAAAATAAAAATATATAAATCAACAAGCAGTCCCCTTACTCCCTCAAAGCATAACCAGCCACAATACAGGTCACTCTTGAGGGTTTGCTCTATTGAGCTTGTGGTTAACTGCAGAATACTGTGGTTCCCATCATAAATAGCAATAAGGTTTTTCCACCAGTGTTCTCTATGGGGCAAAGTTTGACTGACAGCCCAGCCACACAGAGCCAATCAATGTGGCGCTCCACAGGAGGCCCAAGCTGATTGGCTCACAGGTCTCCTAGTGACAGCAGTCACCTGGAGTCCTATCATTCGCGTAGAGGGGCAGCATGTGGAAACACATGTGGCCCCTCAGTCTGGCTTGGTTTGCATGACCTGTGTTTTTTTTTAACCCCTTGGATGCCTACTTTGGAACAAAGAGGATGCGATCTACATTGGAATAGGTGAACCTGCTTTTACAAACAGAAGCATGCATATATCTCACTGATCTGTGCATGTTTCTGGCAAACTCACCTTACATTGCCTGAGTTGTATGTTTCCTAAGAAAAACATTCTGGATGCAAGTTTGCTGTGTGCGAGTTGCGGAATTGCGGGAAACATGCAAGTTTATATATTCCTGCATCCTATTAAACAGAAAAAAACAAAAGGGTTTTTCCGACTCAACCTAGGGCTATTGGTAACAAGACTTGTACACTATATGGTAATATAAAATTTTGAGATCTTGGGACTTATACTTCGTATTAGGGACCTCCATTAATAGAGACTCCTCAAAGTGTTGGCCTGGAGGCTTATTATATTTTTTGCAAAATACAGTATATGTAACCAAGATCTCTAAATTTTCTATTGCCATATAGTATACAGGTCTTGCTACTAATAGCCCCTGGGGTGAGGCGTATCTATTACTGGAGGCGTCTCTATTATTGGAGGTCCCTTTTTAGCAGAATCTGCAATCCTTACTGAATAACCCCCTAAGTAGCGCTAAACTCACACATTTTACAAACTCAGACCCTATTATATTTGGCCATATTTGTCTGTGGAAGTCTTGACTGCCGTTTTTGCAATCAGGGTTATCTCTACTTGTCTACTCATGAGTAACTGGACAAGGTTATTAGGTGACTATCAGGGTATTGTGATTAGCAAAAATACAGGTTGAGTATCCCTTATCCAAAATGCTTGGGATCAGAAGTATTTTGGATATCGGATTTTTCTTTATTTTGGAATAATTGCATACCATAATGAGATACAGTATCATGGCGATGGGACCCAAGTCTAAGTACAGAATGCATTTATGTTTCATATACACCTTATACACACAGCCTGAAGGTAATTTTAGCCAATATTTTTAATAACTTTCTGCATTAAACAGAGTGTGTGTACATTCACTCAAGTCATTTATGTTTCATATACACCTTGGACACACAGCCTGAAGGTAATTTAATACTATATTGTTATTAACTCTCTGTATTAAATAAAGTTTGTTTACATTGAGCCATCAGAAAACAAAGGTTTCACTATCTCACTCTCACTCCAAAAATTCCGTATTTCGGAATATTCTGTATTTCGGAATATTTGGATATGGGATACTCCACCTGTATAAGTAATACCTGCACATTAGTAGCATGCTGCATATAAATAACTTAGTTTTCCATGTATATACATATTGCCGTTTTAGGTTGGGATGCTTTTACGTGGGTGTCATATTGTCTTACTAGTATAATGTAGTGACTGTCTGATTCATAGTTGTATGCAAACCCAATTTTTTGCGTACATCTACGATTGTGGGTGCACTGCGCATGAGCCGGACCCCTCCTGTGCAGAGTGGGTCCTGCGTCGTCACACACTGTGCGCTTAAGCCGCTGCATGATTGACATGCTGTGGCCATGTGGGGGCAGGACGTGGGCGTCGTTGCATTCTTCCTGGTCTGTTCTGACTAAGATAAGACTTGCCAAGATGGGTGATGACTGCAGACATTACAAGTAATGGTTGCGATGGTAATCTGATGATGCATGTTCGGACGTAGCTCACGGATCTACAGTGTTGTCAGGCGTTTTCTTTTTTTTTTTTTTCTTCAGAAGCCTCCTGCAGCATTAGCATATTGGGGGTAATTCCAAGTTGATCGCAGCAGGAATTTTGTTAGCAGTTGGGCAAAACCATGTGCACTGCAGGGGAGGCAGATATAACATGTGCAGAAAGAGTTAGATTTGGGTGGGTTATTTTGTTTCTGTGCAGGGTAAATACTGGCTGCTTTATTTTTACACTGCAATTTAGATTGCAGATTGAACATACCACACCCAAATCTAACTCTCTCTGCACATGTTATATCTGCCTCGCCTGCAGTGCACATGGTTTTACCCAACTGCTAACAAAATTCCTGCTGCGATCAACTTGGAATTACCCCCATTGTACGGTATTCCACAGCTGAGTACTGTGACACTATTAATCAGGCCTTGGGTCAGTTTCTTGGTTACCACATAAAGTACTGTACAAGAAAAAACTTTGTTTGTTGATTTTTACATACAGTTTTCAACATGTGATCCCATCATGATCCCAAAACAAAACTTTGAGGATTTATTAACAGCAGTATGAACAATTTTTTAGGGTGGTTTTTTTTTCTCTTCAAAAATAGTAAATATTGTTTTTTGAGAAACTCCAAATTTTTTAAATATTTTTTTATTTTTATGAAACATACTGCTGTGTTATATATCCTATGAAAGCCCATAAAAAGTGGTTTAAAATGAGACCTTGCCCAATTCTCTAGCTCAATTAGGTGTGCCGTAAGTACAATTAAAAACCCCCAAAAACATTAATAGCAAATTTTTTGTGCAAAAATTGCAGCTTTAAAGGAATATACAGTAACTTCAAAACCATTAAACATATCAGCCTAAGACCTGGGAGTTTTCTTTACATCCATGGCAGCATTTATTATACCAAATTTCATCACAATCTGAAACGGTAGGCTGAAACCTGTGTTGATTTAGTGTGAAATAACCCTTAGGTCATTTTGAGTATTGTAAAGGGGGGTACACACGTAGAGATTTCTCTCAGAGATGTGTGCACATCTCTGGACACCCAACACACAGAGCGATGTGTGCTAACCGAGGAGGAAAAAAAACAAAAACGCTCACTTCACCCAGCGGTGAAGTGAGCGATCTGACTGCATGCTGTCAGAGCGATCTGACATGCATGCTGCCAAATCTAGAGCCAGCGATAGCGAAGCGCGGGGCCGCGCATCGCTGTCGCCGTCACCCCTACACACGGAGTGATGTGTGCATAATTTCTAAGTAATCTAGTCAGATCGCTTAGATATTAAGCACACGTCACTACGTGTGTACCCCCCTTTAGGGTCTTAACTGTACACTAACTTGTTAAGTGTGTCTGCCTGCCCTGTAAGGTGGGTACACACGGAGAGATCCGTGCTTAAATTCTAAGTAATCTGACTAGATTGCTTAGAAGTTAAGCATGGATCTCCCAGTGTGTATGCCCCACAGCAGTAGTGATGCGCGGCCCCGCACGTCGCGATCGCCGGTGCTAGATTGGCCTGCATGAACAGTCTAGTAGGTCGCTCATTTCACCGCTGGGTGGAATGAGCGCCCCCCCGGCACCCGCCTCGCTCAGCACACATCGCGCTGTGTGCTGAGTGGGGGAGAGATGTGTGCTGAGCGGTCACTGATAGATCACTCAGCACACATTTCTCCCCGTGTGTACGGGGCTGTAGTCATCTGTCTTATGTGGTGTAAATCATACCTATTCACATGCTAATGGAGTTCATATAGACTGACTTTCCATGTACAGTATGCATTGCTTCTATAGCTTAGGATGCTCGTGTCTGGGAGCACTGCTATCTGTGTAACAACTCTGTGTACTTTTGCTCAAACAGGTATACTGTAGGTGTTTAATACTAACAAAGCATTTACAGTGTGTGCAGATAAAGAACTTTCTACAGTGGCCAAATACTTGTGTTACTTTATGTACAGCAGCAGCTGTGTTAATAATGATGTTATAACTATTTTACAAGGAACATCCTTTATATACAGTATATGGGGGGTCATTCCGAGTTGTTCGCTCGTTATTTTTTTCTCGCAACGGAGCGATTAGTCGCTAATGCGCATGCGCAATGTCCGCAGTGCGACTGCGGCAAGTAAATTTGCTATGCAGTTAGGATTTTTACTCACGGCATTACGAGGTTTTTTCTTCGTTCTGGTGATCGGAATGTGATTGACAGGAAGTGGGTGTTTCTGGGCAGAAACTGGCCGTTTTATGGGTGTGTGCGAAAAAACGCTACCGTTTCTGGGAAAAACGCGGGAGTGGCTGGAGAAACGGAGGAGTGTCTGGGCGAACGCTGGGTGTGTTTGTGACGTCAAACCAGGAACGACAAGCACTGAACTGATCGCAGATGCCGAGTAAGTCTGGAGCTACTCAGAAACTGCTAAGAAGTGTCTATTCGCAATTCTGCTAATCTTTCGTTCGCAATTTTGATAAGCTAAGATTCACTCCCAGTAGGCGGCGGCTTAGCGTGTGCAAAGCTGCTAAAAGCAGCTTGCTAGCGAACAACTCGGAATGACCCCCATGGTTAGAAAGATAGGTTTCATTGTTGGCAACAGTGAAGCCAGAATCCACATGTGAGAATAATTCCTCATGCAGTTTCTCATTTGTCTTCTTTGTTCTTGTTGCAGTGTCTCGCTGCTTTGTTGGCCCTTATCTGCTATATAGACCTGTTCTACACTGTGTGGAATATGACTCACCATATCCCAGAGCCCCCGGTTCTTCTCATTAGCCCGCTAATAGTTGGAGCTACAATGGTAATGCTGTGTTATATATTTGTCAGTGACAACACTGCACATGATCTATTTTTGTGTGTGTGTGTATATTATTTATATATAGAGTACCAATCAAAAGTTTGGACACACCTTCTCATTCAATGGTTTTTATTTATTTATTTTTATTATTTTCCACATTGTAGATTAATACTGAAGACATCAAAACTATGAAATAACACATTATGTTGTAAACAAAAAAGTGTTAAACAAATCAAAATATGTTTTATATTTTAGATTCCTCAAAGTAGCCCCCTTTTGCTTTGATGACAGCTTTGCACACTCTTGGCATTCTCTCAATCAGCTTCATGAGGTAGTTTCCTGGAATAGTTTTGAATTAACAGGTGTGCCTTGTCAAGAGTCAATCTGTGGAATTTACTTGCCTTCTTAATGTGTTTGAGACCATCAGTTGTGTTGTGCAGAGGTAGGGTTAGTACACAGTGGACACCCCTATTTGACTACTGTTGTAATCCATATTATGGCACAAACCACTCAACTCAGCAAAGAGAAACGACAGTCTATCATTACTTTAAGACATGAAGGTCAGTCGATACAGAAAATTTCAAGAACTTTGAATGTATCCTCAAGTGCAGTTGCAAAAACCATCAAACGCTATGATGAAATTGGCTCTCATGAGGACCGCCCCAGGAGAGGGATAAGTTCATTAGAGTTACCAGCCTCTGAAACCGCTGCTTAACAGCACCTCAGATTAGAGCCCACATAAATTCTTCACAGAGTTCAAGTAGCAGACAAATCTCAAAATCAACTGTTCAGAGGAGACTGTGTGAATCAGGCCTTCATGGTTGAATTGCTGCGAAGAAGCCACTACTGAGGATCAACAAGAAGAAGAAGAGAATTGTTTGGACCAAGAAACACAAGGAATGGACATTAGACCAGTGGAAATCTGTACTTTGGTCTGATGAGTCCAAATTTTAGATTTTTGGTTCCAACCGCCGTGTCTTTGTGAAATGCAGAGAAGGGGAGCGGATGGTTTCTGCATGTGTGGTTCCACTGTGAAGCATGGAGGAGGAGGTGTGGGGGTGCTTTGCTGGTGACACTGTTGGTGATTTATTCAAAATTCAAGGCACACTTAAACAGCATGGCTACCACAGCATTCTGCAATGCCATGCCATCCCATCTGGTTTGCGCTTACTGGCACCATCATTTGTTTCTCTGACGTCCTAGTGGATGCTGAGAACTCCGTAAGGACCATGGGGAATAGACGGGCTCCGCAGGAGACTGGGCACTCTAAGAAAGAATTAGGACTACTGGTGTGCACTGGCTCCTCCCTCTATGCCCCTCCTCCAGACCTCAGTTAGAATCTGTGCCCGGCTCGAGCTGGTTGCACACTAGGGGCTCTCCTGAGCTTCTAGTAAAGAAAGTATTTATTAGGTTTTTTATTTTCAGTGAGATCTGCTGGCAACAGACTCACTGCTACGAGGGACTTAGGGGAGAGAAGCGAACCTACCTGCTTGCAGCTAGCTTGGGCTTCTAGGCTACTGGACACCATTAGCTCCAGAGGGATCGAACACAGGCCCAGCCTCGGACGTCCGGTCCCGGAGCCGCGCCGCCGTCCCCCTTGCAGAGCCAGAAGCAACAAGAACGTCCTGGAAATCGGCGGCTGAAGACTCCGGTCTCCATTAAGGTAGCGCACAGCACTGCAGCTGTGCGCCATTGCTCCCTATGCACACCACATACTCCGGTCACTGATGGGTGCAGGGCGCTGGGGGGGGTCGCCCTGGGCTGCAATTAGAGTACCTTAAATTGGCAAAACAACATATAATATAGTCTAATAAACTATATATGTGTAAAAATCCCCTGCCATAATATTAATAAAAGAGCGGGAGAAGCCCGCCGAAAAAGGGGCGGAGCTATCTCCCTCAGCACACTGGCGCCATTTCCTCTTCACAGCTCCGCTGGAAGACAGCTCCCCAGGCTCTCCCCTGCAGTTTCCAGGCTCAAAGGGTAAAAAAGAGAGGGGGGGGGGCACTAAATTTAGGCGCATAAACTGTATGTATAGCTGCTATAGGGAAAATCACTTTGGGTAGTGTAAATCCCTGTTTATATAGCGCTGTGGTGTGTGCTGGCATACTCTCTCTCTGTCTCCCCAAAGTACTTTGTGGGGTCCTGTCCTCGGTCAGAGCATTCCCTGTGTGTGTGTGGTGTGTCGGTACGGCTGTGTCGACATGTTTGATGAGGAGGCTTATGTGGAGGCGGAGCAGGTGCCGATAAATGTGATGTCACCCCCTGCGGGGTCGACACCAGAGTGGATGGATATGTGGAAGGTTTTACACGACAGTGTCAACTCCTTCTCAGCCAGTGCCTGCCCAGGCGTCTCAAATGCCATCAGGGGCTCAAAAACGCCCGCTACCTCAGATGGCAGACACTGATGTCGACACGGAGTCTGACTCCAGTGTCGACGACGACGAGACTAATGTACATTCCACTAGGGCCATCCGTTGCATGATTACGGCAATGAAAAATGTGTTGCACATTTCTGACATTAACCCAGGTACCACTAAAAAGGGTATTATGTTTGGGGAGAAAAAGCAACCAGTGGTTTTTCCCCCATCAGATGAGTTGAATGAAGTGTGTGAAGAAGCGTGGGCTTCCCCTGATAAAAAAAACTAGTGATTTCTAAAATGTTACTGATGGCGTACCCTTTCCCGCCAGAGGACAGGGTACGTTGAGAGACATCCCCGAGGGTGGATAAAGCGCTCACACGCTTGTCAAAAAAGGTGGCACTACCGTCTCAGGATACGGCCGCCTTAAAGGAGCCTGCGGATAGAAAGCAGGAGGCTATCCTGAAGTCTGTATATACACACTCAGGTACTATACTGAGACCTGCTATTGCTTCAGCATGGATGTGCAGTGCTGCAGCAGCGTGGTCTGATTCCCTGTCTGATAACATTGATTCCCTGGACAGGGACACTTTATTGCTAACCATAGAGCATATTAAAGACGTAGTCTTATATATGAGAGATGCACAGAGAGATATTTGCCGGCTGGCATCTAGAATTAATGCAATGTCCATTTCTGCCAGGAGAGTATTATGGACTCGGCAGTGGACAGGTGATGTGGATTCTAAAAGGCACATGGAGGTTTTGCTTTACAAGGGTGAGGAATTGTTTGGGGATGGTCTCTCGGACCTCGTTTCCACAGCAACAGCTGGGAAGTCGACATTTTTACCTCAGGTTCCCTCACAGCCTAAGAAAGCACCGTATTATCAGGTACAGTCCTTTCGGCCCCAGAAAGGCAAGCGGGTTAAAGGCGCGTCCTTTCTGCCCAGAGGCAGGGGTAGAGGGAAAAAGCTGCACCATACAACCAGTTCCCAAGAACAAAAATCCTCCCCTGCTTCCACTAGATCCACCGCATGACGCTGGGGCGGGTGCGGTGGGGGCCCGTCTCCGGAACTTCAGCGACCAGTGGGTTCGCTCACAGGTGGATCCCTGGGTTCTACAAGTGGTTTCTCAGGGATACAAGCTGGAATTCGAGACGTCTCCCTCTCGCCGTTACCTCAAATCAGCCTTTCCAGCTACTCCCCCGGACAGGGAGGTAGTGCTGGCGGTAATTCACAAGCTGTACCTCCAGCAGGTGATAATAAAAGTTCCCCTCCTTCAACAGGGACGGGGTTACTATTCCACAATGTTTGTGGTACCGAAACCAGACGGTTCGGTGAGACCCATTCTAAATTTGAAATCCTTGAACACTTATGTAAGGAGGTTCAAGTTCAAAATGGAATCGCTCAGGGCGGTTATTGCAAGCCTGGAAGAAGGGGATTACATGGTATCACTGGACATCAAGGATGCTTACCTGCATGTCCCCATTTACCCACCTCACCAGGTTACCTCCGTTTTGTGGTACAAGACTGCCATTACCAATTCCAGACGTTGCCGTTTGGTCTGTCCACGGCACCGAGGGTATTTACCAAGGTAATGGCCGAAATGATGAGAAGGGAGTTATAATTATCCCATACTTGGACGATCTCCTTATAAAGGCGAGGTCCAGGGAGCAGTTGTTGGTCGGAGTAGCACTATCTCAGGAAGTGCTACAACAGCACGGCTGAATTCTGAATATTCCAAAGTCGCAGCTGGTTCCTACGACGCGTCTGCTGTTCCTGGGTATGATTCTGGACACAGAACAGAAGAAGGTGTTTCTCCCGGAGGAGAAGGCCAAGGAGTTGTCATCTCTGGTCAGAGACCTCTTGAAACCAAAACAGGTGTCGGTGCATCACTGCACGTGAGTCCTGGGAAAGATGGTAGCTTCTTACGAGGCAATTCCATTCGGCAGGTTCCATGCAAGGATCTTTCAGTGGGATCTGTTAGACAAGTGGTCCGGATCGCATCTTCAGATGCATCGGCTGATCACCCTGTCCCCGAGGGCAAGGGTGTCTCTGCTGTGGTGGCTGCAGAGTGCTCATCTTCTAGAGGGCCGCAGATTTGGCATACAGGACTGGGTCCTGGTGACCACGGATGCAAGCCTCCGAGGTTGGGGGGCAGTCACTCAGGGAAGAAACTTCCAAGGACAATGGTCGAGTCAGGAGGCTTCCCTACACATAAATATTCTGGAACTAAGGGCCATTTACAATGCCCTAAGTCAGGCAAGACCCCTGTTTCAAAACCAGCCGGTGCTGATTCAGTCAGACAACATCACGGCGGTCGCCCATGTAAACCGACAGGGCGGCACAAGAAGCAGGATGGCGATGGCAGAAGCCACAAGGATTCTCCGATGGGCGGAAAATCACGTGATATCACTGTCAGCAGTGTTCATTCAGGGAGTGGACAACTGGGAAGCAGACTTCCTCAGCAGGCACGACCTCCACCCGGGAGAGTGGGGACTTCATCCAGAAGTCTTCCAACTGATTGTAAATCGTTGGGAAAGGCCACAGGTGGATATGATGGCGTCCCGCCTCAACAAAAAGTTAAAAAGATATTTCGCCAGGTCAAGGGACCCTCAGGCAATAGCTGTGGACGCTCTAGTGACACCGTGGGTGTACCAGTCGGTTTATGTGTTCCCTCCTCTTCCCCTCATACCAAAGGTGCTGAGGATAATAAGAAAGAGAGGAGTAAGAACTATATTCATCGTTCCGGATTGGCCAAGAAGGACTTGGTACCCGGAACTACAAGAAATGATCTCAGAGGACCCTTGGCCTCTGCCTCTCAGACAGGACCTGCTACAGCAGGGGCCCTGTCTGTTCCAAGACTTACCGCGGCTGCGTTTGTTGGCATGGCGGTTGAACGCCGGATCCTGATGGAAAAGGGCATTCCGGTTGAAGTCATTCCTACGCTGATAAAAGCTAGGAAAGATGTGACAGCAAAACATTATCACCGCATATGGCGAAAATATGTTGCTTGGTGTGAGGCTATGAAGGTCCCCACAGAAGAATTTCAGCTGGGTCGATTTCTGCACTTCCTACAGTCAGGAGTGACTATGGGCCTAAAATTGGGATCCATTAAAGTCCAGATTTCGGCCCTGTCTATTTTCTTTAAAAAAGAACTGGCTTCACTGCCTGAAGTTCAGACGTTTGTTAAGGGAGTGCTGCATATTCAGCCCCCTTTTGTGCCCCCAGTGGCACCTTGGGATCTCAACGTTGTGTTGGTTTTCCTAAAATCACATTGGTTTGAGCCACTTCAGACCGTGGAATTAAAATATCTCACGTGGAAAGTGGTCATGCTTTTGGCCTTGGCTTCGGCTAGGCGGGTGTCAGAATTGGCGACTTTGTCCTGTAAAAGCCCCTATCTGATCTTCCATATGGACAGAGCAGAATTGAGGACTCGTTCCCAATTCCTCCCTAAGGTGGTATCAGCGTTTCATTTGAACCAACCTATTGTGGTGCCTGCGGCTACTCGGGACTTGGAGGCTTCCAAGTTGCTGGACGTAGTCCGGGCCCTGAAAATCTATGTTTCCAGGACGGCTAGAGTCAGAAAGACTGACTCGCTGTTTATCCTGCATGCACCCAACAAGCTGGGTGCTCCTGCTTCTAAGCAGACTATTGCTCGCTGGATCTGCTCCACGATTCAACTTGCACATTCTGCGGCTGGACTGCCGCATCCTAAATCGGTAAAAGCCCATTCCACGAGGAAGGTGGGCTCTTCTTGGGCGGCTGCCCGAGGGGTCTCGGCTTTACAACTTTGCCGAGCTGCTACCTGGTCGGGATCAAACACGTTTGCAAAATTGTACAAGTTTGATACCCTGGCTGAGGAGGACCTTGAGTTTGCTCATTCGGTGCTGCAGAGTCATCCGCACTCTCCCGCCCGTTTGGGAGCTTTGGTATAATCCCCATGGTCCTTACGGAGTTCCCAGCATCCACTAGGACGTCAGAGAAAATAAGAATTTACTCACCGGTAATTCTATTTCTCGTAGTCCGTAGTGGATGCTGGGCGCCCATCCCAAGTGCGGATTGTCTGCAATACTTGTATATAGTTATTGCCTAACTAAAGGGTTATTGTTATGAGCCATCTGTTTAGTGAGGCTCAGTTGTTATTCATACTGTTAACTGGGTATGGTTATCACAAGTTGTACAGTGTGATTGGTGTGGCTGGTCTTACCCTGGATTCCAAATCCTTTCCTTGTTGTGTCAGCTCTTCCGGGCACAGTTTCCCTAACTGAGGTCTGGAGGAGGGGCATAGAGGGAGGAGCCAGTGCACACCAGTAGTCCTAATTCTTTCTTAGAGTGCCCAGTCTCCTGCGGAGCCCGTCTATTCCCCATGGTCCTTACGGAGTTCCCAGCATCCACTACGGACTACGAGAAATAGAATTACCGGTGAGTAAATTCTTATTTTTTCAACAAGACAATGTCCCCAAACACACCTCCAGGCTATGTAATGGCTACTTGACCAAGAAGGAAAGTGATGGAGTGCTGCATCAGATGACCTGGCCTCCACAATCACCCGACCTAAACCCAATTGAGATGGTTTGGGATGAGTTGGACTGCAGAGTGAAGGAAACGCAGCCAACAAGTGCTCAGCACCTCTGGGAACTTCTTCAAGACTGTTGGAAAACCATTCCAGAAGACTACCTCATGAAGCTTATTGAGAGAATGCCAAGAGTGTGCAAAGCTGTCATCAAAGCAAAAGGGGGCTACTTTGAGGAATCTAAAATATAAAACATATTTTGATTTGTTTAACACTTTTTTGTTTATAACATAATTCCATATGTGTTCTCTCATAGTTTTGGTGTCTTCAGTATTAATCTACAATGTAGGAAATAATAAAAATAAATAAATAAAAACCATTGAATGAGAAGGTGTGTCCAAGCTTTTGACTGGTACTGTATATTATACTATTAAAATAATGACAATATTGTTTTTGTATTTCCAGTGGCAATGTTTGTATTATGTTTCTTAATATTGATGGATGCTTATTCTAATTTCCTGCACTATACCAGTTTCTAGCAAACCCGTCTTTACATTGTACTGATCAATTTCTTTACAAACACTGGTACATCACTAAGTTACCTGCAGGCAAATAGATTTTAGGTTAGGCTTACCATACTATCCCTAAATCGGGACACTAATGAATTACACAGGTTCTCTAGCTGCTTAAAATGAGGGGAAATGCAGATTTGTAGTCAGCCAGCGACAGAACCTGTGTAATTCATTAGTGTCCCGGTTTAAAGGGATAGTATGGTAAGCCCGTTTCAGGGGTCTCGAGATGAGCCCTGCTAAATTGTGTGCCTATTAAGCACTGGATTGCAAATCTAGATTAGTAGAATTTAAAATATAGTGGGATTGCTAGTCATAAATGGGTGAATTTACTTAGAAAATCCCATAAGGGCATGAACAACCACACCGCATCTGTATGAACACTTATTTATATAACGCTAACATATTACACAAGCACGTCCATGGTTACTCACATCTGCCGCTGCTGCAGTGGAGCTTTGTGGTAAAAGCATCTTCTTGTCCAGTCATAGTTTGATAGTCTATCAGTCTTTACATTTTTAACTTCACCATCAGCATTTCTCCATGAGACTAATCTATTTTATTTAGCTCTTTTTATGACAGCTGATGGATGACTTTCAAGGCCACCAAATTAGGAGTTAGCTGCCATTAATATTTGTTGTGAGGTGTTCTTAACATTGCCGGGTTCTTTAGCCTATAGATTTCAGATGTAGGCATAACCAACTTCCTTCCTGCTCAACATACAGTATGTGGCTAAGTAAGACTATAAGTAAAGCAATTGGATAGCTTTTGTCATAAATCTGAGCAATATTTTCTTTTAATTTTTTTTTTTCTTTCTTGATTGTCAGCTTCTTGTGACATGTCTTATCCAATACGAGAGGGTTAAAGGTGTCCGTTCTTCTGTTCTCCTGCTGATATTCTGGCTGCTAACTTTAATATGTGGCACCTTCCAGTTGCGAACTAAAATCACTGAAAGCCTTTCTCATGTAAGTGTGAACGATGAATCATTCATTTCAGTGTCAGGCTGGAGTATATATTATTTTCAGTGGGGCTTTACAAAAATGATTTGTTAATAACCTGAAATTCATTCTGGTCAAGTTGTTAGCCATAACGTGTTGACATGAAGCAATCTAAAGTTGTTCTTAAACCATCTCACCTTCTTGTGTTTTCATTTCTGTTTTTTCTAGGCCACAGTGATTGACAAACTGCGCTTCACACTGTTCATGCTCTACTTCATACTGGTGCTGTTCCAGTTCGTTTTGGCCTTCTTCAACGATCAGCCTCCATTTTTCTCCCTTGTAAAGAATGAGTCCGTATGTAACATTTTTACCTTTATACCACTTTCCTCTGGTATTGTTGCTTATTCATTTTGGAGGAGTTTCAGCATGACACGCAATGTTGCTGAAATCGCTGTGGAGCGATTTCAGAATGCAGTTTAATATCTGGTGGGGGGCGTTGACGGGGTGTTGACGCACCGTTTGGGGATCGCGGTCCGAACAACACAGGCGTGTGTGGACACTTTGCGGGGCTACCCGCCATCTACCTGCCGCGACCCAAAACATGCTGGTAGCTACCCTTATCATGGGAGTGCTTTGCAGACTTGCCCTGTGCTGGGTGTCCCCCCGCATGCTAGCGAAAAGAGTTGTAGTTTTGATACTTTTAGCAAAACTACAACTCATGCTGAATCAGCCCCTTTGTGCAGTGTCATCCTGTATAACTATCCTGCCTTTCTGCTCCTCAGTGGAAGGAATACATCTCTGAGAATCCTCCGCATAAATGTACAGTATATACTGACTCAATGGACTCCATCCAATTACCTGCGACGGGGGCAGGTTGCCTTTGTATCAGCGTGTAAAGGGCACTGCGATTCGCAACCCTTGTGGCCTCGTGGATTTCAATACACAGTCCTATGGGGCTGCAAACAAAAATCGGTGAGTCCAGCTGTACTGTAAGTGCAGCAAACAGCTGCACTTGTGCCCCGATTTAAGGGGTAGTTCAGAACTGATCGTAGATGTGCTAAATGTAGCACATTTACAATCCATTTCTCTGACGTGCGGGGGGACACCAGCACATGGCTAGTCCACCCCGCATGTGAGGCCCTACCCGCAAGGGTACGCAATGCGTTTGCACTCGGCAAGTAGCTCCCTGCCTGCGCAGCCTTGCTGCGCTGGCAGGCGGCTACCCGCCACGTCCCGTGTCGCAGCGGCCCGCAATGGTCCGGACATGCCTGCATTGTCCGGACCGCTCCCCGCCAACGGCGTTCTAACACCATTGACACGCCTCCTCATGCCCCCTGACCGCCTCTGCCTGTCAATCAGGCAGAGGCGATCGCAGCCCTGAGATGCTGTTAGCGAGCGCACTCCACAAGAGGATTCAGACTTTGCAGCAGCGATCCAGTCTGAGTTACCTCCTTAGTCGCTAGAAATTGATTGAGCCCACACCGTGCATGTAAACTACAAATGTATTACCACAAATACAAAGCTCTGCAAGGATAGCGCAGTCACATTGCAATTTGTTTTCCCTCTCCCAGAATCCATGCCCTGTGTCAAGTGCGTCTTTCCTTTCCCAAGTCACATTCAGCTGGTTTACAACGTAAGTAATATCAAACAAATAGATTGCATAGAATTAAGGATTTGATTAATTCATCTGATGCTTTTCCTATTTTTTATTATTATTATTATTATTATTATTAACTGTTACCTACAGATGTGTCCTCACAAATCTAGCCTCAATACGCTGAGCAGTGGGAAATGCCTGGTGCAGTAAGCCACCAGGTCCCTTGCAACTCTGCTATCATCAAGTGTCTTTTTTTTTTTTTTTTTTGCAGAGTATGCTTCTACCACTTAACTGACGATTTTTCACTTCAAAAGTGTTAACAACATTGTTTTTTAAAATTTATTTTATTTAATAAAGTTGAAAAGTATTTTTTTAAATATTTAAACATTATATTATGCACATCTGCAGAATGGATCTCCTCATCAAAAACGAGGGGACAGGGTGGGATGGCGCAGTTGCATGAAATCTGACCATGCCAGTTAAGTGTTTAAGGTGCCCACACACTTAGCGATATAGTAAACTATATCGCTCATTTTCCCCCTCCTGAGCGATATAGTTTACTCTGTCGTTCAGTGTGTACGCAGCCGACATTGAGCGATGTGCAGCCCTGCAGGTCGTTCATGACCATCTGTCTCGGCCATGCCTGCAGCTCAATTTGGACTCATCATTCAAAGCTGCATGCTCTGGCTTACCACGTCATGACGTCACTGTGTGATATCGCACAGTATGTATGCCAACCGTCGGGCGGCCCGGCCCGGGAAACACTAGGCAGTGTCTCTCACGAGCACATCTCCTAGTGTGCACCCACCTTTAGCCGCAACACTTGTATTTTGTATGCGACTGAGTCTGTATACAGGGCCTAATTCAGTCCTGATCGCAGCAGCAAATTTATTAGCTAAAGGGCAAAACCATGTGCACTGCAGGGGGAGGGCAGATATACTGTAACATTTGCAGAGAGAGTTAGATTTGGGTGGTTATATTGTTTCTGTGCAGGGTAAATACTGCCTGCTTTATTTTTATTCTGCAATTTAGATTTCAGTTTGAACACACCCCACCCAAATCTAACTCTCTCTGCACTTTATATCTGCCCCCCTGCAGTGCACATGGTTTTGCCCATTAGCTATCAAATTTGCTGCTGCAATCAGATATGAATTAGGAACAAAGGGTGCAGGTGCACCATACACCATTAAAATTATTACAACCATAATATAATATTTGAGGTTCTTGGCATATATTGGCCAGTATATGAGCCTGCCCACCTGCTTCACGGTGACCTCATCGGACAGGTCCCTAACACTATAGGGGTTCACCTCCGGGACGCAGAGCACCCCCAGACCACCCCAGCTAAACCACCCCAGGGCATCACACAGAAAAAGGATAGGAGTGAAAGATCAGTGTTAAGCAAATGAAAGAGGCTGCTGAATGTAAAAGAAAAGAAGAGGACAGCAGTAAAGTGTCAGAGTGTTAGAATGTGAGGTTTAGCTGAGCAGTGTTATAAGTGTAAAAAAAATGTGAAAAAAGCTACATAAATATAAAACAAACACAGTGTGATATAAGTGTAAATGTAAGGTGGTGATGCCCCAAGGTGGCCCAGCCAGAGCAATATAGGGAGCCCCACGCCCCAAAAGCTCACCCCCAAACTGACTGTATATAATTAAAAGGATCATACCTATGTCTTTTGTGCAGTCAGAATGTGCTGGTTCCCTGGTTAAAAGCCTGAGAGGCAGTGGGTGGGGTGCTAATCCAGAGATGAGGGCTGTCCCAATCCCTCAGGTGTGTATACACACACATAATATAGACTATATGGAAACTGGGCCTGGACTGCACACCCTAGCTTATTATAATGGGATGTGCTACCTTGCTGGGACTAAGTACTGTAATACTACAACATAGGAACAAAGGGTGCAGGTGCACCATACACCATTAAAATTATTATAACCATAATATAATATTTGAGGTTCTTGGCATATATTGGCCAGTATATGAGCAGGTCCCTAACACTATAGGGTTTCACCTCCGGGACGCAGAGCACCCCCAGACTACCCCAGCTAAACCACCCCAGGGCATCACACAGAATATATCTGCCCCCCTGCAGTGCACATGGTTTTGCCCATTAGCTATCAAATTTGCTGCTGCAATCAGATATGAATTAGGCCCACAGAGCGCAATGGAACTGGTACTGTATTGGAAAAAAGGTGTGGTTGCTTCATTGTAGCACTTCGTATACATAATTGATCAGCACAATCTCCTGATGTGTTCTGGTCACATTGCGTTGCGTACTTAGATGCAGTTTCGTTAAAAACACAAAAAGACACCCAACGCTAGCATAGTCTCTTGGGACTTGGCATACCGTGAGGGGCTATTCGGTGCGATTGCAGCAATGATGTATGAGGACACATCTGTATAGATCACATACACTTTCTGTAACACTATGTAAATGTAGAGACTGGGTTACAGACAGCTCACCACAGAATTAAGAATAAACAGTCCTCAAAAGGGAAATATAAAAAGAGTTACTGCATATGTCCCAATCAAAAGTGCAAAACTACTATAGGAATATGTGACAATCTCTCCTAAATTAGTTACGACTTGGAGTGCATACCAGCCACAAATGACCTGGAGAGAATGCCCGGAGATGCCGTTCAAACAACTAATGAGCAAGGTAGTGTTAAACTGTAGACAGTTCCGTGCAGCAAAAAGCATCCACATCAGAAAAGGAATATTTTGTCCCAGAAGGGATGTAGTCTGAATCCCAGCGGCCAGAATACCGATGCCGGGGTCCCAACTACCAGAATGCCAGCAGTGCTGCCACAGCTGGGAATAGAGCCTGTGGCGAGCCAGCGAGCCTTCCAGGGGCTTCGTTGCTCCTTCCTACCTGCCGGCATTCTGGTGGTTGGGATCCCAGCATCTGTATTCTGACCGCCAGGATCCTGTACCCAACCCCCGCCAGCTCAGACAGGTCTGCCCGGGAGCATAGCTGTTAGCACCAATTTGAAGCCTTCAACACCGCTGTCTTTAATCCACAACCATAGTTCAATCATCTTTTCGGCTGATTAAGTTATCTGTGGTAGAAACCTTGACAGCTGCAGACGAGACTCCTGTTTCTTGAGGAGAGCGATTCAGAAAATTACGGAATTGTCATATTTACATTTTCGCTTCTGAGTTTCATTTTGTCATCTGGAGATGGGGAAAGAAGCTGAAGCATACCACAGTAGGGAGGAGAGGAACAGCGGAGTTCACTGCTCCTACTCCTTCTACAATGCCCTTTATTTCCTCCATAGACCCACATTGGATCTGATTAAACGTTAAGAGCAAATATATCGATCGGTTGCAAAATTCCCATCTGGAAAATCCATGTTGTGCTGGAGGGGATGTAAAAGGCCCAACCTAATTTAGAGCTGTGAAGGGTATGTGTCCAATACCGACTATATAGTGGAGTGTAAAAGTAGAGCTGGCCAGTATACGAGTGTGTGGAGCACCAAGTGTTTGCTTTGTTTACACAGAATGTTTGCATTTCTCTAACTTCCTAGTGGATACTGGGATGACATTAGTACCATGGGGTATAGATCAGGTCCATTGGAGAAATCATTAGTGTGTGCTGGCCCCTCCACCAGCCAAGAAGCTGGGTGCATTCCTCTGGAGCTCCAGAGAGTTTTTTTCAAAACTTTTATTTAGTTTGTTATTTTCAGGCAGCACTGGTTGGCAACCAGTCTGCCACGTCGTGGGACTTATGGGGGGCGGGGGGACTAAACCAACCTCCGATAGGTTAAAATATTCGTATCCCCGCTGACAGGACACTTAGTTCCTGAGGCGCTGTTTCACATACCCCCAGGATGTGTGCACACGCCGGCAGCATGCCGCCACCCCTAACAGATGCTGAAGTAGACGCGGTGCGGTGAGTGATGACACCGGGGTCCCGGTTAGCGGGTTCCCGATGACAAGTGGCGGCATTAGGGTGCGGCGGTTACCTGGCTGCGAGCTGCGGTGCCCGCTGCAGACCCCAGACTGGCACTGTGGTAAAGGGGGTTATTAAACTTCTTTTCTCTAACGTCCTAGTGGATGCTGGGAACTCCGAAAGGACCATGGGGAATAGCGGGCTCCGAAGGAGGCTGGGCACTCTAGAAAGATTTAGGACTACCTGGTGTGCACTGGCTCCTCCCACTATGACCCTCCTCCAAGCCTCAGTTAGATTTTGTGCCCGGCCGAGGTTGGATGCACACTAGGGGCTCTCCTGAGCTCTTAGAAGAAAGATAGTCTTAGGTTTATTATTTTCAGTGAGACCTGCTGGCAACAGGCTCACTGCAGCGAGGGACTAAGGGGAGAAGAAGCGAACTCGCCTGCTTGCAGCCGGATTGGGCTTCTTAGGCTACTGGACACCATTCGCTCCAGAGGGATCGACCGCAGGCCCAGTCTTGATGTTCGGTCCCGGAGCTGCGCCGCCGTCCCCCTTACAGAGCCAGAAGCAAGAAGATGGTCCGGAAAATCGGCGGCATGAAGACATCAGTCTTCACCAAGGTAGCGCACAGCACTGCAGCTGTGCGCCATTGCTCCTCTCACACTTCACACTCCGGTCACTGAGGGTGCAGGGCGCTGGGGGGGGGCGCCCTGAGGCAGCAATAAAAACACCTTGGCTGGCAAAAATACCTCAATATATAGCCCCAGGGGCTATATATGAGGTAAATACCCCTGCCAGATTCCATAAAAAAGCGGGAGAATAGGCCGCGGAAAAGGGGCGGAGCTATCTCCCTCAGCACACTGGGCGCCATTTTCCCTCACAGTTCCGCTGGAAGGAAGCTCCCTGGCTCTCCCCTGCAGACTACTCTACAGAAAAGGGTAAAAAAGAGAGAGGGGGGGCATTTAATTTGGCGCAGTATATAGTTATATTAAAAAGCAGCTATAAGGGACATAACTCAGTTAGTCCCTGCCTTATATAGCGCTCTGGTGTGTGCTGGCATACTCTCACTCTGTCCCCCCAAAGGGCTATTGTGGGTCCTGTCCTCTATATAGAGCATTCCCTGTGTGTGTGGAGTGTGTCGGTACGGCTGTGTCGACATGTTTGATGAGGATAATGAGGTGGAGGCGGAGCAGATGCCTTTAGAAGGGATGTCACCCCCTGGGGGGCAGACACCTGAGTGGATGTGCTTATGGAAAGAAATGAGTGCACGTATAGACTCATTACATAAGAAAGTTGCCGACATGCCGACTGCGGGACAGCCGAGTTCTCAGCTCGTGCCTGTCCAGGTGTCTCAAAAGTCATCAGGGGCTCTGAAACGCCCGCTATCTCAGATGGCACAAGTAGATGTCGACACGGATACTGACACCAGTGTCGACGACGATGAGTCAAATTTAATGCCCATTAAGGCCATTCACTGCATGATTGAGGCAATGAAAGAGGTATTAAATATCTCTGATTTACATCCAGGTACCACAAAAAAGGGTATTATGTTTGGGGAGAAAAAACTACCTGTAGTTTTTCCCCCGTCAGATGAATTAAATGAAGTGTGTGAAGAAGCGTGGGCTTCCCCTGATAAGAAATTGGTAATTCCTAAGAAGGTACTAATGGCGTTCCCTTTCCCGCCAGAGGATAGGTTACGTTGGGAAACACCTCCTAGGGTGGATAAAGCGCTCACACGTTTGTCTAAAAAGGTGGCACTACCGTCTCAGGATACGGCCGCCCTTAAGGAACCTGCTGATAGAAAGCAGGAGGCGATCCTGAAGTCTGTATATACACACTCAGGCATTATACTTAGACCAGCTATTGCGTCAGCATGGATGTGCAGTGCTGCCGCTGCGTGGTCGGATAAACTGTCAGAAAATATTGACACACTAGACAGAGACACGATTCTGCTAACAATTGACCATATCAAAGACTCAGTCTTATATATGAGAGATGCACAGAGGGAAGTCTGCCGGCTTGCATCTAAAATAAGTGCATTGTCCATCTCTGCTAGGAGATGCTTATGGACTCGCCAGTGGACTGGAGATGCAGATTCCAAAAGGCACATGGAAGTTTTGCCTTATAAGGGGGAGGAATTATTTGGGGATGGTCTCTCCGACCTAGTTTCCACAGCAACGTCTGGGAAGTCAGCATTTTTACCCCATGTCCCCTCACAGCCTAAGAAGGCGCCATTTTATCAGGTTCAGTCCTTTCGGACCCAGAAAAACAAGCGGGGAAAAGGAGGGTCTTTTCTCTCTAGAGGCAGAGGTAGGGGAAAAAGGCTGCAACAAACAGCAGGTTCCCAGGAGCAAAAGTCCTCCCCCGCTTCCTCTTCCAAGTCCGCCGCATGACGGTGGGGCTCCACAGGCGGAGCCAGGTACGGTGGGGGCCCGCCTCATGAATTTCAGCGATCAGTGGGCTCGCTCACAGGTGGATCCCTGGATCCTTCAAATAGTATCTCAGGGGTACAAGCTGGAATTAGAGGCAGCTCCACCCCACCGGTTCCTAAAATCTGCCTTGCCGATTGCTCCCTCAGGCAGGGAGGCGGTGCTAGCTGCGATTCACAAGCTGTATTCCCAGCAGGTGATAATCAAGGTACCCCTACTTCAACAAGGCCGGGGTTACTATTCCACACTATTTGTGGTGCCGAAACCGGACGGTTCGGTGAGACCCATTTTAAATTTGAAATCCTTGAACACATACATAAAAAAATTCAAGTTCAAGATGGAATCGCTCAGGGCGGTTATTGCAAGCCTGGAGGAGGGGGATTACATGGTATCCCTGGACATCAAGGATGCTTACCTGCATGTCCCCATTTACCATCCTCACCAGGAGTACCTCAGATTTGTGGTACAGGATTGCCATTACCAATTCCAGACGCTGCCGTTTGGACTCTCCACGGCACTGAGGGTATTTACCAAGGTTATGGCGGAAATGATGATACTCCTTCGAAAAAAGGGAGTTTTAATTATCCCATACTTGGACGATCTCCTAATAAAGGCACGATCTAAGGAACAGTTGTTAGTGGGAGTGGCACTATCTCAGGAAGTGCTGCGCCAGCACGGCTGGATTCTGAATATCCCAAAGTCACAGCTGGTCCCGACGACACGTCTAATGTTCCTGGGTATGATTCTGGACACAGTCCAGAAAAAAGTGTTTCTCCCGGAGGAGAAAGCCAGGGAGTTGTCTTCTCTAGTCAGAGACCTCCTAAAACCAAAACAGGTATCGGTGCATCACTGCACGCGGGTCCTGGGAAAGATGGTAGCTTCTTACGAAGCAATTCCATTCGGCAGATTCCATGCCAGGATTTTTCAGTGGGACCTGTTGGACAAGTGGTCCGGATCGCATCTTCAGATGCATCGCTTGATAACCCTGTCCCCAAGAACCAGGGTGTCTCTTCTGTGGTGGCTGCAGAGTGCTCATCTTTTGGAGGGCCACAGATTCGGCATACAGGACTGGGTCCTGGTGACCACGGATGCCAGCCTACGAGGCTGGGGGGCAGTCACAAAGGGAAGAAACTTCCAAGGACTATGGTCAAGTCAGGAGACTTCCCTTCACATAAATATTCTGGAACTAAGGGCCATTTACAATGCCCTAAGTCAAGCAAAATCCCTGCTCCTACACCAGCCGGTGCTGATCCAGTCAGACAACATCACGGCAGTCGCCCATGTGAATCGACAGGGCGGCACAAGAAGCAGGATGGCAATGGCAGAAGCCACAAGGATTCTCCGATGGGCGGAAAATCATGTACTAGCACTGTCAGCAGTGTTCATCCCGGGAGTGGACAACTGGGAAGCAGACTTTCTCAGCAGGCACGACCTCCACCCGGGAGAGTAGGGACTTCATCCAGAAGTCTTCCAAATGATTGTAAATCAGTGGGGTCGTCCACAGGTGGACATGATGGCGTCCCGCCTAAACAAAAAACTAGAGAGGTATTGCGCCAGGTCAAGAGACCCTCAGGCGATAGCTGTGGACGCTCTAGTGACACCGTGGGTGTACCAGTCAGTTTATGTGTTCCCTCCTCTACCTCTCATACCAAAGGTATTGAGAATAATAAGAAAGCGAGGTGTAAACACAATTCTCGTGGTTCCGGATTGGCCAAGAAGAGCGTGGTACCCGGAACTTCAAGAGATGATCTCAGAGGACCCGTGGTCTCTGCCGCTCAGACAAGACCTGCTACAGCAGGGGCCCTGTCTGTTCCAAGACTTACCGCGGCTGCGTTTGACGGCATGGCGGTTGAACGCCGGATCCTGAAGGAAAAGGGCATTCCGGAGGAAGTCATTCCTACGCTTATTAAAGCTAGGAAAGAGGTTACAGCAAATCATTATCACCGCATATGGCGGAAGTATGTTGCATGGTGTGAGGCCGAAAAGGCCCCAACAGAGGAATTTCAACTAGGTCGTTTTCTGCATTTCCTGCAAGCAGGAGTTAATATGGGCCTAAAACTAGGCTCCATTAAAGTACAGATCTCGGCTCTGTCGATTTTCTTTCAAAAAGAACTAGCTTCAGTACCTGAAGTTCAGACATTTGTGAAAGGAGTGCTGCATATTCAGCCCCCATTTGTGCCTCCTGTGGCACCTTGGGATCTCAACGTGATGTTGAGTTTCTTAAAATCACATTGGTTTGAGCCACTAAAAACCGTGGATCTGAAATATCTCACGTGGAAAGTGGTCATGTTATTGGCTTTGGCTTCAGCCAGGCGTGTGTCAGAATTGGCGGCTTTATCATGTAAAAGCCCTTATCTGATTTTCCATATGGATAGGGCAGAATTGAGGACTCGTCCCCAATTTCTCCCAAAGGTGGTGTCAGCGTTTCACCTGAACCAGCCTATTGTGGTGCCTGCGGCTACTAGGGACTTGGAGGACTCCAAGTTGCTAGACGTTGTCAGGGCCCTGAAAATATATGTTTCCAGGACGGCTGGAGTCAGAAAATCTGACTCGCTGTTTATCCTGTATGCACCCAACAAGCTGGGTGCTCCTGCTTCTAAGCAGACTATTGCTCGCTGGATTTGTAGTACAATTCAGCTTGCTCATTCTGTGGCAGGCCTGCCACAGCCAAAATCTGTAAATGCCCATTCCACTAGGAAGGTGGGCTCATCTTGGGCGGCTGCCCGAGGGGTCTCGGCTTTACAACTTTGCCGAGCAGCTACTTGGTCAGGGGCAAACACGTTTGCAAAATTCTACAAATTTGATACCCTGGCTGAGGAGGACCTGGAGTTCTCTCATTCGGTGCTGCAGAGTCATCCGCACTCTCCCGCCCGTTTGGGAGCTTCGGTATAATCCCCATGGTCCTTTCGGAGTTCCCAGCATCCACTAGGACGTTAGAGAAAATAAGAATTTACTCACCGGTAATTCTATTTCTCGTAGTCCGTAGTGGATGCTGGGCGCCCATCCCAAGTGCGGTTTATCTGCAATACTTGTACATAGTTATTGTTAACTAAATCGGGTTATTGTTGAGCCATCTGTTGAGAGGCTCAGTTGTTTCATACTGTTAACTGGGATTCATATCACGAGTTGTACGGTGTGATTGGTGTGGCTGGTATGAGTCTTACCCGGGATTCAAAATCCTTCCTTATTGTGTACGCTCGTCCGGGCACAGTGTCCTAACTGAGGCTTGGAGGAGGGTCATAGTGGGAGGAGCCAGTGCACACCAGGTAGTCCTAAATCTTTCTAGAGTGCCCAGCCTCCTTCGGAGCCCGCTATTCCCCATGGTCCTTTCGGAGTTCCCAGCATCCACTACGGACTACGAGAAATAGAATTACCGGTGAGTAAATTCTTATTTTTTGCAAAAAACACCATGTTTATAGCCAGCATAAACTGTGAGGGACCGCGCGCCATTGAGGGGGCGGGGCTTCCCGTAGAGCGGGACCAGAGGCTGAAAGGCACCATTTCCTGCTGACTGCCAGGCTGCATGCTGAAGCTGCTCCTCCACAGACCCCGCTGAATCACCAATTGTAGTTGTACCAGGGGCTTTTATAGAGAGGGGGGAACATATAAGTGCTGGTGACACTGCTGTCATGCTAAATTTATATATATCTCCAGCGGAGTGCTGCTCCGACTGAGGTATTGTGTGCTGGTCCCAATACTCTGTGTCACTCCATACTGGGGTTGTTGTGCTGTTTCACTCTCTGTGTTGTCACTGCACTGTATTTATTCACCTAACTCTGTGTTTTTCTGCAATAAGAATGTCTGGGAAAAAGACTGTGTGTCCCTCATGTAACACTAAGTTTACACCTTCTCTAGGGGGGTCTCTCCTATGTACCCAGTGTTCTCTGCCTTCACAAGGTAGTTGTATGCAGGAACCTGAGTGGTTAGAATCATTCAAAGGTATGATTACTAATATTAATACAGAGTTAGCTACAGCCAGACAGGAAAGGCAGACGTTTAAGCAATCTGTAGATAATTTTCTTGCTTAAGGCTGCTGACCACAGACAGACTCCTCAGCTCCTTCTGTTGGTCCCTCATAAACGCACGCTCCCACTGGTGCTCCAGTCTGATTCTGATTCTGAGTTACCAGAGCTGGATGAGGGAGAGGTAGTCGTGGAAGATGACAATTCTCCTGGTGTTGAGGCTCTAATTTATTCTATTCGAGAAGTCCTCAACATACCGGATAAGGAGACAGAACCAGAAGAGGAATTGTTTTTTTAATGTGAAACCAAAATCCTTTGGTAGCTTTCCTATATCTAGTGTTCACTCTAGGGGACGGGCAGGGCGCGGGTCCGTGAGGGTCACAAGCGCGCGCCAAAAAGGGGCATGGTCATGCAAATAGGGGGCTTGGCCACTTGCATGTAATACAAGTGGGTGGTTCGGTCCACAGACGGGGGCGTGGGTGGCCGGCGTCGTCACTGTTGGGGGTTCTACTGACAACGTGAATGGATGCCGCGCATCTTTACACACTGAGAGGGCAGAAAGCGGGTGGCTATTTTAGCAGGGCACCGCTGAAAGGGCAGGGCGGGTTTTGCCCTTAAAAAATCGGGTAGGGCGCGGCACCCTGCTAAAACAGCCTAGCGTGAACACTATAGATCAAAGGAATTAAACTCCCTTTCTAAAGAGGCGTGGGTCAATCCTAACAAGAAATTCCAAACTCCTAAACGGTTACTAAATTCCTTTCCTTTCTCTAGCATCCATAAGGGATATTGGGGTAAACTAGTACGATGGGGTATAGAGGTGGTCCAAAGGAGCCAGTGCACTTTAATTTCTTCAACTGGGTGTGCTGGCTCCTCCACTCTATGCCCCCTCCCACAGGCAGTTTTAGAAAAAAAGTGCTCTCAGGAGAGGATGCACATCTCTGCAGCTCCAGAGAGTTTTCTTAAATTTCTTTAAAATCTTTTATATTTTTCGGTATGCTGTCTGAGCAACAGCATACATGCTTCGTGGGAGTTAGGAGGGGGGGCGGTCACCGGCCTTTCGAAGTGCAGAGCCGCTTCCCCGTCCTGGGGGACTGTTGTTCAGCGAGGCACTGCACCTTGGTTGTCACAGCTGCAGCACGCCGTACACCCCTAACATTGGTGGTGAGTACGAACCAGGGGTAGTCCCCCAGTTAAAAGTGCGGCTGACCACGGGCGCGGTGTACGGGCACCTCCCGGGGGGTCCCGCTAAGATCCCCCGTGTACAACTGGCATAACAGGGCTTAACTAGCACTTGTGTGATGTTTTAAGCTTAAATGGAGACTTTTGGCAGTATAATATATGTAGTAGCGCCTTCCTCTGCTTACTGCAGCCAAAGACAGCACACACAGCGCTTCCTGATCCTACAGACACGCAGGATATCTGGTACAGGGTGTAGCAAAGGGGGAGAGTCGCTTGTGTACACTATCCTGAGCCTATTTAGGGCAATAATTGTTAGTGTTCACTGTATTATAGAGAGCTGACAGCCTCCCTGGGGCTGTGCAGCTCAGGGTGTGCTGGTGTCCTCTCGACCTCTGTGTCTCCTCTCACATACAGGCTTGCATTATAACTGTCTGTGTGTATATGTATGTCATTGTGCTTACTGTGAAACATGGGTAAACACGAGCTGTGCAGTGTATGTCACACTCACTATATTCTCTCCCTTATCTAATGACTCTGTTTCCTGTGAACAATGCAGTCAATCTTTACAAATCAGTGAGGGGGCTGGGTAAGAGGGTCCAGAGCCCCACTGGTCAGGGTCTCTTAAGACTATGATGTCAGATATGTCATCCCAGCTTACTGCTAATGTGCATAAAACTCAGCTGCTGCAACAAGCTGTTGCAGATTTAGCTGCTAGGGCAGATACACAGCCCCCCTCTCTCATGCAGGTCCCCAGAAGCGTGGTTTACCTGCTATACTCTCTGATACAGATGATAATATACAGGATGATTGGAATGACCCGGATCCCGTTAGTGGGGATCCAGATGCTACTCAGGGTATTGAACCCCTCATTTTAGCTATAAGGGATGTGTTGAAGCTCCCTCTAGAGGACGCTGCATCTCAGCAGTCGTTTTTCTTTGTACAAAACAAGCCTAATGTCACTTTCCCTGATTCTACAGAGTTAGATGATTTATTCAAACAGGCCTGGAAAAATCCAGACACAAAATTCCAAGTGCCCAAAAAGTTTTTGTGCACTTTCCCATTTGCACCTGAAGGTTGAAAATTTTGGGAGGAACCTCCTGGGGTGGATGTCTCTAAAAAGGCAGTGCTACCTGCCCCGGGCTCCTTTACCATGAAGAATCCTCGGGATAGGAGGATTGAGACTACACTAAAATCGATATAAACAGCAGCCGGCATAGCACAAAGACCGGTTATTGCAGGTTGCTGGATGACCCATGCTATTCATTCTTGGGCCATTCAAATTCAGGGGGGCCTGTCGGGGGATATGCCCTTAGTTACTATGGTAACCCTCCTGAAGCACGTGTCGTCTGTGATTCGCTCAAGGAGATGGGGAATATTAATGCTCGGACTTCTGCCATGGCAGTGTTGGTGCGCAGGGCCTTGTGGTTGCATCAGTGGCTTGTGGACGCAGAATCCAAATGTAGTTTGGAATCCCTCCCCTTTTCTGGGGAATGACTTTTTGGGGTCGAATTGGATACCTGGATTTCAAAAGTTACAGCTGGGAAATCCACATTTCTCTTACGTCCTAGAGGATGCTGGGGACTCTGTAAGGACCATGGGGTACAGACGGGCTCCGCAGGAGATAGGGCACCTAAAAAGAACTTGGACTATGGGTGTGCACTGGCTCCTCCCTCTATGCCCCTCCTCCAGACCTCAGTTAGATCTTGTGCCCAGAGGAGAATGGGTGCACTGCAGAGAGCTCTCCAGAGTTTTCTGTTGAAGAAGAATTTTGTTAGGTTTTTATTTTCAGGGAATCCTGTTGGCAACAGGCTCCCTGCATCGTGGGACCGAGGAGAGAGAAGCAGAGCTGGCTTGTCAAGTTGGGCACTGCTTCTAAGGCTACTGGACACCATTAGCTCCAGAGGGAGTCGGAACACAGGTCTCACCTGGGGTTCGTCCCGGAGCCGCGCCGCCGTCCTCCTCACAGATGCCGAAGATAGAAGCCGGATGAGAAGGCAGAAGACATCTTAGGTGGCAGAAGACATCAGATCTTCAGCCATTGCTCCCAGTCACACACACAGAGCAGCACTGAAGGGTGCAGGGCGCAGGGGGGGGCGCCCTGGGCAGCAATAAACCTCACATTTGGGCACATGCAGATTGATTAAGCTGCGGAGGCAGTAAATCTATGATCCCCCGCCATTTTAATAGAAAAATCACTGGGACCGAAGCCCGCCGTCGGGTGGGTGGGGCTTGATCCTCAGCACTAACCAGCGCCATTTTCTCCACAGAAGCTGCATGAGGAAAACGCTGGCTCCCTGGTCTCTCCCCTGCTGAACTTCACAGGCTGGAAAAAAGAGGAGGGGGGCACATTAGCGACGCAGTGAGTGGGAATTGGTATATTATATATAGAAAAGCGCTATCTGGTCATATTTTTTCCAGTGTTTTTAAGCGCTGGTCTGTGCTGGCATACTCTCTCTCTGTCTCTCCTTAGGGATTAACCTATAAGGGGACAAAACCCCAACCAGGCCCTGTGTGTGTGGGGTGTCGGTACGTGCGTGTCGACATGTCTGAGGCGGAAGGCTTCTCCAAGGAGGAGGTGGAGCAAATGAGTGGTGTGTCCCCGTCTGTTGTGCCGACTCAGGAATGGATGGACATGTGGCGTAGGTTGAATGCAAGTGTGGCATCCTTACATAAGAGGCTTGATAAGGCTGAATTAGGGGGGACATCAGGGGGTCAATCCTCGGATTGGACCGACTCACAGGGCCCGTCGGGGTCTCAAAAGTGTCCCTTAACACAAGACACTACTACCGACACGGATTCTGATTTCAGTGTCGACTACGACGAAGTAAAATTGCACCCTAGGGTGACTAAAACCATTCAGTGTATGATTGTGGCAATAAGGGATGTGTTGCATATTGAGGATGAACCCTCGGTCCCCGACACAAGGGTACACATGTTTAAGGAAAAGAAACAGATTATTAACTTTCCCACATCTCATGAATTAAATGAATTCTTTGGAAAAGTTTGGGAGACTCCGGAAAAGAGACCGCAGATCCCCAAAAGAATTTATATGGCATACCCCTTCCCTAAGCAGGACAGGGAGATTTGGGAATCACCCCCGACTGTGGACAAGGCCCTGACGCTCCTGTCCAAGAAAGTGGCGCTACCGTCTCCTGACACAGCGGCCCTTAAGGACCCTGCAGATCGCAGGCAAGAAACTACCTTAAAGTGTATTTATTCTCATACAGGTGCTGTGCTAAGGCCGACAATTGCGTCGGCATGGGTGTGTAGCGCAATTGCAGCTTGGACAGATGAGCTGACAGATCAATTTGATAATATGGATAAGGATACTATATTCTTAACTCTAGCCCATATAAAAGACGCAGTCTTATTTATGAGGGATGCTCAAAGAAACATTGGATTGCTAGCTTCTAGGGCCAATGCCATGTCTATCTCAGCGAGAAGATTCTTATGGACTCGCCAATGGACGGGTGATGCGGATTCAAAAAAACATATGGAAGTACTACCCTATAAGGGTGATGTATTGTTTGGGGATGGGCTGACTGACCTGGTTTCCACAGCTACAGCAGGTAAATCAAATTTTTTACCATATATTCTCCAACAGCAAAAGAAAGTAACACCCTATCAGATGCAGTCCTTTCGGTCGCACAAGTCCAGAAGAGGTCGGGGATCCTCTTTCCTCTCCAGAGGTAAGGGCAGAGGCAAAAGAGCACCTGCTTCGGCAGGTGCCCAGGAACAAAAGTCCTCCCCGGCTGCTCCAAAACCCACAGCATGACGCTGGGGCTCCCCTGAGGGAGTTCGCACCGGTGGGGGCACGTCTTCGACTTTTCAGTCAGGCCTGGGTCAGTTCAGACCTGAATCCCTGGGTGGTGGACATAGTTTCCCAGGGTTACAAATTGGAATTCGAGGAGGTGCCCTGCGCCGATTTTTCAATTCGGCCCTACCAGCTTCCACATCGGAAAGGGATATAGTGTTAGCTGCAATTCAGACGCTGTGTATACAGCAAGTGATAATCAAGGTTCCCCTATACCAGCAGGGAAGAGGTTACTACTCAACCCTATTTGTGGTCCCGAAACCGGACGGTTCGGTCAGACCTATTTTGAATCTGAAATCCCTAAACCTGTACATAAAAAGATTAAAATTCAAAATGGAATCTCTCAGAGCGATAATAGCCAACATGGAGGAAGGGGAGTTTATGGTGTCTCTGGACATAAAGGATGCGTACCTTCATGTCCCCATATATGCCCCCCATCAGGAATACCTGAGATTCGCTGTACAGGATTGTCATTACCAATTTCAGACGTTGCCGTTTGGACTCTCCACGGCCCCGAGGATTTTCACCAAGATAATGGCGGAAATGATGGTGGTCCTGCGCAAGCATGGAGTCACAATTATCCCATACTTGGACGATCTCCTGATAAAAGCGAGATCAAGGGAGAAATTGCTGAGCAGTGTGGCGCTCTCTCTGAGAGTGCTCCAGCAACACAGTTGGATTCTAAATCTACCGAAGTCACAGTTGATTCCGACAACTCGACTACTGTTCCTAGGTATGATACTGGATACGGAACAAATGAAGGTCTTCCTCCCAATAGAGAAAGCCCAGGACATCCAGAACATGGTCAGAGACCTGCTAAAACCGAAAAGGGTGTCAGTTCACCAATGCACTCGAGTTCTGGGAAAAATGGTGGCGGCCTACGAGGCCATTCCCTTCGGAAGGTTCCATGCAAGGACTTTTCAATGGGACCTTCTGGACAAGTGGTCCGGGTCCCATCTGCTCTTACATCGGAAAATAACTCTGTCCCCAGGGGCCAGAGTGTCCCTCCTGTGGTGGTTGCAAAGTGCTCACCTCCTGGAGGGTCGCAGGTTCGGAATTCAGGATTGGATCCTGGTTACCACGGACGCGAGCCTCCGAGGATGGGGAGCGGTCACACAGGGAAAACATTTTCAGGGTCTATGGTCAGACCAGGAGTCCTGTCTACACATCAATGTGTTGGAACTCAGGGCCATTTACAACGGCCTTCGACAAGCGGAGAGTTTTCTTCGAAACCTACCGGTTCTGATTCAATCAGATAATGTCACAGCAGTGGCACATGTGAACCGCCAAGGCGGGACACGAAGCAGAGTCGCGATGGCGGAAGCCACAAGGATCCTTCGCTGGGCGGAAAATCATGTAAGCGCTCTGTCGGCTGCCTTCATTCCGGGAGTGGACAACTGGGAAGCAGTCTTCCTCAGCAGACACGATCTGCATCCAGGAGAGTGGGGACTTCATCAAGAAGTCTTTGCAGACGTAACGCGTCTTTGGGGAACTCCTCAAATAGACATGATGGCGTCACGCCTCAACAAGAAGCTTCGGAGGTATTGTGCCAGGTCTCGGGACCCCCAGGCAGTAGCAGTAGACGCTCTGGTAACACCGTGGGTGTTCAAATCGGTATACGTGTTTCCTCCTCTTCCTCTCATCACAAAAGTGTTGATGATCATAAGACGAAGACGAGTACAGACGATACTCGTTGTCCCAGACTGGCCTCGAAGGGCCTGGTACTCGGATCTACAAGAGATGCTCACAGGAGATCCCTGGCCTCTTCCTCTCAGGGAAGACCTGTTGCAACAGGGGCCCTGTGTATTTCAAGACTTACCGCGGTTGAACGCCGAATCCTAGCGAAAAAGGGGATTCCGGAAGAGGTCATCCCTACTTTAATAAAGGCTAGGAAGGAGGTGACTGTAAAACATTATCACCGTATCTGGCGAAAATATGTGTCTTGGTGTGAGTCCAAGAATACGCCTACGGAAGATTTTCATCTGGGTCGTTTTCTCCACTTCCTACAGACAGGAGTGGATATGGGCCTGAAATTAGGCTCTGTTAAGGTACAGATTTCGGCCCTCTCGATTTTCTTTCAGAAGGAATTGGCTTCTCTTCCAGAAGTCCAGACGTTTGTAAAGGGAGTGCTGCACATCCAGCCCCCTTTTGTGCCTCCAGTGGCACCATGGGACCTGAACGTGGTGTTGCAGTTCTTAAAATCACACTAGTTTGAACCGCTTACCAGGGTTGAGTTTAAATTTCTTACCTGGAAGGTGGTCATGCTGTTGGCCTTGGCATCAGCAAGGCGAGTGTCTTAATTGGCGGCTTTGTCACACAAAAGCCCCTACTTGATTTTTCATGTGGATCGAGCTGAATTGAGGACACGTCCGCAATTTTTGCCTAAGGTGGTTTCTTCATTCCATATGAATCAACCTATTGTGGTGCCTGTGGCTACAAGTGACCTGGAGGATTCCAGATACCTGGATGTAGTCAGGGCCTTAAAGATTTATGTAGCCAGAATGGCTAAAATTAGGAAAACAGAGGCTCTGTTTGTCCTGTATGCTGCTAATAAGATTGGCGCACCTGCTTCGAAGCAGACTATTGCTCGCTGGATCTGTAATACGATTCAGCAGGCTCATTCTACGGCTGGATTGCCGGTACCAAATTCGGTAAAAGCCCATTCCACTAGGAAGCTGGGCTCTTCTTGGGCGGCTGCCCGAGGCGTCTCGGCATTACAGCTTTGCCGAGCGGCGACTTGGTCGGGGTCAAACACTTTTTTGCTAAATTCTACAAGTTTGATACCCTGGCTGATGAGGACCTAGCGTTTGCTCGGTCGGTGCTGCAGAGTCATACGCACTCTCCCGCCCGATTGGATGCTTTGGTATAAACCCCATGGTCCTTACCATGGAGTCCCCAGCATCCTCTAGGACATAAGAGAAAATAAGATTTTAAGCCTACCGGTAAAGCTATTTCTCCTAGTCCGTAGAGGATGCTGAGCGCCCGTCCCAGTGCGGAAACTCTGCAAGACTTGTATATAGTTGTTGCTTACATAAGGGTTCTGTTACAGTTGGAATAGGTCTTGGACCATTACTGTCGTTTGTTCATACTGTTAACTGGTTATGTATGTTCCAGGTTACATGGTATGATTGGTGTGGGCTGGTATGAATCTTGCCCTTGGATTGCTAAATCCTGCCTTGTATTGTCCATCTCCTCTGGGCACAGTTCTCTAACTAAGGTCTGGAGGAGGGGCATAGAGGGAGGAGCCAGTGCACACCCATAGTCAAAGTTCTTTTTAGGTGCCCTATCTCCTGCGGAGCCCGTCTATACCCCATGGTCCTTACGGAGTCCCCAGTATCCTCTACGGACTAGGAGAAATAGATTTACCGGTAGGTTTAAAATCTTATTTTTTCCTCTCTGGGGCCCCACCAGCGAGACGCTCCTTTCCGGGGCCGTCTCTCCAGTCCTTTCGGTCTCACCGGTTTCGATCTAAGGCCAGAGGTGCCTCCAATGTGGCTAGAGGCACCAGAGGTAAGTCCAGAAAACTAGCAAGCACCAGTTCTCAGGAACAGTCCACCGGTTCTGCTTCCACTAAGGCCTCAGCATGACGGTGCCCACCTACCCTAAGCGGATCTCGAGGTGGGAGCTCGACTGCGTCACTTCAGCCGCGTCTAGGAGGCTTCCTGCCAGGATTACTGGGTCAGAGATCTTGTTCTTCAGGGCTACAGGCTGGAGTTCGACAGTACTCCCCCTCAACAATTTTTCTAATCAGGCTTAACAGCTTTGGAGGATATGTAAGTTACGTTTCAACAAGTTATCCGAAGTTGGTCCAGTCGCACGTCGTTCTTACAGTACCACTACCGCAACGCAGCAAGGGGTTTTACTCAAACCTATTTATGGTGCCGAAGCCAGACTGTTTGGTCAGACCCATTTTGAATCTGAAATCCTTGAATCCTTATTTGAGGGTGTTCAAGTTCAAAATGGAATCCCTGCGAGCAGGGATTGTGGGCCTGGAAGAACAGGAATTTATGGTCTCCTTGGATATCAAGGACGCCTATCTCCATATTCCGATTTGGCCGCCTCGTCAGGCGTACCTACGGTTTGCCCTGCTGGACGATCACTTCCAATTCCAAGCACTGCCCTTTGGCCTGTCTACCGCTCCGAGGGTATTCACAAAGGTGATGGCGTAGATGATGCTTCAACTCCGGGTCCAGGGGATCAATGTGGTCCCTTATCTGGACGACCTGTTGATAAAGGTGCGATCCAGGGAGCATTTGTTGCTCCATATCGACTGCATCATCCATCTTCTGTCAGACCATGGGTGGATCCTCAATTTGCAGAAGTCCCACCTGGAGCCAACTCAGAGGCTCCTGTTCCTGGGGATGTTGTTGGATTCTGTGGCCCAGAAAGTGTTTCTACCAGAGGACAGGGCGAAAACACTTCAGGAGATGGTCCGCATGGTGCTCCGACCCACTCGAGTGTCCGTACATCTTTGCATAAGATTGTTAGGCAAGATTGTGGCCTCATACGAGGTGATCCAGTATGGGAGGTTCCATGCCAGAACATTTCAGTTGGATCTCCTGAGCAAGTGGTCCGGCTCACATCTACAGATGCACCGGATGATTCGGCTGTCATCTCAGGCCAGTATTTCCCTCTTGTGGCTACAGCCCTCCAATCTCCTGGAAGGCCGAAGTTTCGGGATTCAGGATTGGACACTCCTCACGACGGATGCAAGTCTGAGGGGATGGGGAGCTGTCACCCAAGGGGCACAGTTCCAAGGCAGGTGGTCAGCCCACGAAAGCCTCCTTCCGATCAACGTTCTGGAACTTTGGGCGATCTACAATGCTCTTCTTCAAGCCTCTCCTCTGCTCAAGGATCATGCAATCCAGGTGCAGTCGGACAACGCCACGGCAGTGGCATGTATCAATTGACAGAGGGACAAAAAGCAGAGTCTGCATGCGAGAGGTGTCAAAGATACTCCTCTGGGTGGAAAGAAATGCAAGATACATGTCAGCAATCTTCATTCTGGGTGTGGACAATTGGGAGGCAGACTTTCTGAGTCGTCACGATCTCCACCTGGGGGAGTGGGGACTCCACCATCTGGTTTTCCAGCAGATCATCGACCAGTGGGGTTGCCCACAAATAGACATGATGGCTTCTCATCTCAACAAGAAACTTCCCTGGTATTGCTCACGGACCAGAGACCCCCAGGCGAGAGCAGTAGATGCACTGACGATGCCTTGGCCTTACCGGCTGGTCTACCTGTTTCCTCCGATTCCGTTGCTCCCAAGGGTGCTCAAGCAAATCAGAAATCAGGGAGTCCAGGCAATTCTGATTGCCCCGGATTGGCCTCGGAGGGCGTGGTACGCGGATCTTCTGGCCATGTCCGTCGAAGACCCTTGGCCTCTACCACTCAGAAGAGATCTTCTTCAACAAAGACCGTTCATCTACCCGGACTTACGGTGACTTTGTTTGACAGCATGGAGGTTGAGCGGAACATCCTAGCCCACAAGGGCCTTTCCAAAAAAGGTAATTGCTACTACGCACATATCCGCCTGCTGAGTTTCACTTGGGACGCTTTTTTACGTTCCTGCAGGCTGGTGTGGATAAGGGCTTACGTCTGGGTTCCATTGAGGTCCAGATTTTAGCCCTCTCCATTTTCTTCCAGAAGAAATTGGCAGTGTTGCCGGAAGTTCAGACCTTCTTGCAAGGGGTACTCTACATCCAACCACCTTTTGTGCCGCCTACGGCACCCTGGGATTTGAATGTTGTGATAGCATTTCTACAGTCCTCCTGGTTTGAACCTCTGATGATGGTAGAAGACAAGTACCTCACGTGGAAGATGGTGATGTTACTGGCCCTGGCTTCTGCTCGACGATGGGGGTCTTATCTTGTAAAAGTCCATACTTGGTATTTTTATGAGGACAGAGCGGAGTTCCGGACTAGATAGCAGCTCCTGCCGAAAGCTGTCCCCACGTTTCACCTGAATCAACCTATTGTAATTCCGTCCAGTTTTGACACTTCTGCTCATCCGGAGGCAATGGATGCTGGGCGCGCCTTGAGGATTTATGTCAAGCGCACGGCTCGGGTCAGAAAGACGGATTCCTTGTTTGTGCTCTATGATGCGCAGAAAAAGGGTTGTCCTGCTTCAAAGCAGTCCATTGTTCATTGGATTAGGCTTACTATCCAACAGGCCTATGTGTCGGCAGCCTTACCTGTTCATAAGTCTCTAAAGGCCCACTCTACAAGATCAGTGGGCTCTTCCTGGGCGGCTGCCCGTGGAGCAGTGCTGCAACCTGGTCAGGGAAGAACACTTTTGTAAAGTTCTACAAATTTGATACCCTGGCCAAAGAGGATGCCCAGTTTGGGGTGGCGGTGCTGCCGCAGTCTCAGCACGTTCCCGTTCATTCTGGAAGCTTTGGGACGTCCCCATCGTACTAGTTTCCCCCAATATCCCTTATGGATGCTAAAGAAAATAGCATTTTAATACATACCGGTAAATCCTTTTCTCGTAGTCCATAAGGGATATTGGGCGCGCGCCTCAGTGCGTGGACTTTTCTGCAGGTTCTTGTTCTATAGTTACCTGTTCAGATGTTGCTGTTGTTGTTGCCAGCCGTTACTGGTTGTTGTATGTTTGTGGTGTGCTGGTGTCTAAATCTCACCACCTTTTTTGTTGTCATGTTCCTTCTCTCATATATGTCCTTTCGCCTTTGGGCACGTTTTTACCTATATCTGCCTGTGGGAGGGGGCATAGAGGGGAGGAGCCAGTACTCCCAGTTGAAGAAATTTAAAGTGCACTGGCTCCTTTTGACCCAGTCTATACCCCATCATACTAGTTTCCCCCAATATCCCTTATGGACTACGAGAAAAGGATTTACCGGTAGGTATTAAAATCCTATTTTCCCTCCTGAGGATAGGAAAGTATGGGAAAATACCCTGTCTGTGGATACTTCAGTGTCCAGCCTGTTACGTAAAATTGTACTGCCTGTACCTGGGGCCATCTCTCTCAAAGACCCAGCTGACCACAAAATTGAGACTACACTCAAATCAATTTATACTGTGGTGTGCGTTGCTCAAAGGCCCACTATAGTTTGCGGCTGGATTTCTAGGGCCATGGTAAAATGGTCTGAGAATATAATAAGGGGGTTTGACTCCCTGCCTCAGGAAGATATCATGACATTACTGCATCATATCCAGTGAGGCCATTAAAGAAATATGTCTCATCAATGGCCGTACCACAGCTATGGCGGTCTCTGCTCGCAGGGCTCTATGGCTGCGACAATGGTCAGCGGATGCTGATTCCAAGAATGGTGTGGAGAATCTTCCTTTTACAGGGGATGCCTTGTTTGGGGAAGAACTGAACAAGTGGATTTCTCAGGCGACGGCGGGTAAGTCTACCTATCTGCTGTCTGCTGTGGCTCCTGCTAGAGGTCCCTACCCTGAGCCCTCTCTGCAGTCCTTTCATATGGCCAGATTCAGGGGCAGAGCCAGAGGTGCCTCAAATGCTGCTAGAGGAAATCGCGGTAAGTCCCGTAAACCAGCGGCTGCTGTATCTCTGGACAAGGCATGTGGATCCTTATCCACTAAGCCCTCCGTGTGATTGTTGGCCCCAGCAGCTGGGCGACTTTCAGGTAGGTGCTCATCTTCACTACTTCGCTCATGTGTGGGCACAGTCCTGCCGGGATCCTTGGGTGAGGGACCTCATATCCCAAGGATACCGATTGGAATTTCAAGCACCACCTCCTCTCAGATTCTTCAAGTCAAGCTTACCAGCTTCACCTGTAGCAAGGGTTACCTTGCAAGACGCCATTCAAAAACTGCTACAAACAGGGTTTGTGGTCCCAGTGCCTTCTCTGTTTTACCACAGGGATTTTTACTCTAGGTTTTGTCTCCGGTCTGGAGGAGGAGGAGTTCCTAGTATCCCTGGATATCAAGGATACTTATCTGCACATCCCAATATGGCCGCCTCATCAGGCTTCCCTCTGTTTCGCTATACTGGACCACCACTTCCAGTTTCAGGCCTTACCATTTGGTCTCTCCACAGCTCCAAGGGTGTTCACAAAGGTCATGGCGGAGATGATGCTGCAATTGCGCAGGATGGGAGTCAACATAATCCCCTACTTGGACGATTTCCTGATAAAGGCAGTGTCCAGGGAGTGTCTGCTACACAGCATCAACTTGGCTACTCGCGTTCTTACAGAACATGGGTGGATACTGAATTTCCAAAAATCTCACCTGGAACCATCACAGAGAATTCAGTTCCTGGGAATGAAACTGGACACAGTGTCTCAGAAGGTATTCCTTCCAATGGATAAGTCCCTGACCATCCAGGCTATGGTCCGCTCGGTGCTCAGGCCCCGCAAGATCTCAATTCATCTTTGCATCCACCTACTGAGCAAGATGGCAGCCTCCTACAAGACAATCCAGTATGGCAGATTTCATGCCCGTCCGTTCCAGCTGTATCTGCTGGACAAGTGGTCAGGGCCTCACCTGCACATGCAACAGAGTATAGTTCTTTTGCCAAAAGCACAGATCTCCCTGTTATGGTGGCTACAAGTCTCTCACCTTGTGGAGGGTCAGAGTTTCGGTACCCAATCCTGGATTCTACTTGCAACGGATGCCAGCCTCCGAGGTTGGGGGGCTGTGACCCAGGGGGCTCAGTTCCAGGGGAAGTGGTCGAGTCAGGAATCTGCACTCCCGATAAATGTTCTGGAACTCAGGGCAATTTACAATGCTCTTCTGCAAGCCTCCCTCTCTTCTCCGAAATCAAGACATCCAGGTGCAGTCGGACAACGCTACAGTGGTGGCATACTTAAACCGCCAATGTGAGAGGTGTCGCGGATACTCCTCTGAGCGGAAGCCAACGCAAGGGCCATCTTAGCCATATTCATTCCAGGTGTGGACAATTGTAAAGCGGACTTCCTCAGCAGGTACGACATCCATCCGGGGGAATGGGGCCTTCACCCTCAGGTGTTTCAACAACTGGTTCACCGGTGGAGCTGTCCACAGATGGACCTGATGGCTTTTCTGATCAATAAGAAGCTTTGCTGTTACTGTTCCAGAACGAGGGATCCGCAGGCTACAGCAGTGGACTCTTTGACGGCGCCGTGGTCTTACCAGTTCATATACCTGTTTCCTCCAATCCCTCTCATTCCCAGAGTTCTAAAAAGACTCAAAAGGGAAAGCGTTCAGGCAATTCTAATTGCCCCCGGAGTGGCCCTGACGAGCCTGGTATGCAGACCTCCTGACCATGTCTTTGGAGGAACCCTGGCCTCAAGGACCTTCTTCGACAAGGTCCGTTTGTCTATCCAAACTTCCTGCGGCTATGTTTGATGGCTTGGAAGTTGAGAGGAGATTCTAGCCAGAAAAAGTCTCCCATCCAAAGTTATTTCCACTATTTTCCAGGCCCATAAGGTGGTCACGTCAAAACATTACCACCGTATCTGGAAGAAATATGTTTCTTGGTGTGAGGGAAGAAAATATTCTCCTGCGGCGTTTCAACTTGGCTGTTTTCTGCTCTTCCTGCAAGCAGGCATGGATATGGGCCTAAAGTTAGGTTCCATCAAGGTTCAGATTTCGGCTCTCTCCATCTTCTTCCAGAAACAACTGGTTGTACTTCCGGAAGTACCGGCATTCCTGAAGGGTGTTCTTCGCATTCAATCACCCTTTGTCCCTCCCACGGCTCCGTGGGATCTCAATGTGGTATTGACCTTTCTTCAGTCGGACTGGTTTAAATCCTTGCACAGGGTGGACTTTAAATATCTTACTTGGTAGACTGTCATGTGTCTGGCTTTAGCCTCTGCTAGACATGTGTCCGTATTGGGGGCCTTATCCCTTAAGAACCCATATTTGATATTTCACAAGGATAGGGCGGAGCTCAGGACTCGCCCACAGTTTTTGCCGAAAGTGGTTTCGGCCTTTCACATTAATCAACCGATAGTGGTTCCAATACTGTTTGATATGTCGATTGCTCCAAAGTCCTTGTATTTTGTGAGGGCTTTGCTGATTTACGTCAAGAGGACAGCTCGTCACAGGAAGTCTGACTAGCTGTTTGCCCTTTATGACGCTACCAAAATTGGATGTCCTGCTTCTAAGCAGTCTATTGCTCGTTGGCTCAGATTGACCATTCAACAAGCCTATTCTTCGGCAGAGTTGCCACTGCCGAGTTCTATCCAGGCCCACTCCACAAGGTCGGTGGGTTCTTCCTGGGCGGCTGCCCGGGGCTTCTCAGCCTTACAGTTGTGCCGTGCAGTTACTTGATCTGGTTCGAACACATTTGTAAAGTTCTATAGGTTCGACACCTTGACCAGAGATGACCTTCAGTTTGGTCAGGCGGTTTTGCAGGGGTCTCGGCACTCTCCCCCCCATTCTGGGAGCTTTGGGACTTCCCCATGGTACTAATGTCATTTCAGTATCCACTAGAACAGCAGTGGCCAACCAGTGGCTCTTGAGCCACATGAGGCTCTTTCTTTATTTAAATATGGCACCCAACACTCTAAATCATGTGACCACAACAGATACAGAAACTGCTACACTCCAGCCAGACATGCAGCAGCACTACAGGGACTGAAAATTGAAGGAGCCAGATACTAAAGGCGGGACACCCACTGGCAAACAGAGAACACATTAGGGGCTGCAACAATGGCACAACTTGGTGGGGGAACTTTAGAGACACATGAGGGTGGGCTTAGAGTGACACAAGGCGGAGCTGGCAGGAGTGACACATGGAGGAGCTGACTGGAGTGATGAAGGAGGGTGCTGGAAGTAGTGACACATGGTAAAGCTGGCTGGAGTGACAGGTGGTAGCAGGAGTGACACATGGGAGAGCTGGCTGGAGTACCATGGGGGGTGTTGGCAGGAGTGACATAGGAGGGTGTTAGCAGGAGTGTCACATGGGGTGTTGGCATTAGTGACACATGGGAGAGCTGGCTGGAGTGACACGGGGGAGCTGAACTTTATTATGTGAATCTGGCCTTTTCAATTATTTTATGTGAAAGTGGCTTTTTCAATGGATCTGACTTTAAAATTTTTTATTATATGTTGTTCTGGCTTTTTCAATGTATTTTTATACCAGGGGGGTGGTCTAGCAGGCACAAGGCAACATTCCATTTTTGCATGCACGCCTTCGGCTCGATGTCGGCTCTTTGACGTACCTAACAAGGTTTTTTGGCTCTTTGTCACTGACTGGTTGGCCGCCTCTGCACTAGAACGTTAGAGAAAATAGGAATTTAATACCTAACAGTAATTCCTTTTCTCGTAGTCCATAGGTGCTTTGTGTTCCTGCTTACCTGGTTGTACGTGCTCTTGGTTGGGTCTGCTGTTGCTGTCCCTGTTCCATGTTTGGTTACTGTTGCTATCCTTTGTTATTGTTAGCGTTGCTATCCTCTGTTCTGGTTAGCGCTGCTATCCTTTATTAATGTTGTGTGTTTGTTCGTTACCTCACCGCTTTCGTAGTGTTTCCTTCTCTCATGGTATGTCCGTCTCCTCGGGCACAGTTTTCTTAGACTGAATCTGGTGCCAGGCTCCAATGAACCCGATCTATACCCCATGAAACTAATGTCATCCCAGTATCCACTACGGACTATGAGAAAAGGAATTACTGGTAGGTACTAAATTCCTATTTTTAGCTAACTTTGAATCCGGCCCTATGAACTTACCCAGTACTTAACATATACATAAATTCCTGATGTAGTTTAGAAAGGAGATAAAATACAGAAAGTCATTACATTTCCTGGAAACAAAAAGAGGCTCTTAGAGAAATATAATATATGCAAAGTAAACATAATAAACATGACAGAAATGACACAGATGTCGGCCTATCCCTCTAATAAAGCACAGTCATAAAATGAATATAAAAGCAACTAGCTGCACATAAGCAAACACTCTAATAGGATCACTGTGACTGACTATCAACTCAAGTGGATGTATAGATTCCTTGTATGCTGCAAAGAATTATTATTCTATTCTTTCTGTTCTTTAGATACTTGGACTGACACATACTATTTCTTACTCGCATACTGTACATGTAAAGGTTTCTTTATATGGTCAGTCTGCACAACTATATCACTTCAAATGTGCTCACCTCTATCGCAGGGGTAGGGAACCTCCAGCCCGCGGGCCTTATCCGGCCCAGACAGGCAGTTTGACCGTCCCGGAGGCAGCTGCCGAGTGTAAAGCCGTCCACGGCGCACGGCTTCCTGGGAGATGCAGTTTTCTCACACTGTGCCCTTTATTCAGAGTACAGTGTGAGAAAACTAAATTTCCCATCATATAGTGCGCCGCAGGCGGCTCCGAGGCCCGTACTTCACCTTTGGAGAAGACTGGATGACACACTTGAAGCTACCAGTCGGCGGGTCCTCAGCCTAGTACACCGCCCGATGGAAGCACAGCCGGCTGCCTGTCTCTCCTCACTGTGGTGTGGATGCGCGGTGCAGAGCTCTCTTCTCATCCACCACCAGCAGCTGCTGTGTTTGGTGGCTGCGCCTGTGAGGCTGAACTGTGGTACAATGACTGGGGGCATGAAGGGAGGGGGGGGGTTGTATATGCTGGGCAGTGACTGTGGACATGAAGGGGGGGATGTATGTGCTGGGCAGTGACTGTGGGCATGAAAGGGGGAGTGTATGTGCTGGGCAGTGACTGGGCATGAAAGGGGGGGGTGTATGTGCTGGGCAGTGACTGTGGGCATGAAGGCGGGGTGTATGTGCTGGGCACTGAGCAGACAGGCAGTAAGATGAGGATACCTGAGTTGCGGAGGAAGGTGAAATTGCTGCAGCTCACGGATGAATAGATGTTGAAGCACAGCATATCCTCATGGGGAAATATCCAGTGTATCTTCCCTTAGTGTCTTGGCTTTTGCACCCTCATCTTTCCACTGTGTATCAAGGAGCTAATAATAACTACAGATATGGCCTCATTCACCTATGCTTTTCTACTGCAGGGTCCACAGGGTATCCACAGGATACATTGGGATATGATGAAGCGACAGCGGATTTGCACCAATCGGTCAAAGCTTTTCAGCCTCCCAGCATGCAACAGGCCCGTCCATATATCCTCGCCTCCTGGCTCAGGCAAATCAGTTTGTTGTTTGGTGCGGCAGGAGCCGGACCATGGTCAAAGGGCTGCCATAAGTTTTCTTATTTTATTTTTATAGTCTTATTTTTTCTGAGTGATCTTTCTAAAAAGCGCCTTATACGTACCTTAGAAAGAGTCGCTCTAACAACTCTCCGCCGGGTCGCGACAATGCTTACTCACGAGTACAGTGCTGATTTTTGATGGGCGTCTGTTTCAGATATACTAGCAGGTCCAGCAGACATTACCAGGCTGTGGACGGAGCATGGGGAGAAGGTAAGGCATCTGTTCCATCTAGAGGGGGAACGCGGACACAGCCGCACTGTTTTGGGTGGAGACTACCAAACAGTCGCTGACGCGGCTGCCGAGAGTGCACCAGCGCTAGGCCTTAGGGATCATAGGTTCCAGGGGTAGTTTGAGGCTGCGATCCCTAGGGTTGATGTCAGCAGTGGGGAGTCGGACGCTTCCCTGGTCGCCCCTCCCCCCAGTTCATGACCAGTTTCCTCCAAGTCTCACGCCATGAACTGTGTTTCCCGCTTCCGTCTGAGACGCTGTGTACTCAGGGGACCCAGTCACAGCATAGGCGTCTGTGTGACTGGTGCGTCAGTGTTCACTTGGGCGTCTGTGTTCACTATAGGTTCACGGAGCAATTATGTACACTAGCAGCGTCTTGATCCACTCAGCGTTTGCAAACGTATTGATCGGTCCTTGAAGCGGGGTGAGTCTCCCTGCATCCCACTCTACTGAGCGGGTAATACAGCACTACGTCTCTATCTACCTTTGAGTACGAATAGTTAGATAAAGTGCCTGATACATATGAATCTGATATCTATTGCTGTGGTTTTCTTTTGCTGTGCAACTGAATAAGTTTAAAACTCCTATATAAGGTAATGCAGTAATGATTCTCCTACATACCTGAAATGTATTTGTAGTTATGTGCTCATATTGCTTATTATACTAATGTATAACCTGTGACTGACTGCTAGTGTGATTGCTGACTTTACTTTTGAAAAAAAAAATTCTGTCAGTTTTTCTGTGTATCCGATCCTCAGTGCTGGTGCTAAGCAGGGTAGGGTAGGATCGGATTGTATGTCACTTTAACAAATTTTAAAGTGATTACAGTCACAAATTGTGTAATAACACTGTAAGGTGTGTGATTTATTTATCATGTCTAAGAGCGGTGAGGAAAATACACTTTCCACAGCAGCACCAACACTCATTTCATGTTGTTTTGCTGAACTAGGTTAACCTATCCAGACTGGTTCAGTGGGATTATGTGCAAAGTGATTTAGTTGTCTCCAAAGCCTCTTAAGAACCAAGGCAGGCACAGGTTTTGGTTGAACCTTCAGGGGCTATTTTGCACAGACATTATCCAATGTAGCTGAGCAGCTAATGCCAGCTCCTATACCAGCGATAGGTTATCCTATTAACACTTACATGCAACTTCATTCTCAGGTTATCCACCTAAGGAATGGCAGCCTCTTAACAAATGCAGGTTGAAAAGCCGGTGGTAAGTATATCACATAGACATGATACAACATCTTCACAGTTTACACATGTTGTAAGACAGCTGTGTTTAAACGTCCCAAAACAGCTGATGGAAATTATGTTGAGTTACGCCCAGTAGGAAATTAGAATTCCAGGAAATAAATAAATACATGATGTCACGGATAGGAGACTCGATGGTTTTCTAAAAAACATTTTTTTCTTCTTGTCTGAGACAATCATTAGAGCAGCCTTGGCTTCAGCTCAGATAGCGTAATGCCTGGGCTGATGCATTGAAGAGGGATTTTTCAATGGCATCTTGAAAGTGCAGTAGCTTGCGGAGCGGGTTGGTTATGTACATGGTAAGCGGACTCAGAATCCTGGAAGATTGTGGAGCCTTACCCTTGTTACAGTAAATATAGACTCCAAGAAAGTGAAGTTTCTTTTCACACAAAAAGTCAAGCCTAGTTCCAGCTTTCCAGTCCTATTGGGCTACCGGAGGACCGGGTTTTAAATCTGAAGATAAGCCATCAGCCTGATGGTGAGGGTTTCCACCTGGGGCTACCCAGGTTGGGAGGCTGATTTCTTCAGTTTGCACAGAGCTGGTATGTCACACTCGCGGCGCTGCGGCTGCCGCGCTTACCGCTCCGGGTGCGCTGGGTCTCCTGGCGGTGGTCGCCCCCGGTGGGCTCCGGTTCGTCGCGTCTTGCTGGCGCTGCCTCCGGCGGGTTCCCGGCGTGTGGGCGCCGCCATTGCGCCCGTCATCCACGAGAGCATGGTGAGCGGGTGACATCATCGGCCCCTTCCGCCAATCAGGAGAGGGCGGGGAGTTCAAAGGCAGACGCCGTACAGAGCCCCGGCGCCTGAGTATCGTCTTTTCCAATGATCACCAGTGCTAGCAGCGTTCAGCGTGTTCTCAAGCTGAACGTCTCCTGTGTTCCAGCGTTGCAGAGTATCTTTCAGTGGGGCATTCCCTGTGCTACCAGCGTTACAGAGTATCTTTCAGTGGGACATTCCCTGTGCTACCAGCGTTACAGAGTATCTCTCAGTGGGACATTCCCTGTGCTACCAGCGTTACAGTGTATCACTCAGTGGAACCTTCCCCGTGCTACCAGCGTTACAGTGTATCACTCAGTGGGACATTCTCTGCGTTACCAGCGTTACAGTGTATCTCTCAGAGGGACACCTCCTGTGCTTCCAGTATTACAGGGTATCCCTAAGTGGAACGCCTCCCAAACTTCCAGAGTTACACTGAATCTCAAATCCTCATTTATTTCTTCAGCATCACTCACAAGTTCTTCATTCTTCTGTGTGCTTCAACATCGTTCTCAAATCTTCATTCATCTCTTCAGCATCGCTCACAAGTTCTTCATTCTTCTGTGTGCTTCAACATCGTTCTCAAATCTTCATTCATTTCTTCAACATCGCTCACAAGTTCTTAATTCTTCTGTGTACTTCAGCATCGCCCCCAAGCCTTGGCCACAACTAATTCTTTAGCATTACACATCGGTTACAATGGCTAAGTTCTGCATGAGGAAAACCTACATCCGGCCATCCCTGCTCCGGCCCAGCTGTGGTTCCTCTTCCCTACCATCGGAAGAACCCCCGAGTTCTCACCACTCCCACCCCAGGTCAGTGACAGTATACTCAGGCCACATGGACCCGGGGGATCGGAACCCAGAGTCAAGCGCCATCCAAAACTTGGCTTCTCGAGTTCAGAGTCAGGAGGCGGCACAGAGCCAGGTGATGCAGTATCTCCAGGAATTATCCGGCCGGCTGGATCAAATTCAGGCCTCCCTGGCTTCAGTAGTTCCGGCTCCTGCTCCAGTACCCGCTCCAGTAGTCGTCTCCAGTAATGTTCAATCCTCGTCTGGAACCAGGTCACGCCTTCAGCTTCCCACTCCCTCTCGCTATAATGGGAATCCAAAGAATTGCTGTGGTTTTCTCAACCAATGCGAGGTGTATTTTGAACTTCTCTCACAATTTCCCCACGGATCGGTCCAAAGTGGCATACATTATTTCCTTGCTTGAAGGTTCAGCGTTGGATTGGGTGTCTCCGTTGTGGGAACGATCTGACCCATTGGTTTCCAATTACACTAATTTCATCGCGTCATTCCGAAAGGATTTATGATGAGCCCGGCAGAACGACCGCTGCTTCTTCGGACTTGCTCCGAGTCCGTCAAGGCTCCCGTTCTGTGGGACAGTATGTGGTTCACTTCCAGACTATTGCCTCAGAACTACGCTGGAATAATGATGCTCTCAGGGCCGCTTTCTGGAACGGGCTCTCTGACCGTCTGTAGGACGAGCTGGTCACTAGGGATCTGCCGGATCCTTTAGAAAAGTTGATCTCACTCTGTGTCAAGGTGGATCTTCGCATGCAGGAACGAGGTGGCGAATGTGTAGTCGGTCGGATCGATCCAGATTCCGGCTTCTCCCGCCTAAGCAGACAGTTACCCCGAGTCCAGACGAACCCATGCAAATCAACCGATCCCGGCTGTCCCCGGAGGAACGACAGCGCCGTCGTGAGGGTAAACTCTGCCTCTACTGTGGAGCCGCGGATCACTTTATCAAGTTCTGCAAGTCCCGTCCGGGAAACGGGCAGGCCTAGCTTGTTCCGGAGGAGTCAAGTTAGGGGTTACATCTAAATCTTCTCAGACAGTGGATTGTTTACTCTCCGTGTCTCTGGGGCTGCAGGGAATTTTGTTTCTCTTTCTTGTGTTCAGAGTCTGGGTTTACAGTTACAGTCTGTCAAACGACCTATAACGTTGACTGCCATCAATGGTACCAAAATATCTAATGGTCTTATTACAAGTCGCACAGAGCCAATCAAGCTGCAGGTCGGAGCTCTGCATCAAGAACATTTGGAGTTTCTAGTAATTCCGGAGATGCCTCACGATCTTGTTCTTGGTCTACATTGGCTTAAAATTCACAACCCTCACGTCGACTGGAAGTCGTCACAAATATTGTCCTGGAGTTCGTTTTGTCACTCTAGTTGTCTCACTCCTGTTTACCCGCTCCGTGCATCTTCCAAGTCAGATGAGGAGCTCATTCCGGAGGCCTATCGGGAGTTCACAGATGTGTTCTCGGAACAGGCGGCCGATCAGTTACCACCCCATAGACCCTGGGACTGTCCCATTGAGCTTATCCCAGGGAAAATGCCACCCCGGGGATGCACATATCCCTTGTCATTACCCGAGACCCAAGCTATGTCGGACTATATCAAATCTAATCTACTGAAAGGATTCATTCGCCCCTCTACCTCCCCGGCTGGAGCAGGTTTCTTTTTCGTGAAGAAGAAGGACGGGGGGTTAAGACCATGTATTGATTATCGTGGCTTAAACGATATCACTGTTAAGAACAAATACCCTTTGCAGCTAATTACTGAGCTATTTGATAGGGTTCGTGGAGCCCACGTCTTCACTAAGCTCGACTTAAGAGGAGCCTATAATCTGATACGTATCCGACAGGGGGACGAATGGAAGACGGCCTTCAATACCAGGGACGGGCATTACAAATATCTGGTAATGCCGTTTGGCCTTAGCAATGCCCCTGCCGTTTTTCAGGGATTTGTAAATGAAATCTTCCGAGATATGTTATATATTAAGACAGAGACTGACTCGTCCCATACAAAAACAAAGGTGTTGGATTTTAGGAAGGCTTATTTTGTAGGGATGGGAAAATGTGTAAGCGATTCTTTGGCAGAGTGGAGGAACTTGGAAACAGTGCAGGAGAGGTGGGAAACATTAAAATGTGCAATATTGAAGGCAACAGACCTTTGTATCAAAACTGTTAGGAAAAACACAAGGAAAAGGAAGCCAGTGTGGTTTGCAAAAGAAGTAGCAAATATTGTGAGAGCAAAAAAGATGGCTTTTAGGAAATATAAGCAGACACAAAATAATGAAGACAAAAAGATATATCTTGTTAGACAGAAGGAGACAAAGAAGGTAATCAGATGTGCAAAGGCACAAGCTGAGGAGAAAATGGCCCAGTCAGTGGGTAAAGGAGGCAAAACTTTTTTTAGGTATATAAGCGAAAGGAGAAAAACAAAAGGCGGAATTATAAAACTAAAGACGGACACTGGGAGTCTTGTTGAAGGAGACAATTTAATAGCAGATCATCTTGATTATTTTTGCTCAGTATTTACTACTGAAAGAGAGGGGAAGGGGCCACAGTTAAGTTGCAGGGATATTCAGGAAAATGAAACAAGTACATTTACAGAGGAGAAGGTCCTAACAGAACTCTCAAAGCTGAAAGTGGACAAATCTATGGGGCCAGATGGGATACATCCAAGGATACTAAAATAACTTAAAGAGGTGCTGGTAGCACCATTGACAGAATTATTCAACCAGTCATTAGCTACAGGAGTAATTCCAGGGGACTGGAAAAGAGCAAACGTAGTCCCACTGCACAAAAGTGGAAACAAGGAAGAGGCAAACAACTACAGACCAGTGAGTCTTACATCAGTAGTAGGGAAATTGATGGAAACACTCTTAAAAGAAAGAGTTGTAGATTATCTCAAATCCGGCAATTTACTGGATCCCAAACAGCATGGATTCACTGGGGGGAGATCATGTCAAACAAATCTTATTGACTTTTTTGATTGTGTGACTAAAGTGATGGATAAAGGTGGAGCCATGGATATAGCTTATCTAGACTTTAGTAAGGCTTTTGACACAGTTCCACATCGCAGACTGCTAAATAAACTTGAAAGTTTGGGATTGGATATTAGGATTATTGAATGGATAAGATCTTGGTTGAAGGATAGAAAACAGAGAGTTGTGGTAAATGGAGTGCATTCACAGGAGGGAAATGTTACCAGTGGAGTACCCCAGGGATCTGTACTTGGACCAGTGCTTTTTAATATCTTTATTGGTGACATTGCAAATGGCATTAAAGGGAAAGTATGCCTTTTTGCAGATGACACAAAGGTATGCAACAGGGTAGACACACCAGGTGGGGTAAAACAAATGATTGAGGATCTAGGTAGATTAGAGGAATGGTCAAGAGTCTGGCAATTACAGTTTAATGCCAAAAAATGCAAAATAATGCACTTGGGTCTCAAAAATCCTAAAGCTAAATACAGTATTAATGGCACTATACTGGAAACTACTGAGGAGGAAAGGGATCTAGGAGTCACTATTTCAGATGACTTAAAGGCAGGTAAGCAATGTAACAAGGCAATGAGGAAGGCTAGTCAGATGCTTGGCTGCATTGGGAGAGGAATCAGCAGCAGAAAGAAAGAAGTAATAATGCCACTGTATAGGTCATTGGTACGGCCTCATCTAGAATACTGTATTCAGTTCTGGAGGCCATATCTTCAGAAGGATATTAATACATTAGAAACTGTACAAAGGAGGGCAACTAAAATGGTGCATGGCCTACGTCACAAAACATACCCAGAAAGACTAAGAAATCTCAATATGTATAGTTTGGAGCAGAGAAGGGAAAGGGGGGACATGATAGAAACTTTCAAATATATCAAGGGTTTTAACAAAGTCCAGGAGGGAAACATTCTCCAAGTGAAGAGAAAGCAATAGGACACGAGGACATGCACTGAAACTGGAGTGGGGGAGGTTCAGGGGAAATTTGCGGAAAAATTATTTCACAGAAAGGGTAGTGGACAAGTGGAATAGCCTCCCATCAGAGGTGGTAGAGGCTAAGACAGTAGAGCAATTTAAACATGAATGGGATAGACATAATGATATCCTTACAAAGAAATAAGGATCAAATAAGGTTAGAGATAAAAATAATATAAAAAAAAAAAAAGGGGCAGACTAGATGGGCCAAGTGGTTCTTATCTGCCGACAAATTCTGTGTTTCTATACCAAAGCGTAGTGGTGTACTTGGATGACATTCTGATATTTTCTAAGAATCTTGCAGAGCACAGAGTACAGGTCAAAGAAGTACTTCTTCGCTTACGAAGGAATCGTCTCTACGGCAAGATTTCCAAATATATCTTTGAGGTCCCTTCGATTCCGTTCCTCGGTTATGTCATCTCGGGTACGGAGCTTCGCATGGATCTGGAAAAACTCACTGCCATTCGGGACTGGACTCAGCCTCTCTTCTTGAAAGCGGTACAAAGATTCCTGGGCTTTGCAAATTACGACCGGAAATTCATTAAGGGATTTTCTACCATCGTTGCACCCATTACTGCCCTAACCAAAAAAGGGTCTGACCCAAGTCTCTGGTCTTCCGAAGCTGTAGAAGCGTTTGCCCGATTGAAATCAGCCTTTACGTCTGCTCCGGTACTCCAACAACCGAATTTCTCAAAACCATTCTTCTTGGAAGTCGATGTTTCCTCAGTAGGCATCGGTGCCGTCCTTTCACAGTACTCTTCTGATGGGAAGTTACATCCATGTGGTTCCATTCTCGTAAGTTCTCTCCTGCTGAACGAAACTACACCATTGGAGATCAGGAACTTTTAGCAATAAAATCTGCCCTAGAAGAATGGAGGTACTTATTGGAAGGTGCTAAACACCTAATTACTATTAACACCGATCACAAGAACTTGTTGTATATCAAGACGGCCCAGTGCTTGAATCCCTGTCAAGCTAGATGGGCGCTCTTCTTCACTCTGTTCTCGTTCGTTATTAAGTACCGGGCCAGGACTCTTAACGCTAAGGCTGATGCTCTGTCTCGTTCTTTAACGGCCTCGGATGAGGAGAATTCCTTTGAAAAGAGTTTAATTCTCAGTCCAGTCTCTATTTCAGCAGCTCCCACCTCTCTGGGTCCCCCTCCTGGGAGAATGTCTGTACCAGTTGAATTTCGACCAAAGTTACTGCAGTGGGCTCATATCTCCAAGTTTTCCGGTCATCCTGGAGTTCAAAAAATGTGTGAATTTCTACGAAGGTCATATTGGTGGGACACCATGAAGAAGGATATACAAGATTATGTCAATTCATGTCCTCAATGTGCTCAGCACAAAACTCTTCGTCTGCCTCCTGCGGGATTGCTTCGTCCACTGTCCATTCCTAAGAAACCCATGACCCATATTTCTATGGACTGTATTACCGAATTACCCCTTTCCAAGGGTTACAATACCATCTGGGTGATTATTGACCGTTTTTCAAAAAATGGCACATTTTGTTCCGTTGACCGGTTTACCAACGGCTCCCAAGTTGGCTTTACTATTTATTCGTGAACACTTCCGCCTGCACGGGTTACCTCAGGAGATAGTCTCTGCTCTAGGGGTACAGTTCACTGCAAGATTTTGGAGGGCCCTCTGCTCAGCCTTACAAATAAAACTCAAGTTCTCATCTGCTTACCATCCACAAACCAATGGGCAAACTGAACGTGTCAATCAAGATTTAGAGACTTTTCTCTGCGTTTATCTCTCTCCTTCACAGGACGATTGGGTGGAACTGTTACCCTGGGCCGAGTTTGCCCATAATCATCTGTACCACTCTTCCATTGGTGAGTCCCCATTCTTCATTAATTACGGATTCTATCCACGAGTCCCAGAATTACCAATTTTTCCTTTGGAGGATGTTCCTGCTGCAGCTTCCACTCTCCGGCACTTCAGTCAAATCTGGAGTAGGGTTCATGCTAATCTCAAGAAAATATCTGGCCGCTACAAATTCTTTGCGGATAGAAAACGGCGAGCAGCTCCTCAATACAAAGTTGGTGACAGGATATGGCTCTCTACCCGCAATCTTCGTTTAAGAGTACCCGCTATAAAGTTTGCTCCGAGGTTCATCGGTCCTTGCCCCGTTTTGCTAGTCCTGAACCCTGTTGTCTGCAAATTGGGATTGCCTTCCCACTTTCGGGTACCAAATTCTTTCCATGTTTCTCTCCTTCGCCCCTCATTTTAAATCGGTTTCATTCGGAGTCTCCTAGCCCAACCTTGGTAGAGACTGAAGCTGAAACAGAATTTGAAATCAAAACTATTCTTGACTCTCGTTATCTTCACAAGAATTTACAGTATCTGGTAGAATGGAAAGGTTTTGGTCCTGAGGAGAGGAGCTGGGTCAAAGCTTCTGAAGTCACTGCTCCCCGACTAGTCCGGATCTTTCATTCTAAACATCCAACGAAACTAGGAAAGTGTCCAGGGGCCACTCCTAGAGGAGGGGGTACTGTCACACTCGCGGCGCTGCGGCTGCCGCGCTTACCGCTCCGGGTGCGCTGGGTCTCGTGGCGGTCGTCGCCCCCGGTGGGCTCCGTGTCGTCGCTCTTGCTGCCGCTGCCTCCGGCGGGTTCCCGGGGTGTGGGCACCGCCATTGCGCCCGGCATCCACGAGAGCGTGGTGAGCGGGTGACGTCATCTGCCCCTTCCGCCATTCAGGAGAGGGCGTGAAGTTCAAAGGCAGACGCCGCACAGAGCCCCAGCGCCTGAGTATCGTCTTTTCCAATGATCACCAGTGCTAGCAGCGTTCAGCGTGTTCTCAAGCTGAACGTCTCCTGTGTTCCAGCGTTGCAGAGTATCTTTCAGTGGGACATTCCCTGTGCTACCAGCATTACAGTGTATCACTCAGTGGAACCTTCCCTGTGCTACCAGTGTTACAGTGTATCACTCAGTGGGATATTCCCTGCGTTACCAGCGTTACAGTGTATCTCTCAGAGGGACACCTCCTGTGCTTCCAGTATTACAGGGTATCCCTAAGTGGAACGCCTCCCAAACTTCCAGAGTTACACTGAATCTCAAATCCTCATTTATTTCTTCAGCATCACTCACAAGTTCTTCATTCTTCTGTGTGCTTCAACATCGTTCTCAAATCCTCATTCATTTCTTCAACATCGCTCACAAGTTCTTCATTCTTCTGTGTGCTTCAACATCGTTCTCAAATCTTCATTAATTTCTTCAACATCGCTCACAAGTTCTTAATTCTTCTGTGTACTTCAGCATCGCCCCAAAGCCTTGGCCACAACTAATTCTTTAGCATTACACGTCGGTTACAACGGCTAAGTTCTGCATGAGGAAAACCTACATCCGGCCATCCCTGCTCCGGCCCAGCTGTGGTTCCTCTTCCCTACCATCGGAAGAACCCCCGAGTTCTCAACACTCCCAACCCAGGTCAGTGACATGGTAGCAGTCTACTACAGGTCTGGGTGCAAAAAAGCGGTATTTCACGGTATGATTTACAGCCACTCCACACTGGACATGCCAAATCTTATCTGATCTTGGAAGCTAAGCAGTGTTGGTCCTGGTTAGTATTTGGATGGTAAACCTCCTGGTAATACCAAGTGTTGTAGGTGTTTTCAAGAAACATCCTCAATAAAATTGTACCAGCCCATCTTCGGTGGAAACGAAGAATAGTGCTTTGCAAGAGGTAGTTCAGGTGCTCCAGTCAGGAGTGATAATTCAGTTCCTCCTGCACTTTAAGGACAAGGTTTGATTTCAACCTGTTTCTAGTCCAGAAGCCAAATTGGTCATTCCGGCCCATACTCAATCTCAAAGTTCTGAACAAGTACTTTTTGTATGCCCCGGGCCACATAGCAGGAGAATTTAGACCATTCCAGAATATTCAGGATACCTATCCACATGTTCCTGTAGCACTGGTCCATCAGCGCTATGTTAGGTGTTATTCTCTAGCCTCAATTTCAGGACCTACCATGGGGCTGACCACAGCTCCCAGAGTATTCACCAAAATTATGGTAGTGATGGCATCTTATCTTTGGTAGCAGGAGATAAGTGTTTAACCCCCCCCCCCCCCCAGATCGCAATGACTTAATAATCCTGGCACAGTCTCAGGAATTGTTCACGTTCATCTGTAACAGACAATAGCTTGTTACAGAGATATGGTTGGCTCATAAATTGAGCAATGTCGTCTCTGGTTCCGTCACATCAGATGACTCACTTGGGGTCTGTGTTGGAATGGCTATTCAGAGAGTAATTTACCTCTGAACAGAATATCCAAAATTCACTTAAGGATTCAGGAATTGCTACACAGTCAAACGGTATCCATTTACGTGGTAATGAGTGTGATGGGTTTTGATGTGTAGACATTGTACATGATGGAGTATACTCAGTTTCATTAGATACATCTGCAATGTCTGATCATTTCCAAGTAGAAATGTTTTTAATCAGTTAGGAGATCAATAGCTTTATGGTTATTGGACAATCTATCCTGAACAAAGGAAGGCTCCTTTGAATATCAGATGGCAACTCTGACAATGGATACCAGCCTGTGGGGCTGGCTTGAAGTGTCAGGAAGGAGTTGCTTCCAGGGGCAATGGACCAAGGAAGAAAGGTTGCCTGCCAATAAATATATTGGAACCTCGGGCCATATATATGGCATTTATTCAGGCAAAGATTATCCTTCTGATGAATCCAGATCAGATCTTCTCGGACATGCAATGGCAGTGGCGTACCTCATCCATCAGGGAGGATTTCGCAGCCAAAACATGATGAAGGTAAGTCACACTTTAAGGTGGACAGAACTTCATTATCCAGCCTTGTCCGCAGTACTCATTCAGGCAGTCCTAAACTGGGAAGCAGAATTTCTCACTCAACTCACGATTCAGGTAAATGTATGGACTTACATGCCAAGGTCTTAAAAACTCTGGTAGATAATGGGGGTTCTTGCCGTCCTGTCAGAACAACATATGTTTCGCATACGGGTCAAGAACAAATCCCAGAGCAATCTTGTGGATGGCTTGTCAACTTTCGTCTGGTTCATGTGTTCCACCAATCGCTTTGTGATACTGGGTGCTACGAAAGGTAAGACTTTGGTACACAGATCTGCAGAGGATGTCGATGGATGCTCCATTTCTACTCCTTTAATGGCCAGATCTACCATCTCAGGGTCCTGGTTATCACAAACACCTGCATGGACTGTATTTGGCGAAGTGACTCTCAAATCCTCCCATCTTGAAGGCAAGAGAACTCTCCCAACAGGTAATTCTAATTATGCTCAGAGCAAGGAAAATTTCCTCAGCTTGCATTTATCACCAAATAGGGCAAACCTATGTTCATTGCTGTAGGGATCAAAAATTTGACCCTTGGCTTTTCCAGAGTCTTAGCATCCTTTAGGCAGGAATGCATAAAGGTTTATGGCTGACTTCCTTGAGAGTACGAGTGTCAGCATTGACTGTATGGTTTCAAAGGAAAAATGTTAATCTACAGGATGTGCGCACTTTTTTCCAAGGAATGTGACACATTGAACCTCTTTTTGTTCTTCCTACAGTGCCTTGTGATTTAAGTAAGTCCTAAAGGCCCTTCAAGTTGTCCCATTTGAACCACTTGAAAGATTGGCTCTTAAATAATTGAGAGCTAAAGTTTCTTTCTACTGACTTTGCTTCAGTTAAAGAATTGCAGATGTAAGGGCATGGTTCTGTCATCCTCCATTTCTGATTTTTTTTTATCCAGATAGAGCAGCTTTTCGAACCAAATCTGGGTATCTTCCTAAATTCCATCTTAATGAAGAAATTGTCCCGTCTTCTAGGGGCCGGACTTTGCTGTGGGAGATGCATTGTTGGACGTAGTCCGTATCTTAAGGATCTATGTGGATCACCATACCAGTGCCATGAGAAAGACAGATACTCTCTTCATTCTCTATGAATTTCACAAGAGAAGATGGCCTGTGGATAAGCAGACACTGAATGGCTTTGGATGAAAATCTCAGAAACATATTCTCAAGCTGATCTCCCTGTCTCCGGCTAATGTCTCTGCTCATTCTACTTATAAGGTAGGTCCATTATGGGCAGCACAATGTGCTGTTTCAGCAGAATAGATATGTTAGGTAGACACATGTTCTCCATTTACACATTCATTAGACATTATGCCTTTGTTACTTTTGCCTCTCAGGATGCTGAATTCGGGCGAAGGATTCTCCTGTCTAATCAGGGGTGTCCCCACCACTAAATTGCTTAGGGACATCCCAATGTATCCTGTGGATACCCTGTGGACCCTGCAGGAGAAATATATGTTATGGTAAGAACTTACCGTTGATAACGGTATTTCTCTTAAGTCCACAAGTTCCACAGGGATTCTACCCTTACGCACCTGATTTGAGGATCCTATTACTCACTAACCTCTTCCCTCTTGTATGGAAGGGTGTGCATGTGTGTTCTTCTCGCCTGATTAGGGCTCTACATGATACTCCTGCCTTGAGCTTTGGAAACCAACTGATTTGCCTGAGCCAGGAGGCGGGGATATATGGACGGGCCCGTTGCATGCTGGAAGGCCGAAAAGCTTTGACCGATTGGTGCAAATCTGCTGTTGCTCCACTGTATCCCAATGTATCCTGTGGACTTAGGAGAAATACCGTTATTAACAGTAAGTTCTTACAGGAACGTATATTTTGTGCCACATGGTGTGAGACGACTGGCATGTTTCCAGTGATGAGTATTTTTTCCACAATCCTGATACTTCTTCCTCAAGTTTGCGTCTTAGTATGCATATATGTACTAGGGATTTTTTTGTTTTGTTACATAGGAATTAGTATAAAGTCGCAGATATAGCATAACAGTGCATGGTGCAGGCGATTTGTATTGGACCTGTCTTTTGCCATTTTTCCTTAGATTGTCTGTCTACTTTTTCCTCATCTTAGCTACTTTTTCCCCAATTTGCGTCTCACTTTGCTTACAGTGTACTAGGAACTCAGGATTAGTATTTTGGCGCAGCTAATTTACAATGTCCGCAGCGCACTAAATGAAGCTATTTGGACCTATTATAGAATGGGTGTTTGTGGATAAGCTGCAAAAACTGTACAATTATAAACCTATTATAAAGGTTTGACATTTTTTCCCCCTCTTACGTCCTAGAGGATGCTGGGGACTCCGTAAGGACCATGGGGTATAGACGGGCTCCGCAGGAGACATGGGCACTATAAAGAACTTTAGAATGGGTGTGCACTGTCTCCTCCCTCTATGCCCCTCCTCCAGACCTCAGTTAGATCCTGTGCCCAGAGGAGACTGGGTGCATTACAGGGAGCTCTCCTGAGTTTCTCTGAAAAAAGAATTTTGTTAGGTTTTTTATTTTCAGGGAGCACTGCTGGCAACAGGCTCCCTGCATCGTGGAACTGAGGAGAGAGAAGCAGACCTACAGTACTTAAGTGATAGGCTCTGCTTCTTAGGCTACTGAACACCAATAGCTCCAGAGGGAGTCGGAACGCAGGTCTCCTTTCGCTGTTCGTCCCAGAACCGCGCCGCCGTCCTCCTCGCAGAGCCGGAAGATAGAAGCCGGGTGAGTATAAGAAGAAAAGAAGACTTCAAGGCGGCAGAAGACTTCAGATCTTCCCGGAGGTAAGCGCGCAGCGGTAACGCTGCGCGCCATTGCTCCCACACAACACACACTAGCAGGCACGGATGGGTGCAGGGCGCAGGGAGGGGGCGCCCTGGGCAGCAATATAAACCTTTAAGGCTGGCATAGGAGTATTATAGGCTGCGGAGGCAGTAGTTATATAAATCCCCCGCCAGTATTATAAAATTGAGTGGGACCGAAGCCCGCCGCTGGAGGGGGCGGAGCTTGGTCTCACAGCACTAACCAGCGCCATTTTCTCCACAGAGCACTGCAGAGACGCTGGCTCCCCGGACTCTCCCCTGCTGAGCACGGTGACACAGGGCTAAAAAGAGGGGGGGGGGCACCATCTACTTTTTTGCCTTTTGTTCCCCCACAGCAAAAGAAAACTCCACAATATCAGATGCAGTCCTTCCGGTCACATTAGTCCAGAAGAGGTCGGGGCTCATCCTTCCTTGCCAGAGGTAAGGGTAGAGGGAAAAGTACGCCTGCTTCGGCTAGCTCCCAGGAACAGAAGTCCTCCCCGACTTCTACTAAATCCACCGCATGACGCTGGGGCTCCACTGAGGGAGTCCGCACCGGTGGGGGCACGTCTTCGACTCTTCAGCCAGGTCTGGGTTCTGTCAGACGTGGATCCTTGGGTGTAGGAAATTGTATCCCAGGGCTACAAACTAGAATTCGAAGAGGTGCTTCCTCGACGATTTTTCAAATCGGCCTTGCCAGCTTCTCCCCCTGAGAGGGCAGTAGTGTTAACTGCAATTCAAAAGCTGCGTCAACAGCAAGTGATTGTCACGGTTCCCCTAATCCAACAGGGAAAAGGGTACTATTCAACCCTGTTCGTGGTCCCGAAGCCGGATGGCTCGGTCAGACCCATTTTAAATCTGAAATCCCTAAACCTGTACTTGAAAAGGTTCAAATTCAAGATGGAATCGCTCAGGGCAGTGATCTCCAGTCTGGAAGGGGGGGATTTTATGGTGTCACTGGACATAAAGGATGCATACCTTCATGTCCCCATATATCCTCCTCATCAGGAGTACCTGAGATTCGCTGTACAGGACTGTCATTACCAGTTTCAGACGTTGCCGTTTGGGCTTTCCACGGCCCCGAGGATTTTCACGAAGGTGATGGCGGAGACGATGGTGCTCCTGCGCAGGCAGGGAGTCACAGTTATCCCGTACTTGAACGATCTCCTGATAAAAGCGAGATCAAGAGATCAATTGCAGAAAAGCGTGTCGCTCTCCCTGAGAGTACTACAGCAACATGGTTGGTTCCAACGACTCGGCTGCCTTTCTTAGGCATGATTCTGGACACGGAACAGAAGAAGGTTTTTCTCCCAATGGAAAAAGCCCAGGACCTCCAGAACATGGTCAGAGACCTGCTAAAACCAAAAAGAGTGTCTGTTCATCAATGCACTCGAGTTCTGGGAAAAATGGTGGCAGCCTACGAGGCCATCCCCTTCGGCAGGTTTCATGCGAGGACATTTCAGTGGGACCTTCTGGACAAGTGATCGGGGTCCCACCTTCAAATACATCAGAAAATAAACCTGTCCCCCCTGTCTCTCCTGTGGTGGCTGCAGAGTGCTCACCTTCTAGAAGGTCGCAGGTTCGGCATTCAGGACTGGGTTCTGGTGACCACGGACGCGAGCCTCCGAGGATGGGGAGCAGTCACACAAGGAAGGAATTTTCAGGGACTGTGGTCAAGCCAGGAGGCTTGTCTACACATCAACATACTGGAATTAAGGGCCATATGCAACGGCCTACGACAAGCGGAGAATCTTCTTCGCGACCTACCGGTTCTGATTCAATCAGACAACGTCACAGCCGTGGCTCATGTAAACCGCCAAGGCAGGACAAGGAGCAGAGTGGCAATGGAGGAAGCCACCAGGATTCTGCGCTGGGCAGAAAATCACGTAAGCTCTCTGTCAGCGGTATTCATTCCGGGAGTGGACAAATGGGAAGCAGACTTCCTCAGCAGACACGATCTCCATCCAGGGGAGTGGGATCTTCATCAAGAAGTCTTTGCAGAAATAACAAGTCTTTGGAGACTTCCTCAAACAGACATGATGGCATCACGCCTCAACAAGAAGCTTCGGAGGTATTGTGCCAGGTCAAGGGACCCTCAGGCAGTAGCGGTGGACGCCCTAGTGGCACCATGGGTGTTTCAGTAGGTCTATGTGTTCCCTCCTCTTCCTCTCATCTCAAAAATATTGAGAATCATAAGACGGAAAAGAGTACAGACAATACTCATTGTTCCAGATTGGCCTCGAAGGGCCTGGTATTCAGATCTTCAGGAGATGCTCACAGAAGATCCGTGGCCTCTTCCTCTCAGGGAGGACCTATTGCAGCAGGGACCCTGCGTGTTCCAAGACTTACCGCAGTTACGTTTGACGGCATGGCGGTTGAACACCGAATCCTAGCGGGGAAGGGTATTTCGGAAGAAGTCATCCCTACTCTGATAAAGGCTAGGAAGGAAGTGACTGCGAAACATTATCACCGTATCTGGAGGAAGTATGTATCTTGGTGTGAAGCCAAGGATGCTCCTATGGAAGATTTCCACTTGGGCCGTTTTCTCCACTTTCTACAGACAGGAGTGGATATGGGCCTAAAGCTAGGCTCCATTAAGGTACAGATTTCGGCCCTATCTATATTCTTCCAGAGGGAATTGGCTTCTCTCCCAGAAGTCCAAACTTTTGTAAAGGGAGTGCTACACATCCAGCCTCCTTTTGTGCCCCCAGTGGCACCATGGGACCTTAACGTGGTGTTACAGTTCCTAAAATCTCACTGGTTTGAACCTCTTCAAACAGTTGAATTAAAGTTTCTCACTTGGAAAGTGGTCTTGTTGTTGGCCTTGGCATCTGCAAGGCGGGTGTCCGAATTGGCGGCCTTATCTCATAAGAGCCCCTATCTCATTTTCCATGAGGATAGAGCAGAGTTGAGGACTCGTCCTCAATTTTTGCCTAAGGTGGTGTCATCTTTTCATATGAACCAACCTATTGTGGTGCCTGTGGCAACGGGAGACTTGGAGGATTCCAAATCCCTGGATGTAGTCAGGGCCTTAAAAATTTACGTAGTCAGGACGGCTCGGGTTAGGAAAACAGAGGCACTGTTTGTCCTGTATGCAGCCAACAAGGTTGGCACTCCTGCTTCTAGGCAGACTATTTCTCGCTGGATCTGTAACACGATTCAGCAGGCTCATTCTACGGCTGGATTGCCGTTATCAATTTCAGTAAAGGCCCATTCCACTAGGAAGGTGGGCTCTTCTTGGGCGGCTGCCCGAGGAGTCTCGGCCTTACAGCTTTGCCGAGCAGCTACTTGGTCGGGTTCAAACACTTTTGCAAAATTCTACAAGTTTGATACCCGGGCTGAGGAGGACCTCATGTTTGCTCAATCGGTGCTGCAGAGTCATCCGCACTCTCCCGCCCGGTTTGGAGCTTTGGTATAATCCCCATGGTCCTTACGGAGTCCCCAGCATCCTCTAGGACGTAAGAGAAAATAAGATTTTAAACCTACCGGTAAATCTTTTTCTCCTAGTCCGTAGAGGATGCTGGGCGCCCGTCCCAGTGCGGACATTTTTCTGCATGACTTGTATATAGTTATTGCTTACATAAGGGTTATGTTACAGTTAAGATCAGTCGTTGGCTGATACTGTTTTGTTCATACTGTTAACTGGTTGCGTATAGGCCAGGTTATACGGTGTGGATGGTGTGGGCTGGTATGAATCTTGCCCTTAGATTAACAAAAATCCTTTCCTCGTACTGTCCGTCTCCTCTGGGCAAAGTTTCTCTAACTGAGGTCTGGAGGAGGGGCATAGAGGGAGGAGCCAGTGCACACCCATTCTAAAGTTCTTTATAGTGCCCATGTCTCCTGCGGAGCCGTCTATACCCCATGGTCCTTACGGAGTCCCCAGCATCCTCTACGGACTAGGAGAAAAAGATTTACTGGTAGGTTTAAAATCTTATTTTTGCTATCCCTTAATGCACACTGAGTGAGAAATAACACTACATAATAAACAGATAATACAGAGATCTTAGTTGCGTATATCTGCAGATATAGGGTTAAGCCCCCAGGCCGAATGGCAAGGCATCTCTGTCACTGGGGGTCCCTCATACTAGGTGTTGGTCCGTGGTGCGGGACCTCATCATGTCGGCACCATCCGGTTACCCCAGGGCAGCACACAGGTGAAAATTAGTAAGGGTTATTAAGAAGCACATAAGTGCTATGTAAGTGAGATGTGATTAAAATAATACAAAAATATATACAATGTGATAGGGAAAAACATAAGTGTTAATAAAGTGTTAGGGTGTGCCAACCTGAAGCAGCCCAGCCTTACCAACACAGGGAAAATCGCACCCCAAACCCACCCCATAAATAATGACATATGTCTGGGTCTAATAGCCCAGTGTAAGGCCACATGATAATGGCTCCTACAGCATCTGAGAGCCAGCTTACCTGGAGACACCTCTAGCTTCTCCAATGGCACTCTGGAGTCTGCAATCCCTCCTAATGCTGTCCCATCCATGCCTCTCTGAAATACAATGCACATTTATTGGCAAGCTGCTCAATCAGATAGTGATGTCACTCAGGCGCTAAAAGGTAGGGGTAATTCTGGGTAAGAGAAAAACATTTTGCTATCCCTAATGAACACTGAGTGAGAAATAACAGTACATAATAAACAGATAATACTCCTGTGTGGTGCCCTGGGGTAGCTGGCCTGTGCCGACATGATGGGGTCCCGCACCCCGGACCCACACCTAGTATTAGGGACCCCCAGGGGCTAACCAGAACTTTGTGGGCCCATAGCAACATTTTGAAGGGCCCTGTCCCAGTGCTTCTAGAGAGACACTTCTCTGCAGCAGTTGTTAATCTTATGCCCTGTAATAGTGTCCTTTAGTTTATTTTCTGAACCATAGTAGAGCCTTATTTAATGTTATGCACCTTAGTCGTGCCTTAGTTTCTTTTATGAATCGTAGTAGGGCTTAAGTTCACCCTATGTCACATTTCAGAGCTGCCAGTACACATTGTGCCACACAGTACCCCCAATTGACATTATGATATATAGTGCTCCCCGTTCATATTGTGCCTCATTACAGTGCACTGGTTTATATTATATAATATTAAAAAATGCTCGCCAGTTCTATTTATACCACACTACAATAAGCAAGTCCAGGGGCATACCTAGATATATTGCAGGCCCCAAGGAAAAAGTTTGAAAGGACCCCTACATACCACCCAATGGCGACAAATGTATACAACGCATGAAACTTTGACAGGAAAGGTGGGCCCCTCTCAGCTCCGGGCCCCAAAGCAGCTGCACTGCCTGCACATATGGTAGCTACGCCCTTGGGGACCCCCAGTGACAGAGACGCCTTGCCAGTCGGCCTGGGGGCTTAACCCTATATCTGCAGATATACGCAACTAAGATCTCTGTATTATCTGTTTATTATGTAGTGTTATTTCTCACTCAGTGTGCAATAGGGATAGCAAAATGTTTTTCTCTTACCCAGAATTACCCCTCCCTTTTAGCACCTGAGTGACATCACAATCTGATTGAGCAGCTTGCCAATAAGTGTGCTTATTATAAAGATCAGTTTAGGCGTTTCTCATTTCCTCATATATAGTAATGTAGTTTGTTTTATATCCTTGTGTCCTTGGTGTCTGAGGTTACATGGTGAATCAGAACTTCAAACTGCCCACAGACTTGCCCTGTTTGGTACAGCGCAAAAATATCCATCCTGTGCTATATTTGCCCTGATATTTGGTGCAAGAGAAGGTTAAATGGCAGTGGGCTATTAGATGGACATCCTTTGGTATTTTTAGTTGTGTGACAATAGTTGGGTCTGCATTGGTCTTTTAACTGCACAAACCTGCACTCTCATATGTGGCCACCATTTTAATAAACTAAGGTGTCATTATGGTGAAATGGCAACAAAAAGAGTTATCTGTGGGAATGTAGAGTGCTTTGTAAAGTAGCTGGGCAATTGGGAAATAAGTATAATGTGTTGGACACCATTGTCCTAGCACAAAGATGCAGCAGCCAACAGGCCACTACTGCAGCTATCCATTTAGAGACTTGTTAATTACGCTTCTTATGAATACACATACAGTAATATGCTTATGTAATATTATTGTTTTTTTTTTCTTCTTAAGAATAATGTTTAGAGGTTACAAACAGCCCCTAAAAGTGGATGATATTTGGTCCTTGAGAAAATCTGATTTGGCTGAAGAAATTTTATCGAAGTTCTCAAAAGAGATCCATAAGGAATGGCATAAGACCAAGCCGTAAGTTCCATAAGTGTTTGTAGGGCGTTTTCCTTCTGTTCTGACATGCCCCCGTTTGTGGTTTGTGTATTAGTTCTTAACAATTACAATAACTAGGAAAATGTGTTCTGGTAATTAGAGAAAAGGGACTGCACAGGGTCGGTAGTTCTATTAAATTACTTTCTCTGATGTCCTAGTGGATGCTGGGGACTCCGTAAGGACCATGGGGAATAGCGGCTCCGCAGGAGACTGGGCACAACTAAGAAAGATTTAGGACTACCTGGTGTGCACTGGCTCCTCCCTCTATGCCCCTCCTCCAGTTAGAATTGTGTGCCCGGCCGAGCTGGTTGCACACTAGGGGCTCTCCTGAGCTCTTAGAAAAGAAAGTATATTTAGGTTTTTTATTTTCAGTGAGATCTGCTGGCAACAGACTCACTGCTACGAGGGACTGAGGGGAGAAGAAGCGAACCTACCTGCTTGCAGCTAGCTTGGGCTTCTTAGGCTACTGGACACCATTAGCTCCAGAGGGATCGAACACAGGCCCAGCCTCGGTCGTCCGGTCCCGGAGCCGCGCCGCCGTCCCCCTTGCAGAGCCAGAAGCAAGAAGAACGTCCAGGAAATCGGCGGCTGAAGACTCCGGTCTTCATTAAGGTAGCGCACAGCACTGCAGCTGTGCGCCATTGCTCCCCATGCACACCACACACTCCGGTCACTGATGGGTGCAGGGCGCTGGGGGGGGGGGGGCGCCCTGGGCTGCAATAAGAGTACCTTAGCTTGGCAAAAAAACACATAATCTAGTCAGTAAGACTATATATGTGTAAAATCCCCTGCCAAAAATATCCTGAAAAAAGCGGGAGAAGTCCGCCGAGAAGGGGGCGGGGCTATCTCGCTCAGCTATAATTTTATTGCTAACCATAGAGCATATTAAGGACGCTGTCTTATACATGAGAGATGCACAGAGGGATATTTGCCGGCTGGCATCTAAAATAAACGCAATGTCCATTTCTGCCAGGAGAGGATTGTGGACTCGGCAGTGGACAGGAGATACAGATTCTAAAAGGCACATGGAAGTTTTGCCTTACAAGGGTGAGGAGTTGTTTGGGGATGGTCTCTCGGACCTCGTTTCCACAGCGACAGCTGGGAAGTCAGCATTTTTACCCCATGTTCCCTCACAGCCAAAGAAAGCACCGTATTATCAGGTACAGTCCTTTCGGCCCCAGAAAGGCAAGCGGGTTAGAGGCGAGTCCTTTCTGCCCAGAGGCAGAGGTAGAGGGAAAAAGCTGCAACATACAGCCAGTTCCCAGGAACAAAAGTCCTCCCCCGCTTCCTCTAAGTCCACCGCATGACTCTGGGGCTCCACAGGCAGAGCCAGGTACGGTGGGGGCCCGTCTCAAGAACTTCAGCGACCAGTGGGCTCGCTCACGGGTGGATCCCTGGATTCTACAAGTAGTATCTCAGGGGTACAAGCTGGAATTCGAGACGTCTCCCCCTCGCCGTTTCCTCAAATCTGCCTTGCCGACAGCTCCCCCGGACAGGGAGGCAGTGCTGGAGGCGATTCACAAGCTGTATTCTCAGCAGGTGATAATCAAGGTACCCCTCCTTCAACAAGGACGGGGTTACTATTCCACAATGTTTGTGGTACCGAAACCGGACGGTTCGGTGAGACCCATTTTAAATTTAAAATCCTTGAACACTTATATAAGAAGGTTCAAGTTCAAGATGGAATCGCTCAGGGCGGTGATTGCAAGCCTGGACGAGGGGGATTACATGGTATCACTGGACATCAAGGATGCTTACCTGCATGTCCCCATTTACCCTCCTCACCAGGAGTACCTCAGATTTGTGGTACAGGACTGTCATTACCAATTCCAGACGTTGCCGTTTGGTCTGTCCACGGCACCCAGGGTATTTACCAAGGTAATGGCCGAAATGATGATACTCCTTCGGAAAAAGGGAGTTTTAATTATCCCGTACTTGGACGATCTCCTTATAAAGGCGAGGTCCAGGGAACAGTTGTTGATCGGAGTAGCACTAGCTCGGGAAGTGCTACAACAGCACGGCTGGATCCTGAATATTCCAAAGTCGCAACTGGTTCCTACAACGCGTCTACTGTTCCTGGGGATGGTTCTGGACACAGAACAGAAAAAAGTGTTTCTCCCGGAGGAGAAGGCCAAGGAGTTGTCATCTCTAGTCAGAGACCTCCTAAAACCAAAACAGGTGTCGGTGCACCACTGCACGCGAGTCCTGGGAAAGATGGTGGCTTCTTACGAAGCAATTCCATTCGGAAGGTTCCATGCAAGGATCTTTCAGTGGGATCTGTTGGACAAGTGGTCCGGATCGCATCTTCAGATGCATCGGCTGATAACCCTGTCTCCAAGGGCCAGGGTGTCGCTGCTGTGGTGGCTGCAGAGTGCTCATCTTCTAGAGGGCCGCAGATTCGGCATACAGGACTGGATCCTGGTGACCACGGATGCCAGCCTTCGAGGTTGGGGGGCAGTCACACAGGGAAGAAACTTCCAGGGACAATGGTCGAGTCAGGAGACTTCCCTACACATAAATATTCTGGAACTAAGGGCCATTTACAATGCCCTAAGTCAGGCAAGACCCCTGCTTCAACACCAGCCGGTGCTGATCCAGTCAGACACCATCACGGCGGTCGCCCATGTAAACCGACAGGGCGGCACAAGAAGCAGGATGGCGATGGCAGAAGCCACAAGGATTCTCCGATGGGCGGAAAATCATGTGTTAGCACTGTCAGCAGTGTTCATTCCCGGAGTGGACAACTGGGAAGCAGACTTTCTCAGCAGGCACGACCTCCACCCGGGAGAGTGGGGACTTCATCCAGAAGTCTTCCAAATGGTTGTACACCGGTGGGAAAGGCCACAGGTGGACATGATGGCGTCCCGCCTCAACAAAAAGCTAAAAAGATATTGCGCCAGGTCAAGGGACCCTCAGGCGATAGCCGTGGACGCTTTAGTGACACCGTGGGTGTACCAGTCTGTTTATGTGTTCCCTCCTCTTCCTCTCATACCCAAGGTACTGAGGATAATAAGAAGGAGAAGAGTAAGAACTATAATCATTGTTCCGGATTGGCCAGAAGAGCTTGGTACCCAGAACTTCAAGAAATGATATCAGAGGAACCATGGCCTCTGCCGCTCAGACGGGACCTGCTGCAGCAGGGACCCTGTCTGTTCCAAGACTTACCGCGACTGCGTTTGACGGCATGGCGGTTGAACGCCGGATCCTGAAGGAAAAGGGCCTTCCGGAGGAAGTCATCCCTACGCTGATTAAAGCTAGGAAGGAGGTGACCGCAAACCATTATCACCGCATATGGCGTAAATATGTTGCTTGGTGTGAGGCCAGAAGGGCCCCAACGGAGGAATTTCAGCTGGGTCGATTTCTGCACTTCCTACAGTCAGGGGTGACTATGGGCCTAAAATTAGGTTCCATTAAGGTCCAGATTTCGGCTCTGTCGATTTTCTTCCAAAAAGAACTGGCTTCACTGCCTGAAGTTCAGACGTTTGTTAAAGGAGTGCTGCATATTCAGCCCCCTTTTGTGCCTCCAGTGGCACCTTGGGATCTCAACGTGGTGTTGGATTTCCTAAAATCACATTGGTTTGAGCCACTTAAAACCGTGAAACTAAAATATCTCGCGTGGAAAGTGGTCATGCTGTTGGCCTTGGCTTCGGCCAGGCGTGTGTCAGAATTGGCGGCTTTGTCATGTAAAAGGCCTTATCTGATTTTCCATATGGATAGGGTGGAATTGAGGACTCGTCCCCAATTTCTTCCTAAGGTGGTATCAGCGTTTCATTTCAACCAACCTATTGTGGTGCCTGCGGCTACTCGGGACTTGGAGGATTCCAAGTTGCTGGACGTAGTCAGGGGCCCTGAAAATCTATGTTTCCAGGACGGCTGGAGTCAGGAAAACTGACTCGCTATTTATGCTGTATGCGCCCAACAAGCTGGGTGCTCCTGCTTCAAAGCAGTCTATTGCTCGCTGGATCTGTAGTACGATTCAACTTGCACATTCTGCGGCTGGACTGCCGCATCCTAAATCTGTAAAAGCCCATTCCACGAGGAAAGTGGGCTCTTCTTGGGCGGCTGCCCGAGGGGTCTCGGCTTTACAACTTTGCCGAGCTGCTACTTGGTCGGGTTCAAACACATTTGCTAAATTCTACAAGTTTGATACCCTGGCTGAGGAGGACCTTGAGTTTGCTCATTCGGTGCTGCAGAGTCATCCGCACTCTCCCGCCCGTTTAGGAGCTTTGGTATAATCCCCATGGTCCTTACGGAGTCCCCAGCATCCACTAGGACGTCAGAGAAAATAAGAATTTACTCACCGGTAATTCTATTTCTCGTAGTCCGTAGTGGATGCTGGGCGCCCATCCCAAGTGCGGATTGTCTGCAATACTTGTATATAGTTATTGCCTAACTAAAGGGTTATTGTTTGGAGCCATCTGTTTGAGAGGCTCAGTTGTTATTCATACTGTTCACTGGGTATAGTATCACGAGTTGTACGGTGTAATTGGTGTGGCTGGTATGAGTCTTACCCGGGATTCCAAATCCTTTCCTTATTGTGTCAGCTCTTCCGGGCACAGTATCCTAACTGAGGTCTGGAGGAGAGGCATAGAGGGAGGAGCCAGTGCACACCAGGTAGTCCTAAATCTTTCTTAGTTGTGCCCAGTCTCCTGCGGAGCTGCTATTCCCCATGGTCCTTACGGAGTCCCCAGCATCCACTACGGACTACGAGAAATAGAATTACCGGTGAGTAAATTCTTATTTTTAGGTCTCTTTTGTATAATTTAGAGCACTTATTTTGTGTCAAACTTATGTTTTCCCCTTCTTTCCCATACTAATGGCCTGATTCAGAGGTTGAATGCAGAAACGCATCGGCGTCTGTTGGTGGTCGCCCATCTGCAACGTTATGCAAATGCTGCTACAAACCCTGGGGCAGATGTATTAAGCCTGGAGAAGTGATAAAGAAGTGATAAAGCAGTGATAAGTGCAAGTGATAATGCACCAGCTCCTAACTGTCATTTTTCAAATCCGTTATGATTGGCTGGTGCGTTATCACCTTCCGCTTATCACCGCTTTATCACTTTTATATCCCTTCTCCAGGTTAATACATCTGCCCCCCCTGTCCCTTGTATATATCCATGAGGCCAAATGTGCAAGGACTAAGACCATCAGTTATACCAGTGGTTCTCAACCTCGGTCCTCAAGTGACCCCAACAGGTCATGTTTTCCAGGTCTCCTCACAGGATTGCAAGTGAAATAATTAGCTCCACCTGTGGGTCTTTTATAATGTGTAAGTGAGTAACGAATACACCTGTTCATCTGCTAGGTGACCTGGAAAACATGAATTGTTGGGGGTACTTGAGGACCGAGGTTGAGAACCACTGAGTTATACCATTGAATTTTGCACCAGCCCTATGGTAGGTTCACTTTTTCCACCTGACCATGGCCTCCTATGTGAGCGGTTCAGTGTCTGTGTTCACTGACACTCCCATGACACCATATTTGAACTGACCATATTTGTGTGCATTTCTAGCCACCTCCCAGTTACCGCTCAGGTACGCCCAGCAACATTTCTGATCCCATCCGTCTCTATGGCAACAGTGCCTTTTATACATACACTCTGTGTCACGCATGCGCCGTAGGAGTTCTTAAGAGCGCAGTTGCAACAAAAACACTCAACTACAAGAACATCTGCATTGTGCGCGGCTCTGAATCAGGCCATCTGTATTTCAGAAATTTTATTTTCCCAGAATTAATATTAATGTTATATCACTTTGTCCAAAAGAGCTTACAGTCTAATTAGGCAATAGGAAACAAATACAGATATGTAGGTAAAAGCACACAAGGAGCTGGATGTAATGGCACCTAAGTTCAAGGCAAAACCATGCCTTGTAAGTGATTGCCCCTTTAAAAAATAGTCCGAGTTTAGCCAGCATGCCGCATGGCCGCCGAATTTAGGTGGCATTACATCCGGCACAAGATGTTATTTATATGTATAAGTGCAGACATGATTACTAACAATGCTGCCAATGAATGATAAAATAGTTTTAGCAACTCTGCAATAAACTAAACATTATTATTATTATTATTATTATTATTTACACAGTAGCTGGGATTTCTTTTCTGTTTTTTATACACACAATTTTTAATGTAAAACATATTGAAATAAAATGTATCTGGCCTCAGGTTAGTTTGCAGGCAAATTGGCTGTAATCTGCACTTGTTTGTGTCACAGATTGTACAAATTACTAGTAAAATAACTTGCTTATGCTTGAAAAAGAATAATGTTCAGGAAGAACAGCATATTTGCTTTACTTAAACAATGTTTTGTATATCCAAAGGGGACAGTGGGGCACTGGGTATAACTTATTTGGGAACAGCACAGGCTCCTCCTCCCCTATAACCCGCCAGGAGCCAAGGAAACCAGTTTTTAGTAGACTTCTGTTCATTTTACTTTCATTTTGGGTTTCGGCCTGTCAGAGGTGAACAACTGGGTCAGCATCACCTGCCACCTCATTGGGCGCTTGGGAGCAGCCATTGCCGGACTAGGGACAGGTAAGGACTAGTAGCAGCTAACGCCACCGGCAGGAGGGCAGAGTGTTGCCACTAGACCAAAAAGGGGACGGGCTGCTTACAGGGATGCCATCTATAAGCGGTATTTCCTTGAGGTTGGCCGGATTGGGGGGTGCAGCCTTTCCCTGTTGTCTCCACTCCCATCCTTTGACTGGTTGAGGTCCTGGGCTCCCCTCACACTCTAAGACCACGTATTCTTTTATTTCCACTTAGTTTTGTGTGTATTTGTGTTGTTTCAATTTTCAGTGAAACATTGTCTTCCAAGGGAACCTCAACAAAGGCTTCCCAGGAGAGGAGTGCACCTGTGCTGTGCTCCTATACTTACAATGCCTGTAAAGAACATTATTCCTGTTCTCAGCTTTTGTGATAGTTGCTCTGCGGAGGCACGTGATGACTCCCCTCTCTGAGGTGGTGCCACAACAGGAGCCTGCTTGGGCAGCCTCCCTGTCTCTTTCCATGTGGGAGCTGGCGTCCCAACTAGCAGCTTCCCAGACCTCTTTGTCTTTAGTGGTGACTGCCAGGGGACCTCAGCTGACCAACACTTAGCACCCTCTTGGGGACCAACAGCAACCACTCTGTTCAGGGTCTAGCTCTTTGTAGCACATACTGGGATCCTCAGCTAAGAGCAAGGCCACAAGAAAGAGGAGTTTTATGCCTCAGACAACTCCTGGGACCTAGAGGACAAGCTGTTCCAGACACCGGGGCCGGATGTAATGAAGTCTGAGTTGGCTAGAGGTGCTGGTTCCCAGCCGAACTGGAGACATTTTTTTGAAGCAGCAATCATGTACAAGGCAATACTATGCCTTATAAATGATTGCCGCTTTAAAGAAAACATCAGAGTTTGGCCGGCAACCCGCCCTTGGGCCAACTTGGACTTCATCACATCTGTCCCCAGATGTTGATTCCTCCTCAGCTTAGGAAGATCTCGTAGCTCAGGTTGATGTTGACACTTTAGCAAAGGCTAAAGGATGCATTGCCAGTTTCAGAAGCACCCTTCTTAAAGCAAAAAAAGGAGCCAACAGTTTTCTCTCTCTCTGCTCAGATGTAGGCCCTTTGGCAGAAAACTAGTCGCACCCTAACAAGAAACTCTTGGTGTCCAAGCGGATTTACTCCTTCTATCCCCTACCTCCTGTGGATCGGATAAAAATGGAAATCCCCCACCCGTAGATGCACGCATTGCATGGTTGGTGAAGTCAACCACAATTCTTATCACCAATTGCTAATTCTGGAGCTGCCTTAAGCACAGCTCTAGCTTTGGCCTGGGTAGCCAAAGCCTTAGGTAGCTAGGCTGGTTCCCTTTGTTGATCTGATCCCTTTTCCATAGTGTCTTCTATCAAAGAAGCTCATGCTTACTTGGGCAGAGGCACTATTGAGTCCGACATGCTCTCCTTTAAGGTCTCTTAAAGGAGAGCATGGCAACTAGGCAAGCACTATGGCGTCATACGTTTGCAGGCCGATAGTGAATTCTCCATCTGGGCACTCTGCTGGACTCCAGAGTTCAGAGAGTTTTCCTAGGAATAAGCTGGAATCCCTTCAGTCCATGATCAGTTTCTCAAACAGCATAGAGTCTCAATACACTTCTGTATGTGAGTTCTTGGCAATCTGGTCTCCACCTCCAACATGGTGAACTATGTACCATTGCATTCAAGTCTGCTGCTAATGGAACTTCTACAGAGGTGGAATCACTTTCTGCTACATCTCAAATCCCACACGATCGTTCTGTGTAGAGAGGTGAGCATCTCTTTCTTGTGGTGGCTCCAATATTCTTACCTCAACAAGGGTCAACCATTTCTAATCCTTTTAACCATAAATGCCACTTCTGCAGTTGGGGCGCCATCACTGAAAGTCACTCCTTTCTCCGACAGGGTCCACAGGTTATCCACAGGATAACATTGGGATATGAAGACGCGACAGCGGATTTGCACCAAACGGTCAAAGCTTTCGGCCTACCAGCATGCAATGGGCCTGTCCATATATCCCTGCCTCCTGGCTCAGGCAAATCAGTTTTTTGTTTGGTGCGGCAGGATCCGGACCATGGTCAATGGGCTGCTGGTTTTTAGAAGCCATAAGCTTTTTTTATTTTATTTTTATAGTCTTACTATTTTTTTTTTTCTGAGCGATCTTTCTAAAAATCGTCTTATACGTACCTTGGAAAGAGTCGCTCCAACAACTCCCTGCCAGGTCGCGACAACGCTTACCCATGTGTACAGTGGTGTTTCGGCGGGCATCCGTGTAGGATGTACTAGCAAGTCCATCAGACGTCACCAGGCTGTGGCCGAAGCACAGGGAGAATATAAGGCATCGGTTCCACTTAGTAGGGGAACACGGACACAGCCGCATTGTTTTGGGAGTAGACTACCGAACAGTCTCTGACGCGGCTGCCACCTTGGGTGCACCAGGGCTAGGCCTTAGGGATCAATAGGCTCCAGGGGTAGTATGAGGCCGTGATCCCTAGGGTCGAAGTCAGCAGTGGGGAGTAAGACGCTCCCTTTGTCTTCCCTCCTCCTGGTTCATGACCAGTTTCCTCCCCCGCCATGAACTGAGTTCCCGCTTCCGTCTGAGACGGTGTGTATGTAAAAGGACCTAGTCGCAGCATATGCGGCTGTGTGACTGGTGTGTCAGTGTTCACTTGGGCGTCTGTGTTCACTGTAGGTTCATGGGGCGAGTGTGTACACTATTAGCGTCTGGATACACTCAGCGTTTGCTAACGTATTGATCGATCCTGGAAGCGGGGTGAAGTCTCCCTGTATCCCACTCTCCTGAGCCAGGTGATACAGCACTGAGTCTCTATCTACCTTTGAGTACGAATAGTTGGATAAGTGCCTGATGCATATGAGTTTGAAAACTATTGCTGCTGTTTTCTTTCGCTGTGCGACTGAATACGGTTAAAACTTTTGGTAAGGTAATGCAGTAATATGTTCTCCTACATACTTGAAATGTATTTGTAGTTGATTATGTGCTCATATTGCTTATTATACTAATGTACAACCTGTGACTGATTGCTAGTGTGATTGCTGACTTTACTAGAATTGTGTCAGTTTTCTGTGTATTCCGATACTCAATGCTGGAGCAAAGCAGGATAGGGTCGGATTGTATGTAATTTCAACAAATTTTAAAGTGATTACGGTCACAAATTGTGTAGTTAACACTGTACAGGGGTGTGATTTATTTATCATGACTAAGAGCGGCAAGGGTGAGGAAAATACACTTTCCACAGCAGCACCAACACTCATTTCATGTTTGTCTTGCAAAGCTGGGTTAACTTCTCAGGATCTGGTTCAGAATGGATTATGTGCAAATAGTTTTATCTTTTACTGAAGCCTCTTAAATAATCTGAGGCAAGCACAGGTTCAAGTTGAACCCCTATGGGCTACTTTTGCACAGACATTATCCAGTATAGCTGAATGGATAATACCAGCTCCTATACCAGGGATAGGTTACCCTTTTAACCCTTACATGCAACATTCCACCTGGAGTTTATCACATCCAGCACAGGAATTTCAGCCTCTTAACAAAAGCAGGCTGACAGGCCGGTGGTAAGTAAATCACATAGACATGAAACAACATTTTCACAGTCTACACATGTTTCAGATGAGGACTCGTCGGAGGATGAGGACACATCGCACTCCGGGTCTGCATACAGAGACGAGGAGGAAGGCCTCAGCTCAGTGGACATACCTGAGCTAATTAGTGCTATGAAAGCCATTCTATCCTTAGAAAAGCCTTTGTTAAACACTAAGGCACAAGTGTTTAAATGTCCCAAAACAGTTAGGACTGAGTTTCCTGGGTCAGATCCGCTAACAGAAATTATGCAAGAGGCCTGGGTTACACCCAGTAAAAAGTTTAGAATTCCAAAGAAATGGAATTCCCATTATCCTCTTCCAGCTGGGGACTGTTTAAAAAGGGAGGTGGCTCCCAAAGTAGATACGCATGTCATTCGATTGGTGCGAAAATCTACATTACCTCTACCTTTAACATCATTAAATGATGTCACGGATAGGAAGATAGATGGTTTTCTAAAAAACATTTTCTCTTTGTCTGGGGCAATCATAAGACCAGGCATGGCTTCAGCCTTGATGGCAAAAGCAATGGCAGCCTGGGCTGATGCATTGGAGGATGATTTTTCAATGGCATCTAGAGAACAAAAATCCCATATTGCACATATGAAATAGGCGGCTATTTTTATAGAAGAAGCAGCTTTGGATATGGGTACAATTGCCTCTCAGGCATCAGCCTCAGCAGTAGCAGCTCGCAGTGTGGACTGGCTATGTACATGGAAAGCTGACTCAGAATCCAATAAGGTTCTGGAGTCTGCCTTTTACTGGAGATATTCTTTTTGGTAAATAACTAGATAGTATTTTGGAGTCAGAAGCAGATTCCAAGAAAGTTAAGTTTCCTTCCACACACAAATCCAAGCCTAGATTGCCAGCTTTTCTGCCCTTTTGGACTCAAGAAAAAGCAAAAGGAAAGGGTTATGGCAAACAGTCTCAATCTGACAAGTCTAGTAAAACTAAAAGCATTAGGCTACCACAGGACTGGCTTCCAAATCAGAAAATAAGCCATCAGCCTGATGGTGCGGGCCTCCACCTGGGAGAACCCAGGGTAGGAGGCCGACTTCTTCAGTTTGCACAGGTCTGGCAGCAGTCTTCCACAGATGCCTGGGTACAAGAAGCGGTATCTCACGGTTATGCAGTTGTGGCCATGGAGCCGGAAGATTTTATGGTATCCCTGGATATCCAGGATGCTTACCTACATGTTCCTATAGCACGATCCCATCAGCGCTATCTCAGGTTTGCTATCCTCCAGCATAATTTTCAGTTTCAGGCCCTACCATTTGGACTGGCCACAGCTCCCAGAGTATTCACCAAAATTATGGTGGTGATGGCATCTTATCTCCGTCAACAGGGGATAAGGATTTTTCCATACCTCGATGACTTATTAATCCTGGCAGAGTCTCAGAAATTGTTTTAGTGTCATCTGCAACAGACAATAGCTTGTTTACAGAGACACAGTTGGCTCATAAATTGGGCAAAGTCGTCCCTGGTTCCGTCAGAACGGATGACTCATTTGGGGGCTGTGTTGGATTCAGGTCTTCAGAGATTATTTCTACCACTGAACAAAATATCTAAGGTTCAGTCAAGGATTCAGGAGCTGCCACACAGTCAAAGGGTATCCATTCACGCCGCAGTGCATGTGATGGGGTTCATGGTGTCGACATTTGAAATGGTGGAGTATGCTCAGTTCCATTCAAGGCCTCTGCAGCGTCTGATCCTTTCCAAATGGAATGGTTTTCATCAGACAAAAAAAACGCAGACTATGGTCCTTCCATTGGAAGTAAGGAGGTCATTAGCCTGGTGGCCACAGACATCTCATCTGGACAAAGGGAGACCCTTTTAGATATCAGATTGGGAAATTCAGACAACGGATACCAGTATTCAGGGCTGGGGAGCGGTGTCTGGAAGGAGTGGCTTCCAGGGGTAGTGGACTGAGGAAGGAAGTTGCCTGTCAATAAATATATTGGAACTTTGGCCATATATATGGCACTTATTCAGGCAAAGGACATCCTTCAGGGCAAACAGTCCAAATCCACTCGGACAATGCAACGGCAGTAGCGTACCTCAACCATCAGGTTGGAACTCGCAGCCAGAATGCAATGAAGGAGGTAAGTCACACAATAAAGTGGGCAGAACTTAATCTTCCAGCGTTGTCCGCAGTATTTGTTCCGGGAGTTTTCTCAGTCGACACGCCATTCATGCAAACGAATGGGCTTTACACCCCGAGGTCTTCCAGACTCTAGTAGACATATGGGGGTTGCCAGAGATAGATCTCATGGCATCCCGTCAGAACAACAATGTTCCTGCATATGGGTCAAGAACAAAGGATCCCAAAGCAATATTTGTGGATGCCCTGTCAGTGATATCGGAATTTCGTCTGGCCTATGTATTTCCACCAATCGGCCTATTATCCAGGGTGATGCGAAAGGCAAAACGAGGAAGGGGCGCCATGATACGAATAGCTCCGGCATGGCCCAGAAGACATTGGTACACAGATCTGCAGACGATGTCGATGTATGCTCCATTCCTATTCCCTCAACGTCCAGATGTACTGTCTAAGGATCTTTGCTATCACAAGCACCTGGATCGACTATCTTTGACGGCGTGGCTCTTGAGACTTCCATCCTGAAAGCAAGAGGATTCTCACAACAGGTAATACAAACTATGCTCAGAGCAAGGAATCCTTCTTCAGCTCGCATTTATCACCGAATATGGCAAGCCTATATTCAGTGGTGTAGTGACTGTAAATTTGACCCTAGGTCTTTCAGAGTTTCCAGAGTCTTAGCATTCCTTCAGGCAGCAATGGACTAAGGTTTACGGGTAGCTTCCTTGAGAGTACAAGAGTCATCATTGACTGTATGGTTCCAAAAGAAAATTGCTAACCTACAGGATGTGCACATTTTTTTCCAGGGAATGCTGCACATTCAACCTCTTTTTGTTCCTCCTACAGTGCCTTGGGACTTAAGTTTAGTCCTAAAAGCCCTTCAAGTTTCCCCACTTAAACGAGTGGATCTTAAATGTTTGACAGCTAAAGTTCTCTTTCTTCTTGCTATTGTTTCAGCTAGAAGAGTTTCAGATTTAGGGGCATTGTTATGTCGCCCTCCTTTTCTGATGTCTTTTTATCCAGATACAGCGGTTCTCAGAACCAAATCTGGGTATCTTCCTAAGGTGGTGTCTAAATTCCACCTTAACGAAGAAATGGTAGTCCCGGCCTTCCAGGGGCCAGACCTTTCTGTGGGAGATGCATCGTTGGACGTAATCCGTGCCTTAAGGATCTACGTGGATCATACCAGTGCCATCAGAAAGACACACTCTCTTCGTTCTCTACAGATTTCACAAGATAGGATGGCCTGCAGATAAGCAGACACTGGCGAGTTGGCTTCGGATGACAATTTCAGGAATATACTCTCAAGGTGATCTCCCTGTTTCGGCTAATGTCTTTGCTCACTCTACTCGTAAGGTAGGTCCGTCATGGGCAGCACAACAAGGTGCTTCAGCAGAACAGATATGTAAGGCAACCACATGGTCTTCCATTCACACATTCATTAGACATTATGCCTTTGATACCTTTGCCTCTCAGGATGCTGAATTCAGGCGAAGGATTCTCCTGTCCAATCAGGAGCGTCCCCACCACTAAATTGTTTTGGAACATCCCATTGTTATTCTGTGGATAACCTATGGACCCTGCCGGAGATCCACAGGAATCCCACCCTGACGCACCTGATTTTAGGATCCTTTTCACTCACTAACCTCTTCCTTCTTGTACAGAAGGGTGTGCATGTGTGTTCCTCTCACCTAATTATGGCTCTCTATGATGCTCCTGCCTTGTGCTTTGGAAAAACAACTGATTTGTCTGAGCCAGGAGGCGGGGATATATGGACAGGCCCGTTGCATGCTGGGAGGCCGAAAGCTTTGACCGTTTCATGCAAATCTGGTGTCTCGTCATCATATCCCAATGTTATCTTGTGGACTTAAGAGAAATAGCGTTATCAACGATAAGTTTTACCATAACGATTATTTTAAGGCCGATGGTCAGTTTGGGAGACATGCCTCCCAATAAATATCCTGGGGCTTTGAGCTGTCTAACGCACACTTGCTCAGCCACAGCTCATTCTTTAGCATAAAGCTGTAAAAATTCAATCGGGCAACATGATTGTGGTCGCATACATAGTAACATACATAGTAACATAGTCGGTGAGGTTGAAAAAAGACTAGTAGTCCATCGAGTTCAACCTGAATTATATTGTATTCCCTATTCTATTCAGGTTAAAGGCTATATCCTCGTATATCTTTTTCCATTCAAAATTTATCTAACTCATTTTTAAACGCATTGACTGAGTCATTACAACCTTCTCTGGCAGTGAATTCCATATTCGTATTACCCTTACAGTGAAGAATCCCTTCCTGCGCTGAGTACAAAATTTCCTCTCTTCAAGCCTTCAAACATCAAACCTTCTTTCAGGGTGTTCTCCACATTCAGACCACCCTTCTTCCCCCTGACCACCTTTAGGACCTGACCTTGGATTTGAGGGCTCAACAGGAATCTCCCTTTGAGCTGTCAGGGGTCATTTCACAATCTGTGTGGGAGCCTTCTGGGCGTCTCACCATGGTGCCTCTGCCGGAGCAGCTCTGTAAGGCAGCCATGTGGTCCTTGCTCATGCTTTCCTCAAATTGTACAGCTTTGACACCTTTTCCTCTGTCGGAGCTGCTCTTGGGCTTTGATTCCTTAGTGCAGGACAGGAGCGCTCCCTCCCATAAAGGGCCAGCTTTGGGATGTCCCACAGTACCAGTGTCCTCCTTTGGATGAAAGAAAAAAGGAGATATTTGTCTTACCTGTAAAATACATTTTTGTGAATCCATGGGCCCAAAAACTAGGCCCAACCCTCACATCCCTGGCTGACTGAGGGTTTCATAGTTCCGACACTCAGTGCCACAGCAGTTTAGTGTGCGTGTGTGTGCTGGTCTTCTCCTCTCCTCCATTCCTCTTCCTTGGGCTTGTTAACTAACTGGTTTCCTGTACTACAGAAGATGTAATGGGGAGGAGGAGCCTGTGCTGCTCGAAAAGAAGTTCACTCATTGATGTCCAGAATCCTGCAGCTCCATTATACCCATAGTCACACTGTCCCCCATGGATTTAGAAAAAAAGATTTAACAGATAAGACAAAAGTATCCTTTTCCATGGAAAATCATGTTCTTTCCGCTTCATTCCACACCAGTTGCAGGATTCTGAAAGTTCTGATATTTTACTAAGTTAGCAGATGAATTTAAAGTAAAGATGTTTAGTAAGGCAAAACCAACCAGGTTTTTGTTTTACTAAACATTGCCACTTTAAATGTATCACTGAAACACCTGCACTTTCAGCATCCTGCACCAGATGAGTCCTCATACACTAAGGGAGTAATTCAGACCTGATCGCTTGGCTGCGTTTTCGCACAGCCTGCGATCAGGTCTGAACTGCGCGTGCGTATGCACCGCAATGCGCAGGCGCGTCAGTCTGCAGTGACGGAGAGAGCCTGGCAGTGATGGGATGGTGCGAAAACTCCCATCGCATCGGCGAGCGCAAGGCGATTGACAGGAAGAAGGCGTTTGTGGGTGCAGCTGACAGTTTTCTGGGAGTGTCTAGAAAAACGCAGGAGTTCCCAAGCGTTTGCAGGGCGGGTGTCTGACATCAATTCTGGTCCCGGACAGGCTGAAGTAATCGCATCGGCTGAGTAAGTCCTGGATTACTAAGAGACTGCACAAAATCAGTTTGTACAGCTCTGCTACACATGCGTTCGCATACTTGCACAGCTAAAATACACTCCCGTATGAGTGGCGACTATGCGAACATAGGACTTCAAAAAAGACCCTAGCGAGCGATCAGGTCTGAATTTCCTCCTAAGCCTCAATACACTGTGCTGCACAAGACACCTTGTGTGAGCTGTGCTGAGCTGCGTTGCATTGCGTCATCTTGAACAGGTAAGTCAGAATTTGAAGCAAGAAAATCGCATCACAAGACTGCACTGATTCATTTGATGTTCAACACTTTGTATATCTGAGTGCAACTGAGTCTGAATCTGTATATGAAGCACAGTGGAACTTGGAGTGAATAAAAACCACAGCAGCTTCATAGTAGCACTTCGTATAATGGGGGTAATTCAGACCTGATCGCTCGCTAGGTTTTTTTTGCACTGCTGCGAGCAGATAGTCGCCGCTTATAGGGAAGTGTATTTTAGCTGTGCAAGTGTGTGATCGCATGTGCAGCCGAGCAAATACAAATAAGTCACTTCAGCCTGTCCGGGCCCGGAATTGATGTCAGACACCCGCCCTGCAAACGCTTGGACATGCCTGCGTTTTTCCAAACACTCACAGAAAACGGTCAGTTGCCTCCCACAAACGCTTTCTTCCTGTCAATCTTCTTGCGATCGCTTGTGCAAATGGATTCTTCGTAAAACCCATCGCACAGCAACGATCCACTTTGTACCTGTGCGACGCGCCTGCGCATTGCGGTGCATACGCTTGTGCAGTTCTGACCTGATCGTAGCGCTGCAAAAAACGCTAGCGAGCGATCAGGTCTGAATTACCCTCAATGATTCACACTCAATAGCACACAGCAAGTGTTGCATATCAAATGAATCAGTGCGTTTTTTTTGCATCGCATTGTGTCTTAGGCGCACATTCATGCAAAAAGATGCAAAAAAGACACTTGGCGCCAGTAAGAAACTATTGGCGCTATTCAGCGGTGCAAGTGGGCGGGTGGGTATGGCGTACCCTTAAGAATTTTGCCGTGGGTACACTCCGACGGGCCGCCGCTCCCTCCCTCTGCTGCTACTTACCGCCACTGCTGCTTGAGGGGAGGAGAGCGCAGCGTGTGTATCTGGCACTGGGGGCATATCTGGCACTGCAGGGACATGTGTATCTGGCACTGGGGGCATATCTGGCACTTGGGGGACATATGTATCTGGCACTGAGGGGACATGTGTATCTGGCACTGGGGGCCATATCTGACACTGGGGGGACATGTGTATCTGGCACTGGGGAGACGTGTATCTGGCACTGGGGGCATTTCTGTATCTGGCACTGTGCGGGCATTTCTGTATCTGGCACTGGGGTGCAATGTATTTCTGACACAGTAGGGGCATTTATGTATCTGGCACTGTGAGGCAGTGTATATCTGGCACTCTGGGGGCATTTGTGTATGGCACTCTGGGGGCATTTGTGTATCTGGCACTGTGGGGCAATGTATATCTGGCACTGTGGGGCAATGTATATCTGGCACTGTGGGGCAATGTATATCTGGCACTGTGGGGCAACGTGTATCTGGCACTATTGGGGTCATATGTTTATCTGCCCCTCCCCCCCATATGTGTATCACGCCCCCATTTTCCTTGACCTCGCCCCATGTGGCATTTGGCCACACCCATTTTTGATGCGTGCGCACACAGTACCTGACATTTTTTCTAATTGCACCACTGGCGCTATTACATCTGAACATTTGGCTCCAGGGTTAGTTCTATTATATATGGATCTATTATCTGTGTCATGTGATGGGGATTTGAAGTGATGCTAAGTGGCAGAAGCAAACTATAGATTAATTTTGAGTGTTAATCTGCCATAATGATAAACAGAACATATATTTTGTATTGAAATATTTGAAGTCTCAGTGCAATTTATACAGCATATGTGTGCTTTTTAATGTGGCAGGTTAGAGGTACACACAACGTTCTCTAATCCAAAAATCAAGAGGGATTCTCAGATTTACCAAGAAGATCAGGATGAGACTGAAGTTCTCCTGAAAAGTCCAAGCATGCAGATGGATAATAAATCACTACTGAAGATCATCTTTAGAGCGTTTGGCCTCTTATACCTGCTCAGTGCCCTGTTAATGGCTCTGTACACTGCATTCCTTTTCATAAGCCCTGAGCTACTGAGGTAAAATATATCTATGCATAATTGTGTGCATCATTGGTTTTTTTCTGGTTTCTTCAGATTTATGCCATATTCCTATGTGTAGCGTTTCATACCCACAGTGCATTTGTTATGATTTGCAGAAGTGAACTTTTGTAAGTGGGTATAACATTTGCAAATGCTACTTTTATAAGCACATAGTTTAAGGACTGAAAGCATTTGACAATGTTCAGACTGAAAAGGTTCAAAAGGATTTACAGCATTCCAAAACTGTTACATAACTTCAGATGGCTTTTAAGAACAAATAGTCCAATACTTGTCATAACATCTATGAATGTTGTATCAATATAAACATCTTTTGCATTTTACCCTACAATGAGATGTACCAGAGATAAAAGGAAACCATGTGAGATGAAAATCAAGTCTGCTTTGTAAGTTAAAGGCCAGCTTTCAGTGGAATTATAGCATAAACACATTTGTTTTTATATATTACCTGTGTTCCAACATTCCACCCACTCTAATGTTTCCCTATGTCTACCAGAGTCCGCGAACGTTCTCGCTCCCTTCAGAAGTCAGCATTCCATATAGGCAGCTTTCCATATAGGCAGCGAGGTGTTGATCGGTAGAAATGTAGATGTAATATATGTGGCTAATGCTTAACTTATGGAACCCCAACATTTAATTTGGTCTTTTACGTGCTGTAATTTTACAATAAGCAAGCTTGGCAGTGCTGATAGTTTACACAATTGAATAATGCTTGGATAGAATAAAATGCAATTTAATCTAATTAGTTAAATACATACATTGATGTCTTAATTTTGCTATATGCATTTAAACACCTGCACAATGAAACTACAATATATAATCCTGCCCAACCATCCATATGCAGTGAACGTGTCCGTTCCTATATTGACCCCTTATGGGGTTGGGAACGGGTGACCGGCGATCGGGATCCCGGCGGCAAGCATACCGATGCTGGGATCCTGGCAGCCAGAATGCCGGCAGGGGGGTGAGCGCAATGAAGCCCCTTGCGGGCTCGGTGGCTCGCTGCACTTGCTTCAGGTTCTATTCCCACTGTATGGTTGTCGTGGACTCTGACGAGTGGGAAAAGTCCTGGGCCCCTTGCTGGAATTCTGGTGGCTGGAATCCCAGCGTTGATATGCTGACTGCCAGGATCCCGACCGCCGGGATCATAACTACATCCCCTTCTGTATGGATCCTGAACAAACTCCTTGGTACACACTGTCCCTTTATATTATAGTTACCGATTCACCCCTTGAGGGATGTTCTCCGAAATCAAATCCATGGTAAAGCAATGGTGGAGTTCTCATGCAATGTGGTGAGGGTGCTTGGTCCAGTTTTTATTGACCATAAGTTGTACAGCTTCCCAGGTTGTAATCAGACACTTAAGCGAAGCAGGGGTTGGTCCGGACTCGTCACAGTTGGTGAAGAGGGGAATGATGAAGATGCTTCTGATGCGTTTCGCTGTATTGGGGATACAGCTTTATCAAAGCCGTAATACTTAGGGCCTAATATTTATATTCTCTCCTTAATGTCTATGATTCTTCACTGTAATATTTCCAGCTTATTGATTTAAAATAAAGATTTACATTTAGTGGTTTCACAGTAATTGTATTGATTATCAGGCTACTCTTGGACCGCTTGAAGGACCCTACAGCCCCTACTTGGCAAAGTCTTGCAGTTGCTGTACTTCTGTTCATTTGTCCTTGTGGTCAGTCCCTTTTCCTTCAACAACATGACTATATTTGCTATGTCATTGGAATGAGGCTTAGATCTGCAATAGTCGGCAGCGTCTATAAGAAGGTGCAGTATATATTTCAGTGTTTTTTTACATATATAAAAGTAGAATATTTGGAATGGTGTCACTGACTGCTGGCAAAGCAGTTAGAATATTTTGTATACTTTATATTCTCTTTAGAACCATTATGCAAACATTATACTAATATTTTTCATATGAATATTGTGACACCTGCTGGTTTTGTTAGATGTTTAATACACAAACACTTCTTTCTCAGCCAATTGGATACAGTGACGTGAGGGTTGGAAAGCAAATGGCACAGTTATGTGGATACAGTTATGTCCTCTTGCATCTTTGGCACACCACAATGGAATCCACGTTATGCAATATACAGTTTAACTGCTGGTTGGCGAATGCTTCACTGCCGAAAACTAGAGTACTGAAAACAATATTGTGTCAGTGTACATTGATTCCTGATAAGCCGGCCAATCACATTCAGGCAGTGTAAAGAGTCACCGGGCTCTGCACCTCCTCTCAAGCTTCATTTCTACAGTATGCTACTGTACTGTATGCCACCATGCTGCATTGGACTCTAAATTGCTATTGACCTTGTAATGTACCTTACTGTTGCAATGATGCAAACTGGCACACATACTGTAACTTTGATTGTTAAAAGACGCATTGATATTGTATTCAACCCTTTACTGGGCCGTCGCTTGGCAACGGCCGGGACCCACCTCTTCCACGAGCCGCGCTGTGGCTGATAACAGTACCCCTTCCTTGAAGAGGGGTTAAGATATTTCTTTAAGAATCCTTTTTTTAGTTCAGGAGCATGGAGGAACTTCCCAGGCACCCAAGCTCTCTCCTCAGGACCGTAACCTTTCCTATGAACTAAATAATGTACTTGACCCCGCATAAACTTGGAGTCCAGGATTCTTTCAACAACAAACTCTTGATGCCCCCGAATCATGACTGGAGAAGGTTTCCTGAAACCTCTTACTTTAAATTTCTTAGAAACAAATGCTGGTTTAAATAGAGAACAATGGAGGGTATTGTTACAGCCGGGACCTGCCTCCTCCACGAGCCGTGCTTCGGCTGATAACAGTAAAGAATCCTGTTGTAAAGACGCTCCGGAAGTTTTTCAGAAAGAGAGATCATTTCAGGTTCAATATTCTGAAAATACCCGGCTCCAATTTGTGTTGCCCCGCACTCTCCCCCTCCGTTGCTCCCTATGTTAGGCCACCCAGCTTCATTACACTGTAAGCCGCTATTGATGACATTGCATTGTACAGGCGCATGCTTAACATGACAGGATCCGTCAACCAATCAACAAGCGGCGCTACAGAAGCTTCATTGGCTATTTGACGCATGCACTGTGCAGTTTAGGAAAGTGACAGTGGACAGAAAGTTGTATTAGATTCCGGCTTTTCCAGCACCTCAATACGTTACAATGTTATGTTACCTCAAGCGACTTAATACGGTGGTGGGGGTAGATATTGCGCTGTACAAGATCTTTGAGCAAGCCTAAAGGAAGAGTATAGGGGTCCCCTAAATGACTCCTGAAAAAACTGAGCAAATGAAAATGTTTACTCTTCCTTTTTTGGGCGCTGGATCGTAAACTACCTATTGCTAGGTGTAAATAGTGATGATGCTTGTAGATCAGATAAAATATCACATTTAATAAAAAGAAGACATACTGTATGAAACAACATATAAATTGAGCACGAAGATAAAATCATTAGGTGAATCACATAGATGGCAGGGGGATAATCATACCGATGGTAAAGGTGGGAGCCGCATGTGTAGAATAAAGCAGAGTACCCCGGGAAATACCCTGCTGATGGCTCCTTTGATTTAATTCCCGCTAACCGTCCATGTGATCCTCAACGTCCAGTAAATTCATCCAGTGGTAAAAAGGCACAGTGGAGCAAAGCCAACGTGTTTCGGGACTCGAGGCTACAGAATGGTTCCCAGAACAGACGCCAGTTCTCCGTCCGGAGCATGCTACACACTCGACTTCCGCCCTGTGCATTCAGGGTGTCAACCGACCTAAAAACGGTCGGTTGACACCCAGAAACGCCCACTTCATGTTAATCTTCCTGCATTGTGCCGTGCGACTGAAAGCTTCGCTAGAACCTGTACAAAACCACAAAGGACTTTGTACCCGTTAGTCGCGCGTGCACATTGCGGTGCATAAGCATGCGCAGATAAGCCATTTTTTCCACTGATCGCTGCGCTGCGAACAACAGCAGCTAGCGATCAACTCGGAATGACCCCCATGTTTTTGCCCAACTGCTAACAAATTTGCCGCTGTGATCAACTCTGAATTACTCCCTTAGAACGTCAGGCAGCGGCATGGCAAGATGGGACTAGCAAGGCACGCTTCTTGGCATGTGGAGCAAAGATGTATCAGGACACATCTTTAGATACACTTAGGCTCTATGAATCAAACTTACCTAGAATTTGGTTATTTGTTTAAACTTAGGTTTGATGAAAACAACTGCTATTTAGTATGTACAACAGTGTTTTTTAGTGGTTTTACCCTAAATATTTTGTTGTTAATTTTTGCTATTGTTTGAATTTTTATTTTGTTGAAAATATTTTATGCTTTGATAGTTTTAACTTAATTTTATTTGAAATAATAACATTTATCAGTTTAAATCAAAATATAGCAACATAAAAAAAGACAAAATAAACCAATACACAACTGAAGTGTGTCCAGCCAGGATGCTTGTATTGCCATACAGCAATGCAATCATCCTCCATATAAATCAATAAATAGTCCTCGAGAACTCACAAGAGTGACTGTAAAATACTGAATATTAAAAATTCTCCATTCAATTTTTAATTACACTATTAATGTAAAATCTGTAAATTATTTCACCCTAAAAAAGGCTTTAGTTATATCCAACTCTGGAAGGAAGAATTCCTCTACTGGTGAGATCGTCAATCTCATCTCTACGGACGTGCAGAAGCTCATGGACTTGGCCACATGTTTGAACTATGTCTGGTCTGCACCCTTCACAATCATTGTGGCAATGTATTTCCTCTGGCATGTAAGTGAATACCAGGGGGCTTAGTAGCAATAGTAATAACGATATTACTTTTTCCAGTGAAAATGTAACTTTAAATCGTATATATTGCCCTTAAAATGTGTGTCCTTAAATACACTTAATTTATAAATGTTCCATTACTTTTTATAAATAACTCATCACTTTTAGTCACATTGCCAGTTTGTATTGCTAATGGCTATGCTAGTATCATATCCATTCACAGGTTTGCTTGGCAGTTATTTGATCAAAGGAGAGATTATGTACTGGAATTTTAAAAATCATTGTCAAATTAGTAGTGAGAACCAACATATGGTGAATTAACCCTTCTTAGTGAATCTGGGTGATACTGTATCTAGAGTTGGTGGTGCTCCCAAAAGTCACGGGTTACAATGTTCAAAGCTAGAGGAAAAAGAAGACTCTTTCTTTGGGGTCACTCTTAATATGATAAATGTGTGTTGAAATGTAACTTTTTTTATTCAAGCTTATTTTAAATCAGTTATATGTTATATATTATAAATCCTGGGAACCAATATGTGTTAACAAAAAAGGTACATAGTGCAAAATTTATAAAAATTTATGAAATACATAGCCACTGTGCGTCAGTGTTTCATTGCTGGTATATGGATAAGGAACTATTCTTTGAACCACTGTAGCAAATGATCCAACTGTATCAGTGAAAGAAGGACATTTTTTTCGTTTAAAAGAAAGCATCACATACAGTAGATTCAGAGTAATTGGCGAAACTTCTATTGAAGTACGAAGTTAGCAAATGAAGCCACTTGAATAAGAACACAGCTGCCTCTAAAAGGCCCTACACATTGGCCGATCCGCCGCCGAGCTGCCCGACGGCGGATACGGCTGACGGGCGACCCGGCGGCGGAGGGGCAGTGACGGGGGGAGTGAAGTTTCTTTACTCCCCCGTCACCCGGCTGCATTGAAGTGCAGGCAAATATGGACGAGATCGTCCATATTGGCCTGCATGTACATCCGACGGGGGACCAGCGATGAACGAGCGCGGCGGCCGCGCATTGTTCATCGCTGGAGCCTCCACACTCCAAGATATGAACGGTATCTCGTTCATTTATGAACGAGATTGTTCATATCTTTGACTGATGTCGGCCAGTGTGTAGGGTCTATAAGGAGTTGGTATACGGAATCTAAACTTCAGATCTCTTGCACTTTGCTAGGGTTGTCACTTTATTACTGTAGCTTCTATTTATGGAGTGTCGTTAGCTGATTAAGTGAATCGAATCCATTGTTTAAGATTCTGTTTGAGCCCCTGATATTTCTGCTGCGTAACTTCCTCTCTGCATTATCTGATTGATTGCGGAAAATGTACTTATCCCATGAGGATAATCAGGAAAGGGTTACTGTTTAGTGTAGGAAAACTAATATTACTACAGTATGTTGTTTTTTTTTACTTTTTACCTTCTATGAGTGGACTTGAGAGAAGAAAGCCAGTCTGAATATTTTTATATTTTATTTTTGTGTTATGATTTAGTTAAATCTGAACTTTGTTTGTAAAATTAGAAAAGGATTAAGAAATATGCAAACGAAAACTAAACCTACATCAGTCCCCTGTAGATGGAGAAAAAGAGAGGAGAAGATAAAAAAAGCTAACTAGAGAGAAATTACATCCATGCAGCGGTGCAAGTGGGCGGGTATGGGTGGGTACGGCGTACCCTTAAGAATTTAGCCATCGGTACCCCGTACCCACCGCCGCCGGGCTGCTGCTCCCTCCCTCCGCTGTTGCTCATCGCGCCGCTGCTGCTTGAGGGGAGGAGAGCGCAGCGTGCACCTCTCCTGCCCCTCAGTGTCTACCTTCAATTCAGCGCCGGCCCGTGAGCCAATCAGAGCTTGCGGACCGGCAGCCAAGGCTCCTGATTGAAGGTAGACACCCGCACCTGTAAGCAGCAGGGTAAGGGAGGGCACTGCGAGGACATGTGTACCTGGCACTGGGGGCATATCTGGCACTGTGGACATCTCTGTATCTGGCACTGGGGGCATATCTGCCACTGCAGGACATTTCTGTATCTGTCACTGGGGGCATATCTGCCACTGGGGGGCATTTCTGTATCTGGCACTATGGGGGCATCTCTGTATCTGGCACCGGGGGGACATGTTTATCTGGCACTGGGGGCATTTCTGTATCTGGCACTGGGGGCATTTCTGTATCTGGCACTGGGGGCATATCTGTATCTGGCACTGGGGGCATTTCTGTATCTGGCACTGGGGGGACATGTGTATCTGGCACTGGGGGCATTTCTGTATCGGGCACTGGGGGCATATCTGGCACTGGGGGCAATGTATATCTGGCACTCTGGGGGCATTTATGTATCTGGCACTGTGGGGCAATGTGTATCTGGCACTGTGGGGCAGGCACTGTGGGGCAATCTGTATCCGGCACTGTGGGGCAATCTGTATCCGTCAATGTGGGGCAATCTGTATCCAGCACTGTGGGGCAATGTGTATCCGGCACTGTGGGGCAGTGTGTATGCAGCACTGTGGGGCAACATGTATCTGGCACTATTGGGGTCATATGTGTATCTGCCCCCCGCCATATGTGTATCACGCCCCCATTTTCATTGGCCACGCCCCACATGGCATTTGACCACACAGTACCTGTAAGACATTTTTTCTACTTGCACCACTGCATCCATGTATAGAAGACCTGTACTTGGGTCATTAGTGGTGCACACAGGTGGGGATTCTGAGTACCTAGAAACCTCCCCTGATGGGCTGATATTTTTTTTTTTTTTAGAGATGGAGACGGCTGTTTCTGTGTCTCAGCGCAGACCTTAATTGCGGAGCTGCCGCCTGCCGCTACACAGGTCTCTGAACAGAGCTCTCTGCATACAGACTGTCTGGGTGGAGCTGCTACACATCCTCAGCCACAGCAGCTCCCTCTGTACTCACAAAGCGGCCATCAGAGGTACAGACCCCACATAAATGAATCACAGAGCACTGGGTGCCAATCATGGACGCTGGGGTCCACTTCATGACCATGGGGGTACAGACGGTTCCGCAGGAGCCATGGGCACTCTCAAGACTTTTCAGTGGGTGTGAACTGGCTCCTCCCTCTATGCCCCTCCTCCAGACTTCAGTTTTAGAAATGTCCCCTAGAGTGCATCCAGGCAGACTGGATACACTCTAGGGGAGCTCTACTGAGCTTCTCTGAAAAGAGTTATGTTATTTTTTTATTTTCAGGGAGAACTGCTGGCAACAGTCTCCCTGCTTCGTTTGGACTGAGGGGGCAGAAGTAGGAACCAACTTCCTAAAGAGTTTCATGGCTCTGCTTCTGGCTGACAGGACACCATTAGCTCCTGAAGGGTACTGAACGCTAGCCGTGTCTAGATACTCACTCCCACACCACGCTGTCACCCACCTCACAGAGCCAGAAGTCAGAAGACAGGTGAGTAGAAGAAGACAGATCTTCTATCAAGTAAAGTGACGGCTGAGGTACAGCGCGGCTGGCGGGAGCGCAGCGCGCCATTGCTGCCTACACACACAGGCACTGCAGGGTGCAGGGCGCGTTGGGGGGTGGGGGGGGCGCCCTGGGCAGCAAAATACCTATATAAACTGGCAAAAAGGGGGCATAAGATGCCCAGGCACAGCCCTGCCCCCGCCAGTATAAATATTATGAAAAGTCTCTGAGGTAAAAACGCGCCATTGCGGGGGTGGGGCTTCTTCCTCAGGCAGCCAGCACACTGCTCAGCGCCATTTTCTCTCTCTCCTCAGGCTGCAGAGACAACGCTGGTCCTCCTCCACTTCTGACTACAAGTATCAGGGTGCATAAAGGGGGGGCACAAGCGGTTTTGGTGCTTTACAAGTGTGTTTTTACTGTGTAAAAAGCGCTGCATGTCAGTGGGCATTCTGTGTTCACAGGCATTAGATACTGGCGCTGGGGTTGTGAACTGGCTGCTCCTAAACTGTGTCCCTCTGACAGATTTTACTGTAAGTCTGTCCCCTATAAGTCCCAGTGTGTCTGTGTGGGTGTTGTACACGTGTGTGACATGTCTGAGGCAGGGAGTTCTTCCCCTGAGGGAACCATTTTAGGGACACAGAAGTGTAATGTGGTGGCGCTGCCGGCACACCAAGAGCCTGCGTGGGTGAAAGAAATACGTGATAGTGTGCATCATATCAATAGGAGATTAGATAAGTCTGAATCTCATGCTGAGTGCTGGAGAAAATCTGTGGAAGATGTGATTTTTCAGGGCTCTGTTCTTCCATCCGCAGGCGACCTCTCTGGGTCACATAAGAGACCATTTGCGAATACTGTGAATACTGATACCGACACGGACACTGATTCTTGTGTCGACGATAGTGACTCCAGAGAAATAGATCATAAATTGGAAAAAAATATACAATGTATGATTGTAGCTATAAGGGAAGTTCTGGAAGTCACGGAAGCCACTCCTGTACCTCAGGAGAAGGCTTATTTCTATAAAGAAAATAAATCCAAGGTCACTTTCCCGCCTTCCCACGAGCTTAATACTCTCTTTGAAGGGATGTGGGTGAATCCCGAAAATAAATTTCGTATTCCCAAGAGAATTCAGATAGCTTATCCTTTCCCGGTGGAGGACAGGAAAAAATGGGAGTAACCCCCTGTGTTAGACAGTGCACTGTCCAGGTTGACAAAGAAGGTAATTCTCCCTGCACCTGGCACTGCTTCACTAAAAGAGCCGGCAGACCGAAAGATGGAAACTCCATTGAAATCCATTTATGTTGCCAATGGTACGCTGCTCAGGCCCACAATTGCTTGCGCGTGGGTGAGTCACGCTATTGAAAAATGGTCAGAAAGTGTGTCGTCAGAAATTGACACGATTGATAAAGATGAGATACTCCTTAAGTTAGGGAACATCAAAGACGCTGCCGCATACATGCTAGAAGCGATGAAAGATATTGGACTCTGGAGTTCACAAGCCGCTACCATGGCGGTATCGGCTCGACGGGTGTTGTGGATTCGCCAGTGGAACGCGGATGCAGATTCCAAAAGAAATATGGAGGCTCTCCCATATAAAGGTGAGGCCTTATTTGGCGATGGACTGGATGCGTTAGTCTCGGCGGCTACCGCAGGTAAGTCAACATTTTTGCCCTCTACGCCTGCACCGGCAAAAAAGACATATCACCCGCACATGCAGTCCTTTTGGCCCAATAAATACAAAAAAGCGAGAGGTTCCCCCTTCTTTGCAGGTAGGGGAAGGGGAAAGGGAAAGAAGTCCACAGCGGTTTCAGGTTCCCAGGAGCAGAAGTCTACCCCTACTTCTGCCAAATCTTCAGCATGACGATGGGGCTCCTTTGCGGGAGGCCGCTCGGGTGGGGGAACGTCTCAAACTGTTCAGCCAAGGTTCGATTCTGTCTGGCCTGGATCCCTGGGTGTTGCAAATAGTGTCCCAGGGATACATGCTGGAGTTTCAAGACGTTCCCCCATGCCGATTTTTCAAATCGACATTGCCAGCTTCTCTTCCGGAAAGGGAAGCAGTAACAGCGGCAATCCAAAAATTATGTCAGGATCAGGTCATAGTCCTGGTACCTGTGTCACAACAAGGGAAGGGGTTTTATTCAAACCTTTTTGTAGTTCTGAAGCTGGACGGCTCGGTCAGACTGATCCTAACCCTAAAAAATCTGAATCTCTACTTGAAACGATTCAAGTTCAAAATGGAATCACTGAGGGCAGTGATTTCCAGCCTGGAGGAGGGGGACTACATGGTGTCTGTAGACATAAAGGATGCTTACCTGCATGTTCCCATTTATCCTCTTCACCCGGCTTATCTGAGATTCGCGGTTCAGGATTGCCATTACCAATTCCAGACATTACCTTTCGGTCTCTCCACGACGCCGAGGGTATTCACCAAGGTGATGGCGGAGATGATGGTTCTCCTTCGTCAAAAAGGAGTGAATATAATTCCTTATCTAGACGATGATCTGATAAAGGCGAGATCCAGGGAGCAGTTGTTACAAAACATCACACTCTCCCTGTCGATACTCCAACAAAACGGTTGGATCATAAATTATCCAAAGTCACAGTTGGAACCGACGACAAGATTGTCTTTTCTCGGGATGATTCTGGACACAGATGTTCAGAGAGTATTTCTTCCGGTGGAAAAGGCTCTGGAAATCCAGAAAATAGTAAAACAGATATTGAAACCATCAAGTGTGTCGATCCATCAGTGCATTCGGTTGTTGGGGAAGATGGTAGCGGCCTTCAAGGCCATACAGTTTGGCAGGTTCCATGCCAGAGTATTCCAGTGGGACCTGTTGGACAAGTGGTCGGGATCCCACCTACACATGCACCGGCAGATAATTCTGTCGTCAAAAGCCAGGATTTCACTCCTGTGGTGGCTACACACTTCTCACCTACTAGAGGGACGCAGGTTCGGGATTCAGGACTGGGTCCTGGTAACCACGGATGCAAGTCTCCGAGGCTGGGGAGCTGTCACTCAGGTGGAAAACTTCCAAGGAAAATGGTCAAGTCAGGAATCCTGCCTTCACATAAACGTGCTGGAATTGAGAGCCATTTACAACGGCCTTCAACAAGCGGTACATCTTCTCCAAGATCATCCCGTGCAGATCCAGTCGGACAGTGTAACAGCAGTGGCGTACATAAACAGGCAGGGCGGAACGAAAAGCAGAGCGGCAATGGCAGAGGTGACGAAGATCCTCTTCTGGGCAGAAAGACATGTAAGAAAGAGTTCTGTCGGCAATTTTCATTCCGGGAGTAGACAACTGGGAAACAGACTTCCTCAGCAGACACGATCTCCATCCAGGAGACTGGGGCCTCCACCAAGAAGTCTTCGCAGAGGTGACAAGTCTTTGGGGAGTTCCTCAAGTAGACATGATGGCATCTTGTCTCAACAAGAAGCTTCAGAAATATTGTTCCAGGTCGAGAGACCCTCAAGCAATAGCAGTGGATGCACTAGTGGCCCAGTGGGTGTTCCGGTCGGTATATGTCTTCCCTCCACTTCTGCTGATATCAAAAGTGCTCAGGATCATAAGAAGAACAAGAGTTCGAGCAATCTTCATTGCCCCAGACTGGCCAAGGAGGGCTTGGTACCCAGATCTTCAGGAGTTGCTCATAGAAGATCCTCGGCCTCTTCCTCTTCGAGAGGACCTGCTGCAGCAGGGGCCGTGCGTGTTTCAAGACTTACCGTGGCTAAGTTTGACGGCATGGCTGTTGAGCGCTGGATCCTAGCCCGAAAGGGTATTCCCAAGGAAGTCATCCCCACCCTTATTCAGGCCAGGAAAGGAGTAACGTTGAAACATTACCACCGTATTTGGAGATAATGTGTCTTGGTGTTAATCCAAGAAGGCTCCTACGGAAGAGTTTCAGTTGGGATGTTTTCTCCATTTTCTGCAGGCTGGTGTGGAGGCGGGCCTCCGATTGGGATCAATCAATGTCCAGATTTCGGCCTTGTCAGTGTTCTTCCAAAAACAATTGGCCTCTCTTCCAGAGGTTCAGACCTTCGTGAAAGGGGTTCTGCACATCCAGCCTCCATTTGTGCCTCCAGTGACACCATGGGACCGTAATGTGGTGTTGCAGTTCCTTCAATCGGATTGGTTTGAGCCTCTACAAGAGATAGAGTTGAAGTTTCTCACTTGGAAAGTTGTGATGCTTTTGGCATTGGCATCCGCACGGCGGGTGTCTGAATTGGGGGCCTTGTCTCACAAGAGCCCTTACCTGATCTTCCATGAAGATAGGGCAGAGTTGAGAATTCGTCAACATTTTCTTCCAAATGTGGTTTCATCTTTTCACATAAACCAACCTATTGTGGTGCCAGTAGTTACTGACACGTTCAGTGAGTCAAAGTCTCTAGATGTGGTTAGGGCTTTGAAGATTTATGTCTCTAGAACAGCTCGAATACGGAAAACAGAGTCTTTGTTTGTCCTGTATGCTCCCAACAAGATTGGGTGTCCTGCTTCCAAGCAGACTATTGTGCGTTGGATCATAGGTACGACTCCGCACGCTCATACTACGGCTGGAGTGCCGTTTCCGATGTCGGTGAAGGCCCATTCCACTAGAAAGGTGGGCTCATCCTGGGTGGCAACCCGGGGGGTTCTCGGCATTGCAACTTTGCCGAGCAGCTACTTGGTCGGGGTCAATCACATTTGCAAAATTCTACAAGTTTGACACCTTGGCCGATGAAGACCTCAAGTTCGGTCAATCCGTGCTGCAGGGTCATCCGCACTCTCCCGCCCGTACTGGAGCTTGGGTATAAACCCCATGGTCATGAAGTGGACCCCAGCATCCTCTAGGACGTATGAGAAAACAGGATTTTGATACCTACCGGTAAATCCTTTTCTCCTAGTCCGTAGAGGATGCTGGGCGCCCGTCCCAGTGCATACTTTACCTGCAGTTTTTTGTTCATTAGGTTACACAGTTAGTTTTTAGCATGTTGCTGTAAACGGTTCATGCCTGTTGGCATGTGTTATGTTGAATGCCATGTTGTGCGGCATGGTTGAGGTGTGAGCTGGTATGTATCTCACCACTATTATTAAAGTGAATCCTTTCCTCGAAATGTCCGTCTCCCTGGGCATAGAGGGAGGAGCCAGTTCACACCCATTGAAAAGTCTTAAGAATGCCCATGGCTCCTGCGGAACCGTCTATACCCCCATGGTCATGAAGTGGACCCCAGCATCCTCTACGGACTAGGAGAAAAGGATTTTACCGGTAGGTATCAAAATCCTGTTTTTGCACCATGCTCTTTTGACTGTATAGACATGTAGATTAATATGGGATCAATATTTTGTGTATTGGGTCTTGCCATAATATGATTTAATGCATTATTTAGTCATCATCCTATTGGTCAAGTTCACTCCCAACAATTATTGACTTCATTTTCAGACATTTTTGTCCTTCATCCTCTAGTGGACACTGGGGCATAGACACTGGGGTATAGATGGGTGGATGAGTGGAGCCTGGCACTTTAAATAATTTTAAGAAGTGAAGCTTCTATACCCCTCCCACGCCTAGTTTTAGATTAGTGCCCGTGGGAGCCAGGTGCTTCATAGTCATAGTCAGTTTAAATTTGTTTTTAACATTTTTCTTTTTTCTTACACTGATCATCGCAGGCAGTCTGCTAGCTGCAGCAGGATGCCTTCAACGTGGGAGCCGCCAGGAGGGTCCCTGGGGCCACAGTGTGCACCTCGTGGCTGGTAGCTACTAGGAACCATGCTATAAAGCGGTGAGTTCAAAGATACGGTGCTCCCAACCATAGCAGCGTGGCTACCATAGTTTTTCTGCTTGCATGCTTCTTCCCCCTCACACTGTATATCCCGCATTTGATGGGGGGGGACGATCCCTTCCAGCCTATGCCAGAAAAGGGTACCCCTTACTGCTGGGGGGAGCTTTAATTACTGTATGCATACATAGCTGGGGGCTGGGTTTGACAACGGCACATGACTTCCTACACCCCACCAGAATGTCACCACAGGGGAGCCCTCACTCAGATTGGGTGCTCCCGATGTGCTATCCTATTGGCGCGCTTGCACATGCGGACACCTGCCATTATCTTTCACAACAGCAGGGCTCATGCGTGCAGGTATTTGCTTCTGTACTAGGCAACAATTATCCCTGCTTCGGCAGCAGGTTAACACCTTGGTGCCCTTTCTTTATTAGGCCACCACTGTTGAGTTATGTGCCAATATCGCAGCTGCTGGTTTATCGCTACCTTTCTGCGCTCTCCCAAGGGATTGTTTGCTGAACTGCATTTATAACACCCTATGCTAAATGGCTCACTCATCAGCACAGGTGCTTCCAATCTGCCCTATATCAAGCGTGGCTAGTAAGCTGGGTATTTTGTTAGTAAACTGGGCACCAAACCATTAAGCTTTTGGTATCCCAAGATGCTCCTGTTCTTCCACCATGGACCCCGCCTCCATGCTCCGGCATCCTCAGTTTTGTTTTTGTGCCGGTAGAAGCCATATTTTTAAACAATGGGCAGGAGCCGCACCTTTAAACATTGGCACTTTAATTTTAAGTTTTATTTTGTTTTTAATTTATCGATAGACATTTGAGCAGCATCGCTAGGCAGTCTTCAGGAAGCCAGCGCTGCTACTCCATTTCCCCCATGGTAGCTGGAACGCCTTCTCTACAGGTACTTATGGCGGGTTGAGGAAGCGCAGCTAGCACTACTGACCCTAAGGGCCCCAGGACTGCATGCTGGCATCAGGGGGGCAGGTAAGGCGGGTCCTCATCTTTATCACAATCTGCCTCCGGTCCCGGGAGACGGACCGGAGATGCTAGTGTGGACCCCGGTTTGTCCGCTGGATCTCTCTAGACCACCAGGGCATGCATTGTACTGGTGCAGGCATTACAAGGCCAGGGTACCTGGTGCGTAACGCTGGCATAGAGGAGAGGAGAGCCATTTACTTGCGGCTCCTACCCCAGCTCAGGGCGCCAGTCGGGGCCTGCGGTCTTCCCGCCGCTGAGCTGCTCCTCCACCACCCTCTCCCCTTCTGAGTCCAAAGGCAGCCATTTTCAGTGCAGCAAGCAGGTCTCAGGGAACGCTGGGTCCAGTCTCCCTGTATACCTCTCTAAGGAGCCAGGTTATATAGCACTTATATCCAACCAGCTAATACTGCTTAGTAGTTGATTTAGTGCCCATTTCAGTATACTTAAATTGTATTTGTATTGTATTCTGCATTGTATGTGACTTGTGCTAGCTCAGCTGTCTGCTTTTTTTCATCTGTCAGCATATAACTAACTATCCCTTTCTTTCTACCCTGTTACCCTAAATCAGGGTCGGGGAACCTTTTTTCTACCAAGGGCCATTTGGATATTTATAAAATCATTCGGGGGGCCAGACAAAAATTATAAACTTAAAAATTAGCCTGCTCCCCAGTAGTTATGCTCCCAGTATTTATACCCCCAGTAGTAACTGTATGCCCCTTAGTGGTACTGAGTGTGCACGCCGAAGGTGTGTGCACCAAGAAATGGGTGTGGCCAATTAAAATTGGATGTGATACACAATAGTGCAGTGCCAGATACACATATGCCAGTGCAGTGCCAGATACACATATGCCGACACAGTGCCAGACACACAAATGCCCCACAGTGGCATATACAAAAAATGCAAACAGAAAAGAGGTAATATAGGAGCCCTGGCGCACAATATTCATAGATGCTAATTAGTACTTTTTGGTACTAAATGATAGAACCAACATGTGCAAATTTTGAATACACAAAAAACTCAATTTTTTATTAAAACACAATCCCAGACTGGGTATGGTACATAATATACGATAAAAACAAAAGTGCAAGTTGGGATGAGGTAGATGGGAACCAGGTGACTTAGTAAAAGTGCTTTTAGTGCTTTGAGTCCTCCTTAAATGGAAAACAATCTCTCACCATAGTCTGTAGCTGCGGTGGGCTAGCTTAAGAAGGTACCTGGGGTCCTAGGCTGAATGGCCCAGCACCACCGCACTGTGCATATCAGCTTAAAGTCTCCGGTCCCGAGATACACCCCTCACTGATGCAAAAAATGCCCCACAGTGCCCGATACACAAATGCCCCAGTGCCCGATACACAAATGCCCCACAGTGCCAGATACACAAATGCCCCAGTGCCCGATACACAAATGCCCCACAGTGCCAGATACACAAATGCCCCAGTGCCCGATACACAAATGCCCCACAGTGCCAGATACACAAATGTCCCAGTGCCCGATACACAAATGCCCCACAGTGCCAGATACACAAATGCCCCACAGTGCCAGATACACATTGCCTCACACATGCCCCCTACCCCACCCACTGTGCTGCTCACCGCTGCTGCTGTGTGTCAGGGGAGGATAGCGCCTCTCCTGCCCCTTAGTGCTCAGTCTGGCGGGGGCATGTGTCATCTGTCAGGGATCAGGCAGGGAGGAGAGCGCAGCTATGTCCGGCGGCATGTAGGACCTCAAACCAGCCACCAGTTTGTGAGCCAATCAGAGCTCACGGACCGGCAGCTGGTTTGAGATCCTACCCACCGCTGCTGCCGGACATAGCTGCACTCTCCTCCCTGCCCTAACAGCTGAGACACGCCGCGGCCAGACTGAGGGGCGGCGTGTCTCGCTGACACACAGCAGCGGGCCGGAACAAATGGCTTTGCGGGCCTTATACGGCCCGCGGGCCGGAGGTTCCCCACCCCTGTCCTAAATCCAGGTGTTGAAGGGTTCCACATTTGTTCACAGTGCTTGGGCTGGTGAAGTTAGTCACATTACAGCAGCATCGCTCGCTGCCCATTACCATATTGCGTGCGCACATTCCCAAGGTGCCATGTCCGGTAAAGGCAAGGGCCGCAAGGAGGCTGCGGCACCCATATTAACCTCATGTACTGTAAGTCTTGTTTCTGCAGGTCTGTCACCTCAGGACAGTATACAGAACGAGTAATGTGTTATATCCCACTTTAACCAGCCAGCACTAAACCAACCAGCACCTTCACTCTCTGGGCAGGAACCCCCATGTGCTTCTTTTTCTCAGTTACTGTGTCAGATAGCTGACCGCCTGACAAATCTTGCAGTTACTTTCCCTGTGGGAATTCCTCAGCAGGTTCATACTGCTATATCAGTCCCAGCCATGCTTCCAGCTATACCAGTCACACTCTTGATTCTCCCATGGGTGGACGCCCCTCCACTTCTGTACAGAGCCTAACACAAACCTCTATGGCTTTCCAACAGCTGTTACAAAATGACAGTCCTTTGCCCCCTAAGGTTGTTAGGTGTACTGTCTCTTCCTCTCAGTCTACACCAGGCATGTCCAAACTGTGGCCCTCCAGCTGTTGTGAAACTACATATCCCAGCATGACCTGACACAGTTTTGCTGTCAGATAATGTTAAAACTGGTTCAGGGCATGCTGGGATGTGTAGTTTCTTAACAGTTGGAGGGCCGCAGTTTGGACATGACTGGTGTAGACTGGATCTCACTTGGCTCTGGATGTGTCTGCACTTGTGGTAGTGGTCAAATCTATCCTGAAAATTGACGAAGCCAAACCTGGAGTTTCCTCAGTCTGAACACCTTATGGAGCTATGACATGAAGCATGGAATACTCTGGGGAAAAAAGTTTCTGCTGCCTAAGGGGTATATGCAATTAGCGGCGAATCGCGGCAATTTTTCAGCCGTTTTTTAATTCAACACAATTCGACCGTCTAATTTCGGCAAGTGGGTGTCGAAATTGACCATATTCAATAAAAAACGGATTCGACAGTCCCGCTGACGAAAAACGGCCGATTTGACGGATTTTGTTCCGATTTTTAAAAAACGGGAAAAACCCGAAAAAAAATGGCGTGGGGTCCCCCCTCCAAAGCATAACCAGCCTCGGGCTCTTCGAGCCGGTCCTGGTTCTAAAAATCCGGGGGAAAAAATGTCATGGGATCCCCCGTATTTTTAAAACCAGCACCGGGCTCTGCGCCTGGTGCTGGTGCAAAAAATACGGGGGACAAAAAGAGTAGGGGTCCCCCGTATTTTTTACACCAGCATCGGGCTCCACTAGCTGGACAGATAATGCCACAGCCGGGGGTCACTTTTATACAGCGCCCTGCGGCCGTGGCATTAAATATCCAACTAGTCACCCCTGGCCGGGGTACCCTGGGGGAGTGGGGACCCCTTCAATCAAGGGGTCCCCCCCCCAGCCACCCAAGGGCCAGGGGTGAAGCCCGAGGCTGTCCCCCCCCATCCAAGGGCTGCGGATGGGGGGGCTGATAGCCTTTGGAAAAATGAAAGAATATTGTTTTTTCCAGTAGTACTACAAGTCCCAGCAAGCCTCCCCCGCAAGCTGGTACTTGGAGAACCACAAGTACCAGCATGCGGGAGAAAAACGGGCCTGCTGGTACCTGTAGTTCCACTGGAAAAAAAATACCCAAATAAAAACAGGAGACACACACCGTGAAAGTAAAACTTTATTTCATACATTCCAGTGTGGGAGAGTTTTCTTGTGATGTTGCTCTTCGGTCAGGGTCTGAGTTGGGGCTCTGCTCAGTCACTGTTCTTCTTTGGATGGACTGTATACATTTGTCCTGTCTTCCACGTTTTTCAACCATTGTGTTTCCATTGTCTGCTTGAGAGGCATCATCACCGTTTTCTCATGTATTTTTTACTTTTGGAGCTCCTGGGTCTATGTACTGCTCCATACGCAGATTTCTTTTCTTTGGTGCTCTGTCCCATCTCTAGCTGGGCTGGACTGTTGTAGAAGATTTTATGCTGGTGGATCAGTTTAGCTATTATTGGTCCTTTGAGTCCAGGGTCTGCTTCCACTGGTATTTTGTCTGACTATGTTTCTGTGAAATGTTTGGTCGGTCAGATGCAAAGTTTCTGCTTCTCATTTTGTTGTGTTGCCACTCGGTGACTTGTTCTTGCTTGGTTACGTTCTTCCTGTATGTTGGTACGGTTTCCAGTACTGTAATTTCCCTGCGAACACTGTCTAAGTCTCTGGTGGTACGGATATGCAGGTTCTCAGCGCCTTCCCACCTGGTGGGTTTTTGCTTTGGGCTCTCCCCAGCGTCTGTGCTCCAGTGCCCCCTAGTGGATGAAGGAGAAAACAGGATTTTGGTACTTACCGATAAATCCATATCTCCGATTCCACAGGGGATACTGGATGCCCTCCTGGCGCTGCCCTACCTAGTTTGTTTTTGTTTAATGGACTGCATGTTGTTCTATGCAGTTTGTCAGAGTGCTAGGTTCTGTGTTCTGTGTCAGTCCATCACTGTTTTCTTATTGGTTCTTCCTTCTTGATGGTTTAATTTTCTTGCCTCTACTCCTCGTCTCCTCTCGGGCTCTGTTTATCTAAACTGGGCTTGGGAGGGGCATTTCTCTTGTATGGTTTTTTTTTTACATTTCTTTTCAGTACATTCTGTTTGTCATGTTTTGTTTTTTTAAACCTGTTCCCTGATTATAATCATGATCTAGTATTACAGATTAAAAATGTCTGAAATCAGTTTACGGAGCAGGTTTCTCTGCATTCCTATAGTTACGCTTTGTTACCATTTTACAGTCACTGGTGAGTTTACAGAATAGCGTAAACCTGGGCTATAGTTCATGAGAGTAATAATAAAATAGTAAGTAAATCTGTACATGTAATAAAACTGTAAAGGTTGTGTCTGTACCTAGAAATTTTTATTTTGTTTTGAGAAATATACTTTTAGGGACTGTGGGGGTAATTCCAAGTTGATCGCAGCAGGATTTTTGTTAGCAATTGGGCAAAACCATGTGCACTGCAGGGGAGGCAGATATAACATGTGCAGAGAGAGTTATATTTGGGTGGGGTGTGTTCAATCTGCAATCTAATTTGCAGTGTAAAAATAAAGCAGCCAGTATTTACCCTGCACAGAAATAAAATAACCCACCCAAATCTAACTCTTTCTGCACATGTAATATCTGCCTCCCCTGCAGTGCACATGGTTTTGCCCAATTGCTATCAAAAATCCTGCTGCAATCAACTTGGAATTACCCCCAGTGTATGAACTATTGAGAAATACATTATTTCTCTTACGTCCTAGAGGATGCTGGGGACTCCAAAAGGACCATGGGGTATAGACGGGATCCGCAGGAGCTTGGGCACACTAAAAAGACTTAAGACTGGGTGTGAACTGGCTCCTCCCTCTATGCCCCTCCTCCAGACCTCAGTTAGACTTTGTGCCCAGGAGTGACTGGGGGAGCTCTCCTGAGTTTCTCTAGGAAAAGACTTTTTGTTAGGTTTTTTATTTTCAGGGAGCCCTGCTGGCTACAGGCTCCCTGCAGTGTGGGAGTGAGGGGAGAGAAGCAGACCTACTTCTGTGAGTTTCAAGGCTGTGCTTCTCGGCTACTGGACACCATTAGCTCCAGAGGGTTCGATCACTTGGTGCGCCTAGCTGCTTGTTCCCGGAGCCACGCCGTCACCCCCTCACAGAAGCCAGAAGTCGGGTGAGTATGAGAAGAACAGAAGACTTCAGGACGGCAGAAGACTTCAGTGACTGAAGGTAAAGCACAGCGGTAACGCTGTGCGCCATGCTCCTACACACACATCACCAACGCTTGTCACTGGGTGCAGGGCGCCCTGGGGGGCATGTTACTGAGGTTACTGAGCCGGCAAAAGATCGTAGGTGCCGAGGCACTTTATTACAGACCCCCGCCGGGCATTTTTTGGATGTTTAAATTTGGCGGGCCAAAGCCCTGGGAAGGGGGCGGAGCTTCGGTCCGCGGCTCACTCGCGCGCCATTTTCTCCCTACACAGCACCGAGGGAGAGACGCTGCCGGGACCTCCACGTTTTCTGCAAGTATAGGGGGCATCTCCAGCGGGGAGCCGCTGTGGGGTACCAGTTGTGAATTATAAGGCAGCGCTGGGTACACTTAATCTTCTGTGTCCCAATACAGGCGCTGGGGTGTCAGCTGGCATACTCCCTCTGTCTCCTCTTCTGGGCTGAATTGTGGGCCTGTCACCTTGCTGGGACGGTTCTGGGTGTTGTGGGTGTCGGTACTGCGTGTCGACATGTCGGAACCTGAATGTTATTCACCAGAGGAGGTTATAGGAGGTGGGGATGCGGGGCTAGAGCTAGCACGGTCGACGCAGCCAACTCCTGATTTACTAGCACTCCTTACTACAATAAATTCCAGTGTAGCTTCTTTATCTAAGAGGTTAGATAAGTCTGAGTCACAGACCCAGGTGTGGAAGAAATCTATGGAGGAGGCTTTATCTCAGGTACAGACCCCATCCGGGTCCCATAAGAGGCCTTTTACTCAGGTGGGGGATACGGATACCGACACGGACTCTGATTCCGAGGTCGATTTCACTGAGGCAGTGTTACATCCACGTTTGGTTAAGAGTATTCAGTACATGATTGTGGCTATAAAGGATGTGTTGCAGATTTCTGATGAACCTGCGGTGCAGGAAACAAGGATTTGCTTATTCAAGGGGAAGAAACCGGAGGTAAAGTTTCCCCCCTCTCATGAAATGAATACTCTTTGTGAAAAGGCTTGGGAATCGCCGGATAAGAAATGGCAGATTCCCAAGAGGATTCTTATGGCGTATCCTTTTCCCTCTGATGACAGGGAAAAATGGGAGACATGTCCAACCGTTGATAAAGCTCTATCCCGTTTGTCTAAGAAGGTGGCGCTTCCGTCTCCTGACACGGCAGCTTTCATGGATCCGGCGGATCGCAAGTTGGAGACGTGTCTGAAGTCCATTTTCGCTAATACGGGTGCATTGCTCAGACCTGCTGTGGCGTCGGTATGGGTGAGTAGTGCTATTGCTAAATGGGCGGAGAATTTAGCTAGTGACATGGATACTCTTGATCAAGATAATGTCCTTATAACTCTTGGTTATATTAAGGACGCTGCAGATTACCTGAAGGACGCGGCAAGGGACGTCTGTCTCTTGGGATCAAGGACCAATGCCATGTTGATATCTGCCAGGAGGGCCTTGTGGATCCATCAATGGAATGCTGATGCCGACTCCAAGAGGTCTATGGAAGCTCTACCCTTTAAAGGTACGGTCTTGTTTGGGGACGGCCTGGCGGACCTAGTCTCGACCGCGACTGCGGGTAAGTCCTCTTTTCTTCCTTATGTTCCCACACAACAGAAGAAGGCACCACATCAGCAAATGCAGTCCTTTCGTCACAATAAATACAGGCGTGGAAAGGTTTCGTCTTTCCTCGCCTCAAAGGGTAGAGGACGGGGAAGAAAAATTCCTGCAACCTCAGGTGCACAGGACCAGAAGTCCTCCCCGGCTGCTACCAAGTCCACCGCATGACGCTGGGGCTTCCATGGGGGAGTCCGGACCGGTGGGGGGCCGTCTTCAGGTATTCAGCCAGGTCTGGATTCAATCAGACCTGGATCCTTGGGTGTTAGAAATAGTGTCTCAAGGATACAATCTGGAGTTTCAGGAGATGCCTCCTCACCGGTTCTTCATTTCGGCATTACCAGTGGTTCTTCCGGACAGGGAGGTGGTCCGGGCGGCCATTCAAAAATTGTGTCTATAGAGGGTCATTGTTCCCGTCCCTCCGTCCCAGCGGGGGGAGGGGTTCTACTCGAGCCTCTTTGTGGTACTGAAACCGGACGGTTCGGTCAGACCAATTCTAAATCTAAAATCCCTCAATCCATACTTGAAAGTCTACAGGTTCAAGATGGAATCCCTTCGAGCGGTGATTGCCAGCCGGGAGGGGGGGGGATTTTATGGCGTCAGTCGACATAAAGGATGCCTACTTACATGTGCCGATATATCCTCCGCATCAGGCTTTCCTCAGGTTCGCGATACAGGATTCTCATTACCAATTTCAGACGTTGCCGTTTGGGCTTTCCATGGCTCCGAGGATTTTCACCAAGGTCATGGCGGAAATGATGGTTCTTCTTCGCAAACAAGGGGTTTCAATTATCCCGTACTTGGACGATCTCCTGATAAAGGCGAGGTCCAAGGAACGATTGCTGACAAGTGTAGAGTTGTCTCTATCGGTTCTGTGACAACACGGATGGGTCCTCAATTTGCCGAAATCCCAGTTGATTCCGACCACTCGGCTTCCTTTTCTGGACATGATTCTGGACACGGAGTTACAGAAGGTATTCCTTCCTGAAGAAAAGGCTCTGGAATTGCAGACGATGGTCAGAGAACTTCTGAAGCCGACGAGTGTGTCGATCCATCATTGTACTCGGGTTCTGGGGAAGATGGTTGCGGCATACGAAGCCATTCCATACGGCAGATTTCACGCCCGCGTGTTACAGTGGGACTTGCTGAGCAAATGGTCCGGGTCTCACCTACACATTCACCGGAAGATAAGTCTATTTCCCAGAGCCAGAATTTCTCTCCTGTGGTGGCTACAAGCTCATCACCTCCTGGGGGGACGCAGATTCGGTATCCAGTATTGGGTACTTCTGACAACAGATGCAAGTCTCCGGGGCTGGAGCGCAGTCACCCAAGGAAGAAATTTCCAGGGAAAATGGTCGCTCCAGGAAGCCTGTCTCCACATAAATGTTCTAGAGTTAAGAGCCATTTACAACGGCCTGCTCCAAGCAAGAAGTCTTCTTCAGGGTCGACCGGTCCTGGTACAGTCAGACAACATCACAGCGGTGGCCCATATAAACCGGCAAGGCGGAACGAGGAGCAGAGCAGCAATGGCGGAGGCCACAAAGATACTTTTCTACCGGGGGTGGACAACTGGGAAGCGGATTTCCTCAGCAGACACGACCTCCATCCGGGAGAGTGGGCTCTGCATCAAGAGGTATTTGCAGAAGTGACAAGACGCTGGGGAATTCCGTTGATAGACATGATGGCGTCTCGGCTCAACAAGAAGCTCCCGAGGTATTGTTCCAGGTCAAGGGACCCACAAACCACGGCGGTGGACGCCCTGGTGTCTCCGTGGGTCTTCCAGTCGGTGTATGTGTTCCCTCCTCTTCCTCTCATTCCAAAGGTGCTGGGGATCATTCGTCGAGCAAGGGTTCAGGCGATTCTCGTCGTCCCAGACTGGCCAAGAAGGGCCTGGTATCCGGATCTTCAGGACTTATTGGTGGAAGATCCTTGGCCGCTTCCTCTAAGAGAGGATCTGTTGTTACAGGGTCCATGCGTGTTTCCGGACTTACAGCGGCTGCGTTTGACGGCATGGAGGTTGAGAGCCAGATCTTAGCCCGTAAGGGTATTCCCAGGGAGGTCATTCTAACTCTCATTAAGGCTAGGAAAGAGGTTACGGCGAAACACTATCACCGTATCTGGAGGAAATATGTTTCCTGGTGTGAGGTTAAAAAGGCTCCTGCGGAGGATTTTCACTTGGGTCGTTTTCTCCACTATTTACAGGCGGGTGTAGATGCAGGCCTGAAATTGGGTTCCATCAAAGTGCAAATTTCGGGTTTGTCTATTTTCTTTCAAAAAGAGTTAGCTGCCCTCCCAGAGGATCAGACTTTTGTAAAGGGTGTAATGCATATCAATCCACCGTTTGTACAGCCTGTAGCGCCATAGGACCTTGATGTCGTCTTGCGGTTCCTCGTGTCTTCCTGGTTTGAACCTTTGCGGACGGTTGAATTAAAATTTCTCACTTGGAAGGTAGTTATGCTTTTGGCGCTGGCATCTGCCAGGCGAGTATCGGAATTGGCAGCTTTATCTCATAAGAGTCCGTACTTGATTTTTCATGCGGATAGGGCGGAATTGAGGACTCGTCAACACTTTCTACCGAAGGTGGTTTCGTCATTTCACATTAACCAACCTATTGTGGTTCCGGTAGCTACGGAAGAAGTGGCGATTCCAAAATCTCTGGATGTTGTAAGAGCGTTAAAAGTTTACGTTTCTAGGACAGCTGTTACTAGGAAAACTGAAGCGTTGTTTGTTTTGTATGCGGCCAACAAGGTTGGTCATCCCGCGTCAAAACAGACTATTGCACGCTGGATTTGTAGTACGATCCAGCAAGCTCATTCTTCGGTGGGGTTGCCGGTGCCGAAGTCGGTTAAAGCCCATTCTACCAGAAAGGTGGGCTCATCTTGGGCGGCTGCCCGAGGGGTTTCGGCACTACAGCTTTGCCGAGCGGCTACTTGGTCGGGTTCGAACACTTTTGCTAAATTCTATAAGTTCGATACCCTGGCTGATGAGGACCTGGTGTTTGCTCAGTCGGTGCTGCAGAGTCGTCCGCACTCTCCCGCCCGTTCTGGAGCTTTGGTATAATCCCCATGGTCCTTTTGGAGTCCCCAGCATCCTCTAGGACGTAAGAGAAAATAGGATTTTGGTACTCACCGTTAAATCCTTTTCTCCTAGTCCGTAGAGGATGCTGGGCGCCCGTCCCAGTGCGGACTATTACTTGCATTATATATTTTCTTACTGGTTAAGTTAGTTTATACACGACTTGTGTATTGGTTTGTTGCAGTTGCTGGAGTTTTATGCATACTGTTATCTGGTTTGGCGTTATTCCGGTTGTACGGTATGTTTATGGTGTGGGCTGGTAATTTGGTAGCCCTTAGTTAAGACAAAAATCTTTCCTTGTAATGTCCGTCTCTCCTGGGCACAGTTCCTATAACTGAGGTCTGGAAGAGGGGCATAGAGGGAGGAGCCAGTTCACACCCAGTCTTAAGTCTTTTTAGTGTGCCCTAGCTCCTGCGGATCCCGTCTATACCCCATGGTCCTTTTGGAGTCTCCAGCATCCTCTACGGACTAGGAGAAAAGGATTTAACGGCGAGTACCAAAATCCTATTTTTTTTTCTTCATTTTTGTCTGTGAGGGCCACAGTCTCCTGTTGCATCCTAGTTGCATTGCATGTGATGAAGATGCATTTTCTGCCAAAAATATGCCCAATGCTAACAGAGTCTCACGGACCTGGCATGCCAGGAGCAGCTGTTTGGCGCGACTGCAGCAATGATGTATGGGGACACATGTATAGTAAATAATAAAAAAACAAAGGAGTTCTGGGACACATCCTAAAACAACTTCTTCATATATGCTATTCTTGTTTTTTTTTGTAACAGTAGATTCAGTAAAAGAAAAATACAGAAATACCGACACCAGAATCCTGAATGGCGGCATTATGCACAATCCTGATGGTGCTCGAGATCCCATCATCAAAATACTGACGCCTGGAGTCCCGAACGTTCTGTTAGCGGGACCCACTCGCGTCCTGCCGCGGAGGCAGGAGGTTAGGTTTAGGCTTTAGAAGCGTGGTTAAGGTGCAGGGACAGAAAGGGGATGGTTAGGTACCGGGGAGGGCGGGTTAGGCACTTGTAAGGTGAGGTTAGGGTTAGGCACCAAGTGGGGAGGGTTAGGTTTAGGCAGCGGGGAAGGGAAGGTTAGGGTTATCACCCACAAGGTAGGGTCGGGGTAGGGGGCAGGGGAGGGTTAGGGTACTTTCTGGGGGGCTGTCGGGATTTTGAAGGATGGGATGCCACTGTCGGTATTATGACCACCAGCATCCCGTCTATCTGTATATCATACCGAATCCCACAGAAGTATGTCTATGTCAAAGTTGAAGAAAATAACATTTAGAGTTTTGGGGGTAAATTTACTAAGTGTCTGTTTTGCAAAACCTCTGTTTTTTTTTATGATTTTCTCAGCGGTTTTGAAAACTTGTTTTATTTTAATTAAAAAAAGTAGTATTGCGCTATGTTTATTGAATAAATGTTTCCTTGTATACCACATCTTTTGTAAAAAACAAGAACAAAACAAGCTCAATAGAGCTGAGGCACCGAGCCATCTCTGGGACACTTTGTGGAGGGAAGAAGGGGGGCTCTACAGCCCCGCAGGCAGTGCTGCAAGTATGGCAGTACGGCGTATCTGTAAGAAAAACCCAGCAGGTACGCCGTACCGCCGGGCTGCCACCTTGCAGACACCGGGTCTTGGAGAGAGAGGAGAGCGCAGCACGTGCCTCTCCACTCCTGTCTGCGAGTCCCGAGACCGGCATTGGCGGGCGGCAGTATGCACTGGGTCGGTCCGCAAGCCAATCAGAGCTCGCGGTCCGGCAGCCAATCGGGAGCCACTGCTGCCAGACCGCGAGCCCTGATTGGCTCGCAGACTGGCGCCAGTTCAGCATACCGGACTGAGGGCATGAGAGGGACAGGAGGAGCACATGCTGCGCTCTGCTCTCCCCAGCAGAAGACAGTGCCAGCCCAAGGCAGCAGCAACAACAGTAAGTTGCACTGCTGGGGCATATCTGGCACTCTGGGGGCATGTGTATCTGGCACTGTGGGGGCATGTTATCTGGCACTGTGGGGGTATCTGTATCTGGCACTGTGGGGGCATGTGTATCTAGCACTGTGGGGGCATATCTGGCACTGTAGGGGCATGTGTAACTGGCACTGTAGGGGCATGTGTATCTGGCACTGTGGGGGCATGTGTATCTGTAGGGGCATATCTGGCACTCTGGGGCATATGTGTATCTGACACTGCGGGGGCATGTGTATCTGGCACTGCAGAGACATGTGTATCTGGCACTGTGGGGGCATATGTGTATCTGGCACAGTGGGGGCATATGTGTATCTGACACTCTGGGGCAATGTGTATCCGGCACTGTGGGGGCATATATGGCACTACTGGGGGCATTTGTGTATTTAGCACTGTGTGGCATTTGTGCATCTGGCACTGTAGGAGCATATCTGGCACTATGGGGGCATATGTGTATATGGCACTATTAGTGTCATAAGTGTATCTGGCCCCCCCATATGTGTATCATGCCCCCACATTGGCCATGCCCCATGTGGCATTTGGCCATGCCCCACGTGGCATTTGGCCACACCCATTTTTTTCCACGGCACACAGTACCTATAAGACATTTTTTCTACTTGCACCACTGCCCGCAGGGGACACATAAGGATCAATCCAGTTGTGGTGGGTTGCGTCCTGCGAGCACTTCTCATGAGGAGCTCGCTCTGCTAATTTCATTTACAATCCAATTCCAAACTCGCAACTGAAATTCTTTTTCTTTTTTCTTTTTGTTTGTGCATAGCCCCTGGGTAAGAATGAGGGACACAGTGCAGAAGACTTTAATTTGCTGAAAAATACTTGTTGCATATTGTGACACCCCATTGGGGCTGTCGCAAACTGTGGTGTGACTTTTATTCCCTTTACACTGCTAAATCAGCCCTGGCTGCATAATATTAAACAGATGGCAGTGAAAGAGTTAACTGTGCCCTGAGTGCTGCACCTGGCACTAAGACTTTGACCAGTCAGCAAGAGGCTTATGGCTCCCAGGGAGAGATCCGGCTTGTGCTGTGGCAGTTACAGCCGGGTGCTGGGACAGTTGGCAGTTGGATGGCAGCGATCTTAAGGTGGGTACACACTAGTAGATATATCTGCAGATCAACTGATCTGCAGATATATCTATGGACGGATCGGGCCGTGTGCTGTGCATACACACTGCCCGATCCGTCGGGGACTGACGCCAAGAACTGGGTGGGCGTGTACACACGCCCGCCCAGTTCATCTGTCAATCACCGCCGCCCGCCGCAGCATGTGTACGACCGCCCGTACACACACAGCGATGCACCAATATATCGGTAGATATATTGGCCGTCGGCTGTGCTGCGCAGCCGGCGCGATACGTCTGTGAACGACGGAGTTTACAGGCGTATCGGCCGTACACACTGGCCGACGGTCCTGCGATATATCGGCCGTTCAAGAGAACTGCAGATATATCGACCAGTGTGTACGGGCCTTTAGAGAGTTGTACTAACAGGAGGAGCTGAGAGACAAGGCCGGTGCTGCTGCTGTGATTCCTAGCTAGGGAGACAGAACAGAGATGCAGCTCTGGGAGGTGGCAGAACCTGCAGCTATTCCAGGATGGTGAGCCCTCCAGAGGTGACGGAGGCGGACCACCCTCCCAAAAAGGCGAGTGCAACTACAAAGCAGTGAGTAATCCTGACAGGATCAGTATAGCAACAAAGCACCTCATGTCACTTCACAGTTACAAAGCAGCACATATTAGTAGAGGCTGGCCCTAGAGAGTGCCCCCTGCTAATAAATATATTCCAAACCAGAGTTTTCGCTGTCCTGCACTAGTGACTGCATGGTAGAGAATTTACTGCTGAGGTAGTTATAGGTGTCTAGAACTGAGTTAGCAGTCTCATGCTTCTAATCTACAGCATCCGTGCTAAGCGAGAGAGTATTAAATTGATTCGTCAGTCAGAATAGGATACAGCATTTCCAGCTGATAGCCAGCTCTGAGTAATTGTTGACAGCAACGTAAACCAGGGAAACCCGCCTGTGGGTTAATCTTATTGCACAGGGCATGGCCAGCATTGAACGTTAGTGAGGGAAAGCAAGTGAAAGCATGACACCCTTCCTTCCCGTTCAGGGATTTATACACTTTCCTTCCCAGCTCAACACACATGTCAATTTCTCTGAGAATTATAAGGAAAAGCAGTCACGGCCCCGTTGGCAGTTTTGTACTTAATCACCACTTGACTAGGCACTTTCCCTTGGAGAAAGGTAGTAACTACACAGCAGCCGAGAGAGAGAGCATTCCCATTTTTCTTAATGACAGTTGCTCAATGCCCTATATCACTATTGGATACAGCCCAGGGGCGTAGCTATCTCAGTTGGGGCCCCAAAGCATAATTCCATGCATATCCCCGCACCCCGCATGGAGGGGCCCCCTATAGAGCACTCACCATTGTGGCTGCAGTGTGCTGCTGCACTGCCACCACATCTGCTCTCCTGGCTGGCCCGGCTCCGTCCACTGTCTAGTCACAGACGCTTGGTGGAGGCGTGCCCGTGGTCCGGGGATGTCGGACGTTCCTGGGGAGGCGGAGTCGGCCGGGTAAGCAGGTGTGGCTGCAGTACAGCAGCGCAGCACACTTCTTGTAATGTAAAAAGCTGCCAGCGCCGGGGCTCAGTAGCTGGGTGCAGGGGAAGGCTTGGGCCCCATAGCAGCCGCATCCCCTGCACCTATGGTAGCTACGCCCAACATACAGCCGGAATAAGGTACCCAACGTGCACCATCTTTAATAGACTCTGCTGAACTGTGTGGGTTGAATGTATTGGGGGTAGTTACGTTATAAGGTAAAAGTGACTAAGAGAGACTAATGTTCATTAACTTGTGTGGCAAAATAGTTATTGACTTGTTTGGATAAGTTTTATCGCTAGCTGATATTGAACTGCTACGGTATAAGAGCCCAGTTCAATTTTTCTGTAAATTGAAGTGTTTATAACCAAACATTCAGTTACACTCATTACTGCTACGGTAGAGCAATGGTTATTTCTCTAACGTCCTAGTGGATGCTGGGAACTCCGTAAGGACCATGGGGAACAGCGGGCTCCGAAGGAGGCTGGGCACTCTAGAAAGATTTATGACTACCTGGTGTGCACTGGCTCCTCCCACTATGACCCTCCTCCAAGCCTCAGTTAGATTTCGTGCCCGGCCGAGGTTGGATGCACACTAGGGGCTCTCCTGAGCCCTTAGAAAGAAAGTATAGATTTAGGTTTTTTATTTTCAGTGAGACCTGCTGGCAACAGGCTCACTGCAGCGAGGGACTAAGGGGAGAAGAAGCGAACTCGCCTGCTTGCAGCCGGATTGGGCTTCTTAGGCTACTGGACACCATTAGCTCCAGAGGGATCGACCGCAGGCCCAGTCCTTGGTGTTCGGTCCCGGAGCCGCGCCGCCGTCCCCCTTACAGAGCCAGAAGCAAGAAGAGGTCCGGAAAAACGGCGGCAGAAGACATCAGTCTTCACCAAGGTAGCGCACAGCACTGCAGCTGTGCGCCATTGCTCCTCATGCACACTTCACACTCCGGTCACTGAGGGTGCAGGGCGCTGGGGGGGGGCGCCCTGAGCTGCAATAAAAACACCTTGGCTGGCAAAAATACCACAATATATAGCCCCAGAGGCTATATATGTGGTAAATACCCCTGCCAGAATCCTGGAAAAAGCGGGAGAATAGGCCGCGGAAAAGGGGCGGAGCTATCTCCCTCAGACACACTGGCGCCATTTCTCCTTCACAGATCCGCTGGAAGGAAGCTCCCTGGCTCTCCCCTGCAGTCTACACTTCAGAACAGGGTAAAAACAGAGAGGGGGGGCACTAAATTTAGGCGCAATATATATATATATAATAAAAAAGCAGCTATAGGGGACATAACTCAGTTAGTCCCTGCATTATATAGCGCTCTGGTGTGTGCTGGCATACTCTCACTCTGTCCCCCCAAAGGGCTTTTGTGGGTCCTGTCCTCATTCGGAGCATTCCTTGTGTGTGTGCGGTGTGTCGGTACGGCTGTGTCGACATGTTTGATGGGGATAATGAGGTGGAGGCGGAGCTGATGCCTTTAGAAGGGATGTCACCCCCTGCGGGGCAGACACCTGAGTGGATGGGCTTATGGAAAGTAATGAGTGCACGTATAGACTCCTTATATAAGAAAATTGACGACATGCCTAATGTGGGACAGCCGACTTCTCAGCTCGTGTCTGCCCAGGCGTCGCATGGGTCGTCAGGGGCTCTGAAACGCCCGCTACCACAAGCAGACCCAGATGTTGACACTGATACTGACACCAGTGTCGACGACGATGAGTCTAACCTAATGCCTACTAAGGCCATTCACTGCATGATTGAGGCAATGAAAGAGGTGTTACACATTTCTGATATAAGTACAGGTACCACTAAAAAGGGTATTATGTTTGGAGAGAAAAAACTACCCGTAGTTTTTCCCCCATCAGATGAATTAAATGAAGTGTGTGAAGAAGCGTGGGCTTTCCCTGATAAAAAATTGGTAATTCCTAAGAAGGTACTAATGGCGTTCCCTTTCCCGCCAGAGGATAGGTCACGTTGGGAAACACCCCCTAGAGTGGATAAAGCGCTCACACGTTTGTCTAAAAAGGTGGCACTACCGTCTCCGGATACGGCCGCCCTCAAGGAACCTGCTGATAGAAAGCAGGAGGCGATCCTGAAGTCTGTGTATACACACACAGGCATTATACTCAGGCCAGCTATTGCGTCAGCTTGGATGTGCAGTGCTGCCGCTGCGTGGTCAGATAAACTGTCAGAAAATATTGACACGTTAGACAGAGACACGATCCTGTTAACCATAGACCATATAAAAGACTCAGTCTTATATATGAGAGATGCACAGAGGGAAATCTGCCGACTGGCATCTAAAGTAAGTGCATTGTCCATTTCTGCTAGGAGAGGCTTATGGACTCGCCAGTGGACAGGAGATGCAGATTCAAAAAAGCACATGGAAGTGTTACCATATAAGGGTGAGGAATTATTTGGGGATGGTCTCTCGGACCTAGTTTCCACAGCAACGTCTGGGAAGTCAGCATTTTTACCCCATGTCCCCTCACAGCCTAAGAAGGCGCCGTTTTATCAGGTTCAGTCCTTTCGGACCCAGAAAAACAGGCGTGGAAAAGGCGGGTCCTTTCTGTCCAGAGGCAGAGGTAGGGGAAAAAGGCTGCAACAAACAGCAGGTTCCCAGGAGCAAAAGTCCTCCCCCGCTTCTTCTTCCAAGTCCGCCGCATGACGGTGGGGCTCCCCAGGCGGAGCCAGGTACGGTGGGGGGCCGACTCAAGAAGTTCAGCAATCAGTGGGCTCGCTCACAGGTGGATCCCTGGATCCTTCAAATAGTATCTCAGGGGTACAAACTGGAATTCGAGGCGTCTCCACCCCACCGGTTCCTAAAATCTGCTTTGCCGAGTGCTCCCTCAGACAGGGAGGCGGTGCTAGCGGCAATTCACAAGCTGTATTCTCAGCAGGTGATAATCAAAGTACCCCTACTTCAACAAGGCCGGGGTTACTATTCCACACTATTTGTGGTACCGAAACCGGACGGTTCGGTGAGACCAATTTTAAATTTGAAATCCTTGAACACATACATAAAAAAATTCAAGTTCAAGATGGAATCGCTCAGGGCGGTTATTGCGAGCCTGGACGAGGGGGATTATATGGTATCCCTGGACATCAAGGATGCTTACTTGCATGTCCCCATTTACCATCCTCACCAGGAGTACCTCAGATTTGTGGTACAGGATTGCCATTACCAATTCCAGACGCTGCCGTTTGGACTGTCCACGGCACCGAGGGTATTTACCAAGGTTATGGCGGAAATGATGATACTCCTTCGAAAAAAGGGAGTTTTAATGATCCCGTACTTGGACGATCTCCTAATAAAAGCGAGGTCCAAGGAACAGTTGTTGGTGGGAGTAGCACTATCTCAGGAGGTGCTGCACCAGCACGGCTGGATTCTGAATATCCCAAAGTCACAGCTGGTTCCGACAACACGGCTACTGTTCCTGGGTATGATTCTGGATACAGTCCAGAAAAAAGTGTTTCTCCCGGAGGAGAAAGCCAGGGAGTTGTCATCTCTAGTCAGAGACCTCCTGAAACCAAAACAGGTATCAGTGCATCACTGCACGCGGGTCCTGGGAAAGATGGTGGCTTCTTACGAAGCAATTCCCTTCGGCAGGTTCCATGCCAGAATCTTTCAGTGGGACCTGTTGGACCAGTGGTCCGGATCGCATCTTCAGATGCATCGCTTGATAACCCTGTCTCCAAGAACCAGGGTGTCGTTTCTGTGGTGGCTGCAGAGTGCCCATCTTCTAGAGGGCCGCAGGTTCGGCATACAGGACTGGGTCCTGGTGACCACGGATGCCAGCCTTCGAGGCTGGGGGGCAGTCACACAGGGAAGAAACTTCCAAGGACTATGGTCGAATCAGGAGACTTCCCTTCACATAAATATTCTGGAACTAAGGGCCATCTACAATGCCCTAAGTCAAGCAAAATCCCTGCTCCTACACCAGCCGGTGCTGATCCAGTCAGACAACATCACGGCAGTCGCCCATGTAAATCGTCAGGGCGGCACAAGAAGCAGGATGGCGATGGCGGAAGCCACAAGAATCCTCCGATGGGCGGAGAATCATGTACTAGCACTGTCAGCAGTGTTCATTCCGGGAGTGGACAACTGGGAAGCAGACTTTCTCAGCAGACATGACCTCCACCCGGGAGAGTGGGGACTTCATCCAGAAGTCTTCCAGATGCTGGTAAACCGTTGGGAAAAACCACAGGTGGACATGATGGCGTCCCGCCTCAACAAAAAGTTAAAAAGATATTGCGCCAGGTCAAGGGACCCTCAGGCGATAGCTGTGGACGCTCTAGTGACACCGTGGGTGTACCAGTCGGTTTATGTGTTCCCTCCTCTGCCTCTCATACCAAAGGTATTGAGAATAATAAGAAAGCGAGGAGTAAACACCATTCTCGTGGTTCCGGATTGGCCAAGACGAGCGTGGTACCCGGAACTTCAAGAGATGCTCTCAGAGGACCCGTGGCCTCTACCGCTCAGACAGGACCTGCTACAACAGGGGCCCTGTCTGTTCCAAGACTTACCGCGGCTGCGTTTGACGGCATAGCGGTTGAACTCCGGATCCTAAAGGAAAAGGGTATTCCGGAAGAAGTCATTCCTACGCTTATTAAGGCCAGGAAAGATGTTACGGCACAGCATTATCACCGCATATGGCGGAAATATGTTGCATGGTGCGAGGCCGAAAAGGCCCCAACAGAAGAATTTCAACTAGGTCGATTTCTGCATTTCCTGCAAGCAGGAGTGAATATGGGCCTAAAATTAGGCTCCATAAAAGTACAGATCTCGGCTCTGTCGATTTTCTTTCAAAAAGAACTAGCTTCAGTACCTGAAGTTCAGACATTTGTGAAAGGAGTGCTGCATATTCAGCCCCCATTTGTGCCTCCTGTGGCACCTTGGGATCTCAACGTGATGTTGAGTTTCTTAAAATCACATTGGTTTGAGCCACTAAAAACCGTGGATCTGAAATATCTCACGTGGAAAGTGGTTATGTTATTGGCCCTGGCTTCAGCCAGGCGAGTATCAGAATTGGCGGCTTTATCATGTAAAAGCCCCTTATCTGATTTTCCATATGGATAGGGCAGAGTTGAGGACTCGTCCCCAGTTTCTCCCTAAGGTGGTGTCAGCGTTTCACCTGAACCAGCCGATTGTGGTGCCTGCAGCTACTAAGGATTTGGAGGACTCCAAGTTGCTAGACGTTGTCAGGGCCCTGAAAATATGTTTCCAGGACGGCTGGAGTCAGAAAATCTGACTCGCTGTTTATCCTGTATGCACCCAACAAGCTGGGTGCTCCTGCTTCTAAGCAGTCTATTGCTCGCTGGATTTGTAGTACAATTCAGCTTGCACATTCTGTGGCAGGCATGCCACAGCCAAAATCTGTAAATGCCCATTCCACAAGGAAGGTGGGCTCATCTTGGGCGGCTGCCCGAGGGGTCTCGGCTTTACAACTTTGCCGAGCAGCTACTTGGTCAGGGGCAAACACATTTGCAAAATTCTACAAATTTGATACCCTGGCTGAGGAGGACCTGGAGTTCTCTCATTCGGTGCTACAGAGTCATCCGCACTCTCCCGCCCGTTTGGGAGCTTTGGTATAATCCCCATGGTCCTTACGGAGTTCCCAGCATCCACTAGGACGTTAGAGAAAATAAGAATTTACTCACCGGTAATTCTATTTCTCGTAGTCCGTAGTGGATGCTGGGCGCCCATCCCAAATGCGGATTGTCTGCAATACTTGTAAATAGTTATTGTTAACTAAAGGGTTATTGTTGAGCCATCTGTTGAGAGGCTCAGTTGTTTTCATACTGTCAAACTGGATATAGTATCACGAGTTGTACGGTGTGATTGGTGTGGCTGGTAAGAGTCTTACCCGGGATTCTAAATCCTTCCTTATTATGTCTGCTCGTCCGGGCACGGTGTCCTAACTGAGGCTTGGAGGAGGGTCATAGTGGGAGGAGCCAGTGCACACCAGGTAGTCATAAATCTTTCTAGAGTGCCCAGCCTCCTTCGGAGCCCGCTGTTCCCCATGGTCCTTACGGAGTTCCCAGCATCCACTACGGACTACGAGAAATAGAATTACCGGTGAGTAAATTCTTATTTTAGTTTAACAAATTGTATTCAAGAAATTGCAGAAGGAACAACTCCTGAAATCATCTGTTCCAGTATAATAAAATACGTTTATTATTCACCGTTGTATACTTTATTGTCAAAGATTGCAATTTGACAATAAATTGTGGTAAAGAACAAGGAAACTTAACCTACATGTAAAAGAAAAGTATCTATTGCATCCCATCACTATAACACTTACCTGGGTATCACAATATCTTTTTTCAACTATTAGTGTAAAAAAACAAAAATAGCGATTTTACATAGTTTCAAAAACTCCATTCGTTTCCTTATGACCACTGACAGTCTTCTGTATGGTCCTGCTATCTCAGTTGTTAGTTCTTGGGGGTCTAGAATATTTTCTCCATTTTACACGCACTTCTTCCAGGTCACATTTTGTAGAGACAGTGCACAGCCTCACCACGGGTGATCTTCAGGTTGCCGACTGTCGGGATCCCGACGCACAGTATACCGGCGACGGAATCCCGACAGCCAGCATACCGACAGATTTTCTCCCTCGTGGGGGTCCACGACCCCCCTGGAGGGAAAATAAAAAGCGTGCCTGCAGCGTGGCGAGCGCAGTGAGCCCGCAAGGGGCTCATTTGCGCTCGCCACGCTGTGTCGATATGCCGGCGCTCGGGATCCCGGCGCCGGTATGCATACCATTCTACACCCCTCACCACAACGGGTGGAAATTGGCTAATTGGATCTCGCATTTCATGGGTGTGCGCATTCTTTCAATGTGTGCGAGGTTCATAAAGCAAACTCTCATTCACCTAATTAGAGTGACCCCATAAAAGGAGAGTCAGAGTTCTGGTAGCAGGCATAGAGGGGCCATAATGGATCCAAAGGGAGCAGCAGGGGGCAGAGTTGGGCAGGGACTGCTAGACACAAAGATAGAGAATTATATGATACGTTACTTGTAATCTGTTTAGTTCTTTGAGTCCGATTGGCAGAAAGAGCTATGGGACTGTTGTTTATTATTATTAGTTGTAGAAGTAGTAGTATCATTACTATTATTATTATAATTGTAACAACATTTATATCCTACACCAGTGGTTCCCAAACTGTTTGGAATCATGGCATCCTAGAGTATTAGAATTTTATTCACGGCACCCCTAGGCCAAAAAATTTTTAGCAAGAAATTTTGAAATAAATATTAAATAAAAAATTGTGTTTATATGTCATCTTTAGGTTCCATTATGTGGTGAGGGACATAATTTGCTTTTGTTTGTCCACATATTTTATGATTGGCAGCCACCAGCACTGGTTTTGCCTATTACACTGACCAGAAAAAACATTGATTGGTCCTGAACCACCAATCCAAGGCACCCCTGCAAGTGTTCTGAGGCACTCCAGGGTGCCTAGGCACACAGTTTGGGAACCACTGTCCTACACATTTTACTAATTACTGATTTTATGTTTACCCTGTAGACACTAGGAGTTGCTGTATTTGCCGGAGTTGGAATATTTGTTTTAAATATCCCCTTTATGATGGTATTTGCTGCAGTGATCAAGAAGCTTCAGGTAAAACTGTTCTTTACAGATTATACATTTTATTTTCTTCCACTTTGACTGGTTTTATTGTACTACATTTTGATACCCATGAACATTAGAGATATTACCAGGACAGTCCCCATTTTCTGCATCCAAAATCGATGTATCTTTTTTGAAAAGGGGTGTTATATTTCCATACTTTCCATATTTTGGTTGTGGCAGTTACGTATTTATTCTCGGTGCCTTCAGTCAACCAGAATATGTTTGGTAGGTCTTGCAAACAAATTGATAGAATATAACCCAGCACATCATATTATCCTCTACATTGGCAATTTTGTAATTTTAAAAAAGCATTGTGGATACTATATTGGGTATCATGGCAATGTCGGGCAGCCCATTGATTCTAATTGAATCAAACCTTAAAAGTCCAATTCCTTGCTTACAATTAATATTAAAAAAGAGAAAATGCAGAAGCACACTCTAAACACTAAGAACACTGGCAATAAGAACAATTATAATAAACTTTGCAGTTTAACATGGAGTAAAAGTGAGGTACTTAACATTATTTTTGGCAAAAAAAAATGGGCCCACCTACCACGACCAGGTGACCTCATCAGGTGGGTTCCTAACATTCTTAGGATCAAGTCTACAGCACGGAATCCCCTGGTCCAGCACATCCCAACCACCCAAGGCATCATACTAGTGAGAAGTAGCAATTTAAGTGTTAAAAGCTGTAATATTAATAGGAAATAGCAGTTCAGTACTAAAAGTGCTACAAAGGTGAGAAATAGTAATTAGGGTGTTAAAAAGTGTTACATTACTGAAAAGCACTTTAGTTATAAAAAAAAGTGTTAAAATAATGATGCCCCAAAGCAGCCAGGCCACTAGCTCCATGGGCCCTATACCTGTGGTTTTTTTAAAAAAAAATTGTATGTTTATAATTTTTGCAGTCTACATATTCGAATAGTATGTCCTGGATAATTTATATGATATGTCAGTATTAAGAATGGGATTGGGGCATGGGGCCCTGTGGGTTGGTATGGCCAGGCTGCTTTGAGCATCATTATTGCAATGTGTAATGTAAGACTTTAGTACCCGGAGGGTCCCGTTCTTTGGACTTGAACCTTAGGAATGTTACAGACCTGTGGGCCCATTTTTTGTCCACGTCAATTTTACTCCATTTGAAATTGCAGCGTTTATTATAATTGTTCGTTCTGATTGCCAGTGTTTTTATCGTTTACAGTATGCACCTGCATTAAAACGCTATGTTTAGAATTAGGGTGTGCAATTCAGCCCTACCCCCTCACATATATTACAATTAATATTATAGGTTTCCCTGTTTTATATATTGCATGGGTGCCAACACCACACTTCCAAACAGTTTTTATTTTTTTATTAAAGAGCAAATAAGTTAAATAATGTGTTGCTCTGCAGACTATTCTGGTGTAGGTTAAAATGTATCATTCTTTATTAATATTGTAATCACTTGCCTGGCATGGTCGCATCAGATGCGACCAGACAGATACACAGTGTTTGCAGCTGCAAGGAAGAGAAACTTGCATCTGCTGCTGCCCTCAGAGGGACCTTCCTGTACCCTCCCCCCAGTGTTTGCCGTGCTGTCGGTCATTACTGATCGGTCAGCACGGCAGGAGCACCCCACTATTGTCTGTAGCCGCTGGGGAACTGTAAATTAACACCTCCAAGCCCCGCCTGTGTACCTGACGGCTGTCCCGGCTATTAAAGCAAAAGTCGCAATGTTTCCGATTCATGGATAAACACCCCCCCCCCCCCCCCCCCCAATAATTTGTGAGTGGTTTTTGGGGAAAAAATTTGGCAGTTAAGTGGTTAGTATAACCCCATAATCACCAAGTTAAAGCGAGATATTAGAAACAGAGAAAAGATAAGTATAGATAAATATAAATAAAAAAGTGACTCAAATTTGTTTGCTGTATCATATCCCAAAAATAAATTGTGCAATACAGTATCATGTATATGTTATGATTATCTGTCACTATTTCACCAGCAATTGTTACACTTGTATAACTGTCATTGTATCACTGTGCTATCTGATTATATAACTCAATACTGTTTCTGTCTTTCTATTGATAATGTTATAATTAAGATTTTTTTCAATTGAAGAGCTCCTTCTTGTGAGTTTCTTAAGGAATCGCTTTATGAACTTTCCAAGCTTCAGATTGCCGTATTTATCACAATGATTACACTCAAAAGCAGGGGCATATCAAGAGAGGACAATGGCCCATGTGCAGGTTCCGTCAGGGGCCCCTCCTCTCTAGCCAGCAGCTAGCGCTGTCCCAGAGTCTACAGCGCATGTGCAGATCTCCGGGAAAGTGACGTGAAGGCCATTTTCACAGTGATTTTCCTACTGTGCATGCACACCGGGAAAAAGGCGCCGTGCCATTTTCTCAGTGATTTCTGCAGCGCTGCTGCTGTGCCGCGGGACTCCAGAGGGTAAGTATTACAAATAATGGGTGCAGTGTGTGCCCCTCTGGACCCCGGGGGCCCATGTGCACCGCACACACTGCACTTATTATAAACACGCCAGTGCTCAAAACCCTACTTTACAGAGGATGATTAAACATAAAATATTCTTATTACATCAGGATGTTGTAAAGTTTAATTACTAAATATCATTTCTGAATCTGTTCTGTAGTACAGGTTGAGTATCCCTTATCCAAAATGCTTGGGACCAGAGGTATTTTGGATAATCGGATTTTTCCGTATTTTGGAATAATTGCATACCATAATGAGATATCATGGTGATGGGACCTAAATCTAAGCACAGAATGCATTTATGTTTCATATACACCTTATACACACAGCCTGAAGGTAATTTTAGCCAATATTTTTTGTAACTTTGTGCATTAAACAAAGTGTGTCTACATTCACACAATTCATTTATGTTTCATATACACCTTATACACACAGCCTGAAGGTCATTTAATACAATATCTTTAATAACTTTGTGTATCAAACAAAGTTTGTGTACATTGAGCCATCAAAAAACAAAGTTTTCACTATCTCACTCTCACTCAAAAAAGTCCGTATTTCGGAATATTCCGTATTTCGGAATATTTGGATATGGGATACTCAACCTGTATTATGGTTGAGCCTCTGTCTATACCAACATTATATATGTGAAAAAATAGGACTGCATCAAGAACCTGGGCAGCATGTTGTGCATTAGTGCATGTACTGTAGATAGAATCATTTGTTCACCTGTGTTTTTTCTCATTAATGTTCTTCTGCTTTCTGGAAATGTATATTTATTTTTTAGCGCAATATGAAGACCAATTTTAAAATGATAAAAGGATGTTATTTGCCATCTGTTTCGGGAATGGCCTTTGTAGTCAGATAGTATCTTGTTTTTTCAATTTATACAAAATATTTAAGGAGTCTGCTAGCTGTAGTGAAAGTTCTCTTTTGCTTATGTATCTTTGAACTTGCTGTGTGTGTTTCAAGTGTAGTAGATCTCTAAGTGTTTTTAAAGGACCAAGTATACATTTATTAAATGGTCATTGATTAGAACAGAATGTAAAATTTAAATTTCTCTCCTTTTTCCTGAGATATTCCATCCAAATGAATCCGTGGTTCACCAATCAGCAGTACTAGCACGCTAATAACCTTGCTGGGCAGTACTCCCACCCCCTTCCTGAATCACTGCCATTTTGTTGTACTCTACATCACTCTAAATCAGTAGGAGTTGTTGGGTACATTGATTAGTCCATTGTGTGAGTAGCAAACTGAATGTGACAGTTACCAAATTATTTGGAAAATCTGAGTGGGTAAATATAAAAGCCTGTATTCTTTTCCAAATAATGGGCCTAATTCAGATCTGATCGCAGCAGCAAATTTGTCAGCAAATGGCCAAAACCATGTGCACTGCAGGCGGGCGGGGGGGCGCAGATATAATGTGCAAAGACAGTTAGATTTAGGTGGGTTATATACTGACTGCTTTATTTTTACACTGCAATTAATATTTCAGTCTGAACACACCCACCCAAATCTAACTCTCTCTGCACATGTTATATCTCCTCCCCCCTTCCCCTGCAGTGCACATGGTTTTGGCCATTTGCTGACAAATTTGCTGCTGCTATCAGATCTGAATTAGGCCCCATGCCTCTGTAATGTAGTGCCAATTAACTGCAGTGCTTTACTTTTTCTTGGAGGTCACAGCCCAGTGTTGTGTCTCCTGAGGTACTACTTGCAAGGCAGTAACTTTTTTTTTTTTACCTACAATATTACAGTAAGGTGCTGTGAGGTTGCTATGTTTCCCTTTTCTCTGACGTCCTAAGTGGATGCTGGGGACTCCGTCAGGACCATGGGGAATAGCGGCTCCGCAGGAGACAGGGCACAAAAGTAAAAGCTTTAGGATCAGGTGGTGTGCACTGGCTCCTCCCCCTATGACCCTCCTCCAAGCCTCAGTTAGGTTTTTGTGCCCGGCCGAGAAGGGTGCAATCTAGGTGGCTCTCCTAAAGAGCTGCTTAGAGTAAAAGTTTTGTTAGGTTTTTTATTTTCAGTGAGTCCTGCTGGCAACAGGCTCACTGCAACGAGGGACTTAGGGGAGAAGAAGTGAACTCACCTGCGTGCAGGATGGATTGGCTTCTTAGGCTACTGGACACTAGCTCCAGAGGGACGATCACAGGTACAGCCTGGATGGGTCACCGGAGCCGCGCCGCCGACCCCCTTGCAGATGCTGAAGAGAGAAGAGGTCCAGAAATCGGCGGCTGAAGACTTCTCAGTCTTCATGAGGTAGCGCACAGCACTGCAGCTGTGCGCCATTGCCCTCAGCACACTTCACACCAACGGTCACTGAGGGTGCAGGGCGCTGGGGGGGGCGCCCTGGGCAGCAATGAAAGTACCTATACTGGCTAAAAATACATCACATATAGCCTCTGGGGCTATATGGATGTATTTAACCCCTGCCAGGTTGTCAGAAAAACGGGAGAAGAAGCCCGCCGAAAAGGGGGCGGGGCCTATTCTCCTCAGCACACAGCGCCATTTTCCCTCACAGAACTGCTGGTGGGAAGGCTCCCAGGCTCTCCCCTGCACTGCACTACAGAAACAGGGTTAAAACAGAGAGGGGGGGCACTTATTTGGCGATATGCTTATATATTAAGATGCTATAAGGGAAAACACTTATATAAAGGTTGTCCCTGTATAATTATAGCGTTTTGGTGTGTGCTGGCAAACTCTCCCTCTGTCTCCCCAAAGGGCTAGTGGGGTCCTGTCCTCTATCAGAGCATTCCCTGTGTGTGTGCTGTGTGTCGGTACGTGTGTGTCGACATGTATGAGGACGATGTTGGTGAGGAGGCGGAGCAATTGCCTGTAATGGTGATGTCACTCTCTAGGGAGTCGACACCGGAATGGATGGCGTATTTAGGGAATTACGTGATAATGTCAACACGCTGCAAGGTCGGTTGACGACATGAGACGGCCGGCAAACAAATTAGTACCTGTCCAGGCGTCTCAAACACCGTCAGGGGCTTTAAAACGCCCATTTACCTCAGTCGGTCGACACAGACACAGACACGGACACTGACTCCAGTGTCGACGGTGAAGAAACAAACGTATTTTCCTTTAGGGCCACACGTTACATGTTAAGGGCAAAGAAGGAAGTGTTACATATTTCTGATACTACAAGTACCACAAAAAAGGGTATTATGTGGGGTGTGAAAAAACTACCTGTAGTTTTTCCTGAATCCGATAAATTAAATGAAGTGTGTGATGATGCGTGGGTTTCCCCCGATAGAAAATTATTGGCGGTATACCCTTTCCCGCCAGAAGTTAGGGCGCGTTGGGAAACACCCCTTAGGGTGGATAAGACGCTCACACGCTTATCAAGTGGCGTTACCGTCTCCAGATACGGCCGCCCTCAAGGAGCCAACTGATAGGAGGCTGGAAAATATCCTAAAAAGTATATACACACATACTGGTGTTATACTGCGACCAGCGATCGCCTCAGCCTGGATGTGCAGCGCTGGGGTGGCTTGGTCGGATTCCCTGACTGAAAATATTGATACCCTTGACAGGGACAGTATTTTATTGACTATAGAGCATTTAAAGGATGCATTTCTATATATGCGAGATGCACAGAGGGATATTTGCACTCTGGCATCAAGAGAAAGTGCGATGTCCATATCTGCCAGAAGATGTTTATGGACACGACAGTGGTCAGGTGATGCAGATTCCAAACGGCACATGGAAGTATTGCCGTATAAAGGGGAGGAGTTATTTGGGGTCGGTCCATCGGACCTGGTGGCCACGGCAACAGCTGGAAAATCCACCTTTTTTACCCCAAGTCACATCTCAGCAGAAAAAGACACCGTCTTTTCAGCCTCAGTCCTTTCGTCCCCATAAGGGCAAGCGGGCAAAAGGCCAGTCATATCTGCCCAGGGATAGAGGAAAGGGAAGAAGACTGCAGCAGGCAGCCCATTCCCAGGAACAGAAGCCCTCCACCGCTTCTGCCAAGTCCTCAGCATGACGCTGGGGCCGTACAAGCGGACTCAGGTGCGGTGGGGGGTCGTCTCAAGAGTTTCAGCACGCAGTGGCCTCACTCGCAAGTGGACCCCTGGATCCTACAAGTAGTATCCCAGGGGTACAGATTGGAAATTCGAGACGTCTCCCCCTCGCAGGTTCCTGAAGTCTGCTTTACCAACGTCTCCCTCCGACAGGGAGGCAGTATTGGAAACAATTCACAAGCTGTATTCCCAGCAGGTGATAATCAAAGTACCCCTCCTACAACAAGGAAAGGGGTATTATTCCACACTATATTGTGGTACTGAAGCCAGACGGCTCGGTGAGACCTATTCTAAATCTGAAATATTTGAACACTTACATACAAAGGTTCAAATCAAGATGGAGTCACTCAGAGCAGTGATAGCGAACCAGGAAGAAGGGGACTATATGGTGTCCCTGGACATCAGGGATGCTTACCTCCATGTCCCAATTTGCCCTTCTCACCAAGGGTACCTCAGGTTCGTGGTACAGAACTGTCACTATCAGTTTCAGACGCTGCCGTTTGGATTGTCCACGGCACCCCGGGTCTTTACCAAGGTAATGGCCGAAATGATGATTCTTCTTCAAAGAAAATGGACGATCTCCTGATAAGGGCAAGGTCCAGAGAACAGTTGTAGGTCGGAGTAGCACTATCTCAAGTAGTTCTACGACAGCACGGGTGGATTCTAAATATTCCAAAATCGCAGCTGTTTCCGACGACACGTCTGCTTGTTCCTAGGGATGATTCTGGACACAGTCCAGAAAAGGGTGTTTCTCCCGGAGAAAAAAGCCAGGGAGTTATCCGAGCTAGTCAGGAACCTCCTAAAACCAGGAAAAGTGTCAGTGCATCATTGCACAAGGGTCCTGGGAAAAATGGTGGCTTCTTACGAAGCGATTCCATTCGGCAGATTTCACGCAAGAACTTTTCAGTGGGATCTGCTGGAAAAATGGTCCGGATCGCATCTTCAGATGCATCAGCGGATAACCCTGTCTCCAAGGACAAGGGTGTTTCTTCTGCGGTGGCTGCAGAGTGCTCATCTACTAAAGGGCCGCAGATTCGGCATTCAGGACTGGGTCCTGGTAACCACGGATGCCAGCCTGAGAGGCTGGGGAGCAGTCACACAGGGAAAAAATTTCCAGGGAGTGTGATCAAGTCTGGAGACTTCTCTCCACATAAATATACTGGAGCTAAGGACAATTTACAATGCTCTAAGCTTAGCAAGACCTCTGCTTCAAGGTCAGCCGGTATTGATCCAGTGGGACAACATCACGGCAGTCGCCCACGTAAACAGACAGGGCGGCACAAGAAGCAGGAGGGCAATGGCAGAAACTGCAAGGATTCTTCGCTGGGCGGAAAATCATGTGATAGCACTGTCAGCAGTGTTCATTCCGGGAGTGGACAACTGGGAAGCAGACTTCCTCAGCAGGCACGACCTCCACCCGGGAGAGTGGGGACTTCATCGGGAAGTCTTCCACATGATTGTGAACCGTTGGGAAAGACCAAAGGTGGACATGATGGCGTCCCGCCTGAACAAAAAACTGGACAGGTATTGCGCCAGGTCAAGAGACCCTCAGGCAATAGCTGTGGACGTTCTGGTAACATCGTGGGTGTACCAGTCGGTGTATGTGTTCCCTCCTCTGCTTCTCATACCCAAGGTACTGAGAATTATAAGACGTAGAGGAGTAAGAACTATACTCGTGGCTCCGGATTGGCCAAGAAGGACTTGGTACCCGGAACTTCAAGAAATGCTCACAGAGGACTCATGGCCTCTGCCGCTAAGAAGGGACTTGCTTCAGCAAGTACCATGTCTGTTCCAAGAATTACCGCGGCTGCGTTTGACGGCATGGCGGTGGAACGCCGGATCCTAAGGGAAAAAGGCATTCCGGAAGAGGTCATTCCTACCCTGGTCAAAGCCAGGAAGGAGGTGACCGCACAACATTATCACCACATGTGGCGAAAATATGTTGCGTGGTGTGAGGCCAGGAAGGCCCCACGAAGAAATTTCAACTCGGTCGATTCCTACATTTCCTGCAAACAGGAGTGTCTATGGGCCTCAAATTGGGGTCCATTAAGGTTCAAATTTCGGCCCTGTCAATTTTCTTCCAGAAAGAATTGGCTTCAGTTCCTGAAGTCCAGAAGTTTGTCAAGGGAGTACTGCATATACAACCCCCTTTTGTGCCTCCAGTGGCACTGTTGGATCTCAACGTAGTTCTGGGATTCCTCAAATCACATTGGTTTAAACCGCTCAAATCTGTGGATTTGAAATATCTCACATGAAAAGTGACCATGCTGTTGGCCCTGGCCTCGGCCAGGCAAGTGTCAGAATTGGCGGCTTTGTCTCACAAAGCCCATATCTGATTGTCCATTCGGACAGGGCAGAGCTGCGGACTCGTCCCCAGTTTCTCCCTAAGGTGGTGTCAGCGTTTCACCTGCACCAGCTTATTGTGGTACCTGCGGCTACTAGGGACTTGGAGGATTCCAAGTTGCTAGATGTTGTCAGGGCCCTGAAAATATAGGTTTCCAGGACGGCTGGAGTCAGGAAAACTGACTTGCTGTTATCCTGTAGGCACCCAAAAAACTGGGTGCTCTTGCTTCTAAGCAGACGATTGCTAGTTGGATGTGTAGTACAATTCAGCTTGCACATTCTGTGGCAGGCCTGCCACAGCCAAAATATGTAAATGCCCATTCCACAAGGAAGGTGGGCTCATCTTGGGCGGCTGCCCGAGGGGTCTCGGCTTTACAACTTTGCCGAGCTGCTACTTGGTCAGGGGCACACCCTGGCTGAGGAGGACCTGGAGTTCTCTCATTCGGTGCTGCAGAGTCATCCGCACTCTCCCGCCCGTTTGGGAGCTTTGGTATAATCCCCATGGTCCTGACGGAGTCCCCAGCATCCACTTAGGACGTCAGAGAAAATAAGAATTTACTTACCGATAATTCTATTTCTCGTAGTCCGTAGTGGATGCTGGGCGCCCATCCCAAGTGCGGATTGTCTGCATTACTTGTACATAGTTATTGTTACAAAAATCGGGTTATTATTGTTGTGAGCCATCTTTTCAGAGGCTCCGCTGTTATCATGCTGTTAACTGGGTTCAGATCACAGGTTGTACAGTGTGATTGGTGTGGCTGGTATGAGTCTTACCCGGGATTCAAAATCCTTCCTTATTGTGTACGCTCGTCCGGGCACAGTATCCTAACTGAGGCTTGGAGGAGGGTCATAGGGGGAGGAGCCAGTGCACACCACCAGATCCTAAAGCTTTTACTTTTGTGCCCTGTCTCCTGCGGAGCCGCTATTCCCCATGGTCCTGACGGAGTCCCCAGCATCCACTACGGACTACGAGAAATAGAATTATCGGTAAGTAAATTCTTATTTTTTTTATCATATTGTTTTATGTATACGTATTAGTTTTTTTATTAATAATAACATTTATTTATAAAGTCCTGCATAAGTCGCAGCGCTCTACACTTGGCAACAAAAACAGTGTAATATGATTCAGTTCAGTTACTTCCGAAGGGATGTACAGTAAAAATATATTTATTCATTTAACAAGAAAGATAATTGTTTTTCATCACATTTTTGTGTTTTCAAATCCCATTTAGTGAGTAAAGCATTAATCCATCTATCAAGTATTGGTTGAGACCTAGGGGTATATTTACCAAATTTCGATTTTGATAAATTTCAAATAGATCCAAATCGATGTTTTACTTCCAGGGCTAAAACACACATTAACTAACACTTAACTAACACTTAAAAATGAATAAAAAAATGTATTTGTTAGTAAATGTGCGTTTCAGCCTCAATAACCCAACATCGATTGAGATCGATATTCATCAATTTGAAATAGATAAAATTCGACCAAAGATCGACTTTTTAGTAAATAAGTGCTATTCCCAGAATCAAAGTCTAATACCACATTGAAAATCGAATCCTCAGTACATCTCAGCTCCGATGAACCATTGTTTTGTATTCATCTGCATTTTTGTCAACTCCTAAATGACCTCATGCAACTACTGTATTTCTTTCTGCAGGAAGAACAGATGAAACAGAAGGATAGTCGATTAAAACTAATTACTGAGATCCTTCAGGGTATAAAGGTCCTGAAGCTGTACGCCTGGGAAAATGCTTTCATGAAGAAAGTCCAAGACTTCAGGATGATGGAGCTGAAAGCGGTGAAAAAGATCGCACTCATGTTTTCTGGAGCTCTAGCGTTGTTTGTGGCTTCCCCTTTCTGGGTAAATAGGAATAGGCATAGCGTTCATGACCTAAAATTACATTAATCTAAATGTAATACATAATGGCAAAAAAGTGTTTTGTTGAAAAAGACCAGGGGCTAAATGTAATAGGGTCCGATTTGCTGGAGGTGCTGGACTTAGGGTTAGAATGCCCTTATTCTTAAAATGTAAAGTTTTATTAGTATTTGTCAAAGATTACACAGACAACCAACCTGTTTTTTCCTCTTAAATGATTGCCGCTTTAAAAATACGGGCGTACTCGCCCGAAGTTCCACACCTCTGACAACTCGGACCCTGTTACATTCAACCCCCCCCCCCCCCCCCCCAACCTACATAAATATATATTTTTGTCTGTGGATGTAATATTATGATATGTTAGATGAATCAGGTCTTTCCTTTCTTTTACGCTTTCATAATTGCTTGTATTGTGTCCATGTTTCACAGTTTGATTGTGTGGGTTAGATCAGTTCCTTACCTTTATACAGTATTTTTATGTAATATATTTTTATTCTAAGCTCAGTAGATAGTGAAAAGCAGACAAAAATAATTAATATGAAATACGTTTATTTTAGTACATACTGGACTATTAGGTCTAGAGTCGACTACATATGAGACAAAATAGTGTTTGCTGTTATTTTTCCATAGATGTTTATAGGGTGGTTGGAAGCATGCACTCAGGACTAGATAATTGAACAAGTCTTTGGGACGATCAGACTAATTTAAACACTATTGCTTGGTTGTTTTTATTTGTTTGAACAATTAGGTTTCTCTCACTATGTTCGGAGTCTTCCTGGCAGTGGATAAGAATAATGTTCTGGATGCTCAGAAAGCTTTTGTCACCATAATATTGCTAAACATTCTCAGGATCCCTTTGCGTATGTTCCCGCATGCCATTAGCCTTGTTGTACAGGTACTGATGCCACTACATGTCTAGTATGCGTGTCTGCCTATTTATTGCTAACGTACCTGTGTGTCACCATTTGTTTATTTTGTGTTTAAGTCATTGGTTTCCCTGAAACGATTGGCCAAATTTTTCTCAGAAGAAGAACTGGAACCTGGAAACGTGGAAACATTAGATACTTCTAGCAGTATGTATCCAGTCTAGAGTATCTCATTCTTGAATCTGCTAATAGATGGTAATGTAGGATATATATCCAACGCTGCTGTGTCCCTGTGATTGTAAAACTTGTAGATTTATTTTCTGTAACGTCCATGGGGTATAGATGGGGTCCACATACTCTTATGCACCCAGTTTATGTTCTCAGTAATAATAATACAATTAATATGATTCACTTAGTGGGAAAAGGGACTTTTAGTTCAGTTGATTGTTAGTGGCACCTGTTGGAAATCATTGGAACAGGGTGGCAAACTGACAGGTCAAGATTCATAAAGAACAGTAGAACCAACCTTTTCATGTGACCTACCTGCTGACTTTCAGCCAATCCAAACATTCAGCCAATCCAAAGATCCATGCTGCTGAGCAATGCATTGGTCAGAAATATCTGTTACTGCTTTTAATAATACTAATTGCAAGCTCATTTAAAGCAACATTGTAACTTGGGTACTGCTACTGTTATTTCTGCAGCGGGGTACACTGTGTTCCACAGGGAATACATTGGGGTGTAGAGATGGATCTTGATCCAGAGGCACCAACAGGCTAAAGCTTTAGACTGTCCCAGAATGCATTGCGGGGCCTCCTCTATAACCCCCGCCTCCAGGCACTGTGAGCTCAGTTTTAGAGTTGGTGCCTGCATGAAGCAGGTCACTTAACAGGGGGGGCTGCGCTAGGCAGTCCTGAAAAAGCTTTTTAGAAAAATTCAAGGGCTGCAGCACTTCATATGTCAGTGTGACATACTGTGCTGCGGCTCCATCACCTCCCCAACGGCGTTGCATACTCCCGCTGGCTCTGTTCCTGGGTACTTGTGGCGGAGGCACTCCGGTTCCTAGGCACACCACCACAGACGCTCTCCCGGATCGCGTGGCTTCTACTAAGGGAGGAGGTAAGAGGGTTCCCCAGGTGGGACCCGCCATTAAATCGCATTCCGGACGCGGTTTAAGGAGACGAACTGCGAGGCTGCCGTTGAAACTGTGACAGAGTAGGGACCCCACTATATCCAACAGGGCATGGGAGCACAGGTCGAATAGTAAAATATCCACTTTAATAAGGCTCCATAGTACCCGGTGGTGAGGACCAGGGGAAAAGGCGCTTAACCTGTTGCCCCTCCTCTAGCTCTGGGCGCCATCTACTGCTGCTGTTTTCGCACTGGAGCTGCCTCACTCTCTCCCTCACTCCCTGACTCAGACGCTGGGCGACATTTTCTAAAATAGATTCGACTGGTCTCGGGGGCTGCAGGGCAAGGTCTCCTTTGTAAACCCGCCTGTACATCAGCACCGTGGTTTAACAAACGCTTAAGTATTCAACATGTATATAATAAGACAGCGTTAGATAAGAACAAGTGTACCTGTGCCAGAATATATTGTACGAGTATTCTTATATATACATCCGGTTCAGACCACGCATTGTGTTTTATATATATATATATATATATATATATATATATGTAAAAAATAGAGTGCAAAAGAGCGCCTAATAGTGTTATGTATTACAATAATTTTGTGTAACCAGTATACCCTGTGAGGTGTGTAGTATGCAAGTTAAGAAAGGACAACTTAGCTTCCTTGAGGACAGCTTCGATCAGATGACACTTGAGAGCATGTAAATTGGAAAACAAAAAGCAGACATGGTGTGTACTGTTTTCATGAAATTTAAAAAGCACGCAGAGCTCTAAAATTAGGAACCTTGCTGGTCCCATTAACCATACAAGAGCTTAACAATTTAAAACGTAAACACAGTTTAATACAAAAAGTCCTGATGCAAATGCAGGTAGCAGACGTACAAGATAAAAACAAATAGCTTATCTGTCCACAATTGGAAGTATCGGGTGAGCAGCAAATCCCAGTCCCGTAAACATAAGTTAAAATAAGATCCTGAAGCAAATGCAGGTAGCACACGTACAAGATAAAAACATGAAAACGGCTTATCTGTCCGCTGTTGGAAGTATCGGGTGAGCAGCAAGTCCCAGTCCCAATGCATTTCATCCTATAGCAGAGGACTTTATCAAGGGGATGCATAGTGGGAGCAATGCAGGATATTTATGGTACTAGTAATTGATCACATGACAAACAGGAAGTGAAACATCACTTCCTGTGAACATTGGAATAAATATTCATATGTTTAACAAACAGTAAATAAAATGTCTATGTGTAAGTATGAAGACATCACATATTAACATTAAAATGTTAAGTAAATGAAAGTGAGATGAATTGGAGTCTGGAAGCGGTTCAGAAGCGGCCATGGACCACATGATGAAACGCATACGCGTCACTTCCGCCCGGCGCTGGAGAGAGTGGTAGCGCGGCTTTCGGCAGTGACACGCAGTGTGAAACGCACTTGCGTCACTTCCGAAGGGCGCTGGGGGAAGCGGTGGTGTGAATCTTAGCGGCGGCACACAGTGTGGAACGCAGTTCCGATATACGGATGACAGTAACAACCATCACTTCCGGTCCGGCTTACTGGAGAGAGTTCACAATGAGATAGAGGACGTCTGGGACTATTTCCGGGGTTTTGACACGCACTGCCATCTTCTTTAGCCTTCTCCTGGCTATTTCCTGCTTTTAGCAGCGCAATGGAACGCACGGCCATTTTTAAAAAAGTCTCTAATCATGTGAACTGATATAAAATCTAAAAAGAGGAATAAATGAGGGACCTTTAGGTTTAAAAACATATAATTAGGAAGATGGTTAGATGCTAGTAGCAAAAGAATATATATAAAGATGTATTAAGAATTTTTAAGAGTCTTAAAAATACTGAGAGTTAAATATAATGAGACAGTGTTGATCTCAAATAGGTGAATTAGAGTTGAATATAAACAAAGTATTTTACGTGAAAGAGGTATTTTTCGTGAATAAAAATGTTGAGCTATTTTATAATGTGACTGTTAAAGTGCAATAGAAGTGATGGGTGAAGAAATATAATATGATATTAAATTATGGAAAAAATATGTTTAGGGATATTTATAGAGGATTATAAAAAAGGTGCAATCTCAAATCCTTCGTTGAATCCAGACGGTGCAAGTGTCTTTAATTCAAAAATCCAGAACATTTCCCTCCTGGAAAGTTTGTTCAAAATATCTCCGCCTCTTTCTCCAAGGTTGACAATTTCGATACCTTTGAAGGTCATTTCTTCAGGGTTTGAGCTGTGAAATTCATGAAAATGCCTGTATATTGCGTGTGTGGTTATTTTGTTTTTAATGTTCCTTGTGTGTTCCTGAATGCGTAGCTTGAGTACTCTTTGTCTTGCCGACGTACTTCAGTCCGCATGTACATTCCAAGAGGTAGACGACCATTGTGGAGTTACAGTTTATAAAGTGGTTAATAGTGTATTCCCGAGAATTGTCACTGTTGAAGAACTTTTTTCGGTTTCGATGCACCAATTTACAAATATTGCAGCTCCCGCATTTGAAGCAGCCCTGGCATAATTTTGTCTGGTTAGATGTAGTAGACTTCAAAAGACTAGGTGCTAAGATATCTTTCAGGGTACTTGTTTTTCTGTACACAATCTGGGGTCGAGGAGCTAGGACTTCTCTTAGACCTGGGTACATCATTAAAATGTTCCAGTGTTTATTAAGAGACTGGCGGATGTGTTTTTCATGACAACTATAGGTTGTGATGAATGGAGCTGTGAACCTTCTTTCCGTCCCTTCTGCTTCTTTACCACTTGAAGGTCCAGGTTCAGTCCTGGCTTTAACAAGAGCTTTTTCAATAACTTCCTCGGGATATTCTCTTTCCTTGAATCGTTCAGCGTAAATTTTCAGTTGTGTATCCTGGTCCTCTTTCAAACTACAATTTCTTTGAACACGATGAAATTGGGAGTAGGGGATGTTGGTTTTCCAGCTTTGTTGATGGCAGCTCTTGAAGTGTAAATAGCTGTTAGTGTCAACCTTTTTGATGTAGTTGCAGGTGATGATTTTGGATTCCTTAGAGGAAAGTGTCAGGTCAAGAAACTCTATTTGTACATGTTTCTCTGTAAATTCAAGGTTAAATTGGTACAGTGAAATGTTCTGGAAGAATTCCAAAAAGGATGACTCAGTCCCGTCCCATATAATGATGATGTCATCTATATATCTTTTATATAGTACCAGTTGACTGAGAAAAAAATTGTTGGAATATATATGTTCTTCTTCCCAGCTCCCCATCAGTAAGTTCGCAAAACTTGGGGCAAATATTGTCCCCATAGCTGTACCGCATGTTTGCAAAAAAAAAAGGGGAGTCTTGAAACTTAAAGTAGTTATGGCTTAGAATAAACCTTATGAAATCACATATAGTTTCTTTGCGTACCGGTGTTACTTCTGTATCTCTATCAAGAAAATTTTTGCATGCTGAGACTCCGATGTCATGGATGATACAAGTGTACAAGCTCTCGACATCAATTGTAACCCACCAATAAGTCTCTTTCCATGTGCCATCTTTGAGGGAGTTTAGTACACATTTGGTGTCCTTAAGGTAAGATGGTAATTTGGTCACATATTTGCTTAAGAATACATCTATGTATTCGGATAGATGAGATGTTAGTCAATTCCTGCGATGATTGGTCTCCCAGGAGGGTTTTGGAGGTTCTTGTGTATTTTTACGAGAAAATAGAATATTGGAATGACTGGAGATGATGTCATAAGGAACGGATATTCGTCTTTATCCAATACATGGCAGCGTAAATAGTGCACCAACATGATTCTTAATTCATCTGTATATTGTGCAGTGGGGTCATGTTGAAGTTTCCTATAGGAGTTGGTATTACTAAGAAGACGTGATGCCTCTTTGACATAGTTTGATCTATCCAAGATCGCTACTCCTCCCCCCTTGTCGGCTTGTTTGATGACGATCTCCGGGTTGTTCTGAAGTTCTTTCAAAGTTTGTAACTCCTTGTTCTTCAGGTTGCTCGATTTAATTGGTGACAAATCTTGATCACAAAGATCTTTCTTGACCAAATCATGGAAAACTGTTATGTGGTGTCCTTTGGATTCCAACGGATAGTATTTGGATTTTCTCTTCAGCCCTGAGACTCTGGATAAGGTGGTTTCTGTGTTTTTTTTGGCAAAATGTCTTTTCAATGCGAGAATCCTTGTGAATTTATTGAGATCAATAAACGTGTTGAATTTGTTCATTTGATTGCTTGGTGCAAACTTCAGGCCCTTACTTAAAAGTAGGGTCTCAGACTGAGTTAAATGATGTTTAGAAAGGTTGAATATACTGTTTGAACTGGCATCTAAACTGGCTGATATCTTCTTTTCGCGTTTTGTCCGCCCTCCGCCCGAGTACCTCTTCTTCTTGGAATGTTCTTTTTGCTGGTGGAGATTTCTTGAACCGTTCCCTGAAGAATGTTTTCCTTTGAGATTAGAGGTGCTCTCTGTGGGGGTCTGGGGATAAAAAAATCAGAGTCACTGTTGGATTCTTGTCTCTGTAGGGCGGAGAATCTTTTGTTCGTGGTGAATCTTCCTAGACGTGGTGTATACGTAGTTGGCTGTGGTGCCGGATAATTTCTCCTTTGGTACGGTTGACGTGGTGTGTTTTTCCAACCTCTATTTCTGGGGTCTTGATAGACAGGAATACTCGAGGTGTGGCGTGTTTGAAATCTACTCCAATTTTTCACTTTATTAGTGAGGTAATCCTGCTTGTCCGTTGGAACTTTTTCTCTTTCCCTTGAATTACTTCTTCTTCAATCCGTTCAATCTTCTTGGTTAGTGTTAGGTCGTTTGCTTTAAAAATCTCATTACCTTGGTGGGGCAATAACAGACTTTCTTTAGTTTTCAGGTCTTCTTCGATTTTCCGAAGTGTTTTGGTTTTTTCGGTGATGATCAATTTCATTAGATTCACGGAGCATTCATGTAGGATCTTATCCCAACTGGCAATGAATTCTTGGTCTTCCACCCCAAATGTGGGGTTCTTAAGGATTCATAATCCTGGGATCCTATTAGCAGTTAGGTAATGTTCAAGTCCCTTTATTTCCCACCATGTTTTGATCTCTTTTGTTAGAAGTCTCTCCGTATCCCAGAAAAGTGCATCTAGGTCATCAGTCTGCGGGGTGGTCTGTGATGTGGTATGGTTGTCTTCATTGAAAACTTTCTGACAATGATCATTTCTTTTGTCTAGACCTCTATGTCTAAACATTATGATTGGTGTCTAGGGATAGCTGGCAGCTACGCAATAGTAATTTTAAATAGAGAAATAGTGGAGAGTAGCGCCTAGGACAGTCCTAATTCAGACACACAGATAAAGTATTATAAGATATATCTATCTAAAATATTAATACACACCCCATCGATTAATGGGTGGCATCTCATGCCCAGTAAATGGGAAAAATATGTAAAAAAAAGAGTGCGAAAGAGCGCCTAATAGTGTTATATATTAGAATAATTTTGTGTAACCAGTTCACCCTGTGAGGTGTGTAGTATGCAAGTTAAGAAAGGACAACTTAGTTTTCTTGAGGACAGCTTCGATCAGGTGACACTTTAGAGCATGTAAATTAGAAAACAAAAAGCAGACATGGTGTGTACTGTTTTCATGAAATTTAAAAAGCACGCAGAGCTCTAAAATTAGGAACCTTGCTGGTCCCAGTAACCATACAAGAGCTTAACAATTTAAAACGTAAACACAGTTTAATACAAAAAGTCCTGACGCAAATGCAGGTAGCACACGTACAAGATAAAAACGGCTTATCTGTCCACTGTTGGAAGTATCGGGTGAGCAACAAGTCCCAGTCCCAACGTGTTTCGTCCTATAGCAGAGGACTTCATCAAGGGGATGCATAGTGGGAGCAATGCAGGATTTCTCTGGCTGGGTCCACAGGTTATCCACAGGATAACATTGGGATATGCCGGAGCGACAGCGGAAATGGCACCAAACTGTCACAAGCTTTCTGGCCTCCCAGGATGCATCGGGGCTTCACCATATAATCCTGCCCACTGACTCAGTCAAATCAGTTTTTTGTCTGGTGCGGCAGGAACCGGACCATGGTCACAGGGCTGCTGTTAATATAGCAGCCTGAAGCTTTTATTATGTTATTTTTATAGTCTTACTATGGGTTTTTTCAGCGACTTTTCTTAACAGCGTCTTAAACGCATACGGGAAAGAGTCGCTCCAACAACTCCCTACTGGGTCGCAACAACGCTTACCTTCGCGGTACAGTGCTGTCTCGACGGTCGTCTGTGTCGGATGTTCTAGCAGGTCCAGCAGACGTAACCAGGCTGTGGCCAGAGCATGGGGGGAAGGTAAGTCTATGGATTTCCTCTTACTAGGGGGGTCCGGACACAGCTACACTTTATTGGTGGAGACTACAAACAGCGTGTTGATGCGCCGAACACTCTCTGGTGCGACAGCGCTACGCTCTAGGGATCATAGGCGCCAGGACTAGGTTGAGGCCGCGATCCTTAAAGTTTAAGTCAACGGGGGGAATCAGACGCTCTCCTGGCCGCCCCTCCCCGAAGTTCATGACCAGTTTCCGCGCGTCTCCCGTCCATGAAATGAATGACCTCACTTCCGTCTCAGACGCTACCACGAGGGTGCTCGGTCGCAGCTTAGACGCTGCGGTTGTGTACACTAGAGATTGCCGGACCGAGTCGCAGGCCTTAGCGTCTTCATACACGTGGCATTTCACTGAGCGTCCGTGTTTGTTAGTGAGCGTCCGTGTCTTGCATCAGTTATCAAAACAGCAGTGTACACCAGTAGCGTCTGAATCCACTCAGCGTCTTGCGAGCGTATTTGTTTGGATATGGAAGTGTGGTGAGTCTCCCTGTATCCCGCTCTATGGAGGAAGGGTAAACAGTACTAAAAATTCTCTCTACTTGTTAGTATGAATTGTTAATTTTAGTACATATTGCATATGAGACCTGTATATTACAGGTTGAGTATCCCATATCCAAATATCCGAAATACGGAATATTCCGAAATACGGACTTTTTTGAGCGAGAGTGAGATAGTGAAACTTTTGTTTTCTAATGGCTCAATGTACACAAACTTTGTTTAAAACACACAGTTATTAAAAATATTGTATTAAATGACCTTCAGACTGTGTATATAAGGTGTATATGAAATATAAATGAATTGTGTGAATGTAGACACACTTTGTTTAATGCACAAAGTTATAAAAAATATTGGCTAAAATTACCTTCAGGCTGTGTGTATAAGGTGTATATGAAACACAAATGCATTCTGTACTTAGATTTAGGTCCCATCACCATGATATCTCATTATGGTATGCAATTATTCCAAAATACGGAAAAATCCCATATCCAAAATACCTTTGGTCCCAAGCATTTTGGATAAGGGATACTCAACCTGTACTGTTGTTTCTGCATGTCATGTTTGAAAAAAACCAGTTAAAAACAGAAGTACAATTTTCCTACTTACTTGTAAGTTGTTATGGGGGGTTTATTCTCATATGACAATGTCTAATGCTTTTAACATGTGACTGACTGCTAGTATGTGTGCTGACTTTTTTATGTCGTCAGTCCTATTCTGACCCTCAAATCAGGTGCACGGTTGTGGTCAGATTGATCTCACTTCTATATATCCATATATAGGTGATTTTCAGTCACAAAATTGTGTAGTCATAAACAGAATATTACCATGTCTGTGAGCGGCAAAAGTGACGAGGAGAATTTATCAGGCACTCCTACATCCCTAACATGCTTATCTTGTAAAACAGGGTTAATTGGTATGAACCAGTTGGTCGCTTATGAGGAGTTGTGTGCGAACTGTTTTGCTTTTAAGCAAAGTAAAAAAACAGGATTCGGTTCAATCACCATCGGAGCCACCATGGAATATGTTCGCAAAGAGTTTGTCTTCAATAGCGGACAGGTTAACTCCAGTAGCACCACCCCAGGGGTTAGGTTACACTATTAACCCATGCATGCAGCTCCCTTCCTACGGCTTGGTTCCAGTAACCGAGGGACAGGTAAGACTAAGACAGATGCGTCTGTGTGGCAGACTACACAAGATGATACAACAGATGATGATACAGTATATTCAAATACTCCATATGATGATCAGTCGCAGAGTTTTAGTTCAGAGGATGTAGCTGAACTTATTGATGTTGTGAAGGCTGTACTCTCTTTGGAAGAGCCAACCAAAACAGTGTCAAAGTCTAAAGCACCTGTGTTTAAATGAACAAAATCAGTTAAAACTGAATTCCCAGCGTCAAATGAGCTGACGGAAATGATGGAAGAATCTTGGGCGACGCCCAGTAAAAAGTATAAGATTCCGAAAAGATGGGATTCTTATTATCCATTTCCAGCTGCGGATTGTTCGAAAAGAGAAGTTCTTCCAAAAGTAGATGCACATGTACTGCGACTTGTGCATAAATCTGCTTTACCACTGTCATCTACCTCACTAAATGATGTCACAGACAGAAGGGTAGATAGCTTCTTGAGAAATATATTTTCTCTCGTAGGAGCAGTAGTAAGACCTGCTATGGCTTCGGCCTGGATAGCAAAGGCAATGGGCGAATGGATAGAGGAACTAGAGAATGGCCTCTCTTCTAATAGGGAGCAAAAGTATAATTTAAGCCGTTTAAGACAATCTGCCCAATACTTGGAAGAAGCAGCAATTGATATGGGTACAATTGCTTCTAAAGCTTCAGCCTTGACAATAGCCGCTCGTAGAGCAGTTTGGCTACGTAACTGGAAAACAGATGCGGAATCCAAGAAAGAATTGGAAGCATTGCCTTTCATTGGTAATATATTGTTTGGAAAACAATTGTCTGATATTCTAGAATCAGAGGCTGAATCAAAAAAGGTCAGATTTCCAGCTAGTTATAACCCTAAGTCTAAGGGTTCAAAGTTTCGCCCATTTCGATGGCAAGGCAAAGCGAAAGCTAAAGAGGAGTCTAAGCCACCCCAGTCCAATAGATCGGCCAGGGGTCGGAAGCAATGGGCTAGTAGAAAGCCAGCTTCCAAGCCTGAACAGAAACCATCAGCCTGAAGAGATGGGCCTCCGCCTGGAGGATTCCAGGGTTGGGGGCCGACTCCTTCATTTTGCACACATATGGCAACAGTCGACAACAGATGCTTGGGTGCAGAAGGTGGTATCTCAGGGGTATGGGTTCCCATTCTGGAGGCTGCCTCCTCAAAGATTTTTTTGCACCAGCCCGTCTCGTATAGAGTCGAAGGCCAATGCTCTGCAAGAAGCAGTCCAAAAATTACTGCAGTCAGGTGTGATTGTCTCAGTACCTCCATCACAAAGGGGACAGGGGTTTTACTCCAATCTATTTCTGATCCAGAAGCCAAATAGGTCATTTCGACCAATTCTCAATTTGAAAATGTTAAACAAATACATTTGGATCCCAAGGTTCCACATGGAGACATTACGCTCCATAATGTTGGCTATGGATCCGGGAGATTACATGGTATCTCTGGATGTACAGGATGCTTACCTACATGTGCCTATAGCACGGTCTCATCAGTGCTACCTCAGGTTTGCCATCCTTCAGGAACATTTTCAGTTCCAAGCCTTGCCCTTCGGGCTAGCAACAGCACCCAGGGTGCAGGGAATAAGGATATTCCCATACCTCGACGACCTGTTAATCCTAGCACAATCGCAGGAGTTACTTTTTAGCCATCTTCAACAGACAGTAGTTTGCTTACAGAGACACGGGTGGCTCATAAATTGGGAAAAGTCGTCTCTGAATCCGTCACAGTGGATGGTTCATTTAGGGGCCATATTGGATTCAGACCTACAGAAAGTTTTCTTATCAGAGAAAAAGATAGTCAAGGTGCAGGTCATGATTCAGGAAGCGTTGCACAGCCAGACAGTGTCAGTCCATGCAGCAATGCGACTGTTGGGTCTGATGGTATCAACCTTCGACATGGTGGAATTTGCGCAGTTCCACTCCAGACCATTACAGCACCTTATTCTGACCAAATGGAACGGAAATCATCAGACGATAAAAAAAGCAGATGATGATAAAGTTTCCAGTAAACTTAAAAAGGTCTCTAGCGTGGTGGCTACAGACAGACCGTTTAAACAAGGGTAGACCCTTTTGGATAAAAGAATGGCAAGTCCTGACAACAGATGCCAGTCTGCAAGGCTGGGGTGCGGTACTCGGAAGCCTTTGGTTCCAGGGAAGATGGACCGTAAGGGAAAGTCGCCTGCCAATAAATCTGTTGGAAATAAGGGCCATTTATATGGCTCTATTTCAGGCAAAGGACAGTCTGCAAGGAAGACCGGTCCAGATTCGCTCAGACAATGCGACAGCAGTAGCGTACCTCAATCATCAAGGAGGAACTCACAGCAAAAGATTGATGGAGGAAGTAACTCCCATTCTAAAATGGGCAGAACTCCATCTCGCAGCATTGTCGGCAGTATTTGTCCCGGGTGTACTGAACTGGGAGGCGGATTTTCTCAGTCGATACACCATTCAGGAAACCGAATGGGCATTACACCCAGAAGTGTTTCAGACAATAGTGAACAGATGGGGTCTACCGGAAATAGACCTCATGGCGTCTCGTCTCAACAACAAAGTTCCGAGGTACAGATCGAGAATGAAGGATCCCGGAGCGGTCCTTGTTGAAGCACTGTCAGTAGAATGGAAATTTCATCTGGCATATCTGTTCCCTCCAATATCTCTGTTACCCAGAGTAGTGAGAAAAATAAAGCAAGCAAAGGGAGCAATAATTCTAATAGCTCCAGCTTGGCCAAGAAGGCATTGGTACACAGATCTACTGAGAATGTCTGTGGAAGCACCGATACTGCTCCCTCAACGTCCAGATCTGCTAATGCAGGGTCCTTGTTGTCACAGTCATCTGGATCATCTGTCTTTGACGGCGTGGCTGTTGAAACCTCTATCTTAGAAGCTAGAGGATTTTCAAAACAAGTAATCCAAACTATGCTTAGAGCAAGAAAGCCGTCTTCAGCTCGTGTGTATCATAGAATATGGCAAGCCTATATTCATTGGTGTACTGAAAAAAGTTTAAATCCAAGATCTTTCAAAGTATCCAGGATTTTGGATTTCCTTCAAGCAGGATTGGATAAAGGTTTGAAAGTAGCTTCCTTGAGAGTTCAAGTATCAGCGTTAACTGTATGGTTTCAGCTAAAAACTGCTGATTTACAGGATGTACGTACATTCTTTCAGGGAATTGTACATATTCAACCTCCATTTGTTCCTCCTGCAGCTCCCTGGGATTTGAATCTAGTTCTTAGATTCCTTCAGGGACCTCCGTTCGAACCACTTAAGAGAGCAGATCTTAAATGGTTGACGGCTAAAGTACTTTTTCTACTTGCAATGGCCTCAGCTAGAAGAGTATCAGATTTAGGAGCGCTGTCGTGTAAGTCTCCTTTCCTAAGATTTTTTCCAGACAGAGCAGTTCTCAGAACTAGATCTGGTTATCTTCCGAAGGTGGTTTCAAAGTTTCACCTGAATGAAGAGACTGTAGTACCAGCTTTTCAGGTATCTGGACTTTCTGCAGGAGAAGCGTCGCTGGACGTAGTCCGAGCTTTAAGAATCTACATAGATCGTACTAGTGCCATCAGAAAAACAGATTCTCTCTTCATCCTCTACGGATTTCATAGAAGAGGATGGCCTGCTAGTAAACAGACGCTGGCAAGATGGCTCCGAATGGTAATATCAGAAGCTTATTCTCATGCAGATCTCCCTACTCCGGCTAATGTCTCTGCTCACTCTACACGTAAGGTAAGACCTTCATGGGCAGCACAACAGAGTGCTTCAGCAGAACAGATTTGTAAGGCAGCCACATGGTCTTTCATAAAAACATTCATCAGGCATTATGCCTTGGATACTTTTGCCTCTCATGACGCAGACTTCAGGCAAAAGGTCCTCCTGTGTAATCAGGAGCTTCCCCACCACTAAAACTGGCTTTGGGAATCCCAATGTTATCCTGTGGATAACCTGTGGACCCAGCCAGAGAAATAGACGTTATGGTAAGAACTTACAGTTGATAACGTAATTTCTCTTATGTCCACAGGTATCCACAGGGGTCCCACCCTGACGCACCTGATTTGAGGATCTTGACAATCACGAAAATTCTTACCTCTTGTATGGAAGGGTGTGCATGTGTGTTCTTATCGCCTAAATAGGTTTCTACCTGATGCTCCTGCCTAATCGCTGTGGAAAGAACTGATTTGACTGAGTCAGTGGGCGGGATTATATGGTGAAGCCCCGATACATCCTGGGAGGCCAGAAAGCTCGTGACTGTTTGGTGCCATTTCCGCTGTCGCTCCGTCATGTTATCCTGTGGACATAAGAGAAATTACGTTATCAACTGTAAGTTCTTACCATAACGTCTATATTTATGGTACTAGTAATTGATCACATGACAAACAGGACAAACAGGAAGTGAAACATCACTTCCTGTGAACATTGGAATAAATATTGCCAGTTCAAACGGTATATTCAACCTTTCTAAACATCATTTAACTCAGTCTGAGACCCTACTTTTAAGTAAGGGCCTGAAGTTTGCACCCAGCAATCAAATGAACAAATTCAACACATTTATTGATCTCAATAAATTCACAAGGACTCTCACATTGAAAAGACATTTTGCAAAAAAAAAAACACCGAAACCACCTTATCCACAGAGTCTAAATCAGGGCTGAAGAGAAAATCTAAATACTATCCGTTGGAATCCAAAGGACACCAAATACTGTAACTGTTTTCCATGATTTGGTCAAGAAAGATCTTCGTGATCAAGATTTGTCACCAATTAAATCGAGCAACCTGAAGAACAAGGAGAAACAAGCTTTGAAAGAACTTCAGAACAACCCGGAGATCGTCATCAAACAAGCCGACAAGGGGGGAGGAGTAGTGATCTTGGATAGATCAAACTATGTCAAAGAGGCATCACGTCTTCTTAGTAATACCAACTCCTATAGGAAACTTCAACATGACCCCACTGCACAATATACAGATGAATTAAGAATCATGTTGGTGCACTATTTACGCTGCCATGTATTGGATAAAGACGAATATCCGTTCCTTATGACATCATCTTCAGTCATTCCAATATTCTATTTTCTCCCGAAAATACACAAGAACCTCCAAAACCCTCCTTGGAGACCAATCATCGGAGGAATTGACTCACTCACATGTCATCTATCCGAATACATAGATGTATTCCTAAGCAAATATGTGACCAAATTACCATCTTACCTGAAGGACACCAAATGTGTACTAAACTCCCTCAAAGATGGCACATGGAAAGAAACTTATTGGTGGGTTACAATTGATGTCGAGAGCTAAGAGAAGTCCTACCTCCTCGACCCCAGACTGTGTAAAGAAAAACAAGTAACCTGAAAGATATCTTAGCACCTAGTTTTTTGAAGTCTACTACATCTAACCAGACAAAATTATGCCAGGGCTGCTTCAAATGCGGGAGCTGCAATATTTGTAAATTGGTGCATCGAAACCGAAAAAAGTTCTTCAACAGTGACAATTCTCGGGAATACACTATTAACCACTTTATAAACTGTAACTCCACAATGGTCGTCTACCTCTTGGAATGTACATGCGGACTGAAGTACGTCGGCAAGACAAAGAGTACTCAAGCTACGCATTCAGGAACACACAAGGAACATTAAAAACAAAATAACCACACACGCAATATACAGGCATTTTCATGAATTTCACAGCTCAAACCCTGAAGAAATTACCTTCAAAGGTATCGAAATTGTCAACCTTGGAGAAAGAGGCGGAGATATTTTGAACAAACTTTCCAGGAGGGAAATGTTCTGGATTTTTGAATTAAAGACACTTGCACCGTCTGGATTCAACGAAGGATTTGAGATTGCACCTTTTTTATAATACTCTATAAATATCCCTAAACAAGATGCTTCCTTCATATGCCTATTGCCATATCGCATCAGCAATGTCTGCGGTTTGCTATTGGTGACCCTCACTATCAATTCCAGGCTCTGCCACTTGGACTGGCCACGGCCCCTCAGATCTTCACCAAGGTTATGGCCGTGATGACAGCTCAACTTCGTCGCCAGGGAGTCAGGTTCCTGCAGCATCTGGACGATTTGCTGATTCTGGCAAACTCCCACGATGTCCTCCTCAGTCATCTACAACTGACTGTAAACTTTACTACAAGCCCATGGGTGGCTCATCAACTGGAAAAAGTCCTCGCTGGTCCCTGTTCGGAGCATGGTGCACCTGGGGGCACTACCGGACATGCACAGTCATCAGCTGTTTCCGTCTCCAGAAAAGGTCCTGAAACTTTAGGACAGGATCAGATACTTCCTCTCTTGCCCAAGAGTGTCGGTCCGCTCGGTGATACAAGTACTAGGCCTCATGGTGTCAATTCTATTCACGCCCTCTACAGAGGTTAATCCTTTCCAACTGGGATTGCCTGCCTCATCGGATCAGGTCTCTTATGATCTCCTTGACTCCGGAGGTTCGCCTGTCGCTGACCTGGTGGCTACAGGACCAGCAGTTGAGCAGGGGCCGTCCCTTCTGGATCCCCAACTGGGTCCTACTGACTACGGATACCAGTCTGAAGGGTTGGGGCGCGGTGTTGGAGCAACACTCTTTCCAGGGTCGGTGGACCATGGAGGAATCACTCCTCCCAATAAACATTCTGGAATTGTGGGCAGTGTTCAATGCTTTGTCTCTCGCCCTGCCTCTGATACAGAACAGGCCTGTTCAAGTACGGTCAGACAACGCCATCGCGGTGGCGTACATAAACCATCAAGGTGGCACTCGAAGCCGCATGGCAATGATGGAAGTGTCAAAAATCCTTTTTTGGGCGGAACGCCTTCTGCCGGCATTGTTCATTCCGGGAGTCCTCAACTGGGAAGGTGATTTCCTCAGTCATCAGGACGTGCACGCCGGAGAGTGGAGTCTTCATCAGGAAGTCTTTCAACTCCTAGTGAACAAGTGGGGCCTACCAGATGTAGACCTGATGGCGTCTCGACAGTACTGTATCACAAAGTTCCGGTCTTCGGATCAAGAACCAGGTATCCTCAAGCAGTGTTCGTGGACGCTATGGCAATTCCATGGAACGCTCGGCAGCCCTACATGTTACCTCCAGTGTCACTCCTGCCCAGGGTACTACGGAAGTTCTAACAAGAAGGAGTAATACTACTTCTATTCGCTCCAGCATGGCCCAGACGGCATTGGTTCTCAGACCTGCAGGGTCTATCGATATAGCGTCCTCTTCTACTTCAACGCCCAGACCTCCTCATTCAGGGCCCTTGTGTCTATCCAGACCTGGCCAGACAGGCTTTGACGGCATGGCTCTTAAAGATTTACTCCTGAGGGCCAAAGGATTCTCCGAGGCGGTCATCCAAGCTATGCTGAAGGCCCGCAAACCGGCATCTGCACGGATTTATTATAGGGTCTACAATTCTTACTTCACCTGGTATGCTGATAAGAATTGCGTTGCTTGCAAATTCAGTACCTCCAGACTTCTGGCCCTTTTTTGCAACAAGGCCTGGACTTAGGCCTTCGTCTGGCCTCCTTCAAGGTTCATATCTCTGCCTTGTCAGTTTGGTTTCAGAGAAAAATTGTCTATTTCTGACGTTCATACTTTCACTCAGGGTGTTTTACGGATTTAGCCTCCCTATGTCCCTCCTGTGGCTCCATGAGATCGGTCTGTTCTGAATGACCTCCATTTGAACCTCTTGAGTCAGTGAATCTTAAATGGCTCACGGTCAAGGTCCTGTTCCTAATGGCTATTGCCTCTGCTGGGAGGGTGTCAGACCTTGGCATTTTTTCCTGTCGTCCACCCTTTCTGATATTTCACAGTGACCGGGCAGTTCTTTGAATTAACCCTGTTTATTTGCCTAAGGTGGTGTTATCTTTTTCACCTTAACCAAGAGATTGTGGTTCCAGCCTTCATCTTTTCGGTCTTTGGATGTGGTACGGGTTCTCCATATATACGTGGAAAGGACTGCCTCTATCATGAGGTCAGATTCTTTTTTTGTACTTTTTGGTTTTCACAACCGTACCTGGCTTGCGACTAAGCAAACCTTGGCCAGATGGATTAGAATGGTGATTGCACAAACTTATGCACAGGCTGGACCTCCAGCTCCTGCTGCTTTTAAAGGCCATTCTACTCGTTCTGTTGGACTCTCATGAGCGGCCCGCTGTGGCGCGTCCGCAGAACATTTGTGCAAGGCGGCTACATGGTCCTCAGTGAACATGTTCATTGGGTTCTATGCCTTTGATACGTCCGCCTCCCAGGATGCTTCCTTTGGACGCCGGGTTCTCATACCCGCTAAGGCACGTCCCCTCCCTTGAGGAACTGCTTTAGGACATCCCCAATGTATTCCCTGTGGAACACAGTGTACCCCGCTGCAGAAAAGAAGATTTCTGCTGCGGGGTACACTGGGCTCCACAAGTCTGGACAATGGGGTGTAGAGTAGGATCTTGATCCGAGGCACCAACAGGCTCAAAGCTTTGACCTTCTTCCCAAGATGCATAGCGCCGCCTCCTATATCACCCCGCCTCCCAGCACAGGAGCTCAGTTTGTCAGTTGGTGCTGCAGTAAGCAGGCACTTAACAGAGGGGCAGCTCCAAGCAGCCCTGAGAAAAGCTTTTTATGGGGTAAAAAGTGAAGACTTCAAGGGCAGCAGCGGTGGTAAATGTTTTGTGACATTCTCTGCTGCAGCTCCAGCTCTCCCCAGCTGCGCTGTACACTCCCGAGTCCTGGTTGGCGGGTACCTACAGCGGAGGCTCCGGTTTTCTTCATGTTAAACGGGCCGCGCGTGCTGGCGGTGGACACTGTGGATACAGGCGATCCCACTAGATCACCAGGGCATGGGCGCAGGTCAGGTTTTCTCTTAAAAACGATTTTAATATCGCCCGCAGTACCCGGTGGTTTTGCCAGCAAGGGGGATAAGGCTTAGACCTGAAGCCTCTCCCCCAGCCCTAGGGCGCCATTTCCAGCAAGTGTTCCCGCCCTGGAGCTGCATCTCTGTCTTTTCCTCACTCCCTGTCAGTGTCTGCGGAGCCATTACACCTCAGCTCACTGTTCCTGGGACTGCTTGGGCAAATCCTCCTATGTAAAGCCGCCTGGTTGTCAACGCTGTGCCTTTACATGACACTTAAGTATTCTACCTTGCCTTGTTAGTAAGAAAGAGTGCATTTAGTCAGGGGTTTATAGTACAATTACCCTGTGATATACATCCAGTTTCTTACTCTGTTATATGTATTGTTATATAGCTGTGTAAGCTAGTCCAGTGCAGTATTATTGTCTGTAATAACCTCTGCATTGTACAAACTGTGACTATTTGTGTGTGCATTGATAGCTGAGTGGTGTCCATCTCGTGTCTTTCACTCAACTTGCTATCCCTATATTCTATAACCTGAGGGGGCTTGGTGCGTCAGGTGTTATTTAATATAGGATTTTCACAAAGATATACTGTATTACGTATTTTTCTCTGTGATTTAGTCACCATATCTCTCCTTTATCTCTGCTGGTGCTGACTACACTGCGCAGTGGTTTGGGTTTAGGGATATAGTGCTGCTAATAATTGTACTGTGTTACCTCATACTGCAAGTTATATCATGTCTGCTTCTGAGGGTAACGGTTCTGGGGCGGAACACACTGCTGGTGTTACTGAAGCCACAGGCACATATGGGGAGAATATAACAGATGTGGGCTCTGGTTCTGGGGGCTCCTTGCCCCCCCAGTGGCACTGTGGCAACGGAGGCACATACTGACCCTCCGTGGGCCGCTTTTTCCACGCTTCTGCATACGCTAGTTCATAAACTAACACCCCCTATGGGACCCCCAATGCCGGTACAACCGTATGTGGTCCCTGCAGCTAACCCGCCGTGGGCGGACGATTTATCTGCTCAATTAAAGAAGTTGAACCAGTCCCTGACTACTAAAAAGTCTGACCAACGCTCGCCTAAGTCCAAGAGGTCCTCTAAGCGAGCGCTCGTCTCCTCACAATCCACTGCTGTCACTGACATCTTGTCTGATGAAGACAGCACATACACTGACCCCACAGGTTCTGACTCAGATACGGCAGATGGGAAGGGTAGTTCACATGTGGATGTTCCTGATCTTTTGGAGGCTATTAAATTAATTCTGCAGATTACGGATGATCCCGAGCCATCCGTTCCTCCTAAGAAACCAGATAGGTTCAAGCGTCAGAAGGTAATTAAACAAGTTTTACCTCACTCTGACCACCTAGTGGATATACGTCAGGAACCCTGGCAAAGCCCGGGTACGAAGTTTGTGCCTCAAAAGAAGATGCTGGCTCGCTATCCCCTCGCGCCAGAGCTTTCTAAGAATTGGGAAACTCCTCCTCCAGTAGACTCACATGTGGCTAGGATGGTGGTTTCCTCAGCTCTACCTGTCACTACCGTCACGTCTCTAAAAGAGCCTACGGATAAACGTGTCGAGGGTTGTCTAAAAGCGATTTACACCCTCACGGGTGCTGCACAAAGGCCCACTATTGCAGCTACATGGGTGGCAGAGGCTATTGAAGCATGGGCCTTGGAGTTAGAAGCTGAAATTTCCTCTGACCATGCTAGACAATGCTTGTCATATATTGTCACAGCTTCTCGATATATTAAAGAGGCGGTTTCTGATGCCGGTATCCTAGCAGCCAAGGCCTCTACTATGTCAGTCCTGGCTCGCCGGATATTGTGGCTGAGATCCTGGTCTGTGGATCTGGACTCTAGAAAAACCCTGGAGGTACTCCCTTTCAAGGGGGATATTCTGTTTGGGGAGGACTTAAATAAGATAGTGGCTGACTTGGCTACTGCCAAAACTGTCTGTCTGCCTAATACCGCTCCTTCTGTGTCGAAGGCCAAAGGCACGTCCTTTCGCCCCTTTCGTCCTTCAGGTAAAGCAAAAGGTCAGGCGTACCATAAGCAGGCCCGCACTTCCAAACCTGGTAAGCCGAAGCCCAAAAGAGCCTGGGCTGCCCGTCAGCCAGCAGCCAAGACCGATAAGCCTGCCGCATGACGGGGCGGGCCTCCCCCTGGGGGATCCCAGGGTGGGGGGCCGCCTTCTAGTGTATACCCAGGAATGGTTGAAGACCACTTCAGATGCCTGGGTACGGGAAGTCGTCACTCGAGGTTACACCATAGCCTTCAAAAACCGACCCCCTCATCGATTTTGCCAGACAGACGTCCCGTCGGACCAGACAAAGGCAAATACTCTGCATTCGGTGGTACAGACCCTCCTGGATACAGGAGTCGTAGTACAGGTGCCTCTTGCTCAGAGGGGCCGGGGGTTCTATTCTCTGCTGTTTCTAGTCCCGAAACCGAATGGGTCCTCCCGGCCCATTCTCAACCTCAAGGCACTGAACAAGTTTGTGAAGGTTTCCAAGTTCCGTATGGAAACCCTTCGCTCTATAGTTCTGGCCTTGGAACCTGGGAACTACATGGTCTCCCTGGACATACAGGATGCTTACCTGCATATTCCTATAGCAGTGTCACATCAACAGTACCTGAGGTTCGCTATTGGCAACCTCCATTACCAGTTTCGGGTGTTACCTTTTGGTTTAACAACGGCTCTGCGAGTCTTCACCAAAGTTATGGCGGTGATGACTGTTGTACTCCGCCGTCAAGGGGTCAGGATACTGCCGTATCTGGACGACTTGTTAATCCTGGCAAATTCCCCAGATCTTCTCCTGCGTCATCTGGATATGACGGTCCGGTTTCTACAAGCCCATGGGTGGCTCATCAACTGGAAGAAATCCTCCCTGGTCCCTGCTCAGAGCATGGTGCATCTGGGAGCGCTGTTGGACACTCACAACCAGAGGTTGTTCTTGTCTCAGGAGAAAGTCCTGAAACTTCAGGACAGGATTCGTTGCTTCCTTTCTCGTCCGCAAGTGTCGATACATTCGGCAATGCAGGTGCTGGGCCTCATGGTATCAGCATTCGACATGGTGGAGTATGCTCAATTCCATTCTCGCCCCTTCCAGAAGCTGATTCTAGCCAAGTGGGATGGCCTGCCTCACCGGATCAGGTCTCAAATTATCTCTTTGACTCCGGAGGTCCATCTGTCGCTGCTCTGGTGGCTCCAGGACCGACAGTTGTGCAGAGGCCGTCCCTTCTGGATATCCAACTGGGTCCTGTTGACGACAGATGCCAGTCTAAGAGGTTGGGGCGTGGTGCTGGAGCAGCACTCCTTGCAGGGTTGGTGGACCAAGGAGGAATCTCTCCTCTCGATCAACATTCTGAAATTGCGGGTGGTCTTCAATGCGTTTAACCTAGCCCAGCATTTGATTCAGAACCGTCCTGTTCAAGTACAGTCTGACAACGCCACCACAGTGGCTTACATAAATCATCAAGGCGGCACTCAAAGCCGTTTGGCAATTAAGGAAGCCTCACGGATTCTACGTTGGGCAGAACGCCATCTTACCGGCAGCATCGGCAATATTCATTCCGGGAGTCCTGAATTGGGAAGCGGACTTTCTCAGTCGTCAGGACGTGCATGCCGGCGAGTGGGGCCTCCATCCAAAAGTGTTTCAACTCCTCGTGGAAAGGTGGGGTCTTCCAGATGTGGATCTGATGGCGTCTCGGCACAATCACAAGGGATCCTCAGGCAGCATTCGTGGATGCGCTGGCAGTGCCGTGGAGGTTTCGGCTGCCGTACGCGTTCCCTCCGGTGTCACTCCTGCCCAGGGTAATTCTGAAGTTCAAGCAAGAAAAAGGAAATCTGCTTCTCATAGCTCCGGCGTGGCCCAGACGGCAATGGTTCTCAGACCTGCAAGGCCTATCGTCAGAGCGTCCACTTCTACTTCCACAACGCCCAGACCTCCTCGTTCAGGGCCCCTGTGTCTACCAGGACCTAGCCCGGCTGTCTTTGACGGTATCCGGACTCCAGGTCGACAACAAAAAGGTCGACACACCTTAGGTCGACGCCAATTGGTCGACACAGCTTAGGTCGACATGGTCAAAAGGTCGACAGGAACAAGTTCGACATGGAATAAGGTCGACATGAGTTTTTCACAATTTTTTTCTTTTTTGGAACCTTTTCATACTTAACTATCCACGTGGACTACGATTGGAACGGTAATCTGTGCCAAGCGGGGCAGAGTGAAGGCACCATGCCCGAAGTATGGCGAGCAAAGCGAGGGGACGCGGTGCACTATTTGGGGTTCCCGGTCACTCTACGAAGAAAACAACACCAAAAAAACATAAACTCATGTCGACCTTTTTCCATGTCGACCTTGTTCCTGTCGTCCTTTTGTCCATTTTGTCCATGTCGACCTTTTATCCATGTCGGCCTAAGGTGTGTCGACCAATTGGCATCAACCTAAGGTATGTCGACCTTTTTGTTGTCGACCTGGAGTCCCAGGCCCGTCTTTGACGGCGTGGCTCTTGAAGCTTCCGTCTTAAGAGCTAAGGGTTTTTCTGAAGAGGTCATTAAAACTATGTTGCGGGCCCGGAAACCGGCCTCTGCTCAGATTTACCATCGGGTCTGGCATTCCTACTTTGTTTGGTGCGCATCTAACCATTATGACGCTTCCAAGTTTAGTACAGCAAAACTTTTGGCTTTTCTACAGCAGGGCCTAGATTTAGGCCTGCGTCTGGCCTCCCTCAAGGTTCATATTTCTTCCTTGTCGGTGTGGTTTCAGAGAAAAATTGCGACTTTACCTGATGTTCATTCTTTCACTCAGGGTGTGTTGCGTATCCAACCTCCCTATGGTCCCGCCTGTGGTTCCTTGGGACTTGTCGGTGGTTTTGGAGGCGTTACAAGAGTCTCCATTTGAACCTCTTGGTTCAGCTGACCTTAAGTGGCTTTCCCTTAGGGTGGTGTTTCTGTTGGTTATTGCCTCTGCTAGAAGAGTGTCGGATTTAGGTGCCTTGTCTTGTAGTTCCTCATATCTGATTTTTCACCGTGACCGGGCGGTTCTTAGGACTCGTCCCGGATATTTGCCTAAGGTGGTTTCTTCGTTCCACCTTAATCAGGAGATTGTGGTTCCAGCTTTTGTCTCTCCTGATTTGTCTCCCAAAGAGCGGTCTTTGGATGTGGTACGGGCTCTCCGTATCTATGTGAAGAGAACTGCTTCTATTCAAAAGTCTGATTCTCTCTTTGTTTTGTTTGGATTTCACAAACGTGGCTGGCCTGCTCACAAGCAGACCCTGGCCAGGTGGATCAGAATGGTGATTGCGCATGCTTATGTGAAGACTGGTCTGTCAGCTCCTGTTCACATTACGGCCCATTCTACTCGGTCTGTTGGACCTTCTTGGGCGGCCCAACGTGGTGCGACCCTTGATCAATTGTGCAAGGCGGCTACGTGGTCCTCCGGGAACACATTCATAAGGTTCTATGCCTTCGATACTGCCGCTTCCCAGGATACTTCCTTTGGACGCCGGGTTCTTGTGCCCGCTACAGTGCGTCCCCTCCCATAAGGAACTGCTTTAGGACATCCCCATTGTCCAGACTTGTGGAGCCCAGTGTACCCCGCAGCAGAAAACGAGTTTTATGGTAAGAACTTACCCTTGTTAAAACTCTTTCTACGAGGTACACTGGGCTCCTCAAGGCACCCACCCTGACGCACTTAGCTTTTTTGGGTTGATATGGCATTAGCCGCTGACACTTCTCTTGTCGTGAGAGTGTGGTGTATGTGGCTACTAACCATTGTCGTCTCTTTTCCTGCTACTGCATTGGGCTGGTTAACTAAACTGAGCTCCTGTGCTGGGAGGCGGGGTTATATAGGAGGCGGCGCTATGCATCTTGGGAAGAAGGTCAAAGCTTTGAGCCTGTTGGTGCCTCGGATCAAGATCCTACTCTACACCCCATTGTCCAGACTTGTGGAGCCCAGTGTACCTCGCAGAAAGAGTTTTAACAAGTGTAAGTTCTTACCATAAAACTCGTTTTTTGGAAGACTTACCATGGTTACATCTCTTTCTGCGAGGTACACTGGGTTCCACAGGGCGCCCTGACGCACTTAGCTTCTTTGGGTTTGTATGGCATTAGCCACTAGTCCCTTCTCCTGTCGTGAGAATGGAGATCTATGTGACTAACATCTGCCTTCTCTTTTACCTGCATCTGCATTGGACTGGTTAACAAAACTGAGCTCACAGTGCCTGGAGGCGGGGTTAAAGAGGAGGCCACGCAATGCATTCTGGGGCAGTCTAAAGCTTTAGCCTGTTGGTGCTCTTGATCAAGATCCATCTCTACACCCTGATGTATTCCCTGTGGAACCCAGTGTACCTCGCAGAAAGAGATTTAACCATGGTAAGCCTACCATAAATCTCCTTATACATTAAGTATTGTGTGGTTTAAAGGTTTTCATCTCTAAGTATCTGCTTTACAACATTGGGCTGGTTTCATTATTTAGTTATGTAGTTTGTGGGCTGTATTTATCCTTTATACTGTAGTTATGTTAACTTGTGTACCTGTAGGTATCTGTCTGAATTGTTCACCCTGTATCTATATAATCCTGCATGTTCTATTATGCCTATGTAAGGTACTGCACAACCCTTGAGGTGCTGCAAAACGAAAAGTCAATACTAACAATAATGATGGAGGCGAAATGAAATAATCAAACTTATGTATATATTATTTAATATTATAGTTTAAAAATTATTTTCCATTTAAGAGAATGACATTGTGGTACAAGATGGCACATTTACGTGGTCTGTGGCAGACGCGCCATGTCTTCAGAGGTAAGACTGAAGTTTTTGCATTATTATCTGTACATTACAAAATGAACTAGAGCCTGATTGTAATCAGTTACTTTCCCTTCCTTTTCAGACATCCATAATTAGGTTCCACTTAGTATTTAGAGATTTGCGCTATTATAATTCAACATATACATAGTCTGATATGGCGAAAAAGTACAATGTACCACTGTTCATACTCTATATGATGATATTTATTTTTAAACAATATATAATATATTTAATTAAAATGTATAAAATTACACAACTGGCTGTGAACATATAAATTTACATACACATGCAGAAACTTTTACTGACAAATATGCAAAAGATCGTGTATGGGGGAAATTAATATTCAGTATATCTGTATATAGTTACCACACATGGAGTCTCTGGTTTAGGCAGTGGATATCCAATGATATATCCATAATTAAACTGTTATATTTCCAGACATGAAGTGGTATAAATTTTGTAGATTATAATAGCGATATATCACAATCTTTATTGATCCAAAGTACAGTCCAGATAAAATATCCACAATAGCAATTTAAAATAATTGATATTTAATATGTAAATTAACCTGAATTTGCATCCGTCCTGTTGAGTGTCCTGCAAAATCAAATCTCCCCTATTGTATGGCGTGTAATAGCGCTGCACCGACCAGCTGCCTCTGTCTTTTAGGTTTGAAACTAACTCAGATTCAACTTTATTGCAATTAGATTTAGGTACATGGCCTTTAGGATTTAGGTGATGGAGAAATACGATTCTTGAAAAACTGTTCCCACCTGTCTCTAGTGCCTTTTAACCCATGTAGCTAGTAGGGGGCCCCTTTCCCATTACCTAAACTTTGGTGCTATTGAGATCTACATCCATTTGTGATAATGCACTGTTCTAAAAGCTAGTCCATTCAGTTGTATATGAAACTGCTAATTAATGTGCTCTGTGGGACAGGACTGGACATTTTTCATGCACTGCAAGTTCGCAGCTATTGGCTTGGGTGGGTGTTCCTATGAGCAGGTCTACATTTGCTGTATATGGTATGGGGGAATAACCCCTGTAATGCTGATTATATTATGGAAAACCCCTATTATACAAGTTTTTCTGTATTGCAGCATAAATGTATCCATCAAGAAAGGTTCCCTGGTTGCTGTAGTTGGCCAAGTTGGCTGTGGAAAGACATCCCTTCTTTCTGCTTTGCTTGGAGAAATGGAGAAAGTAGATGGTAACGTGGCCCTTAAGGTAATTTCATAGCTGACTGTGTATGTTTATATAGATTTTGAAGCTAGTGTTAAAAATTTTTTGACCCAAAACACTACAGATCTGAAGTGAACAACATTAACTAGGCTGTTAGTCTAAGGGGCCGTTATAGCTGCGTATCTAGGTGCTTTAATCTCTGCATTTTATCAGGCAGCAGTTACCGATGTTTGTTAAACCTCCAAGCAGTCTGTCTAATGAATCGCTGCTCAAGACGAAGAGTGCATTACTTACATTTTCCCATTAACCATGTGAATAACTAAACTGATGAAATGTTTTACTATGCAAAAGCATTTTGCTGTTTTTTTTCCAGTTAAGCATTTTGTTCTTCCCAATGAATTTTCTCTATTACCAATACATGGAGATTCATAGTGAGAGAACAGAGATTCAGTTTCGTTCTTACAAGTCATTGCCAGTGGCTGAAAAGTGCATGGACAACATAATGTGGCCAGCGGCCAAGGGATGATGCTCTAGTCTTCATGGGCCCCGGCTCAGCAGAGCAAGGGACTCAGACGGTTGAAAGGTTCTGCAGCTGCTCATTGACCTTTATGTAATTGCAATCCTTTGTGTTCCAGTCCTTCCAAAATGCTAAACATTATATGAATGAATTATTATACTTCCTGCATGTTTTAAATATTCTTTCATCAGTTACATGTCAGAAACTGTCAGTGTGTGATCCATTGGAGAGCGTCAGGGATTAGATGAGAAGGGTAACTCATTTTTTTTAAGATTATACAGTAGCAGGGCTCAGAGGTTACAAGTGACATCATACTCCTACCCCAACGCAAATGACATCATGACATTAGTCTACAAGTGTCGTGTAGCTGGAAGGTGGATGCTGGGCACAACCTAAGGGTGTGCCCTGCCTCTTTCTAAGTAGCAGCGTACCTTCCCAGGCATGCTGCAAGCTATAAATGGGTGCTGTTGGTGCAGTGACCGTTCCACCCCGTTGGCTTTACTACCTGGGTAACGGCAGCAGTCGCTCACACCTTGTTACGGTCATGGATATTACATAGATACATCTTTTCTGCAGCAGGTTACATTGATTTCCACAGGGAAACATCGGGGTGTAGAATGGATCTTGATCCAGAGACACCAACAGGCTAAAGCTTTAGGCTGTCCCAGGATGCATTGGGGCATCCTCTATAAGCCCGCCTCCAGGCACTGTGAGCTCACTTTCAGTTGGTGTCTGCAGACAACAGGTCACTTAACAGGTGGCTGCACTGGGCAGTCCTGAACAAGCTTTTTCTGACAGAAAATTTCTTCAAAACTGGGCTGTCAGCTCTGTATGTCATGGTGACACTTCAGCGCTGCAGCTCCATCACCTCCCAAGTGGCGTTGCATACTCCCGCGGCCTGTTCCCTGGTACTTGCGGCGTAGACTCTCCAGCTTTAGGCACACGTCACAGTCACTCTCCTGGTTCGCGTGGCTGCTGCGGGGAGGATGTAAGAGGGTCCACCAGGCGGGACCGCCATTAAATCGCGTTCTGTCTGCGACCTAGGGAAATGGGCCGTGGCGCTGCCGTGGACTCTGTCACCGAGCAGGGACCCCACTAGACCACCAGGGCAATAGAGCACAGGTCAGGTGTACTAATGCCCCATTTAATGAGGCTCGCTAGTACTTGGGGTGGAAGTCCAGCATAGGGGAGCTGGCGCTTGACATGTAGCCTCTCCCCGGCCCAGGGCGACATCTACTGTAGATTTTCCCACCCTGGAGCTGCCTCACACTTTCCCTCACTCCCTGACTGAGACGCTGGGCACCATCTTATAAGCATAGTTGCGATTAGTCTCTGGGACTGCCGGGCAAGGTCTCCCTTGTAAAGCCACCTGTATACAGCGCTGTGACTTTACAAACACTTGAGTATTCTACATGTCTTCATCAGCGTTAGTTACGAAAAAGTGTACCTATTACAGAATATATTGTGAGTATTCTGATATACACCTGCGGACTAGGACCATGCTGTGTTATATATATATCTGTATGTATACTGGTCCAGTTTTATTGTCATAATAATTACCCTCATTGCCTGTGACTCTATGTGCCTGTATCTGCTGTGTGGTTTCACTTTCAGTGTTTCCCAGATATATCTATCACTATATTCTGTACCCTAAGGGACTAGTTGCATCAGGGTCATGTATATAATGCGTCACAGTATTTACCTATTACGTGTATTCTACTTTGTACTCAGTCACATAATACTGGCTTTATTTGCTGGTGTTGTGTACTGTGTCTACAGTCACATACTAACGGATTTATTCGCAGGTATTGTACACTGTCTGGCTTTATCGTACTAATTCGCTCTGTTGTTGCATTTGTGTACAATGTCTAACAAGAAAGTCCGTAAGTCTGTGGACGCTCCTGCATCATGCAGAGCATGTGCCAAAGATTTACTAGAGGGGGAAGCTGTGTTTGATGGTCTGTGTACTATGTATCATACATCTCCCAGTCAGTCCGCAGCTCCTGTAACCAATCTGGGCTACGTTCACAAACCTACTGGGTACTCTGGTGGAACGCCTTACGCCCCACGCCCCCTATGGGACCACCTGTGCCATTACAGCCCAAATTGTCCCTATGGTTAATTCACCTTGGTCGGAAAATTTGTATAACCAGTTGCAGCAATTAAATCATTCCTTAGTCAGACAAAAATCTACTCCCGGTCACTCTTGTGTCTCTGGGTCATCTAAGCGGGCTGCTTCCTCATCACAATCCATGAATCTCTCAGATGTTTCATCTGAAGAGTAGGGGGAGCATACTGTCCTGTCAGACACTGAATCAGGTGTTTCTGACAAGGATTCTCCATTGCAAATTGATGTCCCTGCCCTTGTGGTTGCTATTAAGCAAATCCTACAAATCACTGATGATGAGGATTCCACTACTGTGGCTAAGAAAACTGATATGTTTAAATGGCAGGAGGTGGTTAAAAATCTTTTACCCCATTCTGACCATTTGGTGGACATCAGACAGGAGCCCTGGTCTAATCCAAAGAAGAAATTCCCTCTGTCTAAACAGACCTTGGCTCGCTATCCTCTCCCTGCAGAGTTATGTAAAAAGTGGGAAAATTCACCACCGGTGGATTCTCATGTCACCCACCTAGTGGTCTCATCCACTCTGCCTGTCACCACTGTCGCTTCACTGAAGAAACCGACAGATAAGCGTGTGGAGGGATGCCTGAAATCTATTTACTCCCTTACAGGTGCTGTACATAGACCTACTGTTGCTGCCTCTTGGGCTGCAAAAGGAATTGAAGCATGGGGTCAGTCATTAGAGGAAGATCTGCTCAAGGATAATATCTGTCAATACCTGTCTCACATTACCACCGCCGCTTATTACATTCAGGAGGCGTCCTCTGAGGCAGGTGTGTTTGCAGCCAAGGCATCAACTACGCCTATCCTGGCTCGCCGTATTCTGTGGTTGAGGTCATGGAAGGTGGACCTAGACTCCAAAAAGACCTTGGCGGTACTCCCCTTTAAGGGGGACATTTTGTTTGGGGAAGACCTAAATAAAATTGTGTCTGAATTGGCGGCTGCTAAGACTGCCTTTCTCCCAAATACAAACCCTTCTGCACAGAAGGCTAAAGGTACCACTTTTCGTTCCTTTCGGCCTCAAGGGAAAGCAAAAGGTCCACACAATTTTGTGCTCCCAAAACCACTAAGCCCAAGGCAAAGCAGTCCTGGGCGGCCCGTCAGCCTGCTTCTAAACATGACAATCCTGCCGCATGACGGGGCAGGCCTCCCACTGGGGGACCCCAGGGTGGCAGGCTCACTTCTGCAGTTCACCCAGGTCTGGTTAATGACCACTTCAGATGCATGGATGCGAAAAGTTGTCTATCACGGGTACGCAGTCTCCTTCAAGAGATGTCCCCCTTGCCAGTTTTGCACCATGGTTATCCCTTTGGATTCGTTAAAGGCACAAGCTTTGCAAAAGGTTGTGAGTTCTTTCCTGAATACAGGAGTGGGAGTGCCGGTTCCTGTGTCTCAGAGATGCAGAGGTTACTACCAGGACCGGTGCTAGGGTGTTCAGCGCCCTCCTGTACTTTACAAAGGGACAGCGCACATAATGCTTATACACACAATGCTCCCTGTAGTAGTGTGACTTACACACGTAACGCCCCCTGCAGTAGTGATGCTTACACACGTAACGGCCCCTGTACCAGTGACGCTTATACAAGACGCAGTGACGCTTACACACATAACATTCCCTGAAGCAGTGACGCTTACACACGTTATGCCTCCTGCAGCAGTGATGATTACACACGTAAAGCACCCTGTAGCATTGACGCTTACACACGTAACGCCCCCCTGTACCAGTGACGCTTATACAAGATGCAGTGACGCTTACACGCCTAACGCTCCCTGCAGCAGTGACGCTTACACACGTAACGCACCCTGTAGCATTGATGCTTACACATGTAAAGCACACTATAGCATTGATGCTTACACATGTAACGCACCCTGTAGCAGTGACGCTTGCACGTGTAACGCCCCCTGTACCAGTGACGCTAACACACGCAACGACCCCTGTACCAGTGACGCTTACACACAACGCCCCCTGCAGCAGTGACGCTTACACACGTAATGCACCCTGTAGCATTGACGCTTATAAATGTAACGCCCCCTGTACCAGTGACGCTTGCTCACGTAATGCCCCCTGTACCAGTGACACTTACACACGAACGCCTCCTGTACCAGTAACGCTTGCACACGTAACGCCCCCTGTACCAGTAACGCTTATACAAGACACAACACCCACTGAAGCAGTAACGCTTACACACATTATGCTGCACAGTCACACATACACCACATATACATACACACACATGTACATTATCACTGACCTGGTTTGGGAGTGTTGTGGACTCGGGGCTTCTTCCGATGACCGGGAAGAGGAACCGCCACTGGGTCGTAGTAGAGAAGGCCGGATGTAGGTCTTCCTCATGCAGAACTAAGACGGCAGGCGGGAGGCCCAGAGGAATTCTTGTAGGTCTCCTGTAAGACAAGACTTGTAGAAATAATGAAGGCTGGGGTACTGAGATATTGGAGACACTGTGGTATTGGAGGCACTGAGGTACTGGGAGTACAGGGAGTGCTGGGAGACCCTTGGAGGCACGGAGGTGTTCTTGGAGGCACGGAGGTGTTTGGAGACACCGAGGTGTTTGGAGGGACGAGGTGCTTGGAGGCACGAGGTGCTTGGAGGCACGGAGGTGCTTGGAGGCACGGAGGTGCTTGGAGGCACGAGGTGCTTGGAGACACGGAGGTAACTGGAGGCACGGAGGTGCTTTGAGGCGCGGAGGTGCTTGGAGGCACGAGGTGCTTGGAGGCACGAGGTGCTTGGAGGCACGGAGGTGCTTGGAGGCACGGAGGTGCTTGGAGGCACGAGGTGCTTGGAGGCACGGAGGTGCTTGGAGGCACGAGGTGCTTGGAGACACGGAGGTAACTGGAGGCACGGAGGTGCTTGTAGGCACAGGATGCTTGGAAGCACAGGTTGCTTGTAGGCACAGGATGCTTGGAAGCACAGGTTGCTTGTAGGCACAGGATGCTTGGAAGCACAGGATGCTTGCAGGGACAGGATGCTTGGAAGCACAGGATGCTTGCAGGGACGAGGGAGCTCTGGATCATAGCTTCCACAGGAGAAACGAAGATACTCAGGCATCGGATCTCTGCCTGGTATCTGATTTTAAATTCCCCGCCCTAGCCTGATTGGCGGAGCAGGCAGGTGACGTCAGACCTGCTCCGCCTCCTTGCCCTCGCTTGTGATGGCGGCGCCCTTGCTTCCGGGAAGCCGCCGGAGAGCAGCGCCGACCCGCCGCTGAAGCTGGAGACTGACAGGGGAAGAGAGGCGCCGGGCAGACCAGGCCACCCGCAGGGACAAGCGCGGTCGCCGCTGCCCGAGGTTCGTGACAGTACCCCCTCCTCCAGGAGTGGCCCCTGGACACTTCCCGGGCTTAGTCGGATGTCTGGAGTGGAAGATCCGAATCAGACGAGGAGCCGTTACTTCAGTAGCCCCAATCCAACTTCTCTCCTCAGGTCCATAACCCTTCCAGTCCACCAAGTACTGTAATTTTTTATGAAGATAACGAGAGTCCAGAATAGCTTTGATTTCAAACTCCGCTCCAGCTTCTGCCACTACGGACGTTGGCCTTGGGAGTGCTGAGTGGAATCGATTCAGTATGAGGGGACGGAGTAGAGAAACATGGAAGGCGTTAGGTATGCGAAGATGGGCAGGCAAACCCAGTTTACAGACCACAGGATTTAAGACTTGTAGCACAGGGTAAGGACCGATGAACCTTGGGGCGAATTTCATGGTGGGCACCTTCAACCGGAGATTCCGTGTGGACAGCCATACCCTGTCCCCAACTTTATATTGAGGTGCGGCTTGCCGTTTCTTATCTGCAAAGAACTTGTACCGAACAGAAACCTGCTTAAGATTAGCATGAACCTTTCTCCAAATTTGTCCAAAGTGTCGTAGAGTGGACGCTACAGCAGGAACCTCTATTATCGGAAGGCTTGGAAATTCCGGAACACGGGGATGGAACCCGTAGTTGACGAAAAATGGTGATTCCCCAGTGGAAGAATGAAACAAATGGTTATGGGCAAACTCCGCCCAAGGCAACAACTCCACCCAGTTGTCCTGTGAAGGAGAGAGATACAACCGAAGAAAAGTCTCTAGATCTTGATTGACTCGTTCCGTTTGTCCATTTGTTTGGGGATGATAAGCCGACGAAAACTTAAGTTTAATGTGTAGAGTTGAACAAAGGGCTTTCCAAAACCTGGCGGTGAACTGTACTCCACGGTCAGAAACAATCTCTTGTGGCAACCCATGCAAACGAAAATGTTCTCGGATAAACAATAGAGCCAGTTTCGGTGCTGTCGGAAGACCAGTCAAGGGCACAAAGTGTGCCATCTTCGAAAAACGGTCAACGATAACCCAAACGGTGTTGCAACCCTTGGAACAGGGCAAGTCAGTGATGAAGTCCATGGAAATGTGAGTCCAGGGTCTCACAGGGATAGGCAGAGGACGAAGTAACCCTGCAGGAGGCAGACGAGGAGATTTATGTTGTGTACATTGGGGACACGAATTAACGCAATCTTGTACATCCTTCCTCATGGTGTTCCACCAGTAAGACCTTTGCAGAAACTTGTACATCTTCTGAGCGCCGGGATGACCGGAAAACTTGGAGTTATGGACCCACAGTAGTATTCCTGGGCGGAATCTAGCTGGTACGGACATTCTTCCAGGAGGAGGAGCTGGAGTAGTTAAAGCAGCAGAGACAGAAACTGGATTCAGAATTAAACCCCGCTCCGGAGGTTCATCCTCGTCTGTGGGAACCTGTGAACGGGAAAGCGCATCTGCTTTAATATTGAGAGTCCCGGCACGGTACTTGATAATGAACGAGAATCGGGAAAAGAAAAGTGCCCATCTCGCCTGGCGAGGATTCAAACATTGTGCGGATTTGATGTACAGTAAATTCTTGTGATCCGTGTAGATGGTAAACACATGTTTAGCCCCTTCTAGAAGATATCTCCATTCTTCCAAGGCAGATTTGATTGCCAAGAGTTCCTGGTCTCCAATAGAGTAATTTCGTTCGGCTGGAGAGAATTTACGAGAGTGGAAGCCACACGGATGTAATTTCTTATCAGAGGAATGCTGGGAGAGGACAGCCCCCACCCCGACTGAAGATGCATTAACTTCTAAGAAGAAGGGTTCCTCGAAACTTGGTTGTTGGAGAACTGGAGCCGTCGTGAAAGCTAACTTTAAGCGAGAAAAAGCTACAATGGCTTCCGGAGGCCACAAACTAGGATTAGAACCCTTTCTCGTCAGGGCAGTAATGGGTGCAACAATGGTGGAGAAACCTTTAATGAATTTCCTGTAGTAGTTCGCAAAGCCCAGGAACCTTTGTATTGCTTTCAGGGAAAGAGGCTGAGTCCAATCACGAATGGCCGACAACTTTTCCGGATCCATGCGAAGCTCCGTCCCCGAGATGACATAACCGAGGAACGGAATAGATGTTACTTCAAAGGTACATTTGGAAAGCTTGGCGTAGAGATGATTCTCTTGTAAACGGTGTAGCACCTCTTTGACTTGAGTCCTGTGTTCGACAAGATTCTTGGAAAAAATCAGTATGTCGTCCAGATATACCACAACGCTCTGATACAGCATATCACGAAAGATTTCGTTGACGAATCCCTGGAAAACCGCGGGAGCATTACTAAGACCAAACGGCATCACCAAGTATTCGTAATGCCCATCTCGGGTATTAAAGGCAGTCTTCCATTCATCCCCCTCTCGGATGCGTATAAGATTATAAGCTCCTCTCAAGTCGAGTTTTGAAAAAATGCGGGCACCACGAACCCTATCAAATAACTCTGTGATTAGTGGCAAGGGGTATTTATTCTTAATAGTAATGTCGTTTAGGCCGCGGTAGTCGATGCATGGTCTCAACCCCCCGTCCTTTTTCTTCACGAAAAAGAAGCCTGCACCAGCAGGGGAGGAAGAGGGGCGAATGAATCCCTTGAGCATATTGGACTTAATATACTCCGACATGGCTTGAGTCTCGGGAAGAGACAGAGGATATGTGCGACCACGAGGTGGCGTCTTCCCTGGGACAAGGTCAATAGGGCAGTCCCAAGGCCTGTGAGGTGGTAACAGGTCAGCAGCTTGTTCCGAAAATACGTCCTTGTACCCTTGATATGCCTCCGGAATGTGCTCTTCATCCGTTTTGGAGGTAACACGGAGCGGACAAACAGGAGTAAGACAATTAGTGTGACAAAAGGAACTCCAGGACAGAATTTGTGACGACTTCCAGTCGATGTGGGGGTTATGACTTTTCAGCCAAGGCATTCCAAGAACCAGATCATGGGGCATTTCTGGGATTACCAAGAGTTCCAAATCTTCCTGATGTAGAGCCCCGACCCGCAGCTTAACTGGCCCCGTGCGCCACATTATGAGACCTTTGGAAATTCTAGTCCCGTTGATAGCCGTCAGTGAAATTGGCCGCTCGATAGGCCGTAACTTTAAACCCAAACTTTGGGCACAGAAGGAAGAAACGAAGTTCCCTGCAGCTCCGGAATCCAATAGGGCTTCACAAGACCTGGAGACTGAATTGGAGACTAGAGTTACTGGAAGCAAGCAGTCCGAAGTTGGAGAAGCTTTTGTCGTAACTCCCAGCTTGACTCCTCCGGAACAAGCTAGGTCTGCCCGTTTCCCGGACGGACTTTACAAGATTTAAGAAAATGATCTGCGGCTCCACAGTAAAGGCAGAGTTTACCCTCACGACGACGCTGTCGTTCTTCCGGAGACAGTCGGGAGCGGTTAATTTGCATGGGCTCATCTGAGCTAGGTGAGGCCACCGGCCTAGGAGTAGGATTCCGGAACCTGGAACGATCCGAACGGTTACGTTCTCTTCCACGCTCCTGCATCCGAAGATCCACCTTGACGCAAAGGGAAATCAAATCTTCTAATGGATCCGGCAGATCTCTAGTAACTAGCTCGTCTTTCAGCCGGTCGGAAAGACCGTTCCAGAAGGCAGCTCTCAGGGCATCATTATTCCAGCGTAGTTCGGAAGCAATGGTCTGGAAATGAACCACGTACTGGCCCACGGAACGGGCGCCCTGCCGAACACGGAGCAAATCGGAAGAAGCAGTGGTCATTCTGCCGGGCTCGTCGAAAATCCTTCGAAAGGACGAGATGAAGTTGGTGTAGTTGGAAACCATGGGATCAGATCGTTCCCATAATGGAGACACCCAATCCAAAGCAGAACCTTCCAACAGAGAAATAATATATGCTACCTTGGACCGGTCTGTAGGAAAGTTGTGTGCAAGTAGCTCGAAATGTACCTCGCACTGGTTCAAGAAACCACGACAATTTTTGGGATTCCCATTATAGCGGGACGGAGTAGGCAACTGAAGGCGTGGAGTGACACCGGCCGATGGTTGAACATTGCTGGCAACGGCAACTGGTGCGACTGCTGGAACAGGAGCCGGAATTACTGAGGCCAGAGACGCCTGAATCTGATCCAGACGCCCGGACAACTGCTGGAGGTACTGCATCACCTGACCTTGTGCTGCTTCCTGACTTTGCACTCGAGAAGCCAGGTTCTGGATGGCACTAGAGTCCGTGTTCCGATCCCCCGAGTCCATGAGGCCTGAGTATACTATCACTGACCTGGTTTGGGAGTGTTGTGGACTCGGGGCTTCTTCCGATGACCGGGAAGAGGAACCGCCACTGGGTCGTAGTAGAGAAGGCCGGATGTAGGTCTTCCTCATGCAGAACTAAGACGGCAGGCGGGAGGCCCAGAGGAATTCTTGTAGGTCTCCTGTAAGACAAGACTTGTAGAAATAATGAAGGCTGGGGTACTGAGATATTGGAGACACTGTGGTATTGGAGGCACTGAGGTACTGGGAGTACAGGGAGTGCTGGGAGACCCTTGGAGGCACGGAGGTGTTTGGAGGCACGGAGGTGCTTGGAGGCACGGAGGTGTTTGGAGACACCGAGGTGTTTGGAGGGACGAGGTGCTTGGAGGCACGAGGTGCTTGGAGGCACGGAGGTGCTTGGAGGCACGGAGGTGCTTGGAGGCACGAGGTGCTTGGAGACACGGAGGTAACTGGAGGCACGGAGGTGCTTTGAGGCGCGGAGGTGCTTGGAGGCACGAGGTGCTTGGAGGCACGAGGTGCTTGGAGGCACGGAGGTGCTTGGAGGCACGGAGGTGCTTGGAGGCACGAGGTGCTTGGAGACACGGAGGTAACTGGAGGCACGGAGGTGCTTGGAGGCACGAGGTGCTTGGAGACACGGAGGTGCTTGGCGGCACGGAGGTGCTTGGAGGCACGAGGTGCTTGGAGGCACGGAGGTGCTTGGAGGCACGAGGTGCTTGGAGGCACGGAGGTGCTTGGAGGCACGAGGTGCTTGGAGACACGGAGGTAACTGGAGGCACGGAGGTGCTTGTAGGCACAGGATGCTTGGAAGCACAGGTTGCTTGTAGGCACAGGATGCTTGGAAGCACAGGTTGCTTGTAGGCACAGGATGCTAGGATGCTTGCAGGGACAGGATGCTTGGAAGCACAGGATGCTTGCAGGGACGAGGGAGCTCTGGATCATAGCTTCCACAGGAGAAACGAAGATACTCAGGCATCGGATCTCTGCCTGGTATCTGATTTTAAATTCCCCGCCCTAGCCTGATTGGCGGAGCAGGCAGGTGACGTCAGACCTGCTCCGCCTCCTTGCCCTCGCTTGTGATGGCGGCGCCCTTGCTTCCGGGAAGCCGCCGGAGAGCAGCGCCGACCCGCCGCTGAAGCTGGAGACTGACAGGGGAAGAGAGGCGCCGGGCAGACCAGGCCACCCGCAGGGACAAGCGCGGTCGCCGCTGCCCGAGGTTCGTGACATACATATTGGGGGTCATTCCGAGTTGATCGCATGTAGCAAATTTTTGCTGCCCGTTTGATCAACTCGACACTGCCTATGGGGGAGGGCTTTTTGGAATAGCAAGGCTGCGAAGGCTTGTGCAGCCCTGCTATGCAAAAAAAGTTTTGTGTAGAACTAGACCAGGGTAATAGTTACCCTGTGCGATCGATCCAGCGATGCAGGTCCTGGAAATTGATGTCAGACATCCACCCTCCAAACGCCTGGACACGCCTGCGTTCGCCGAACCACTCCTAGAAAACGGTCAGTTGACGCCCTGGAACGCCTTCCCCTGTCAATCTTCTTGCGGTCGCCGCTGCAACAGCTTTCTTCGTTCGCTCCGTCGCTGCACGGCGACGACGCACCTGCGCAATGCAGCCGCCTTGCATGCGCAGTTCCGACCCGATCGCATGGCTGCGAAGAAGTGCAGCGTGCGATCGGATCGGAATGACCCCCTCTGTACACACACACACACACACACACACACACACACACACACACACACACACACACACACACTCTTTCCAAGCCACTTACATGAAAAAGTCTGGAAACTCGTCCTCGTGTGATGCAGGCTGCAGCCTGGTACCGTGTAGCTCCGCCCCTTATTCCTGCAAAGCTCCGCCCCCTTTTCGATACGCCCAGCACACTGTGACTGGCTGCACTGTGAGTATGTGACAGGGGAGAGGGAGAGGAGGCTTCATGATGCTGGCGCTGCTGCCTGTCATAGAGTTTGACAGGCGCAGCAGCCGGCATCAGCAGGGCAGGGAACTCAGCAAAGGGATGCAGTGCAGGTAGGCGCCAGGGGGGAGAGGCACCTACTTGCTCTGCATCCCTTTGCTGAGCAGTATGCGCCGGGCCTGGTTACTACTCGACGCTGTTTCTAGTTCGGAAACCCAATGGGTCTTTCCGGCCTATACTCAACCTCAAATCACTGAACAAGTTTGTGAGAGTGTCCAAGTTCCGTATGGAAACACTGCGCTCAATTATACTAGCTATGGAACCCGGAGACTATATGATATCCCTGGATATACACGATGCATACCTGCATGTACCTATTGCCATGTCGCATCAGCAGTATCTGCGGTTTGCTATTGGTGATTTTCACTATTAGTTCCAGGCTCTGCCATTTGGACTGGCTACGGCTCCTGGGATCTTCACCAAGGTCATGGCCATAATGACGGCCCATCTACGTTGCCAGGGAGTCAGGATCCTTCCATATGTGGACCGACTTGCTGATTCTGGCAAACGCCCCCGATGTCCTCCTCAGTATCTACAACTGACTGTAAGCTTCCTACAAGCCCACGGGTGGCTAATCAGTTGGAAGAAATTCTCGCTGGTCCCAGCTCAGAGCATGGTGCACCTAGGGACACTCCTGGACACACACAGTCAACAACTGTTTCTGTCTCCAGAAAATGTCCTGAGACATGAAGACAGAATAAGATGCTTCCTTTGTCGCCCCAGAGTGTCAATACACTCGGCGATGCAAGTACTTGGCCAGATGGTGTCGGCATTCGACATGGTAGAGTACGCTCAATTTCATTCTCGCCCTCTGCAGAGGTTAATCCTTTCCAAGTGGGACGGCCTACCTCATCAGAGCAGATCTCACATGATCACTTTGACTCCGGAAGTTCGTCTGTCGCTGACCTGGTGGCTACAGGACCAGCAATTGAGCAAGGGCCGTCCCTTCTGGATCCCCGACTGGGTCCTGCTGGCAACGGATACCAGTCTGAGGGGATGGGGTGCGGTGTTGGAGCAACACTCTTTTTCAGGGTTGTCCTCTTCTACTTACTCAGCGCCCAGACCCCTTTGTACAGGGCCCTTGTCTTCTCTCTTCCGGATCTGGCCAGGCTGGCTTTGACGGCGTGGCTCTTGAGGCATCACTCCTGAAAGCCAAAGGATTCTCTGAGGAGGTCATCCAAACTCTGTTAAAAGCTCGCAATCCGGCATCTGCTCGGATTTATTACAGGGTCTGGAATTCTTACTTCACCTAGTATGCTGATAAGAATTATGATGCATACAGATTCAGAACTTCCAGAATTTTGGCTTTTCTGCAAAGAGGTCTGGCCTCCCTTAAGGTTTACATATTTGCCTTGTCGGTATTGTTTCAGAGAGAAATTGCGTCTATACCTGACGTTCATACATTCACTCAGGGTGTCTTATGGATTCAGCCTCCCTGTTTCCCTCCTGCGGCTCCATGGGATCTGTCTGTTGTCCTGAATGCCCTGCAAGAGTCTCCATTTGAACCTCTTGAGACGATGGACCTTAAATGGTTCACGGCCAAGGTCTTGTTTTTACTGGCTATTGCCTCTGCAAGAAGGGTGTCAGACTTAGGTGTATTGTCCTGTCCTCCTTCCTTTCTAATATTTAATTGTGACCGGGCAGTTCTTAGAACACGCACAGGTTATTTACCTAAGGTGGTGTCATCTTTTCACCTTAACCAAGAGATTGTGGTTCTGGCCTTTATCTCTTCTGATTTGTCCGGACTCTCCGTGTATATGTGTGTGTGTATATATATATGTATATGTATATGTATGTGTGTGTATGTATATATATATATATATATATATATATATATATATATATATATATATATATATAAGGAAAAAAGAAGCAGCAGCACTCCGTCAGTATAAATAATCCAATGTGTATTCAAATAAAAAACATAACAGTGGTCACATAGAGAACAAACGTTTCGTGGTCCTGACCCCTTTGTCAAGGCATGAACAGTGATTAGAGAGAACCCACTTACCTTTATAGCACCCGAGTGAATCCCGCACGTGGAGAGAGGCACAGGGCCGGGCGCCGTCAGCCACGGGGACCGCCGGAAGTCCTCCGGCGTCTCCAGGAAGTGACGTGGTGTCGGGTGTGCGGCGCGGCTGCCATGGCAACCAGCGGTGCTTCCCAGAATACCCGCGCCGGCCCTTTGAAACAAAGTGAAAGAAAGTGAAAAATTGAGAAGGGAAACTAAAGTGGAATGGCAGTACTAGAAGCACACTATATTATAAGCACACAGAGGGGGCAGAGCTATGAATGAAATAATGAAGCACCATCATGGAATGGAAAAGCATGTTATAGAATGCATAGATGAACAGTGTGTATGAAGTATGCAGAACCACTGTACTCAGTGGAACAGATGGGTACAGGGGTGTCAAAGTCAGAAAAATATCCCTATACACGCTGCCATATTTGCACCTCACGCTGGTCCGCGCTGCGCATGCGTGCGCTTTCCCGTGATAGCGCATACCCGCTGATGCGTGCACCCGCTCGCATCGGTATGCGTATTTACGGTAAGGAGTATGTAGTCGTAGCGTGCGACCCAATCGTTACATATTTTCACAATTAATGTAGTTTGTAGACCATGGTCCCTTTGATAGATTCTGAAAGTTTGGTTAATATAGAATGTCCCTGAACGGAGGAATCCCTCTTTGTATTGTAGGAAGGGTCTAACAGGAATCATACAGCAGTGTTTGGTACCCATCGGAAGGGTATTTAAATAGCAATATTCCGGTGTTGGTTTGGAGCGTATTAATCGCTCGTGCGAATAGTTATGGACATAAGAAGTTATGTCCATTTATTATTATTTGTTCTTACTTAGTCATGCACCTGAACAGTGGAGACAGGTATCAGTGGGTCTCAAATGGCTCTTTGACCTCATAGATCCCCCAAACAATAGTTTGCATGTTGGGAGGGCCTCATAACTTTACATGCATAAGGTAAGCACCGGAATAGTAATTGAAGATCAATTGTACTCCAAATCCGCAGACGGAGTACAATAGTCTTTAATTACACTGAGCTTTGAGACTCAATGAGGAGGGCCAACACCTGTGTTTACAAATGGGGCTGGATTTGTATACAGGAGAATGAGGGCTGAGATGTCATTGTCTCAACTGAAAGTGGACATCATGAATATAGAACAGAACCCAGACAGGATTCTGTTTTGTATTCGCCAAACAATAGCTCTCCAGAAGACAGGAATGTGTTAGTTATCACCCATGGTTTTGCATAACCAAGACCACTGATACAGCCCACCTGTATGAATCAACCTGTGACCTTTGTTATAATGCGAAGCCGAATTCCTGCGTCCAATGGACAATGAGATTGTAGGGACCATTAGATTGCATTGTGTGAGTAGCATAAAAGACGGGCCTGTGGCATCCAGCTTTCACTTCTCATCAAACGGTTCTCATTGCTGATAATCGGGAAGCTGGCTGTCCAGAAGCGCTTGCGATCGTTACCCTTGTGCGTAAGTTTCTCTCCGTAATCATTGTCTTTCTGTGAGCCATTTCTCTCATCTCTCTCCCTATCTCTCTCTCTCTCTCTCTCTCCGTCTCTCTCCATCTCTCTCTCTCTCTCTCCGTCTCTCTCTCTCTCTCCCTTCTCTTTTCTCCCATATCTCCCCTTGACTAGTATTGTATTGTATTGTATTAGATCGGTATTGTATTGTATTTCTAGTGTAGCTATTTTGGTTAGGAAGTCTCTGTTATATTGTAGTGTATCATTTGTACTGTGATTCCTTTTTTGCAAGTATATTAGTTATAATACATATAATAGGCTTTGGACCCTAAACAAGTATCTGTGTATTTTCTCATAAGTATAGTGTGTTCACGAGCGTCGGTGACGCTCAAGCAGCTTTGTAGTTAAAACAGGTTACACAAGGTTGCACTTACACCCTGTCCTCACATTAAGGTATACTGTGCATTTTATTGTCAAAGATATAGATATCAAGGTTTAGCGTTGTGAGCGTCTGCGCCGCTGGTGACCTCCTCGTGGTCTCAAGCGTCCGCTACGCCATAGCGAAGCATTACGTTTGTCTATAGCCAATAGCGTGCCTGCCTGTGATCATTTACTCGTGAGTAAACGTGACGCCTGAGCGTCTCGATCACGGCTAAGCGATCGATACGCAAATAGCGTACCTTTACGGTACTTCTCACGCATTCAGCGTACAGTGTTCTTAGACCTCATAAAGGGTTGTTTATACGATAAAGCAATCCAACAGGCTTTGTCAATTGGGGGCCGTCCAGTCCTTCACATATCTGCACTAGGTAGATCAGCAGACATTATCCCTCAGCAAAGGGCGGGAGGTTGTCTCGCAGTGCTGATGGGATAAGCGTCTGCTTCGCTTAGGTAAAGGGTGCTGAAGGAATCCGGGAACCGGAGGTAAGAACAAAACGCTAGTGTTTTTTTAAAACTGTTTATTTTTCTTCTGTCTTGCGTATATACGCACGCATACATATATATATCTGCATTTCTTTTCCATCTGTGTATTTCATTTTTCGTATATCACTATCCTGTTTGCCAGTTTTATAGTTGATAGAAAAGTGCCAAAAGAGATTTGCTGTTATTTCATAGTTTAAGAATAGAGGTAATAGTTAAAGTATAGACCAACACACGGTTTGCCTGGGAGATAAGGCGAAGTCAGTGTGGTGTGTGGTAGATGATCAGGGATCATCTACATTGATAAAAGTATAAATTGTGTTACGGTGGATCTTTGCTTTGCGTACACGTGTCCCTAACTGAGACTTGCGTACGCAATCCAAAGGCCGACGCACGCAGTGTACATTACGCAACGGAGCGTCTGTGTACGCCCACGTAACTCAAACCACAAGTTGACTTTAACAGGCGATAAATAGCGCAACGCGGTAAATAGCGCAACGCGGTAAATAGCGCAAGGCGATAAATAGCACAAATTGATTTCAGCTTTCCAAAAACTTAGTTTAAATACCTTACTTTACTGTAATACCTCTGGGGAGAGCTATCAGACTACGGGAAATGATTTTTCTGATCAGAAAACTATAAGAATGATATTGGTTTGAAAACGGTATGAGTGTATTGAATCCCGCTTTGTGGACTTTGTGCCCGCTTTGTGAACTTTGTGATCTATGTGGAACGTGATGAGCACGATCTGAGTGAAAACGTGCAACAGAGTGTGATAAAGTTTTCGTTGTATTACGCTCTGGCTGTTTTGGAGCACAGTAGGGAGACTCCAATGATCCTACCATTTATGGGCAACAAGTGTCTATAAGTGGTACGATTGGACCGCACGGTTGTATGTGTGACCAATAACGCAACGTGATATGAGGTCGTATATTGCCCTCATACGTGTTGTAGGGAGCACATGCAAGCGTGATTTGTGTAAAGAAAAATGGAAAAGGGAATTTTCTCAGGAAAATCTCTAAAAATAGGGCCTGCAACGGCTACACGTGTCTGCTAGAAGGCGGACCGGAGATACCCGGAGCAGAAGAAGTTCAGTGGAAGAGCTTTAAGGATTTCCAACGAAGTTCTGTGTTTGGTGCATTTTAGGAAGTTTTTCTGTGTTAAAAAGGTCCACAATGGCAGCCAAGTGCACAATACAGAGACGGTCGGAGGTCAGGATTCAGACTCCAGAGGCTTGCAGACCCCGAGGGTCTGCTCGGTTAGTAATGTGGGGGAAATATGGTCCCCACTCTGAGACCTTTTGTGATGAATGGACACGAATGACTGCGGGGGATAAGGTACCATTTCCCGGGATAGGTAGTTTTGACTCAGAGGTGTTGCATAATTTAAGGAGAAGGATATGTCTCATTAAATCAGCAAAGAGACGAATCAAGCATTATGATTGTTTACAGATATGGCAACAGGAGGGTGAAATGCAAAGAAATGTAACTTACTTACCTAACTTTCATCTTGAGAGGAGAGAGATGGCAATGGAGGGGATTGTGGTTGCGGAGAAAAGCACAAGGGTGAACAATAAAAACGCTCTTAGCAACTGTAGTATAGATGATAAGAATAAGTGTAATAAATGTAACAAAGATAATTGTAATACTGTTGAATGTACAACTATTAACCCATGCAAGTCGCACCCCATGTTAAACTTTCCTCAGGAACACCAACCAGAAAGTGAACCCAGAACGATGTCGGCACCTCTTCCAGAAGCCATCACACAAGACGTCCAGGTGGACGCGACCCAGTCGGTAAAAACTGTAATCAAACCCCCTAATGGAGGGTCAGGTGAGGTCGTGTCCACAGGTATGTATGGTATTATACATCACGCACAAACAAATGTACCTTATATCTTAGAATCAATTCAGAATGACATTACTGGACTTAATCCTGTTAGGGTAATTGCAGTACCAAATGGGGAAACTGACTCTTCAGGAATCACTCCTGTCAGGAACATCGCCATGTACTGCCCTTTTTCCCGAACAGAATTAAGAGCAATTCTGTCTGAATTTCCTGATCCCAGGAAAGACTTAGTTGCTTGTCAAAGATACATTAGAGTGCTAGGACATACTGCAGAGCCAAGTAACAAAGATTGGAGGACAGTTTTGAGGGCATGTTTACCCCCCGATGTTGATTCATTGAAATTTATCACTGATTGTAAGCTAGATGAGGAAGTGCCACTAACAAACAAGTATAACCAAGATAATGTAAAAAGAATCAATCTACAGTTGAAAGAATATTTTCCTACAGTAGTAAAGTGGAATAAAATCTATACAATAAGACAAAAAGAAGGTGAATCCGCAGAAGAGTATTTTCACCGGGCTCTGCAGGATATGGCTAGGTACACAGGTATAGATGACATTGAAACTAATGTACACCACAGAGAGGTAGCTGTGTCCGTATTAGCGAACAACTTAAAAGACACACTAAAAATTAGGGTACAAACTTCAATACCTCATTGGAGAGGTATCTCGGTGGCGGCATTAAGAGAGTCCGCTATCGAGCATGACCGAAATATCCAAAGAACCAGGGAAGCGCAGGGAGAGCGGTTGATGACACTGAACATCCAAGCACTAGAGGATGCATCAAGTCGACCGGAACCCCAGGCCCCTAGCACATGGAGAAAGCCAAGGATTTGTTACCATTGTAGAAGAGAAGGGCATTATGCCAACAACTGTAATAACCCACATAAAGTTAGACCCCCTAGACCAAGAAATGAGCAAAATTACAACACACACCATTATAATCAGAGATCAGATAGGAGGAATTTTGAGCCACACCCATGATAGGTAGTCAAGAAAGGTGATCATACGACGGATGGTAAGCCTGAGGTAACGGTTAATAAAGTGGGAGGTCATTCACTGAAGACACAGGAATGACCAGGTGAAAAGTTGTAAATGTATTTGTGAAAAATGTTTTTTCTCTCTCTCTCTATCCCCATCTCTGACTAGTAGCGGTAAGAATTCACACATTGCATATCCACTTGGTCCTTGCAGAAGTCTACCAAACCCCAGCATGACCTCCGCCACAATGTATTTCTGGCCAGATACAGACAGTGGAGTAATGCAGGTGCTGGTGGGGAGGGACTGCTCAAGGAGACCATTAGACACATAGATATGACAGCCTAATAAGTCTGACAATGTTTTTCTAATGCTAACAATGTTTTCTTAATGTTGACAATGTTTAAAAATGCTTTGTTTCTCTTTTCTTATTGATGGTTATTGTCGAGTTATGTAATGTATATATGCACATGAATTGTTCTCTATCTCTTTTGTTTTTTTTTGTTGTCTCTCTCTTCCCACTCATGTTTCCATGGTTTAAAGATGCTATGTCACCCCTCAGTTGGACCAATGGTAATGCCAGATTTTTGCTCCTTACAGAAAGATCGTCGGTTGGGAAGGAATATTGCATCACCAGAATGTTCGTTTGGAAGACTGAGAGACAGCACCTTTGAGAGGACAGCAGAACAAGAAGAACAACAAGACGAGAGAACTTATTATCGTAACGAGTTCTCTCCCCCTCAAACTGATTTTCTTATACCCCCATTACAAATTTCTTCTTTTCTCCTCCTGTAAGATGGACTTGCCCCAAGAGACTGTGATATGGATTTTCCCGTTAACCATGATGTTGACCAGAGCAGTCTGTTTCGGTGAGAGTACCAGTGAGGTCGAGAAAGGATCCAGAAAGGTTCTGATGACTGAGACGGAGGTGTAAATTTCCAATAGCAACCCAATCACCAAGCAAAGGCGAGTACCGGGCACGATCTAACAACCATGTTATTTGTAAACAATTGTGAAGGATTGTTAGTTCAAAAAGAAAACTGTATCTGTAGGCTCGGTAGCAATAATGCCAATCCAGTTTTAATAACCATATGGACCGGCATCCATTGAGTGACTATCACTCCTTAGTGGGTAGCGTGTTAAATGAGACAGATTGTTGGGTATGCTCTCAAGTACCTCAGGGTCATAGCAAATCAGGGCTAGTACCATTTCCTTTAACGTTAGGGGAGGTACTTGAGCTAAGTGGTGGGAGACCGGTGGACAGGAGGTTTAATATCTCCAGCCCTCCTAGCTTGAAGCTCCACCAATACCATGTGGATAGGTCCCTCTTATGTTTCAACATCTCCAATCCCCGTAAGCCGGGAAATTGGGAAGTGTCATGGAGCAACCTTACCATGACCTTCTCACACAGAGCAGATAGAATGCCTACAGATACAGAGCTTGTACGCCACATAGCCAGTAGAGGAAAATCTTTCCGTTATAGATACACCCTAGGAAATAGAATTACTAGAGTTGGAGAAGTATCACCAGGATACTGTGCACATATCGTACAGTCTGATACGTGCATTAAGCAGATGGAAGAATTAGGGTCAGGAGATTTCACATGGAAGGTTTGTAATATGGTAATGTCCTTACAAAATGAAGGACATACACCGTGGTGCCCAAGCTCCTTATACTCACACTCATTACGAGCACCGAGTTAAAAGACAACTGTCAGAAAGGTTAGAGCATCCGGCCTCTGATCTTATCCATGAATCCACCGGGATTCAGGTTCTGGTAGCGTTAGATTTCACTCGCACCGCTCGGGGAGTGATGAATTATGAGCTTGAGGAGTGAGGAAACTGTAATTAACCTGGATTTGATTTATGACCCAATGATAGAAACCATGATGTGATGAAAATGCGATTATAAGGTCCGTTTCTTTCACCTGTTTTTCTGCTTTTCCCCAAGATACAAAGACCCCCTTGGACGAGGAAGTTGACGAGACGCTATACAGACAACAGACAAGCACCAAAGATGAAGTTTTGACCACTTGAGAAATGGACATTTGATGAACTTTGCCATGGATCCCCAGTTTCCCTAGTATTCTTAAACTCACGCTAGCCCAACATTTTTGTAAATCTGATGGCACTGACAAAGCTATTTGCTCATGCCCAAGGAGCAATACAGCGCAAAGAAGACGACTCTCAACAGATACCGAACAAAACTTCAACAACAGATGTACATTTCCCTGACATAGAATACCACCGCATTTACCGTAATTATGTCTTTTCTTCATTTCTACAACCCTCAGGTAATAACACACATAGTATAGGGAATACAGGCACAGATATCAGCAATCACATATTCCCCCATTCATGTATCATCAACTAAAATGTGCTCCCCATTCTGTTCAAAAGCCGAAAAGAGCTCGGTAAAGTTTGACAGCCCATCCACAGACCTGTACCACGGGATAAGAAGGAATTCAAATGTATACTTCGCAATACCTCGAAGCTTGATTTACCACACGTACGGCACGATGATACATGACCCTCCAAACATGGACTCATACACACATACTTCTGCTATCTCACTAGGTCATACCCTCTTCACACCTACTCCTCTCTTCTTCCTTACCCAACCATGGAAATGAATTAACCCCTGACTTATATTTTTCTCCTTTTTGAAATGTTTTGAAGGTGGCAGTTATTATTGACTGCCAAAGGGTGGACTGTCAAAGTCAGAAAAATATCCCTATACACGCTGCCATATTTGCACCTCACGCTGGTCCGCGCTGCGCATGCGTGCGCTTTCCCGTGATAGCGCATACCCGCTGATGCGTGCACCCGCTCGCATCGGTATGCGTATTTACGGTAAGGAGTATGTAGTCGTAGCGTGCGACCCAATCGTTACATATTTTCACAATTAATGTAGTTTGTAGACCATGGTCCCTTTGATAGATTCTGAAAGTTTGGTTAATATAGAATGTCCCTGAACGGAGGAATCCCTCTTTGTATTGTAGGAAGGGTCTAACAGGAATCATACAGCAGTGTTTGGTACCCATCGGAAGGGTATTTAAATAGCAATATTCCGGTGTTGGTTTGGAGCGTATTAATCGCTCGTGCGAATAGTTATGGACATAAGAAGTTATGTCCATTTATTATTATTTGTTCTTACTTAGTCATGCACCTGAACAGTGGAGACAGGTATCAGTGGGTCTCAAATGGCTCTTTGACCTCAGAGATCCCCCAAACAATAGTTTGCATGTTGGGAGGGCCTCATAACTTTACATGCATAAGGTAAGCACCGGAATAGTAATTGAAGATCAATTGTACTCCAAATCCGCAGACGGAGTACAATAGTCTTTAATTACACTGAGCTTTGAGACTCAATGAGGAGGGCCAACACCTGTGTTTACAAATGGGGCTGGATTTGTATACAGGAGAATGAGGGCTGAGATGTCATTGTCTCAACTGAAAGTGGACATCATGAATATAGAACAGAACCCAGACAGGATTCTGTTTTGTATTCGCCAAACAATAGCTCTCCAGAAGACAGGAATGTGTTAGTTATCACCCATGGTTTTGCATAACCAAGACCACTGATACAGCCCACCTGTATGAATCAACCTGTGACCTTTGTTATAATGCGAAGCCGAATTCCTGCGTCCAATGGACAATGAGATTGTAGGGACCATTAGATTGCATTGTGTGAGTAGCATAAAAGACGGGCCTGAGGCATCCAGCTTTCACTTCTCATCAAACGGTTCTCATTGCTGATAATCGGGAAGCTGGCTGTCCAGAAGCGCTTGCGATCGTTACCCTTGTGCGTAAGTTTCTCTCCGTAATCATTGTCTTTCTGTGAGCCATTTCTCTCATCTCTCTCCCTATCTCTCTCTCTCTCTCTCTCCGTCTCTCTCCATCTCTCTCTCTCTCTCTCCGTCTCTCTCTCTCTCTCCCTTCTCTTTTCTCCCATATCTCCCCTTGACTAGTATTGTATTGTATTGTATTAGATCGGTATTGTATTGTATTTCTAGTGTAGCTATTTTGGTTAGGAAGTCTCTGTTATATTGTAGTGTATCATTTGTACTGTGATTCCTTTTTTGCAAGTATATTAGTTATAATACATATAATAGGCTTTGGACCCTAAACAAGTATCTGTGTATTTTCTCATAAGTATAGTGTGTTCACGAGCGTCGGTGACGCTCAAGCAGCTTTGTAGTTAAAACAGGTTACACAAGGTTGCACTTACACCCTGTCCTCACATTAAGGTATACTGTGCATTTTATTGTCAAAGATATAGATATCAAGGTTTAGCGTTGTGAGCGTCTGCGCCGCTGGTGACCTCCTCGTGGTCTCAAGCGTCCGCTACGCCATAGCGAAGCATTACGTTTGTCTATAGCCAATAGCGTGCCTGCCTGTGATCATTTACTCGTGAGTAAACGTGACGCCTGAGCGTCTCGATCACGGCTAAGCGATCGATACGCAAATAGCGTACCTTTACGGTACTTCTCACGCATTCAGCGTACAGTGTTCTTAGACCTCATAAAGGGTTGTTTATACGATAAAGCAATCCAACAGGCTTTGTCAGGGGGTACGACCCCGAGAGTGGAGCGAGAGAAAGCTATAAAGGAAGCTATAAAGAAAGGTGAAAAGGGAGGGGGAAGAGGCCAATAGTAAGACCGTGGGACAGACGATGTAAATCAGAAGCAAGGAGGAAACTAGGGAGGTGGGATAAACTAGTGCTGAGAAAAAGAGGAGATGTAATGTGGAAAAGGGAAAGAGCCAGGGCTATGGCCATGCTTTTCCATTCCATGCATGGTGCTTCATTATTTCATTCATAGCTCTGCCCCCTCTGTGTGCTTATAATATAGTGTGCTTCTAGTACTGCCATTCCACTTTTTTTCCTTATTTGATTCATTGTTTGCTACGGAGGGCACCCGGACTTGTCATACTATACTGAGAGTGCCGGGCATTTTCTCATCATTTCACAAACGTGGCTGGCCTACGAATAAGCAAACCTTGGCCAGATGGATTAGAATGGTGGTTGCATAAGCTTATGCGCAGGCTGGTCTCCCAGCTCCTGCTGCTATTAATGCCTATTCTACTCGGTCTGTTGGACTTTCTTGGGCGGCCCGCCACGGCTCGTCCGCAGAACAGTTGTGCAAGGCACCTACGTGGTTCTCTGTGAACACGTTTATTAGGCTTTATGCCTTTGATACTTACGCCTCCCAGGATGCTTCCTTTGGATGCCAGGTTCTCATACCCGCTAAGGCGCGTCCCCTCCCTTGAGGAACTGCTTTAGGGCATCCCAGAGTTTTCCCTGTGGAAACCAATGTAACCTTCTGCAGAAATGGAGAGTTATGGTAGACTTACCATTGTTTACTCTCTTTCTGCGAGGTACATTGGGTTCCACAGGGCGCCCACTCTGACGCACCTAGCTTCTATGAGTTTGTATGGCATTAGCCTCTGGTACCTTCTCCTGTTGTGAGACTGTGGTTCTATGTGACTAACATCTACCTTCTCTCTTACCTGCTCCTGCATTGAACAAAGAAAAATAGACCCTTTGTGCGCTTAAATACTAATAGCAGCCCTTGGAGACCAGAGGAACCTTTCACCGTGATTCACAATAATGTAATAGAAACAATGGATGTGGCACCACGTGGCGCTATATAATACCCTCAGATTGGAAGAACCTTACACAATGGAGTCTGATTATATTCTCACACCAAAACACTTCAAATTGTATGGTCCGATGTCCGAAAGCGCTAAAGCATGGAGTTGGTGAGGACGAGGACGTACAGACGGGAGCTGTGGTCTGTGTGCGGCTGGAGACGGCATCTCATTAGGACTTTGCAGTGAATATTCTCGGCAACAGCTCTCCTGTGCAAGAGTCCTTCTGATCCTCTACATGTTGTTTTTTATCTTATGTCTGTGAGTGCATTCCTTATTAAATCTCTTTGTTTTTTAAGACGTTAGTGCACTATTGCCTTGTTTCTTTTTTTAAGCCATCCATTAAGGAGATTTGTTCCATTGAGTGACAGCGGCTATCTCAGCATCTCTGATTATCTACATGCAATATCAAAACCGCCTTATGTTAGTGGTACCATACAATTTGAAGTGTTTTGGTGTTAAAACAGAGTTGCACTATGTTTTGTGTGTTCTTTTTTGCATTTTAGAAATCTGTATGCACCATATGAACCTTACCATCTATGAGAATATAATCAGACTCCATTGTGTAAGGTTCTTCCAATCTGAGGGTATTATATAGCGCCACGTGGTGCCACATCCATTGTTTCTACTGCTCCTGCATTGGACTGGTTAATGAAACTGAGCTCACAGTGCGTGGAGGCAGGATTATAGTGGAGGCCCCAATGCATCATGGGACAGCTTAAAGCTTTAGCCTGTTGGTGCCTCTGGATCAAGATCCACTCTACACCTCGATGTTTCCCTGTGGAACACAATGTACCTCGCAGAAAGAGATTTAACAATGGTAAGTCTACCATAACTCCTTTTTCAGATTTGTGTTCACTTTTTGGGTATATTAACTAGAAATTAGTGGAGTAAATAGTTCACAAAGGTGCATTTAATCTTTATGTATCTTTTATAATGACTTGTTTTATTTGCTATCATTGTTACTTGTGGTATTCTATTTCCTCTATAAAGTCTTCTAATCTCCCATGTAGGGTTCTGTAGCTTATGTCCCACAACAAACCTGGATTCCAAATGCCACCTTTAAAGAAAATGTTCTGTTTGGAAGACCATTAGACAAAGACTGGTACGAAACTGTTATTCGGGCTTGTGCATTGCTGCCTGACCTCAAAATTCTTTCTGGGGGAGAAAACACAGAAATAGGGGAAAAAGTAAGTATCCTCTCTGAAGAGGAAAATAAAATCATGTAGAATGGACTATGGATAAGTTCCTAAGCATTGTGTGCCACCTTAATATGTTTCTGGATGACTGCCACCTAAAGATTAAGTTTAACCATGGTGTATTAGTAAATGTTTGCAATGTATTTATGTCTCAAGTGTCCTATTTTGCTAGGGTGTAAACTTATCTGGAGGCCAGAAGCAGAGGATAAGCATTGCCCGAGCCGTATACAGGAAATGTGATGTCTACTTGTTGGATGATCCTCTGTCTGCTGTAGATGCTCATGTAGGACAACATCTGTTTGAACACGTCATTGGACCCAATGGTTTGCTCAAGGGGAAAGTAAGCTTATTTACATAATTTCATAAAGTGCAACATGTTAGCTAAAGCTCAAATTGTGACAAGAAAAATTAGTTGAACATATAATGGGAAACTAAGGGGTAAATTTACTAATTTACTAAGATGGAAGTTCTATTTAAGATGGGATGTTGCCCATAGCAACCATTATTAAGAAAGTTCGATAAATCAGAATGAGGAAAATAAATAATTGCTGCTGTCCAGTGATAATTTCATTCAATGTTAGGATTGATAACCAGTTTATTGAGGATGAAAATGCCAGGGGCAATGTGGTGAAAGATGGAGGTAGTTTTGCATATAAATTTAGTTTGTTTTAACCATGGTGCCTTATGTAACAGAAAGCCAGTTTATCCGGAGATCCCAAGCCCCAAGGATTTCAGGCAATAATAGATCCAATACATAGTTAAATTCTGTGCGTTAAATTATGTTTTTGGGACGTAGTCATGGAAACTGTCAGATTCGACTTGTAATGCCTACACTAATCTGCCCTTAATTTTATATTTGATTGTTTGCATTCAGGAGTTAAGTCATTTTATGTGGACTTTTCTTGTGTACATACAAGCAGACAGACTGGTTAGCCATTTACAGACATTTCTACTCATTTAGCCTACACATAAAAAGTGTGCTATGTCACATATGTCTCATTCAAGTGTCGTCTTCTTTTAGACACGTGTTCTTGTCACCCACGGAATTGGTTTCCTGCCCCAAGTAGACATGATTGTAGTACTGACTGACGGCAAAATCTCTGAAATCGGCACATACACTGAGCTCCTAGAGAAGAATGGAGCTTTTTCGGATTTTCTTCAAACATATTCTCTTAATCCTGCGCAAAGTGAGGAGTCCCAAGAGCAATGTAAGATTTTTGGTTTTTGAAAAATGCTTATAACATCACAGATAAGTATTGTGGTTCCAGCAGATCAGGGAATGTAATTTATAAGTTTTTTTATGTTGTCTTCCAACATAAACTTGGTTTGCTATTATACCATGTCATTATTCTCTGCAGGCTCGACTGTAGAAATCAACAAAAAAGAGCATGACAATTCCACAAGGTAAGTTACAGCATGAGCTTACTGATGTTTTCTCATACGTCCTAGAGGATGCTGGGGTCACATCAAGAACCATGGGTATAGACGGGATCCGCACGAGCCATGGGCAATTTAAGACTTTGAATGGGTGTGAACTGGCTCCTCCCTCTGCCCCTCCTCCAGACTCCAGTTTAGAATCTGTGCCCAGGCAGACTGGATGCACTCTGAGGAGCTCTACTGAGTTTCTCTGAAAATACTTTTATGTTAGGTTTTTTATTTTCAGGGAGAACTGCTGGCAACAGTCTCCCTGCCTCATGGGACTTAGGGGAGAGACGTCAGACCTACTTCTGTGAGTTTCAAGACTCTACTTCTTTGGCTACAGGACACCATTAGCTCCTGAGGGTTTGATCACTAGGTACGCCTAGGGGTTCATTCCCAGAGCCGGCCGTCACCCCCCTTGCAGAGCCAGAAGTCAGAAGACAGGTGAGTAGAAGAAGAAAAGAAGACTTCAGTGACAGCTTATGAGGTACCGCACAGCGATCGCACGCTGTGCGCCATGCTCCCACACACAACAGCACTACAGCCCCTTGGGCAGTATATAAACCTCAAAAATAAGACTGGCAAGAGGGGACATAGGTGCCTAGGCACTGTCCTAACCCCCGCCAGTATAAAGATTTAGTTGAAAAAAGCGGGACTGAAGCGCGCCATTGAGGGGGCGGGGCTTAGTCCTCTCAGCTCACACAGCTCAGCGCCATTTTCTATGCATGACACGCTGGTCCTTCCTCACAAAAACGGGAGGGGGGACACAGAAATATTGGTGCAATATATATATATATATATATATATATATATATATATATATATAGATATATATTTTTTTTTTTTATATAAAAGCGCTGCAGGTCTGGGGCATTCCTTAGTGTTTCAGAACCGGTGATTAGGCGCTGGGTTGTGGCCTGGCAAGTTTCCTCTGTGTCTCTCTGACAGACTTTACTGTGGGTCTGTCCCCTATATGCCCAGTGTGTCGGTGGGTGTTTGGTACACGTGTGTCGGCATGTCTGAGGCCGAGTGCTCCTCCCACAAACGGCTGTGGGAGTGACCCTGTCGGCACCGCTGGCTCCTGATGGTACTTGGTACATGTGTGTCGACACGTCGGGGGCTGAATGTTTTCCCCAAGAGAAAACGATATTAGGGACACAGACGTGTGTGGGTGGCCATGTAGGCACCACCAATATCCGACTGGGTAAAAAATTTGCATATCAGAAAGGGTGTATATATATATATATATATATATATATATATATAGGTTGCATAACTCTGTGTCCCAAACACAGACGTAGAAATATCTATATTGTCAGCCCTGACAATATGGTTTCAAATCCTCATGAGGATTCTGATTGTTTATTTCTTCTCCCGCCGCGGACAGAATAAAGTGGGAGTCGCACCCTGTTCTGTACGGGGCCCTGTCACAAATTCAGCGGATCGTATGCAGGAAGCTACGTTATATTCTAGTTATGTGTCCACGACTACGTTAGTTAGTCCTGCCATTACATGCGCATGGGGGAGTAGTAGTATTCAAATATGGTCGGGTACCTTGTCATCCGATGTAGATACCCTGGGGAGAGATGGGATACTCCTTATGTTGGGTCATATCAAGGACACTGCAGCATACTTTCGTGCGACTGCAAGGGATATAGGACTCTTGGATTCACGGGCCAATTCCATGGCGGTCTCGGCTAGGACCAAGGGTACATACTGGAGTTTCCAGACGTTTCCCCTCACCAATTTTTCAAATTACCGATTATCCTCCGGACGGGGAGGTAGTATGCGATGCAATACAAAGGTTGTATCATGATCAGGTCATTGGCCTGGTTTCCCCTGTCACAACAGGGAGAAGGCTTTTATTCAAGCCTCTTCGTGGTCCCGAAGCCAGACGGCTCGGTCAGACCAATCCTAAATCTGAAATCCCTTAATTTCTACTTAAAGAAATTCAAATCCAAGATGGAATCTCTCAGGGCAGTGATTTCGAATCTGGAAAAAGGAGTTTTTTGTTTTTTTTCATGGTCTCTGTAGACATAACGGAGGCCTAATTACATTTTCCTCCTCATTAGGCTTACCTAAGGTTTGCAATTCAGGGTTGTCATTACCAATTTCAGACGTTGCCGTTTGGTCTGTCCACGGCTCCAAGGATTTTCACCAGGGTGATGGCGGTAATGATGGTTCTCCGTCGCTAGTAAGTAGTCACAATTTTCCCGTACTGGGACGGTCTCCTGATAACGGCGAGTTCAAGGAACCAGTTGGTGCAAAACATTGCACTCTCCCTGACAGTTCTTCAACAACATGGTTGGCTCCTGAACTTGCCGGAATCACTGTTGGTCCCAACAACGCGGTTGTCGGTTTTGGGAATAATGCTAGAGACAGAACTACAGAGAGTTTTTTCTTCCAGGGGAAAAGACTCTGGAGATCCAGAGTCTGGTCAAACAAATTCCGAGACCAGCAAGAGTGTCAATTCATCAATACATTCGGTTGCTGGAAAAGATGGTTGCGGCCTACGAGGCGACTCAGTTTGGCAGGTTCCACGCCAGGGTGTTCCAGTGGGGCCTGTTGGACAAGTGCTCCGGTTCCCACCTACACATACACCGGAGGATAATCCTGTCTTCCAAGACCAGAATCTCACTCCTGTGGTGGCTGCGCAGTTCTCACCTCCTAGAGGAGTGCAGGTTTGAGATCCAGGACTGGATCCTATCGACCACGGATGCAAGCCTCCGAGGTGGGGGGGCAGTCACACAGGGGGAAAACTTCCAAGGAAGATGGTCAAGTTAGGAAACTTGTCACCACATAAACGGTCTAGAGTCGAGGGCCGTTTACAACGGTTTTCTACAGACGAAAAGCAGAACAGCAATGGCAGAAACCACAAGGATTTTCCGCTAGGTGGAAAAACATACAAGCTCTCTGTCGGCGATGTTCGTTCCAAGAGTGGACAACTGAGAAGCGGACTTCCTCAGCAGACACGATCTCCATCCAGGAGAGGGGAGACCTCCTCCAAGTAGTCTTCGAAGAGGTGACATGTCTTTGGGATTTCCTCAAGTAGGAATGATGGCATCTCGTCTCAACAATAAGCTTCAGAGTTCCAGGTCAAGGGACCCTCAAACAGGAACAGTGAATGCACTGGTGACACCGTGGGTGTTTTCAGTCGGTATATGTATTCCCTACATTTTCTCTCATTCCAAAAGTTCTGGGATCATAAAAAGGAAATTTGAGCGTGCCTCATGGTCCCAGACTGGCCAAGGAGAGCTTAGTATCCAGTTCTCAGGAATTACATAGGAGATCCCTGGCTTATTTTCCTTTGCACGAGGACCTGTTGAGGCAGGGGCCGTGCGTGTATTAGGACTTACCGCGGCTACGTTTGACGACATGGCGGTTGACCGCAAAATCCTAGTCTGTAAGGGTATTCCCACGGAATTAGTTCTCCACATTTATTCGGGCTAGAAAAGGGGTAACGTCTAAACATTACTACCGTATTTGGAGAAAATAAGTTTAACTTGGTGTGAATCCAAGAAGACTCCTACGGCAGAGTTTTCAGCTAAGACGTTTTCTCCATTTTCTACAAGCAGGTGTGGATGCGGGCCTAAACTTGGGCTCAATTAAAATCGGCCTTAGCGGGTTTCTTTTAGAATAAATTGGACTCCCTTCCAGAAGTTCAGACTGTCGTGAAGGACTTGTTGCACATCCAACCTCCATTTGTGCCCCAGTGGCACCATGGGATCTTAATGGGGTGTCGCAGTTCCTTCAATCACATTGGTTTGAACCTTTAAGTAACGAGGAGTGAAGTTCTTCACTTGGAAAGTGATCGTCAGGTTGGCCTTGGCATACGCAAGGCAAGTGTCAGAGTTAGCGGCCTGGTCTCACAAGAGACCTTATTTGATCATCCATGAAGATAGAGCAGAGTTGGAAACTCGTCAACAATTTCTACCGAAGGTGGTTTCTTCTTTCCACGCCTTCGCTGAGTCGAAGTCTCTGCATGTGGTCAGAGTTTTGAAAATTTATGTCGCCAGGACGGCTCCGTTTAGGAACACAGGCTCTGTTTGTTCTCTTTGCTCCCAACAAGATTGGGTGTTCTGCTTCCAAGCAGACCGTTGCACGCTGGATCTGTGGTACGATTCAGCATGCTCATTTCACGGCAGGATTGCCGTTACCGAAATAGGTGAAGGCCCAGTCTACTAGAAAGGTGGGCTCGTCCGGGGCGGTTGACCGGGGAGTCTCGGCATTGCAACTTTGCCGAGCAGCCTTTTAGCAAACAATTTGGCTAAGTAATACAGTTTAATACCTTGGCCGAGGTTCACCTCACGTTTGGTCATTCGGTACTGCAGAGTCATCCGCACTCTCCCGCCCATTCTAGAGCTTTGGTATAACCCCATGGTTCTTGATGTGACCCCAGCATCCTCTAGGACGTATGAGAAAATAGGATTTTAATACCTACCGGTAAATCCTTTTCACTTATTCCGTAGAGGATGCTGGGCGCCCGTCCCAGTGTGTACTATATATGCAGTAATTATTTGTGGTTACACACATGTTGTGTTACGTTTCTTGTCAGCCAGGTGCTGCAATTGTTCATGCCGTTGGCTTGTATTCTGTGGAATGCCACGTTCTGCGGCATGCTTGAGGTGTGAGCTGGTAAGATGCTCACCGTGGTTTAACAATAAATCCTTTCCTCGAAATGTCCGTCTCCCCGGGCACAGTTCCTATAACTGGAGTCTGGAGGAGGGGCATAGAGGGAGGAGCCAGTTCACACCCATTCAAAGTCTTAAAGTGCTTATGTCTCCTGCGGATCCCGTCTATACCCATGGTTCTTGATGTGACCCTAGCATCCTCTACGGACTAAGAGAAAAGGATTTACTGGTAGGTATTAAAATCCTATTTTCTGTAGTAAAAAGGAGAAAAACCTCTTCTATTCGCAGGAAGGAAATTTACACGGAGACAGATGACGAGGTTAACGAAGGGGATGCAGATGCCGGAAAACTCACCGAAGCCGATGTTGCTCTCACGGGCAGGGTAATAACACATGAATTATACATTAAGTCCAGTCTGCACAGCATTTGCATGGGAGCAATTCCTTACAAGCAAATAGCTTATGGACCTATATGTGCACAGGGTAGAGAATTAGTAAATGTAAAAGAACACACACACATACAGTGATGAATAGTTTAAAAGCACAGTTAACCCACACAGAGCCCCCTAGGGAGAGACAGAGTATGATGGAGCCAGCCACACAGCGCCCTTATAGCTAATTATATTGTAGCTGCGTCGCAAACTAAGCATTTGTAATAAAGGCTCAGTATTCTAGTACTGCTCCCCCCCTTCCCCCTTTGCTATGACCCTCTGGTACCGCTGAGGCGAGCTGGAGTCTTTGTGCAGGGGCTGCTCTTCCCTGTCAGTCTGTCTGTGTAGAGCTGCAGAGGGAAAATGGCGCTGGTGAGCTGCTGGATCTGCTCATAGTGAAGCCCCGCCCCCGTAATGGTGCTCGGTCTTCCCGGTTTTTTATACTGGCTGAGGTATGTTTGTTGCTTAACAGTGGGTTAGTACCCCTGTAAGCTAGTCTGCCAGTGTGGGTATTTCAGTAGTGGCTCAGCGCGCCCCTCACAGCGGGACACACGCACTGCATGTCACCCTGAGCCCTGGAGCGCAGCCTGCATGTCAGAGCTGCGCTCCATACCCTTATGCTGCCATTGAAGCCGGTGACCCGCTAACCGGAACACCGGCCGTCTACTCACCACTCTTCTGGCTCTGTTAGGGGTGGCGGCGTGCTGCGGGTCTGTACGCTCGCCGTGGTGGGGCTTGCGAATAGGACCCTCAGGAGCTCAGTGTCCTGTCAGTGGGGAATGGGACCATTAACCCTGGAGGAGGTTGGGCCGTCCCCCCCCACTAAGTCCCACGAAGCAGACAGGCTGTTGCCAAAAAGTAAGTGTGAAAAAAGAAAGAGTGGGAGCGCAGAATGAATCCAATATATTGTTTTATTTAAAATATTAATATGTCATCCACATAAAAATGCAGTACATGAACTAGCCTAAGAATAAACAATTGATATTATATAAATGTAAACGAGACTGCCATATCTCCTGAACAAATATGAATAAAAAACCTTTAATAAACCCTAGTTAGGGCTGCATTAATGCTTCATGAAAATCAGCCGTGCGTCCACGAGCTGAAATGATTATAAAAAGGAGACTGATAAAAAGTGCCTCTGTTATAAGTCACTGTCCTCCTTATACACAATAGAATCTCATTGGTAGAGAGTGTCCCAGTACTGGACTTGCGGACAACCGTGCTGTAGTATTGTGTGGCAAATGGATAGTGATGGTCAAATTCACTTTGTGGTATATCACCTGATGTAGAAGCCTCTCCGTCAAAGGCGCTGTACTGAGCCGGGTTTGCAGCGGCTCTGTGCAGTGAACGTACAGCTGGTCTCGTCACCGGTGAACCATCCAGATGAACACGGTTGTTTAATTCTGCTGAAGGATGCTGTACCAGTCTGGATATGCAACAGTGTAAAAAGACTGGAGCAGCAGATTCTCCGGCCGCTGGTGGAAAAATCCGTATTAATTGCGGCTACGGTCCACTCGATGCATGCGGCTCACAGGGTGTCAGGAGAATATAGCAGTCCAAATGAGGTCCTTCAAAGGAGTACCTTAACGCGTTTCTCGGCCCACAACGCTGGCCGTTTCATCAGAAGGAAATGAAATACGGATTTTTCCACCAGCGGCCGGAGAATCTGCTGCTCCAGTCTTTTTACACTGTTGCATATCCAGACTGGTACAGCATCCTTCAGCAGAATTAAACAACCGTGTTCATCTGGATGGTTCACCGGTGACGAGACCAGCTGTACGTTCACTGCACAGAGCCGCTGCAAACCCGGCTCAGTACAGCGCCTTTGACGGAGAGGCTTCTACATCAGGTGATATACCACAAAGTGAATTTGACCATCACTATCCATTTGCCACACAATACTACAGCACGGTTGTCCGCAAGTCCAGTACTGGGACACTCTCTACCAATGAGATTCTATTGTGTATAAGGAGGACAGTGACTTATAACAGAGGCACTTTTTATCAGTCTCCTTTTTATAATCATTTCAGCTCGTGGACGCACGGCTGATTTTCATGAAGCATTAATGCAGCCCTAACTAGGGTTTATTAAAGGTTTTTTATTCATATTTGTTCAGGAGATATGGCAGTCTCGTTTACATTTATATAATATCAATTGTTTATTCTTAGGCTAGTTCATGTACTGCATTTTTATGTGGATGACATATTAATATTTTAAATAAAACAATATATTGGATTCATTCTGCGCTCCCACTCTTTCTTTTTTCACACTTACTTTGATCCATTGTTGGGGCAGCCCGCCCACAACTGGTGAGCAGCCGTCTGAATCCAACCACATATAGTGTGTGTATTGTAGAGCGCCAATCTTTTGTATATATTTTTGGTTTGTTGCCAAAAAGCGCTGTCTGAAAACAACAAACAGCAAAATAAATGCAGAAAACTCTTCAGGAGCTTCCCTAAACGTGACCGGCTCCTACGGGCACATTTTCTAAACTGAGTCTGGTAGGAGGGGCATAGCGGGAGGAGCCAGCCCACACTATCAAGGTCTTAAAGTGCCCATGGCTCCTAGTGGACCCGTCTATACCCATGGTACTAATGTGGATCCCAGTATCCTCTAGGACGTAAGAGAACATAGGATTTTAATACCTACCTGTAAATCATTTTCTCCTAGTCCGTAGAGGATGCTGGGGTCCACTTCAGTACCATGGGGTATAGACGGTTCCGCAGGAGCCATGGGCACTTTAAGACTTTTCAAGGGTGTGAACTGGCTCCTCCCTCTATGCCCCTCCTCCAGACCTCAGTTTTAGAAATGTGCCCAGGCAGACTGGATGCACTCCAGGGGAGCTCTACTGAATTTTTCTGAAAAGACTTATGTTAGGTTTTTTTATTTTCAGGGAGGACTGCTGGCTACAGTCTCCTTGCTTCGTGGGACTGAGGGGGCAGAAGTAGGAACCAACTTCCTAAAGAGTTTCATGACTCTGCTTCTGGCTGACAGGACACCATTAGCTCCTGAAGGGTACTGAACGCTAGCTGTGCCTAGATGCTCACTCCCACAGCACGCCGTCACCCCCCTCACAGTGCCAGAAGTCAGAAGACAGGTGAGTGTTAGAAGAGAGATCTTCAATCAAGGTGACGGCTAAAGGTACCGCGCGCCTGGCGGGAGTGCAGCGCGTCATGTTGCCCACACATACACAGGCACTGCAGGGGGGGGGGGGGGGGCACCCTAGGCAGAATGAAACCTAATAAAACTGGCAAATGAAGGGGCATAAGATGCTGAGGAACAGTCCTACCCCCGCCAGTATCAAAATTTACCTCATAAATGCTGAGGAGAAACGCGCCATTACGGGGGCGGAGCTTCCTCCTCAGTCAGCCAGCACACTCCTCAGCGCCATTTTCTCTCTCTCCTCAGGTTGCAGAGACAACGCTGGTCCTCCCCCACTACTGAATACATGTATCAGGGTGCAAAACAGGGGGGGGGGGGGGGGGGGGGGGTGCACAGTGAAATTGGTGCTTTACATTATAAAAAAGCGCTGCATGTCAGTGGGCATTTTGTGTTTCACAGGCATTGTGTTACTGGCGCTGGGTTTGTGAACTGGCTGCTCCTATCTGTGTCCTTCTGACAGATTTTACTGTGGGTCTGTCCCCTATAAGTCCCGGAGTGTCTGTGGCATGTTTGTGCACGTGTGTGACATGTCTGAGGCAGGGAGTTCTTTCCCTGAGGAAGCCATTTTAGGGACACAGAGTTGTAATGTGGTGACGCTGCAGGCACACCACGAGCCTGACTGGGTAAAAGAAATACGTGATAGTGTGAATCATATCAGTAGGAGATTAGATAAGTCTGAGTCTCATGCAGAAAGCTGGAGAAAATCAGTGAAAGATGTGATTTTTCAGGGTTCTGCTTTCTCATCCGCAGGCGACCCCTCTGGGTCACATAAGACAAACATGGTACATACTGATACCGACACAGACTCTGATTCCTGTGTCGACGATAGTGATACCAGGGGGATAGATCCCAAATTGGCAAAAAGCGTACAATATATGATTGTTGCTATAAAGGAGGTCTTAGAAGTTACAGTAGCCTCTACTGTACCTCAGGAGAAGGCTTATTTCTATAAGGAAAAGAAATGTAAGGTAACTTTCCCTCCCTCCCACGAGCTCAATACTCTTTTTGAGGGAGTTTGGGTGAATCCTGAAAAGAAATTTCATATTCCAAAAAGGATTCAGTTTACTTATCCTTTCCTTTAGAGGACAGGAAAAGATGGGTGTCACCCCCGGTGTTAGACAGTGCACTGTCAAGGTTAACAAAAAAGGTGATTCTCCCTGCACCTGGGACGGCTTCACTAAAGGAGCCGGCAGACCGCAAAATGGAGACCACGTTAAAATCTATTTATGTGGCCAATGGTACGCTGCTCAGACCCACCATTGCTTACACGGGGGTGAGTCGTGCTATTGAAAAATGGTCTGATAACTTGTCATCGGAAATTGACACGATTGATAGAGACGAGTTACCCCTAACGTTAGGTAACGTCAAAGACGCTGCCGCATACATGCTGGAAGCTATGAAGGATATTGGACTCTTGGGTTCAACAGCCGCTACCATGGCAGTATCGGCTCGGAGGGCGTTGTGGATTCGCCAGTGGAATGCTGATGCAGATTCCAAAAGAAATATGGAGGCTCTCCCGTATGAAGGTGAGGCCTTATTTGGTGATGGGCTGGATGCGATAGTCTCGGCGGCTACCGCAGGTAAGTCGACATTCTTGCCTTATGCTCCTGCACCGGCGAAAAAGACACATCACTCTCACATGCAGTCCTTTCGGCCCAACAAATACAAAAATGCCAAAGGTTCCCCCTTCTTTGTATACTTCTGCCAAATCTGCAGCATGACGCTGGGGCTCCCTTGCGGGAGTCCGCTCGGGTGGGAGCACGTCTGAAACTTTTCAGTCAAATTTGGATTCCATCTGGCCTGGACCCATGGGTCTTACAAATAGTGTCCCACGGGTACAGACTGGAGTTTCAAGACGTCCCCCATGCTGATTTTCAATTCGGCCTTGCCAGCTTCTCTTCCAGAAAGAGAGGCAGTAACAACGGCAATTCAAAAACTATGTCAGGATCAGGTCATTATCCTGGTACCTTTGTCACAATGAGGAGAAGGTTTTTATTCAAGCCTCTTCGTAGTTCCGAAGCCGGATGGCTCGGTCAGACCGATTTTAAACCTGAAAAATCTGAATCTCTACCTGAAAAGGTTCAAGTTCAAGATGGAATCCCTGAGGGCAGTGATTTCCAGTCTGGAGGAAGGGGACTTCATGGTGTCAGTAGGCATAAAGGATGCTTACTTGCATGTTCCCATTTATCCTATTCACCAAACTTATCTGAGATTCGCAGTACAGGATTGCCATTACCAGTTCCAGACGTTGCCGTTTGGTCTCTCCACGGCACCGAGGGTATTCACCAAGGTGATGGCGGAGATGATGGTCCTCCTTCATCAAAAAGGAGTCAATATAATTCCTTATCTGGACGATCTCCTGATAAAAGCGAGATCGAGGGAACAGTTGGTGCGGAACATCGCACTCTCCCTGTCAATACTCCAACAACACGGTTAGATCATGAATTTTCCAAAGTCGCAGTTGGAACCAACGACAAGATTGTCCTTTTTAGGGATGATCCTGTACACAGAAGTACAGAAAGTATTTCTTCCAGTGGAAAAGGCTCTGGAAATCCAGAAAAGATTGAAACCAACAAGCGTGTCGATCCATCCATGCATTCGGTTGTTGGGGAAAATGGTAGCGGCCTACGAGGCCATACAGTTTGGCCAATTTCATGCCAGAGTATTCCAGTGGGTCCTGTTGGACAAGTGGTCCGGATCCCACCTACACATGCACCGGAAGATAATCCTGTCCTCCAAAGCCAGGATTTTGCTCCTGTGGTGGCTACACAGTTCTCACCTACTAGAGGGACGCAGGTTCGGGATTCAGGACTGGGTCCTGGTAACCACGGATGCAAGTCTCCAAGGCTGGGGAGCTGTCACACAGACGGAAAGCTTCCAAGGAAATTGGTCAAGTCAGGAAGCCTGCCTTTACATAAACGTTCTGGAATTGAAAGCCATTTACAACGCCCTTCTACAAGCGGTACATCTTCTTCAAGATCATCCCGTGCAGATCCAGTCGGACAATGTAACAGCAGTCGCGTACATAAACAGGCAAGGCGGAACGAAAAGCGGAGCGGCAATGGCAGAGGTGACAAGGATTCTCCTCTGGGCAGAAAGACATGTAAGAGCTCTGTCAGCAATTTTCATTCCGGGAGTGGACAACTGGGAAGCAGACTTCCTCAGCAGACACGATCTCCATCCAGGAGAATGGGGCCTCCACCAAGAAGTCTTCGCAGAGGTGACAAGTCTTTGGGGAGTTCCTCAAGTAGACAAGGAGCTTCAGAGATATTGTTCCAGGTCGAGAGACCCTTAAGCAATAACAGTGGATGAACTGGTGACCCAGTGGGTGTTTCGGTCGGTATATATGTTCCCTCCACTTCCACTGATTCCAAAGTTCTCAAAATAATAAGAAGAACAAGAATTCGAGTAATCTTCATTGCCCCAGACTGGCCAAGGAGGGCTTGGTATCCAGATCTTCAGGAGTTGCTCATAGAAGATCCTTGGCCCCTTCCTCCTCGAGAGGACCTACTACAGCAGGTGCCGTGTGTGTATCAAGACTTACCGCGGCTACGTTTGACGGCATGGCTGTTGAGCGCCGGGTCCTAGCCCGAAAGGGTATTCCCAAGGAAGTCATCCACACTCTTATTCAGGCCAGGAAAGGAGTAACGTCTAAACATTACCACCGTATTTGGAGAAAATATGTGTCTTAGTGTGAAACAAAGAAGGCTCCTACGAAAGAGTTTGAATTGGGACGTTTTCTCCATTTTTTCTCCAGGCTGGTGTGGATGTGGGCCTTAGATTGGGGTCAATCAAGGTCCAGATTTCGGCCTTATCAGTTTTCTTTCAAAAACAATTGGCCTCCTTTCCAGAAGTTCAGACGTTCGTGAAAGGGGTTCTGCACATCCAGCCTCCATTTGTGCCTCCAGTGGCACCATGGGACCCTTAATGTGGTGTTGCAGTTCCTTCAATCACATTGGTTTGAACCTCTGCAGGAGATAGAATTGAAGTTTCTCACTTGGAAAGTGGTGATGCTTTTGGCCTTGGCATCCACAAGGCGGGTGTCTGAGTTGGGGTCCTTGTCTCACAAGAGCCCTTACCTGATCTTCCATGAAGATAGGGCGGAGTTGTGAACTCGCCAACATTTTCTTCCAAAGGTGGTTTCATCTTTCCACATAAACCAACCTATTGTGGTGCCAGTAGCTACTGACACTTTCACTGAGTCAAAGTCTCTAGATGTGGTTAGAGCTTTGAAGATTTGTGTCGCAAAAACAGCTCGGATACGGAAAACAGAGTCTCTGTTTGTCCTGTATACTCCCAACAAGATTGGGTGTCCTGCTTCTAAGCAGACTATTGCGCGCTGGATAAGAGGTATCATTCAGCACGCTCATTCTACGGTAGGATTGCCGATACCGAAGTCGGTGAAGGTCCAATCTACTAGGAAAGTGGGCTCATCCTGGGCGGCTGCCCGGGGCGTCTCGGTATTACAACTTTGCAGAGCGGCTACTTGGTTAGGGTCAAACACATTTGCTAAATTTGATAAGTTTGACACTTTGGCCGATGAGGACCTCAAGTTTGGTAAATCGGTGCTGCAGGGTCATCCGCACTCTCCCGCCCGTACTGGAGCTTTGGTATAACCCCATGGACCCCAGCATCCTCTAGGATGTATGAGAAAATAGGATTTTAATACCTACCGGTAAATCCTTTTTTTTCCTAGTCGGTAGAGGATGCTGGGCACCCGACCCAGTGCGTACTTTACCTGCAGTTTTGTTCATTATAGTTACACAAGTTGTGTTACAGTACATTTGTTTTCAGCATGTTGCTGCAAATGGTTCATGCTTGTTGGCGTGTGTTATGTTGAATGCCATGTTGTGCGGCATGGTTGAGGTGTGAGCTGGTATGAATCTCACCATTAGTATAAAAGTAAATCCTTTCCTCGAAATGTCCGTCTCCCTGGGCACAGTTCCTATAACTGAGGTCTGGAGGAGGGGCATAGAGGGAGGAGCCAGTTCACACCCAGTCTTAAGTCTACCCTTCAGGAGCTAATGGTGTCCTGTCAGCCAGAAGCAGAGTCATGAAACTCTTTAGGAAGTTGGTTCCTACTTCTGCCGCCTCAGTCCCACGAAGCAAGGAGACTGTAGCCAGCAGTCCTCCCTGAAAATAAAAAACCTAACATAAGTCTTTTCAGAAAAATTCAGTAGAGCTCCCCTGGAGTGCATCCAGTCTGCCTGGGCACATTTCTAAAACTGAGGTCTGGAGGAGGGGCATAGAGGGAGGAGCCAGTTCACACCCTTGAAAAGTCTTAAAGTGCCCGTGGCTCCTGCGGAACTGTCTATACCCCATGGTACTGAAGTGGACCCCAGCATCCTCTACGGACTAGGAGAAAATGATTTACAGGTAGGTATTAAAATCCTATGTTCTCTTACGTCCTAGAGGATACTGGGATCCACATTAGTACCATGGGTATAGACGGGTCCACTAGGAGCCATGGGCACTTTAAGACCTTGATAGTGTGGGCTGGCTCCTCCCGCTATGCCCCTCCTACCAGACTCAGTTTAGAAAATGTGCCCGTAGGAGCCGGTCACGTTTAGGGAAGCTCCTGAAGAGTTTTCTGCATTTATTTTGCTGTTTGTTGTTTTCAGACAGCGCTTTTTGGCAACAGCCTGTCTGCTTCGTGGGACTTAGTGGGGGGGAACGGCCCAACCTCCTCCAGGGTTAATGGTCCCATTCCCCACTGACAGGACACTGAGCTCCTGAGGGTCCTATTCGCAAGCCCCACCACGGCGAGCGTACAGACCCGCAGCACGCCGCCACCCCTAACAGAGCCAGAAGAGTGGTGAGTAGACGGCCGGTGTTCCGGTTAGCGGGTCACCGGCTTCAATGGCAGCATAAGGGTATGGAGCGCAGCTCTGACATGCAGGCTGCGCTCCAGGGCTCAGGGTGACATGCAGTGCGTGTGTCCCGCTGTGAGGGGCGCGCTGAGCCACTACTGAAATACCCACACTGGCAGACTAGCTTACAGGGGTACTAACCCACTGTTAAGCAACAAACATACCTCAGCCAGTATAAAAAACCGGGAAGGCCGAGCACCATTACGGGGGCGGGGCTTCACTATGAGCAGATCCAGCAGCTCACCAGCGCCATTTTCCCTCTGCAGCTCTACACAGACAGACTGACAGGGAAGAGCAGCCCCTGCACAAGGACTCCAGCTCGCCTCAGCGGTACCAGAGGGTCATAGCAAAGGGGGAGGGGGGGGAGCAGTACTAGAATACTGAGCCTTTATTACAAATGCTTAGTTTGCGACGCAGCTACAATATAATTAGCTATAAGGGCGCTGTGTGGCTGGCTCCATCATACTCTGTCTCTCCCTAGGGGGCTCTGTGTGGGTTAACTGTGCTTTTAAACTATTCATCACTGTATGTGTGTGTGTTCTTTTACATTTACTATGTCAAGGAATGTGTTTCATACACAGCAGAGTGTTTCTCTCAATCTGGGGGCTCTCTGCCGTGTACTCAGGATAGTACCCATTCTCAGGCTAGTGGATCTGGACTAGTATGGTTAGATTCATTGAAAGGGATGATTTTGAATATTTAAATAAATTATCCCAAAATGAGAAGGAGACGCAATACTTAAGGCAATCTCTTGATGACCTGATGAATAGAGATTCAGTGGTCATTCCAGCGTCTCAGACCCCTGCCTCCACAGAAGCGTACTCTTGCCCAAATCATGCAGGCTGATACCGATGATGATGATGATGTATCAGACCCAGAGGAGGGTGAGGTGGTCTCGGGAGGGGGGGATGCTGCTTTGTCACAGGGAATACAGGCCCTGATAGAAGCTATTAGAGATGTCCTGCACATCCCTGTCCTGCACATCCCTGATAAGGTATCCGAGGACGAGGAGGAATCTTATTTAAATGTGAAAAAGAAATCCTCAGTCACTTTCCCTGCATCTAAGGAATTAAATTGCCTATTTGAAGCAACTTGGGTAAATCCTGACAAGAAGTTTCAGGTCCCAAAACGGTTACTCACATCCTTCCCGTTTCCTCAGGATATGAAAAAATGGGAAAACCCACCGATAGTTGACGCATCGGTTTCTAGGCTGTCTCGTAAGATAGTTTTACCTTTTCTTGGGGCAGCTTCCGTGAAGGATGCTGCAGACCGCAAGATTGAGACCACTCTTAAATCTCTGTACACAGCTGCAGGGGTGGCCCAGAGACCCACTATAGGTTGTGCATGGATCTCTAGTGCCATTGCAAAATGGTCAGGTAAATCTCATTGACGGATTAGATTCCTTATCCAGGGGGGAGATAATTTTTCTCTTACAACATATACAGGGTTCTGCTAACATTATGGTGGAGGCCAAAAAGGAAATTGGTTTGCTCAATGCACGCACCACTGCCATGGCAGGGGCTTGTGGCTACGCCAGTGGACTGCGGATTCCAGGAAAGGCGTGGAAAGCCTACCTTTCACAGGTGAAGCCCTATTTGGAGATGAACTGGATACGTGGATATCCAAGGTTACGGCAGGTAAGTCTACATGCCTTCCTTCCGCATCTCCCCCGGCTAGAAAATCCTACACTGCTCCAACTTTGCAGTCTTCTCGGACAGCGAAGTTTAAAAACAAAACCAAAGGTTATTATACGGCCTTTAAAGGCAATAGAGGTAAAGCCTGAAAACCAGCAACTGCAGGTTCACAGGAACAGAACCCCGGTTCTGCTTCCTCTAAGCCTTCAGCATGACGGTGGACCGCACTGCCTGGAAGACGGGCAGGTAGGAGCCCATTTGAGACTCTTCAGTCACATGAGCGCCGTCATGCCAGGATCCCTGGGTCAAAGATCCTATAGCCCAGGGCTACAGACTGGAGTTTCAGGAACTCCCACCTCACAGATTCTTCAAATCAGGCTTACCAGCTTCTCAAGAACCAAGTATGACTTTACAGGAAGCAATTGTGAAACTGGTACAGACTCAGGTCATTGTTCCAGTTCCACTTCAGCTACAGGGTCAGGGTTATTATTCCAACCTGTTTGTATTTCAGAAACCGGACGGTTCGGTAAGGCCCATTTTAAATCTCAAGTCGTTGAACCCGTACTTACGGGTGTTCAAGTTCAAGATGGAGTCTCTGAGAGCGGTGATCTCAGGGCTAGAGGAAGGGGAATTCTTGGTGACTCTGGATATCAAGGATGCGTACCTTCATATTCCGATTTGCCCGCCTTATCAATCTTATCTAAGGTTTGCCTTACAGGACTGTCACTAACAGTTCCAGCCCGTGCCATTTGGCCTCTCTACGGCACCGAGGGTGTTCACCAAGGTAATGGCAGAGATGATGTTTCTCCTCCGCCATCAGGGAGTGAACATAATACCATACCTGGACGATCTGCTGATAAAAGCACCATCCAGGGAGAGGTCTTTAGACAACATTGCCCTCTCAACCCGACTGCTCCCGGATCACGGGTGGATTCTAAACCTACCAAAATCTCATCTGGTATTAACACGGAGGCTTCCATTCCTGGGGATGATACTGGATACGGAGGCACAGAAGGTGTTCCTTCCATTGGAAAAGGGATTGGTGATCCAGTCGATGGTGCGGGATGTACTAAGACAATCCCGGATATCGGTGCATCTATGCATTTGCCTTCTGGGGAAGATGGTGGCAGCTTACGAGGCGCTGCAGTACGGAAGGTTTCACGCAAGGCCCTTCCTACTGGATCTGTTGGACAAATGGTCCAGATCGCAACTTCACATACACCAGAGGATCCGTCTGTCGCCAAAAGCCAGGATTTCTCTTCTGTGGTGGCTTCAGACTTAACACCTGACCGAAGGCCGGAGGTTCGGGATTCAAAATTGGATTCTGCTAGCCACGGAAGCAAGCCTCAGAGGTTGTGGAGCAGTCACCCAGGGGTAACAGTTCCAAGGAAGATGGTCAAGTCAGGAAGCCATTCTTCCGATCAACAATCTGGAACTAAGGGCCATATAAAACGCCCTTCTACAGGCATCTCATCTCCTTCAAGATCAAGCCATTCAGGTTCAGTCGGACAATGTGACGGCAGTAACGTACATAAACCGACAGGGCGGAACGAAGAGCAGAGCGGTAATGTCAGATGTAACACGGATTCTCCTCTGGGCAGAAAGGCACACTGTGGCGTTGTCCGCGATCTTCATTCCGGGAGTAGACAACTGGGAAGCAGACTTCCTCAGCAGACACAACCTCCTCCCAGGAGAGTGGGGCCTTAATCCAGAGGTGTTCGGGTGCTTTACACGTCGGTGGGGAATTCCACAAATCTACATGATGGCCTCTCGTCTCAGCAAGAACCTCAAGCGGTATTGTTCCAGGTCGAGGGACCCACAAGCAGTGGCGGTGGACGCTCTGGTGACTCTATGGGTCTACCAGATGGTGTACGTGTTTCCACCTCTCCCATTGATCCCAAAGATTCTCAAAAGAATAAAAAGGGAAAAAGTTCAAGCAATTCTCATTGCTCCGGACTGGCCAAGAAGGGCCTGGTATGCGGATCTACTGGAGATGCTCCTAGAGGACCTGTGGCCTCTACCTCTTCGCGAGGACCGTCTCCAACAGGGGCCGTTCGTCTATCAAGACTTACTGCGGCTACGTTTGACAGCATGGAGGTTGAGCATCAAATTCTAGCCCGAAAAGGAATCCCGGATAGGATTATTCCAACCCTGATACAAGCCAGAAAGGGGGTAACGTCTAAACATTACCACCGCATTTGGGGAAAAATACGTCTCTTGGTATGAGAACAGGAAATTTCCTGTGGTGGAATTTCAATTGGGACGTTTTCTCCTTTTTCTGCAGTCAGGTATGGATGTGGGCCTATGTTTGGGCTCCATAAAAGTCCAGATTTCGGCCTTATCCATTTTCTTTTCCCTGAGGTTCAGACATTTTTGAAGGGGGTTCTGCACATCCAAGCGCCCTTTGTGCCTCCTACGGCACCTTGGGATCTCAACGTGGTGTTGCAGTTCCTGCAATTGGAATGGTTTGAGCCTTTACAGGACGTAGACGTCAAGTTTCTTACGTGGAAGGTCGTCATGCTGTCGGACTTGGCTTCTGCGAGGCGTGTGTCGGAGCTGGGGGTGTTGTCTCACAAAAGCCCTTATTTAATTTTTCATGAAGATAGGGCTAAACTCAGAACTTGTCAGCAATTTCTTCCAAAGGTTGTGTCTGCGTTTCATATCAACCAACCTATTGTGGTTCTGGTGGTTACCGACACCTCTGGTACTTCAAAGTCCTTGGATGTGGTAAGGGCTTTGAAGATCTATGTGAAGCGGACAGCTCGTCACAGAAAATCTGACTCGCTGTTTGTTCTCTATGATCCCAATAAAATTGGGTGTTCTGCTTCAAAGCAGACAATTGCATGCTGGATCAGGCTTACTATCCAGCATGCTTATTCCACGGCAGGTTTGCTGTGTCCAAAATCTGTACAGGCCCACTCTACTAAGTCAGTAGGTTCTTCCTGGGCGGCTGCCCAGGGTGTCTCGGCTTTACAGCTCTGCCGAGCAGCTACTTGGTCAGGTTCGAACACGTTTGCTAAGTTCTTCAAGTTTGATACTTTGGCCTCTGAGGACCTTCAGTTTGGTCAATCAGTTCTGCAGGAACCTCAGCACTCTCCCACCCGGTTTGGGAGCTTTGGTACATCTCCATGGTACTAATGTGGACCCCAGTATCCTCTAGGACGTAAGAGAAAATAGGATTTTAATTACCTACCAGTAAATCCTTTTCTCGTAGTCCTTAGAGGATACTGGGCGCCCGCCCAGTGCTTAGTTTCTCCCTGCACTGTTACTTGATTAAGTATTGTTGCTTCAGCGGTTGCTGTTCCTGGTTTATAGTTTGGTTAGCTTGGCTTTCCTCTAGTTTGTGTGTGCTGGTTTGGAATCTCACCACTATCCTTTTATATCCTTCTCTCAAGGTATGTCCGTCTCCTCGGGCACAGTTTCCTAGACTGAGTCTGGTAGGAGGGGCATAGAGGGAGGAGCCAGCCCACACTATCAAGTTTTTAAAGTGCCCATGGCTCCTAGTGGTTCCTTCTATACCCATGGTACTAATGTGGACCCCAGTATCCTCTACGGACTATGAGAAAAGGATTTACCGGTAGGTAATTAAAATCCTATTATTATTATTATTATTATTATTATTATTATTATTTATTATTATTATCTGAAGTGCATCCTATTTACAGTAACCTTGAAGAAGGTCGCATACGACCCAGTGTGTGTGTTTGATTCAAGTTGTCTTGATGTCAGAAGTTCAGTTTGCTGCATTTAGAGAAATCTACAAACTAACAATCCAGCGTCATTAGTCCTGGCCATGCATTAAGCTGCTGCTCTAGAGTGGACTTGAAATGCTATTAATGTGACGGTTGATAAGAACCACTTGGCCCATGTAGTCTGCCCCTTTTTTTTAACCATATTTTTACCTCAAACCTTATTTGATCCTTATTTCTTTGTAATGATATCCTTATGTCTATCCCATGCATGCTTAAATTGCTCTACTGTCTTAGCCTCTAAGTCTCTTAGGCTATTCTACTTGTCCACTACTATTTCTGTGAAGTAATTTTTCCTCAAATTTACCGTAAACCTACCTCCCTCCAGTTTCAGGTGCCATTTGCCCAGCAGCCAGGGGCAGATCCGTGGAGGGTGAAATCCGTGTGATTGCAAACCCCCCCAAGTCAGAGGAGAACTGCTGTAGCTCAGCCGCAGCATCCTCCCCAGACTCACACAACCCAGGATGGGCAGGCTGCCGGGGAGAGAGAGAGGCTGCTGCCAGGTGGCACCTCCAGCAAGCCCAAGCCCTGGTGATTAGTACCCGCACTCCCCCCCCCCCCCCCCCCCCCCGCCTCCCTCTCAGCACCTCTGAGTACAGGTCTTACAGCACTATAGGAGGCATCCAGGACGTCTCTCCCCACACAGCACAGGAGACGGAGCAGGGCCTGGGTTGTGGTGGCGAGTGAGTATGGCTGGTTTCGGCCCTGGGGCATCCCTCCCAGTGTGATAGCTCTGGCTGCACCGCCCTCCTATTGGCCCTGTTGCATTGAAATTGTGTGCTCACCAGCATATGTTCATGAACACATGTGAGGCCTTGAAATTACTCTGGTCACCTGCACTTTTAAGTCGACATTTAGAAACCTGAAGAGAAAACAAAGTGACTTGTTCGATGTGTTTATTTTGTAATGCGTAGTGCCCAGTTACTATTGCTCCTTTTAATGAATACAACATGGAGAAAGTGTTATAAAAGTTGTTGAAAGACTCAAAGGTCAGTTTTGAACAACAGTCTGCCTTCAAAATAGTCATATGTTATCTATGGTTCTCCCCCAACTTTCCATTTGTTATACTTTAAGATATTCTTATACTCTCCATATCACACTGTATATTTCCAAGTGTATTGAGTGCATCTGATGCTATGTTTTGTAGGTCAAACTGTCTGTTTATCTGGAGTACTGTAAGATCATGGGAAAGTGGTTTCTGATCATGTGCACTATATTCTTCATCTTCCAACAAATATCAGCCTTGGGACATAATTACTGGATTGGTCTGTGGGCTGATGATCTACCTGTGAATGGCACGCAGCAGAACACCAGCATGCGACTGACTGTGTACAGCATTTTGGGGGTTATGCAAGGTAATGAACATTCACCAACAAATCGATAAAACTGTGTCCTAAAGACTTTTTCTCTGTCATCCAGGCTGTGGGACACTGGGCCATGTAATTGCATATGGAGACCACAGGAGCTGGCACTTAAACTCAAACTGTAACTTTAAACATAAGCTGCTCCCCTTTGCAACCCCAGCATGCCAGTGCATTTTGAATGCCAGTTTAAGTGGTTATGGTTCTGTTGTGTGGGGTGGGGGTAGTTATATTTTTTTCTTTGTTTGTAAGTTTTATTTTATTTGACACGGCTAGTCAACCCCCTGATAGCGGCATTCTCCCCCACTGCTTTGCCGCACTCGGTAGGATGCTTACTGCCGCCATTACAGGGCTGATCCACACCTGCGCTGTCTGAAAAAAACACCTGATAGCACACAGCTTCTCTCCTCTGTGGCTTCTCTTCACTGTTCTTTATTTACTGTGTATCAAGGGTTGTTTTCACTGCCCGTCTCTACACAATGTAGTACCTTGCAGGTTCATGGCGGACAAGGCAAAAACTGTTAAGTCTAGAAGTGCAACTATGGCATTTTTCTTTACGTGTGCGCAATGTAATATAAAATTGTTGTGTGGTCAGTTGGACTAGGGCATTGTGCACAGATGGGGCCTGGTGACGCTCAGGCATCGGGTGGTGCTGCGTCTGCCATAGTGGAACCGCCGTGGGCTCAGGCTCTGGTCAGTGTCTGATTGGATGAACCTGTTAGCTCGTCAGCAGGAGGAACAGGTTTGGGCTTCTGCCGTGGCTGTGTCTTCAGTGCAAGGTCTGGATTTCCTTACTCCTGGAGGTGCGGTTTCACAGCTGGTGTCTGATCTTCCCTGGTTGTGTACCATGGAGCGCATGGCTTCCAGGTTTGAGAAGGTTCTTTGAGGATCTTAGGCTGCGCGAGGCCCACAAGCATCTTCGTTCTTCCAAGAGTTCTTTGGCAGTTTCGGAGGAGGGCAATATTTAAGATGAAGTTGTCATGCCTGATGGTGAGGATCTGAATTTTTCCTCCGATCAGAGAGTTGAAGATCTCATTACTATGGTCCAACAGTCTTTACACTGCTTAGGCAGAAGCGGGGGATCCTTTTAAGTGTTGTCGCATAAGGGTGATTACATTCCATTCTTCGTACCTTTTGGATTTATTTGAATGAATAAAAATTGCCTGATTTGCCTGAAATGTTTTCTATTCGTCTCAAGTTTCTTTCTCTTTACACACTTCCGGCAGACTACGTGACCAAGTGGGAACGGTCTCTCAAGGTGGATTCCCATGGGGCGTGCTTATCGAAGCACACTGCTCTTCCAGTTCAGGGCTCGGTATCCTTTAAGGCAGGGGTGGGGAACCTTTTTTCTACCAAGGGCCATTTGGATATTTCTAAAATCCTTCGGGGGCCATACAAAAATTATCAACTTAAAAATTAGCCTGCCCTCAGTCAGTAGTTATGCCCCCAGTCACTTGTTATGCCCCATTAGATTTGCCCCCAGTCAGTTGTTATGCCCCATTAGATATGCCCACTGTCAGTTGTTTTGGCCCATTAGATATGCCCCGTCAGTTGTTATTCCTCATTAAATATGCCCCCTGTAGTTGTGCCCCATGAGATATGCCCCCTGTAGTTATGCCCCATTAAATATACCCCCTAGTAGCACCGCTTATACACACACACACATTGAAAGAAAGAAAAAACCCACAATACTCACCAGCCCTGCTCCGGCTTCCGGACTGCTGCCCTCCCTCTCCTCGGAACTATGGGAGAGATGTCATGACGTCTCTCCCATAGTGCCGCACAGCCACACATGTACACTGCCTGAGCCAGAAGCTGGAGTTAAGGAGTGAGCTCCTGCGTCTGGCTGCTGCTGAGGAGCCGGGCGCCCGCTGGTGGTAAAATCTCAACAGGCACTCTGCATCTCCTCTCGTTTAGGTGAGCCTGGCCGGGCCGGATCAAGTGGCTTTGAGGGCCTTATACGGCCCTCGGGCCTGAGGTTCCCCACCCCTGCTCTAAGGATTAATTGGACAAGAAACTTGAGGGGTTGTCTCAAGTCTATTTTTATAGGTTCTGGGGTGTTTATCTGCCTTTTGCTTGTCTTAGCTTGGGTGGCTCAGACATGGAGACTTGGGCCTACTGGCTAGTCGTGGTACTCCAGGGTGATTCTTCTGGAGATTCCATGCTGGATTTGATGGAGCAACTCTGTAGCGCAGCAGGATATGTTTGTGAGGACATGCGGAATGGGAGCCAGAGTTGGATGCCCAAGCTACTGTTGAGAAAAGAACCTTTATTCCTTGGGCTGCCCTAAAGCAGTGGGGACTGCGTTTTCTGTCTTTTTGCTCTTCCTTTGAGGGGGGTTGGGGGAAGGGGAGGTAGGTGTCCAAAAGAGGTCAGTCTGCAGAGGCAGGTTTTTGTATTTTTCAACACCAAAGGGCAGATTTTCTAGTGCCAACAGATGTTTGGGACAAAGCTCCAGAGAAGTCTAGCGCCAAACAGAATCTATCCTCACCCAGTTTGGTCACGTGTTGGCGTCGTATGCTTGGGTGCTGGGCATCATTTCCAGATGTTACGTCATGGACATACGGGGTCCACTACCAAAACGTTTTTCACCAAAGCTCTTCCCCAGGATGTGGAGAAGAGAACGGCATGAGACCAGGTTATCCATTCCCTTCTTTCAGAAGGCGTTATTGCTCTGGTTCCGGCGATGCAACAGAAACTGGAGCTTTACTCCAGCCTATTCCTTGTTTGGAAGCCAAACAGCTTCTTCTAGCCTATTCTGAATCTTCGCACCTTTAACACCAGACTTTGGGTGAATCGTTTTTGGTTGCATTCTTTCTGATCAGTGATCCATGGCTTGGAGGGTGAATTTTGGCCTAGCTTGATGTCCGTGATGCATACCTTCATGTTCTTATTTGTTCGCAGTTACATAATTCAGGATCAGTGCATTCTGATTTTCAAGAACTCACACCTGATACCTTTTCAGTGCCTGCTGTTCCTGGGGGTGGTCTTCGACACCTGTCTATTGCAAGTGTTCCTGCTGGAGTCCAAAGTCTGGGTCAGGACGAGATGCCTCATCCGTCAATCTTGCTTTGCATGAAATTGTTGGGCACCATGGTCTCCTTCTTCGAGACCATTCAGTACGCCAGGTTCCACTTGCAAGAATTCCGTTTTATGCCATCTTCGCCTACAGGGCCTTTGGTCACTGTCTGAGATAGCTCTTCTGATTGTTATACTCCAGCTCAGAGTCATCTTTCTGGCTCTGTTGGGAACCCAGTCCGTACTGAGCCTGCCAGTGTGGATTAAGTTGGACAATGCCATGGCCGTGGCATATGTAAATTGTCAGGGCGCCCCCCGGAGATTTGGGGCAGTGGTGGTGGCAGCCTGCATTCTCTCCTTTGCAGAAGCCTTTGTTTCTCCCGGGGTAGTGTTCACTCCATCTGGAGGGCTTCCAACTGTTGGTTTGGAAATGGGGTGTTCTAGAGGTGGACCTCATGGCCTCTCGTCACAACTGCAAGGTTTCCCTGTTTTGTACGAGGTCCAAGAACCTGATGGCTTTCACAGTGAATGACATGATGGTTCAGTGCAACTTCAGTTTGGCATATCTTTTTGACCCGATCCCAATGTTGCCTCTGGTGCTCAGCGGGTCAAGGATCAACGGGTGACAGTAATCCTGGTAGCTTCGGGACTGGCCGCGCAGGTCCTGGTACGCCGACGTTCTAAAACTGTCCATTTCTGCACCAGGGCTTTACTTTGTTAACTTTAACAGCCTCGCTTTTGAAGCCAGTCTCTAAAAGGCTAAGGGTTTTTTTCCTTCGGTGGTCCGTACTATGTTGTGGGCCTGGAAACTGGTTTTTGTTTCGCAATTACCACAGGGCCTGAAAGATCTACATCATGTAGTGTGAAAAGAACGGGGTTCATACTTCCAGGTTTTGCCTTTCTTCAGGGAGGTCTGGAGGCTGGTTTATAGCTTTATTCACTAAAGGTGCAGATTTAAGCTCTATCGATTTATTTCAAGCGTCATCTGTCCCTTATTCCAGTCCTTTTGTGCCGGAGCGTGTGGCGGATTCAATCACCATTTTGTGCACCGGTAGCTCCATGGGATCTTAAACTGGTCATCTAGGCTCTCTAAGCCTTCTTGCAGGCTGCCTTTTCTCATATTTCATGATGATAGGGTGATTCTGCATACGGTTCTTACATTCCAACCAAATGTTGTTTTTGCTTTTTCACATGAATCAGAAAATTGTCTTTACATTTTTCTTTCTCCTTTGCTGACTTCCCAGGACCAGGAAACGCTTGCTCTGTTAGACGTGGTCCGGGCCCTGCGGATGTACATCTGAAGCACGGATTCTCTTCTTGTTCTCTTCAATGCTCAGAAACGTGGTTGGCCTGCTACGAAGCAGACCATTGCACAGAGGATTTGTTCCGTCACCACTCAGGCTTATTCTAGTGTGGGGCGACTGGCAGTCAGCCCATTCTACTAAGGCTGGGGCAGCCTCCTGGGTGAAGTGGCATGGCGCTTTCCGTGGAGTAGTTGTGGCAGGGAATTACCTTATCCTCTGTCCACATGTTCACTCGTTTTTATCAGTTTAGTTTTTTCCTCCGGCGACGCGCGTTTTGGGTGTACAGTTCCCAGGTCTGGTAGCCTGAGCTTTCACTCTTCTGGGGGCGGCTGTTGAATGTGTCATGGTCCAGTATCCCCCAGCATGGATGATACAGAAAAGGGGATTTTTGGTTACTTACTGCTGAATCTTTTTCTCTGAATCCAGCTGGGGGATACTGCGTTTCCTCCCTTAGCCTCAGTCTTGGGGTTTTTATATTGCTGTTTTGTTGTGGTTCCAACAGATTCAGTGGGTTACTGCTTCTCCTTTCCGGACTCTTTTCAAGCTCTACTGGCTGCTGGGGGTTGCAGAGAGGAGTTTATGTTTAAAGTTTAAGTGCCAGCTCCTGTTCCCATGGTTCAGGGTTCCCATCCATATTCAGAGAAAAAGATTCAACTTAAGTAACCATAAATCTCCTTTTTTATGAAGCAGACCGTAACTAAACTATGAAATGCAATGTTTCCCTGATTTTAATATTACTTTATTTAAAGGTTTTTCACTGTATTTAAAATGCTACTTATGACATTGCTAATATAATCACATACACAACCATTGCCTCCAGGCACAACTGTTAGGCTACGTTTTGAATATGCGTACTGCTGACATCATATTGTTAATCACAGCTGACTGGACGTGTGCTGCAGCTGTCCAATCTAAGGAACTCCATGTTAGCACAGTAGTATGCACGATTTGTGGTGTTGACAAATGTTTATGAATGCAGCTTGTTCCAAGCCTAGAGACCCACTAGTTGTGAAAGGGTAACCGTGAGAATCTCCCGTAGAAAATAACCATGGGTAGCCATTTTTAAGCACAAGTTATATTTGTCCTATAGTTTCATTATGACTAATTGTGGATTTTCATGGTTTTTTTTACAGTTTTAGGTATTTTTATAGCATCTGCCACAATTATTATTGGAGGAGTGTCTGTGTCCCGCCAGCTCCACTCTAAACTCCTGTACAGCATACTAAGGTGCCCGCTGAGCTTTTTTGAACGAACACCTAGTGGAAACCTCACCAACCGATTTGCTAAGGAAATGGACACTATAGACAACATAATTCCTCAGATGTTAATGATGCTGATAATAATGACCCTGACCATACTAGAGATACTACTCGTCATTGCTATAGCCATACCTCTTGCTGCTGTCGCCTTTGTACCACTTGGATTACTCTACTTTTTCTTACAAGTAAGTGACACTGACATAAAGAAACAAAGAGTTATGTTACTATGCGTATCCTACAAAGCTTTTATGTGGCTCCATCTTCTTTGAGGATAGCATGAATTATTTTTAAGATACATACTGTATAAAATCTGGTGTGCAACCATATGGATGAAACATTTATATGGGCTTTGTTAGGAGAAACGTAAATGGCATTGTTTTATAATTGTAAGTGCAATATACCCTAGTCCAGTGTTTTTTAACCTTTTCCAAATCGCGGCACACCATACAAGACATTTAAATTGCCAAGGCACACCATCAGTCCCCCACGGGGTAAAAACACACACACATTGGCCCCCATTGGGGAAAAAAACACACACATTGTCCCCCAGAGTAATACAAATGCATTGCCCCCCAAAATAACAAACCAAACACACTTGCTCCCCACAGTAATTACACACACTGTCCCCCACAGCAATTAAATAAACAAAAATCCACTGGCCCCCGACCAATGTCAGTAGATTTCCTAAATTCTCTGATTGCAGATGTTGGCAAAGGGCTTCTATTTCCTACAGATGCCTCCTGTTGCAGTAGAAAATTAGTTGTATGGTATTGCAAAGCTGCTTCTCTGCGCCTGTGCAATACCGTACATCTCTGAATCAGACTGCCCCCATCCGTGTGCTTGGTTTCCTAGCCGTCCTCATTATCAGTGCACATATCCACCGGCATATACCTGTTGCAGACGATCGATCTGAAAACATGTCTACACAAAACTCAGCATCACCCTCAAGTCTACCAGTAAGCCCTTGAAAAACGTTGGCTGCTAATGCTCGGTTATGCCACCTTAGTTGCAAGTAGAGATGCTTAAATCTGTAACGTGCAGACGAAAACACGCAAGATACACTCACATAGTTGACTTGCATTCAGCCTCTTTGTGTCAGGTTGGCAATGCCATTTTGGGGGGGATTATACTAAGGACCCTATTCAGCATGGATTGCAGATTCTGCTAATACGCAGAAACTGCAAATCCTTCTGTAGCATGCTGGGTGCTGCCCAGCATGCTAACTCCCACCCCACGACTGCAATCCGATTGCGATGCGATCACATTCGTATTGCGGTCGCAGCAATTGTGGACGACCCCCTGCAGCCGCAGCTGACTTTTGAAAGTGGAAACTTAAAATGGCACAAAACCTAGACCTGGACGAATTATGCTCTGTGGATTTGGTTTATTTTAACTAGAAGTGATTTCATAGTGATATTAGCAGTGCCAGGAATTCCCTCAAAGTAAAAATTACAGTATGCTTGGGATGTTTGAAAAAAAGAAAAGCTGTTGCATTACTACATATGGTCAACAGATGGAGATGAAGGGTCAAACCTTTCTACTGTATGATTTATTAACATTTATTTAAATACCCCCAGTATATTCAGCCGCACTTTATATTTGCCAACATGCACTGTAGAAAATAACATTGCGTATAAACAAACAGAAATGAGAGCGCCACTCTTGCAATCTATAGGATTCTCCGTTGTGTGTATTGTACATTATTTTATTACATAATCCTCACATTATATTACATAATCCTCACTTATTTTATGAAAAGATGAATATACACAATCAACGTGGTACATGTTGTCTGCATTTATTTAAATATGTGCATTTATTATTTATAGAATTCTTACTATTCGTATATGAAAACTCCCTTTGGTGGTCTTTATTTCAGTAATTGTGGTGGTAATGCCACTACACTGAAAATCCAGCGGCTGCACTTGTCTTTTGTATTCTATGCTGCCAACATGGCATACAAATATGGATGTAGCCATGCTCATCACTGCGATGCGGCAAGGTGTGCCAGGCTGCAACTATTTGCAGCTGGCAATCGCTTCACTGATTCGTTTAGGAAGCTGTGTTGTAGCATGCCGCATCGCAGTAAGATGAGCGTGGCTACATCTGTATACTTGACCCATTATTTCATAAATACCAGTAATAGCAGATGTCATTCCTTTTACTCTGAATTCAATGGCACAGTCACCATATTGGATGGGGAGTGTTTTTCCCTGGTGCTCACTGCACAGAATAAATTGCCAACACTAATTCACCAAGAAGTTCTGTACATCCCATATTTGGCCTCATGTAGGCTTATTTAGTGTGGGTGTTTCTTTGTATTAGAAAAAACATTTTTCACTGAAAGTTACTTTCCTTCTCTTCTTCCAAGAGATTTTATGTCGCCACCTCCCGGCAGCTGAAACGTCTAGATTCTGTCAGTAAATCCCCTGTGTACACTCACTTTAACGAAACACTGCAAGGAGTAAATGTCATCCGAGCTTTTAGGGAACAGGATCGTTTTATACAAGAGAACAATCTACGTCTTAACACCAATCAGCGCTTCTATTTCTCTAGCTTCGTCGCAAACAGGTAACAAAAAGTGATATATTTAGTGCATGAAATGAGAGTGGATGGTGCTTGTTAAAATGACAGAAGTATTATAACATTCTGTTCTGCAAAATAGCGCAAACAGCATCACGTATATTTTCTGTATACAGCAAATGTTATGGTATATAAAGCTGTTTACTGTACTTCAGTAGTAGCGCACTAACACAACAGATTTGGGAAGAGGGGTTGGGGCTGTAATGCTGGCGGTCAGGATCCTGGAGGTCAGCATACCGACCCCGGGCGCCAGAATGCCGGTGGGGGGGGGGGGGGCGCGAGCGCAACGGAGTCCCTTGCGGGCTCGCTGCATTCGCCACAGGTTCTATTTCCACTCTTTGGGTGTGAATAGTCCCTGTTAGTCGGCATGCCGAGTCTCAGCATTGTCAGCGGGCGGGATTCCAGCGCCGGGATCCTGACTGCCGGCAAATCAACTACATCCCGGGAAGAGAAAAGTCTTTGCACTTGCAGTTGATTTGAAGGATCAAGGTTTTGTAGGGGATTTCTGTGTGTTAAGTACACAAACTGTAAGAAGCAAAATAATGGAAACACTGCAGCAGGGGCGGGTACAGTGGTGTACACTGGCGCGCACATAGTAACACTGCAGCTGGGGCAGGTACAGTGGTGTACACTGGCGCGCACATAGTAACACTGCAGCTGGGGCAGGTACAGTGGTGTACACTGGCGCGCACATAGTAACACTGCAGCTGGGGCAGGTACAGTGGTGTACACTGGCGCGCACATAGTAATACTGCAGCTGGGGTGGGTACAGTGGTGTACACTGGCGCACACATAGTAACACTGCAGCTGGGGTGTGTACAGTGGTGTACACTGGCGCGCACATAGTAACACTGCAGCTGGGGCGGGTACAGTGGTGTACACTGGCGCGCACATAGTAACACTGCAGCTGGGGCAGGTACAGTGGTGTACACTGGCGCGCACATAGTAACACTGCAGCTGGGGCAGGTACAGTGGTGTACACTGGCGCACACATAGTCACACTGCAGCTGGGGCGGGTACAGTGGTGTACACTGGCGCGCACATAGTAACACTGCAGCTGGGGCAGGTACAGTGGTGTACACTGGCACACACATAGTAACACTGCAGCTGGGGCGGGTACAGTGGTGTACACTGGCGCGCACATAGTAACACTGCAGCTGGGGCGGGTACAGTGGTGGACACTGGCGCACACATAGTCACACTGCAGCTGGGGCGGGTACAGTGGTGTACACTGGCGCGCACATAGTAACGCTGGGGCGGGTACAGTGGTGTACACTGGCGCACACATAGTCACACTGCAGCTGGGGCGGGTACAGTGGTGTACACTGGCGCACACATAGTAACACCTTGCAGCTGGGGTGGGTACAGTGGTGTACACTGGCGCACACATAGTAACACTGTGCAGCTGGGGTGGGTACAGTGGTGTACACTGGTGCACACATAGTAACATTGTGCAGCTGGGTTGGGTACAGTGGTGTACACTGGTGCACACATAGTAACATTGTGCAGCTGGGTTGGGTACAGTGGTGTACACTGGCGCACACATAGTAACACTGTGCAGCTGGGGTGGGTACAGTGGTGTACACTGGCGCACACATAGTAACACTGCAGCTGGGGTGTGTACAGTGGTGTACACTGGCGCACACATAGTAATACTGCAGCTGGGGCGGGGTACAGTGGTGTACACTGGCGCACACATAGTAATACTGTGCAGCTGGGGTGGGTATAGTGGTGTACACTGGCGCACACATAGTAACACTGCAGCTGGGGCGGGTACAGTGGTGTACACTGGCGCACACATAGTAACACTGCAGCTGGGGTGGGTACAGTGGTGTACACTGGCGCACACATAGTAACACTGTGCAGCTGGGGTGGGTATAGTGGTGGACACTGGCGCACACATAGTAACACTGCAGCTGGGGCGGGTACAGTGGTGTACACTGGCACACACATAGTAACACTGCAGCTGGGGCGGGTACAGTGGTGTACACTGGCGCGCACATAGTAACGCTGGGGCGGGTACAGTGGTGTACACTGGCGCACACATAGTCACACTGCAGCTGGGGCGGGTACAGTGGTGTACACTGGCGCACACATAGTAACACCTTGCAGCTGGGGTGGGTACAGTGGTGTACACTGGCGCACACATAGTAACACTGTGCAGCTGGGGTGGGTACAGTGGTGTACACTGGTGCACACATAGTAACATTGTGCAGCTGGGTTGGGTACAGTGGTGTACACTGGCGCACACATAGTAACACTGCAGCTGGGGCGGGTACAGTGGTGTACACTGGCACACACATAGTAACACTGCAGCTGGGGCGGGTACAGTGGTGTACACTGGCGCGCACATAGTAACGCTGGGGCGGGTACAGTGGTGTACACTGGCGCACACATAGTCACACTGCAGCTGGGGCGGGTACAGTGGTGTACACTGGCGCACACATAGTAACACCTTGCAGCTGGGGTGGGTACAGTGGTGTACACTGGCGCACACATAGTAACATTGTGCAGCTGGGTTGGGTACAGTGGTGTACACTGGCGCACACATAGTAACACTGTGCAGCTGGGTTGGGTACAGTGGTGTACACTGGCGCACACATAGTAACACTGCAGCTGGGGTGTGTACAGTGGTGTACACTGGCGCACACATAGTAATACTGCAGCTGGGGCGGGGTACAGTGGTGTACACTGGCGCACACATAGTAATACTGTGCAGCTGGGGTGGGTATAGTGGTGTACACTGGCGCACACATAGTAACACTGCAGCTGGGGCGGGTACAGTGGTGTACACTGGCGCACACATAGTAACACTGCAGCTGGGGTGGGTACAGTGGTGTACACTGGCGCACACATAGTAACACTGTGCAGCTGGGGTGGGTATAGTGGTGGACACTGGCGCACACATAGTAACACTGCAGCTGGGGCGGGTACAGTGGTGTACACTGGCACACACATAGTAACACTGCAGCTGGGGCGGGGTACAGTGGTGTACACTGGCACACACATAGTAACACTGCAGCTGGGGTGGGTACAGTGGTGTACACTGGCGCACACATAGTAACACTGCAGCTGGGGTGTGTACAGTGGTGTACACTGGTGCACACATAGTAATACTGCAGCTGGGGCGGGGTACAGTGGTGTACACTGGCGCACACATAGTAATACTGTGCAGCTGGGGTGGGTATAGTGGTGTACACTGGCGCACACATAGTAACACTGCAGCTGGGGCGGGTACAGTGGTGTACACTGGCGCACACATAGTAACACTGCAGCTGGGGTGGGTACAGTGGTGTACACTGGCGCACACATAGTAACACTGTGCAGCTGGGGTGGGTATAGTGGTGGACACTGGCGCACACATAGTAACACTGCAGCTGGGGCGGGTACAGTGGTGTACACTGGCACACACATAGTAACACTGCAGCTGGGGCGGGGTACAGTGGTGTACACTGGCACACACATAGTAACACTGCAGCTGGGGTGGGTACAGTGGTGTACACTGGCGCACACATAGTAACACTGCAGCTGGGGTGTGTACAGTGGTGTACACTGGTGCACACATAGTAATACTGCAGCTGGGGCGGGGTACAGTGGTGTACACTGGCGCACACATAGTAATACTGCAGCTGGGGTGTGTACAGTGGTTTACACTTGCGCACAAATAGTAATACTGCAGCTGGGGTGGGTACAGTGGTGTACACTGGCGCACACATAGTAATACTGCAGCTGGGGCAGGTACAGTGGTATACACTGGCGCACACATAGTAACACTGCAGCTGGGGTGGGTACAGTGGTGTACACTGGCGCACACATAGTAACACTGTGCAGCTGGGGTGGGTATAGTGGTGGACACTGGCGCACACATAGTAACACTGCAGCTGGGGCGGGTACAGTGGTGTACACTGGCGCACACATAGTAACACTGCAGCTGGGGTGGGTACAGTGGTGTACACTGGCGCACACATAGTAACACTGTGCAGCTGGGGTGGGTATAGTGGTGGACACTGGCGCACACATAGTAACACTGCAGCTGGGGCGGGTACAGTGGTGTACACTGGCACACACATAGTAACACTGCAGCTGGGGCGGGGTACAGTGGTGTACACTGGCACACACATAGTAACACTGCAGCTGGGGTGGGTACAGTGGTGTACACTGGCGCACACATAGTAACACTGCAGCTGGGGTGTGTACAGTGGTGTACACTGGTGCACACATAGTAATACTGCAGCTGGGGCGGGGTACAGTGGTGTACACTGGCGCACACATAGTAATACTGTGCAGCTGGGGTGGGTACAGTGGTGTACACTGGCGCACACATAGTAATACTGTGCAGCTGGGGTGGGTATAGTGGTGTACACTGGCGCACACATAGTAACACTGCAGCTGGGGCGGGTACAGTGGTGTACACTGGCGCACACATAGTAACACTGCAGCTGGGGTGGGTACAGTGGTGTACACTGGCGCACACATAGTAACACTGTGCAGCTGGGGTGGGTGTAGTGGTGGACACTGGCGCACACATAGTAACACTGCAGCTGGGGCGGGTACAGTGGTGTACACTGGCACACACATAGTAACACTGCAGCTGGGGCGGGGTACAGTGGTGTACACTGGCACACACATAGTAACACTGCAGCTGGGGTGGGTACAGTGGTGTACACTGGCGCACACATAGTAACACTGCAGCTGGGGTGGGTACAGTGGTGTACACTGGCGCACACATAGTAATACTGCAGCTGGGGCGGGGTACAGTGGTGTACACTGGTGCACACATAGTAATACTGCAGCTGGGGTGTGTACAGTGGTGTACACTGGCGCACACATAGTAATACTGCAGCTGGGGCGGGTACAGTGGTGTACACTGGCACACACATAGTAACACTGCAGCTGGGGCGGGGTACAGTGGTGTACACTGGCACACACATAGTAACACTGCAGCTGGGGTGGGTACAGTGGTGTACACTGGCGCACACATAGTAATACTGCAGCTGGGGTGTGTACAGTGGTTTACACTTGCGCACAAATAGTAATACTGCAGCTGGGGTGGGTACAGTGGTGTACACTGGCGCACACATAGTAATACTGCAGCTGGGGCAGGTACAGTGGTGTACACTGGCGCAAACATAGTAACACTGTGCAGCTGGGGTGTGTACAGTGGTGTACACTGGCGCACACATAGTAATACTGCAGCTGGGGCGGGGTACACTGGTGCACACATAGTAACACTGCAGCTGGGGTGGGTACAGTGGTGTACACTGGTGCACACATAGTAATACTGCAGCTGGGGTGTGTACAGTGGTTTACACTTGCGCACAAATAGTAATACTGCAGCTGGGGTGGGTACAGTGGTGTACACTGGCGCACACATAGTAATACTGCAGCTGGGGCGGGGTAAAGTGGTATACACTGGCGCACACATAGTAATACTGCAGCTGGGGCGGGGTACAGTGGTGTACACTGGCGCACACATAGTAACACTGTGCAGCTGGGGTGGGTACAGTGGTGTACACTGGCGCACACATAGTAATACTGCAGCTGGGGTGTGTACAGTGGTTTACACTTGCACACACATAGTAATACTGCAGCTGGGGTGGGTACAGTGGTGTACACTGGCGCACACATAGTATTACTGCAGCTGGGGCGGGGTACAATGGTGTACACTGGCGCACACATAGTAACACTGTGCAGCTGGGGTGTGTACAGTGGTGTACACTGGCGCACACATAGTAATACTGCAGCTGGGGTGGGTACAGTGGTTTACACTTGCGCACAAATAGTAATACTGCAGCTGGGGTGTGTACAGTGGTGTACACTGGCGCACACATAGTAACACTGTGCAGCTGGGGTGTGTACAGTGGTTTACACTTGCACACACATAGTAATACTGCAGCTGGGGCGGGGTACAGTGGTGTACACTGGCGCACACATAGTATTACTGCAGCTGATGAGGGTATAGTGGTCTACACTGGCACACACACATAGTAACACTATGCAGCTGGAGAGGGTATAGTGTTATACACTGGCACACACACATAGTAACACTATGCAGCTGGTGAGGGTATAGTGGTGTACACTGGTGCACACACATACCAATGTTCGGTTCTTTGCGCATGCGCTGGACTGTTCTTCACGTACAGTGTGTGAATGGTTCCTGCAACGTCACAAGCAACCCGGTATCAGACTGTCAGTGATTGACAGTCATACGCCGTTTCTGGGGCGGCGATGTTCTCTGTTTGGAAAACCGTAGGTGTGTCGCGACTGTTTAGGGGAAGAAAAGAGGTCGGGGATCTCTGTCCTTTGATGGAGATTTTCATGCCTCTGGTACAGGCGGCATTGGTGCCGCAATGCGGCCAATGGTGGGTTCTTTGATCTAATGTCGGATCATTACTGCAGCAGGAGGTGACAATTGTGTGCTGACAATTCTTGGGAGGATAGTGCTTCCCTATCCACTCAGAGATAATATAAAGCTTTCTTTGTACAGACTGCAGATTGGCATATTTAAATATTTAAAAAAAAAAAGTGATTGTTCGAGGTATCAGATGAAATAAAACTGCCTTATCATTACTTTTTTTTCTCCTGTATCAACACATCTTTAGGCAATGTCTAGAATACTTACAGGGAAATAAAGGTTTCTTTTGAACAAAGCTGTCACTGGAGATTCAATTGTGTTATTTTCATTGGATAGGCTGTTATTGAGGATTATGTAACTTAATCAATGAAACTCACATTTGTTCTTTCTGATGTCTAGGTGGCTGAGTGTACGTTGTGATTTCCTCAGTAACTTCATAGTCTTTACAGTGGCTATTGTGGGGGTACTGTTCAGGGAGAGCATTTCCCCGGGACTGGTCGGCCTTGCTGTGGTGAACTCTCTGAGGGTAAGAAACTGCTTAGCAGAATATAATTTGCGCACATTGGTTGAATGCTGAAAATCTACAGCAGTGGTTCTCAAACTCGGTCCTCGTGGGCTCACACAGTGCATGTTTTGCAGGTAACCCAGCAGGTGCACAGGTGTATTAATTACTCACTGACGCATTTTAAAAGGTCCACAGGTGGAGCTAATTATGTCACTTGTGATTCTGTGAGGAGACCTGCAAAACATGCACCGTGTGGGGTCCTGAGGACCAAGTTTGAGAACCTGTGATCTACATTAATCAACTAGGTCAGTGGTTCCCTAACTTCCCAACAGTTCATGTTTTCCAGTTCTCCTTGCAGGATCACAGGTGAAATAATTAGCTTCACCTGTGGATCGGATAAATGTGTCAGTGAGTAATGAATACACCTGTGCACCTGCTGGGTGACCTGGAAAACATGAACTGTTGGTGATCCTTGAATACTGAGTTTGGGAACCACTAAACTACATACAGTAGGTAAATCATACCTCCCAACATTATCCTCTCCAGGAGGGACAGAATGCTCTGCTCCTGGACTTCCCTCTTAATTTATGATTGCCATCACCTGTGCTGAAACACCTTTCTTATCCATTCACCTGTTCAACACAGGTACTGGTAATCATAAATAATGAGAAAAGTCCAGAAGCAGAGCATTATGTCCCTCCTGGAGTGGGTCATGTTGGGAGGTATGGGTAAATGCCACCAACTGAAAAGTGTCAGCAGTGCTGAAAATCAGTGTTCTGCTAGGGTCCTAGACAGAACATGCAGAAATTACTGAAAGGGTAATAATTACATTTTATAATATAGCATCAAAATGAAATCTAGTTAGAACATACTTGCCTACCTGACCCTCTCCATGAGGGAGAAAATGATCTGTTCCTGGACTTTCCTGGTAATGTATGATTGCCATCACCTGTGGTGAAACACCTTTCTTATCAATTAACTAGCTCACCACAGGTGATGGCAATCATACATTACCAGGAAAGTTTAGGAACAGAGCATTTTCTCCCTCATGGAGTGTGTCGGGTAGGCAAGTATGAGTTAGAAATAAGGGAAATAGTAATATACTGTACAAGAATATAAGAGGGTTATATAGTAACAGACTACAAAAATATGAGTCCAAATACTAAAGAAAACTTGGATCTCCTATCCACTGCGCTCTCCCACTATACAAATTTGTAAGAAAGGGAATAAACCTCTACTTATCTGAGGGAGTTGGTATTTTTTCCATGTATCCCACCTTCTTCTCGTTAAAATTTAATATGACTAATAGTAGATGGTATTATTCCGGAGGTCCCACAAGAACAACCATGTAAGAGAAAATAAAACACAATCTAGTGTAATACCATCACATAAATCCCTTCATTGGATAAAAATGCAGTGTGGATCCATATATTCAAATCTATAAAAGATATGATCCACACATATATATATAATAAAAATACAAATTTTTAATACTAAGAAATTTTCAATTGTACAGTGTGCTTCAGTCACATAAATATATGACACTTGTCCACTTTTACATCCAATAATATGCGAGGGTGGCTTCCTACCAGATTTGGGAATTTTGAAGTGCTTATAAAAAAGCTGTGCAGATGTTACAGCAGTCCCAGGAAAAATCAGCCTCAGTGGTCAGCACCTCATCCTTTCCTCTTCTGGTATGTCCGCCACAGGTCCTCACCATCATCCAACGCGTTTCGATCAGATCCGCTGATCTTTGTCAAGGCATATCCTGGTGGTCTCCTTTCCCAGCTATTTATACCCTCATAACTAGATATTCCCAATAACTGGGAGGAGCCACTCCCACTCACAATAAACACGATTTTTACATCCATCCAATTATCAAATCCTGATCTAACATCCAAACACTACTCTATACAACATCCCTTTATTTCATAGTTAAATGGTAAAAGTTCATATAAAACGATTTATAAATATAAAACATAAATTATCAATGACCGGAAGTGCCCTGTGTAAACAGGAACAACTTCCGCCTGTGCTCTTACAAAGGTTCCACACCGCAGGGCGACGGAGTCAAGTCCGTCCGACTCCGCGTCACATCCTGTCACGTGACCGGTTCGTCACATGATCGCGGCTGTCCGTATTAGTGTAGCCTGAGTCCCGTCAAGAGACGCATCCGATCACGTGGTGCTGTATACCCGGAAGTCCCGCAACTGCCATTTTTGAAAGTCCAAGACAAGCTTTAACAGATTATCACCTTATCATTATAAAGGGGCGGAAACATCTATTGCGCCATATTGCTTCCTGGAAAGAAACGGGAATTCGCCTTTAGTTTCACAACAGTAGTTATATATAATAATGAAATATTTTTTATATGAAATTTCCATACCCACAGTTCACATCCCCCCAGTTAATATAGGGACAATGGGCTAGAGAATATAAATAGATAATTCTAATACAGTATCATTCACTTAAAGCTGAACTTAATTAAGGAACCATTTGACCTCAAAATCTTTATTCAGGCCACCCGGGATTAGAGTTTTCAATGAGTATATATATTGCATTTCAGTTTTTGCTAAAATTGCAGCTACATTGTTACATCTCCAATTCCCCTTTATTTGCTTTAATTCTCCAAATACTTTTAGCGGTTTGATATCCTGGCCATGAATGTTTTTGAAATGGGATGAAAGCTCATGTGTTTCAACCCCATTTTTTATATTGCGCAAATGCTCTGTGAATCTTGTTTTTAAATTTCTGCTGGTCCTACCGATATAAAATAAATTACAGCTACACCCCAAATAGTAGATCACATTCTTTGAGGTGCAAGTTATGAATTCATTAATTTTATTGATTTGCCCATTTATTTCAATTTCCGTACATTTTGCTGTACCTCTAACCTCCTTACACATACAGCAAACCCCACACCTGAAAAAGCCTTTTGACAGAGTGCGAGTGTTTGCTTTCGGAGGTGACATAGCACTTCTGACCAGTTTATCTTTGATATTCTTGGCTTTCCGATAAATTAATTTAGGTCTCTCTGGCAACAGTTTTTCTAATAGAGGGTCACCCTTCAAGATTGTCCAGTGATCCCTAAATATCTTCTCTATCTGTTTATGTTGGATATTATAACTTGTAATAAATGCCAAAGAATAGTTCTTATTTCCATCCGATGCCAGTGTCTAATAATAATAAATCCTTTCTATCAATATTTTCACACTTAGTGACAGCTTTTTCAATATTCTTATCGCTGTAGCCACTGTTCTTAAATCTCTTAACCATTGCATCGGCTTGTTCCCTGTAGATCTCATTATCCGTGCAATTCCTCTTTAGTCTTTGTAACTGACTGTGAGGTATGGACTCCAACCAGTTGACATGATGGCAACTATTGGTATGGATATATGTTCCCGAATCGGTCGGTTTTATGTGATTACGGGTTTTAAGTTGTCCATCTTCCACATAAATATTTAGGTCCAGGAAATTTACACTGCTGTTGCTAACTTCAAATGTCAACAAAATATTATAATCGTTATCATTCAACTGGTCACAGAAGGTGGTCAAGATGTCTCTATCACCCCTCCAAATGAAAATGATGTCATCTATATACCTAGACCAGGATACCAGGTTCGCCCCAAACTGATGGTTATGCCACACATGTTGATCCTCCCACATACCCATGAACATGTTGGCATAGCTCGGGGCAAACCTGGTACCCATGGCCGTCCCCACCTTCTGCAGGTAGAATAAAAATATGAGTGTTATTAAAACAAAGGAAAATTATTGAAATGTTTCCCTTTTAAATACAGCACATTAATTCATTAATTGCTGACTACAGTACATTGAAGCCTTGGTCTACTGTGAACTCATTACAGATATTTCTCTAACGTCCTAGAGGATGCTGGGGACTCCGTAAGGACCATGGGGATAGACGGGCTCCGCAGGAAACATGGGCACTTTAAGAAAGAATTTAGTTCCTGGTGTGCACTGGCTCCTCCCTCTATGCCCCTCCTCCAGACCTCAGTTTGATACTGTGCCCAGGCGAGCTGGGTGCTTTTCAGTGAGCTCTCCTGAGTTTACTGATAGAAAGTATTTTGTTAGGTTTTTTATTTTCAGGGAGCTCTGCTGGCAACAGACTCCCTGCATTGTGGGACTGAGGGGAGAGAAGCAGCCCTACTCTCTGAAGCTAGGTCCTGCTTCTTAGGCTACTGGACACCATTAGCTCCAGAGGGATTGGTAAGAAGGATCTCACCCTCGCCGTCCATCCCGGAGCCGCGCCGCCGTCCCCCTCGCAGAGCCGGAAGATTGAAGTCTTCTTTTCTTCTCATACTCACCCGGCTTCTGAGGTGGCAGAAGACTTCATGATCTTCACTGAGGTAACGCACAGCACTGCAGCTGTGCGCCATTGCTCCCACACACCTCACATACTCCGGTCACTGTAAGGGTGCAGGGCGCAGGGAGGGGGGCGCCCTGGGCAGCAATATAAACCTCTTATTTGGCAAAAAGGAGCATATATACAGCTGGACACTGTATATATGCATGAGCCCCCGCCAATTTTACACTTTTAGCGGGACAGAAGCCCGCCGTCGAGGGGGCGGGGCTTCTCCCTCAGCACTCACCAGCGCCATGTTTTTCTCCACAGCACCGCTGAGAGGAAGCTCCCCGGACTCTCCCTGCTTATACCACGGTAGAAGAGAGGGTTTTAAAGAAGAGGGGGGGCACATAATTCGGCGCAGATAATAACAGCGCTACTGGGTAAACATTAAATTGCTGTGTTTTTTCCTGGGTCATATAGCGCTGGGGTGTGTGCTGGCATACTCTCTCTCTGTCTCTCCAAAGGGCCTTGTGGGGGAATTATCTTCAGATGAGCATTCCCTGAGTGTGTGGTGTGTCGGTACGTGTGTGTCGACATGTCTGAGGTAAAAGGCTCTCCTAAGGAGGAGATGGAGCAAATGTGTGTGTGAGTGGTGTCTCCGTCGACAACGCCGACACCTGATTGGATATGTGAAATAAAGTGCTGAGGTAAATTTATTGCACAAAAGATTAGAGAACAGACAGTGAATCTACACATGTCTGTCCCTATGTCGCAGAGACCTTCAGAGTCTCACAATGCTCACTATCCAAAATAATAGACACTGATATCGACACGGAGTCTGACTCCAGTGTCGACTACGATAATGCAAAGTTACAGCCAAAACTGGCAGAAAAGTATTCAATATATGATTATTGTAATAAAAGATGTTTTGCATATCACTGATGACTCATCTGTCCCTGACACGAGGGTACACATGTTTAAGGGGAAGAAAACTGAGGTAAATTTCCCTCCTCTCATGAAGAAAAAGAGCGGGAATCTCCAGACAAGAAGCTGCAGCTTCCCAAAAAGAATTCTCAGGGAGTATCCTTTCCCTACTAGGGCCAGGATACGATGGGAATCTTCCCCTAGGGTGGACAAAGCTTTGTCACATTTACCCAAAAGGTAGCGCTGACTTAACAGCTATCCTCAGGGATCCTGCAGATAGCTTGCAGTAAAAGTACTTTGAAGTCCATTTACACACATTCTGGTACACTACTCAGACCGGCGATTGTGTCGGCATGGGTTTATAGCGCTGTAGCAGCGTGGACAGATACCTTATCAGCAGAGATTGAAACCCTAGATAAGGATACCATGGTATTGACTCTAGTATATGTATATATATATAATATATATATATATATATATATATATATATATATATATATATAAGATGCTGTCTTATATATATATATATAAAACATGCCCAAAGAGACATTAGTCTACTGGGTTCTAGAGTCAACGCTATGTCGATTTCTGCTAGAAGTGTCCTGTGGAACATGCAAAGGACAGGTGATGCCGATTAAAAGAGGCATATGGAAGGTTTACCTTACAAGGCTGAGGAATTGTGTGGAGAAGGGCTCTCGGACCTGGTCTCCACAGCTATAGCTTGTAATTCTGATCTTTTGCCTTATATTCCCTCACAGCCTAAGAAAGCACAACATTATCAAATGCAGTCCTTTCGGTCGCAGAATAACAAGAAAGTACGAGGAGCGTCCTTTCTTACCAGAGGTAAGGGTACAGGGCACAGCTAGTTCCCAGGAACAGAAGTCCTCCCCGGCCCCTACTACATCCAACGCATGACGCTGGAGCTCCGCTAAGGGAGTCCGCCTCAGTGGGAGCACGTCTTCGACTCTTCAGCCACATCTGAGTTCACTCACAGGTGGTTCCCGGGGGCAATAAAAAAATTTTTCTCAGGGTTACAAGCTGGAATTCGAAAGGTGCCTCCTCGCCGGTTTTTCCTTATCTGACCTATCGGCTTCTCCCCCAGGAAGGGAGATAATATTAAATACAATTCACACATTGTATCTCCAACAGGTGGTGCTCAAGGTTCCCCTCCTGCAACAAGGAAGGCGATATGACTCAACTGTGGCTGTAGTCCCGAAACCGTACGGTTCGGTCAGACCTATTTTTAAAATTAAAATCTCTGAACCTATACGGGAAAAGGTTCAAATTTAAAGTGGAATCGCCCAGAGCGATCATCGCCAGCCTGGAAGGGGGGATTTGATGGTGTATCTAAACATAAAGGCTGCATACCTTCATGTTCCCATTTATCCACCCCATCAGGCGTACCTGACAATTGCGGTACAGGATTGTCATTACAGGGTAATTGGCGGAAATAATGGTGCTCCTACGCAAGCAAGGAGTCACTGTTGTCTCATACTTGGACGATCTCCTAATAAGGGCAAGATCAAAAGAGCAGTTGAACAGCGTGTCACTTTCGCTGAAGGTGTCACAGCAACACGGCTGGATTCTCAATTTCCCGAGGTCACAGTTGGTTCCTATAACTCGTCTGCCCTTCTTGGGTATGATTCTGGATACAGACCAGAAATGGGTTTACCTTCAGATAGAGAAGGCCCAGGAACTCATGACTCTAGTCAGGGACCTATTGAAACCAAGACAGGTGTCAGTGCATCACTGCACTCGAGTCCTGGGAAAAACATTCCCTTCAGCAGCTTCCATGCGAGGACTTTCCAATGGGACCTACTGGACAAGTGGTCCGGGTCACATCTACAGATTCATCAGTTGATCACCCTAACCCCCAGGGCCAGGGTATCTCTCCTGTGGTGGCTGCAGAGTGCTCACCTTCTAGAGGGCTGCAGATTCGGCATTCAGGACTAGATCCTGGTGACCACGGACGGGAGCCTCCGAGGCTGGGGAGCAGTCACACAGGGAAGAAATTTCCAAGGTCTTTGGTCAAGTCAAGAGACTTGTCTTCACATCAACATATTGGAACTAAGGGCCATATACAACGCCCTACGTCAAGCGGAGACCTTTCTTCGCGACCAACCGGTTCTGATCCAGTCAGACAACGTCACCGCAGTAGCTCATGTAAACCGCCAAGGCGGCACAAGGAGCAGAGTGGCGATGGCGAAAGCCACCAGAATTCTTCGCTGGGCGAAGAATCATGTAAGAGCACTGTCAACAGTGTTCATTCCGGAAGTGAACAACTGGGAAGCAGACTTCCTCACCAGACATACGTCCTGGAGAGTGGAGACTTCATCAGGAAGTCTTCGCAAAGATTGCAGTTCGGTGGGGACTGCCACAGATAGACAGGATGGCGTCTCGCCTCTACAAAAAGCTGCAGAGTTATTGCGCCTGGTCAAGAGATCCTCAGGCAGTAGCGTTAGACGCACTAGTGACACCGTGGGTGTTCCAGTCAGTCTATGTATTTCCTTCTCTTCCTCTTATACCCAAGGGTTGAGAATAATAAGAAAAAGGAGGAGTGAGAACAATCCTCATTGTTCCAGATTGGCCACGAAGGATCTGGTATCCGGATCTGCAGGAAATGCTTACAGAAAATCCGTGGCCTCTTCCTCTAAGGCAGGACCTGTTGCAACAGGGCACATGCTGTTCCAAGACTTACCGCGGCTGCGTTTGACGGCATGGCGGTTGAACGCCGGATCCTAGCGGAAAAAGGCATTCCGTATGAGGTCATTCCTACGCTGATAAAGGCTAGGAAGAACGTGACATCTTAACATTATCACCGTATATGGCGAAAATATGTTTCTTGGTGTGAGGCCAGGAATGCTCCTACGGAAGAATTCCATCTGGGCCGTTTCCTTCACTTCCTACAAACTGGAGTGAATTTGGGCCTAAAACTTAGGCTCCATTAAGGTTCAGATTTCGGCCCTATCCATTTTCTTTCAAAAAGAGTTGGCTTCTCTACCAGAAGTTCAGACGTTTGTAAAAGGAGTGCTGCGTATTCAGCCTCCTTTTGTGGCACCTTGGGATCTTAGCGTGGTATTAAGTTTCCTAAAGTCACACTGGTTTGAACCACTTAGAACGGCGGAGTTAAAATATCTCACGTGGAAGGTGGTCATGTTATTAGCCTTGGCTTCGGCTAGACGAGTGTCAGAATTAGCGGCTTTGTCACATAAAAGCCCCTATCTGGTTTTCCATATGGATAGATCAGAATTGCAGACCCGTTCGCAATTTCTGCCGAAAGTGGTATCATCTTTTCATATGAACCAACCTATTGTGGTGCCTGTGGCTACACGTGACTTGGAGGATTCCGAGTTACTTGATGTGGTCAGGGCTTTGAAAATTTACGTGGCCAGAACGGCTAAAGTCAGGAAAACTGAAGCGCTATTTGTCCTGTATGCATCCAACAAGATTGGTGCCCCTGCTTCAAAGCAAACTATTGCTCGCTGGATTTGTAACACGATTCAGCAAGCGCATTCTACGGCTGGATTGCCGTTACCAAAATCGGTCAAGGCCCATTCCACTAGGAAGGTGGGCTCTTCTTGGGCGGCTGCCCGGGGGATCTCGGCACTACAGCTGTGTCGAGCTGCTACTTGGTCGGGTTCAAACACTTTTGCTAAATTCTATAGGTTTGATACCCTGGCTGAGGAGGACCTCATGTTTGCTCAATCGGTGCTGCAGAGTCATCCGCACTCTCCCGCCCGTTTGGGAGCTTTGGTATAATCCCCATGGTCCTTACGGAGTCCCCAGCATCCTCTAGGACGTTAGAGAAAATAACATTTTACTTACCGGTAAATCTATTTCTCGGATGCTGGGCGCCCGTCCCAAGTGCGGACTTCTTCTGCAATACTTGTATATAGTTATTGCTTCAATAAGGGTTACGTTATAGTTGCATCGGTCTTGCACTGATGATATGTTATTTTCATACTGTTAACTGGGTAGTTATCACAAGTTATACGGTGTGATTGGTGTGGCTGGTATGAATCTTGCCCTTGGATTAACAAAATCCTTTCCTTGTACTGTCCATCTCCTCTGGGCAGTTTCTCTAACTGAGGTCTGGAGGAGGGGCATAGAGGGAGGAGCCAGTGCAAACCAGGAACTAAATTCTTTCTTAAAGTGCCCATGTCTCCTGCGGAGCCCGTCTATCCCCATGGTCCTTACGGAGTCCCCAGCATCCTCTACGGACTACGAGAAATAGATTTACCGGTAAGTAAAATCTTATTTTATCTGTAATAAATGACTACTAAAGATTACCTATGTACCTGTAAATTAAATGAACAGTAAGCTGCAGACAGAAACCTACTTTTCATATCAGTGTTTGACATTCTCAAAAAATAGTCAACTCAGCACAATTTTAATTCTTAAATGATGAGACAGTGTGTTGCTTCCAATGTTTCAGAAACCGAAATCCATGTTCCACATAAAAGATTTGGAAAACTTTACTGGTCTCTACTTTAAAAGTTCCCCCCATCCCCATACTTCTATATAGGCAGCAGGAAAAATAACTGCGTGAGTTTGTCTGTTTAGAGATCAAAGATGGACTATTAAATGGTGTACTAGATATTATCAGAGCTGTAACCTTCTATTGTGTACACGTTTCTTATCTGAGGTCTCAGTATTGATCAGCGAGGATTCATTACTTCCAGCCTACAATACAATAACTGTCACTTTTACTTCACAGTTGACAGGGGTTTTAAAGGAAGCCGTGCACACTGCGACAGACATGGAAACTAACTCTGTTGCTGTGGAGAGGGTGAAGGAGTATTGTGATGTGGAACCCGAGGTAATTGCCTCATCAAGAATAATTCCTATGTATTTCAGTGAACTACAATCTCTCTTAATGTTAAATTGCATTAGCCAATTGGATTACAATTCTTAGGAAATTGAGATTCCGTAGTCTTCATACACATCATTAATTATCCAGCTGTCCCAGAGCACTGACCTGAGGCATCTGGAATATGTGGAGGAATGATGCCTCACATTCATGAGTTCACCATTATGTTTATTCTAAACGTGGCTATACAAAGGCTCATCTGTGCTCTCTGCCCACCTCCCAAGTGGCCAGAGCTCTGACAGAAGTTTACATGAGCTGTGAGTAGTGGCACCAGTAATCTGTACATTTTACACCGCAAAGAGGACTCTGCGGTCTTGCAGTAAATTTTGACTTTGTCTTCAGTGTGGTATTTATAATGGGGGCAAGGTGTGTGGTGCAGGGGGGCCCACACCGCACACTCTGCACCCATTTCTTGAATACTTGCCTTCCTGCAGTTCTGCGTCACCGGCAGCTGCACTGCACAAATCACTGGGAAAATGGTGCAGCAGCCATTTTCCCAGTGTTTTGAGCATGCGCAGTAAGGGAATCACCAAAAATCTGCCCGCTGCGCCATTTCCCCTGTGACCGGCACATGTGCACTAGACTCTGGCACAGTGCTAAGGTCTTCCGGTGACCCTAGTGCTCACTCCACTGCGCTGCCGGCGAGGAGGGAGCCCAGATGTAGACTGCACATGGGCCCCCTCCTCTCCTCTCCGTGTCATAATATTATACAATTATAGTCTGCATTCTGTATGAATTGCTGGTGTCTGCCCATTAACAGTAATCCACCAGTCTGTTTAAGTAAGCAATAGCTTATCCCACAATGAATGCCATGTTATCATGGTAAGCAGCTGATGGCTCTGTGTAAACCAGTCACATGACATCAGAATGCAGGAAGGACAGACTCTTGCACTGCAGGCTGACTCCTTACTAAGGGTACGAAGATGGGAAAGTTTAGTGGTGTTTCCTGCAAAGAGATAGCTGACATTTTTCCTTGTATTCCTCAGATGTGGTAGAATCGTTCTTATTATTGGCAACCTGTAAAATGTCATCATAACAGAATATTTTCTAGATATCAAGAGTTTGTTTATATTGCAACTCCATATCTTTAGGCTCCATGGACATCAGAACATGTGTCAGAACTAGCGAAGTGGCCAAATGCTGGAAGAATTGAATTCCAGAATTATGGTCTGAGGTACAGAAAAGACTTGGAGTTGGCGTTAAAGAACGTCACAGCTTGTATCGCTCCTGGAGAAAAGGTCAGTGTTATTGTGTGAATGTCCTCGCAGTTCCCAGATCACTTTGTTTTAGCTGACAATAGACAACCTGAGGCCAGATAAGCCACTTTGAGATTTGCCATAAACTTTGATATCTCTTTAAAGTTAAACGTTGTCATTCTAATTAACTGTATTACTTAACATTTTACTGCAAACCTAAAAAATTACATTTTCACCATATAATCTGAACCGACTGTAATATAATTAAATTCTTGTCAGTATAGTCTTGGTATGCTACTAAGGGGTATATTCAATTGAAGTCGGATCCATTCAATGCAATCTCAATTCGACTTTAAAAAAAGTCGAATTGAGATGCGGGAGCGGAGACGGGGGAGAGCAGCGGTCAGATGGGGGAGAGCAGTGCTACAGCTACGGGCAGCGTAGCCGGAGGATGTCAAAGCCGCCGCTCATGGCAGCGTCCACCCGGCTCCAGCAGGTGAAGTCTCGCTTGCTGGAGCCGGGTGGACGCTGCTGTGAGCGGCGGCTGTGACATCCTCTGGCGCTGCTCTACACCGTCTGCCCGCGGCTCTCCCCAAGTCGAATTGAGATGGTCAAAAAGGGGGCCAAAACCTGTTGGTTTTGGCCCCGTTTTCGACATAAGCACGCGGATCGGCAGCTATTCCGCCGATCCACGTGCTTTTCGACAAGTCGAATTCCACGACTTGTCGAATAATTTGGGGTTAGATTGAATAGGTCGGAACCCCTTCCGACCTAAAAAAGTCAAAAACTGCTGTCTTTTCGACAGACGGCAGCTTTCGACTTCAATTGAATATACCCCTGTATCTAAAATGTTACTTGTGTTACTAAATCCCATAGTAGTATTCATGTGCTTCTGAGTGCAGATGTATGCTAATGTGTAGCTGAAAAATATACATTAAAGTAAACCCCCTACAGCACTAAACGTGTAAATCTGAAAAGATTAACATGTTATTGTAAAACATGACTTTTCATTTACATATTTTGTACAGAAATGTGCAAGCTAGCTCTGCTACACCAAAACAAGTCATAGTAGGACTTAACCTCTGTTCTGGTAAATGTATTGGTGCCATGCCTTGCCTGACACCTGCATCGTGAGACCCTTAGGTCAAACACAAGTCATTGCTCAGTCTCTCATACAAGGGTATATGGGTCTATGTGGGCAGACTGTTTCTCACCTGCAAGTACAGTATGATAGTAACACAGGTCAGACTGGTGTAATGCTTCCCTGACAGGTCTCCTGCTTTACTGATTATGAAAATATTATTTGGAATTTATTTACAGCAGATAGACACAGGCCCAAACGTAATAGTCACCTAGCAGGCACTGACAAGGTAGCCACTAGATTTAAAGTAGCAATTAGATTTAAGGCAAACCAGATTGGTTTTGCATTCAAACTAACTGCCTCTTTTTATCTACTGTAGAATCGCTGGAATCGCAACAGTTCTTATAAATTGCAAACTATTACATTTGGGACATGGGGCAGATGTATTAACCTGGAGAAGGCATAAGGAAGTGATAAACCAGTAATATGTGCAAGGTGATAAAGGCACCAGCCAATCAGATCCTAACTGTTAATTTACATATTGGAGCTGATTGGCTGGTGCCTTTATCACCTTGCACATATCACTGGTTTATCACTTCCTTATGCCTTCTCCAGGTTAATACATCTGCCCCACAGTTTCTTAATAAGTTGCTTTGTTTTCTTCATACAATATTACCAGTTCTTAGGTAAATCACAATTCTCATCACTGTCCAGTCTTATCTACCCAGTCATACCTTTCATAAATTAGCAACACAGTTATATAATAAAGAATACCTGTGTAAATGAAAGTCTTGTATGTGCAGGTGGGCGTAGTAGGAAGAACGGGAGCAGGGAAGTCGTCTCTTACGTTGGGATTGTTTCGGATTCTGGAGCCTGCAACTGGGACAATTCACATAGACGAAGCAGACATTTCAAAACTGGGTCTTCATGAATTGAGATCTAAAATAACTATTATCCCGCAGGTAATAACAATCGTATTATATACGAAGTAAAGTTTTATTAGATTTTAACCAGAATTGTTGATTTTCCTGGTTTTAACTTTGACTTTATTGTTCAACGTAGGATCCGGTTTTATTTTATGGGTCGCTGAGAATGAATCTGGATCCGTTTGATAGTTATTCTGATGAAGACGTTTGGACAGCTTTGGAATTGGCACACTTGAAAAGTTTTGCTTCAGGTTTACCTAATGGCCTCAGTCACATTTGTTCAGAAGGAGGAGAGAACCTGAGGTATAACTGATTCTGTTAGAGGGTGCTATATAGAAGGAACTGAAGCTGGGTGTTCCCAATGGGATCCGGTCTCTAGGTTGACCACTATTGGTCGACAGTAACTAGGTCGACATGTTCTAGGTCAAAAGGTTGACATGAGTTTTTCACAATTTTTTTTCTTTTTTTGACCTTTTTCATACTTGACGATCCACGCGGAATACGATTGGGAATAGTAACCTTTCCTGAAGCTGCGAGGGGACACTGTGCACTAATTGGGGTTCCCGGTCACTGTACGGAGAAAACAACACAAAAAAAAACATAACAAACTCATGTCGACCTTTTGCCAAGTCGACCTCGTTACTGTCGACATATAGTGGTCGACCTAGTTACTGTCGACCTTGCATACCACACCTGTTCCCAATACATACTGCAGTATGTTGGAATTAATGATGCAACAAATGTAGTTTAGTGTTGTATAAAGCAATATGTGAAGGAATTCTGACCGGCACTGCTACAGTAATAACCACAGAGATAAATTGGGGGGAAGGGAGGGGGGTAATGGAACCTTGCAAATAGTTAGGTATTACAAATAGTCTAAAAGCAATGGAATGGTCTCCAGTGCTGGAATGAACATCCTGAAAGTTTTAATAAAGATTGACAATCCAGTTCTAGGGTGTCATCAAAATGCTTGAATTTTCAAACCGTAGATGTAATTATATACTCTTATTCAGGGTATTGAAATTGCCTGTAAGGAGCAACCACTAAGGCAGTTTCCCAAATTCCACCATTTCAGTCCAGGTTTTAAGGATATCCATGCTTGAGCACTGGTGACTTACATAGTATTTGATTTAACCATTTGGATGCAAACATGGCTATCCTTAAATCCTGGACTGTAATGGCGGAGTTTGTGCAACTCTGCACTAAGAATAACTGTTTCTATAGCGTAAGACAGCCTATTGACTCCCTGATATTTTCCTAGAGTGTCAGACAGATGTACTATCTCCATGGCATGTTCCCACAGTGTCAGCGCTACTGTATGTATGGCATGTTTCTTCGTGTCAGACAGCTGTACTATCTCCATTGCATGTTGTTTTACAGTGTCAGATGGGGATGTAGTTGTGTGACTGCCTGTCACTATACTGACGCCGATTGAGAGCCGAACAGTCGGCATGCCGACTAACAGGGATTATTCCCACTTGTGGTGTCCACGACACCCATAGACTGGGAATAGAACCTGTGGTGAACCACCGAGCCCGCTGCGAGGCGAGATCGGGATCCTGGTGTCGGTGTAGTGACTACCTCCATCACGTGTTTTTTACAGTGTCAGAAAGCTGTACTATCCCCATGGCACGTTTCTACAGTGTCAGGCAGCTGTACTATCTGTACGATACGATACGATCATGGTACGTTTCTACAGTGTCAGGCAGCTGTACTATCTCTGTGGCACGTTTCTACAGTGTCAGGCAGCTGTACTATCTCCATGGCACGTTTCTACAGTGTCAGACAGCTGTACTATCTCCATGGCACGTTTCTACAGTGTCGGGCAGCTGTACTGTCTCCATGGCACGTTTCTACAATGTCAGGCAGCTATACTATCTCCGTGGCACGTTTCTACAGTGTCAGGCAGCTATACTATCTCCATGGCACGTTTCAGTGTCAGACAGCTGTACTATCTCCATGGCACGTTTCTACAGTGTCGGGCAGCTGTACTATCTCCATGGCACGTTTCTACAGTGTCAGGCAGCTGTACTATCTCCATGGCACGTTTCTACAGTGTCAGGCAGCTTGTACTATCTCCGTGGCACGTTTCTACAGTGTCAGACAGCTGTACTATCTCCGTGGCACGTTTCTACAGTGTCAGGCAGCTGTACTATCTCCATGGCACGTTTCTACAGTGTCAGGCAGCTGTACTATCTCCGTGACACGTTTCTACAGTGTCAGGCAGCGGTACATTCTTTTTCATCCACTAGGGGTCACTGGAGTACTCTTGGGATATGGACGGCTTCCGCAGGAAACAGGGCACTGAATATTTAAATGTAGAACACTCCATCCCTCCATATCCCAGAGTACCTCAGTGTTTTTTCTGTGCTCGACGTAGCAACAGGTTCTGTGGCTTAGTCCACAATTCTTTTGAATATTTTTATTTTTTTGTTAATATTTTTCTTTTTTCATACACATCCCTTTTCCCCCTTCCATAAGGCAGGGTCAGGGATAGTGCAAGCTGCTACTAGCAGCTGGGGCGTGTCGGTCCTCACTAAATGAGCACCCTCACAGCCATACAGATCCTGCAGACAGGCTGGCCGGCGCTTACAGAGAAGCCCCGTCGGAGCATCATGACAGGAGCAGGAGTCAAGGTATGTTGGTCGGGGCGGTTAGCTCACGCTGCCGCCCCGCTGTGTGGGAACATTGTTTTCTTTCACTGGCGCACCATACTACTGGCCGCTTGGATCCTAGACAGTTCGCCCGCCCGCCGCTGCTGCTCCGGCCGCCGCTCTCTTATTCCAGCGCGTCCCGCTACCCGGCTCCCGCTGGCGGCCCCACACGCTGCCTGTTGCCCGCCCGCATACTGCATCCGCAACGGAGCATACAGGGGGGGGGGGCATTACAGGCTGCAAGCAGAGGATGCAATCAGCGGCAAGAGGGGGGATAAACTGCAGCAACAGCAGTATGCTAGGCTGCAGGGATGATTACACAGGATTTTCATACAGGTTATATATCAGTTTATAAGCTTGTAACCTGTACTGTGACTATGATTTTAAGCATGGCAGCCATTTTAACCATGCTTCCTGTGTCTTCCTGTTGTGATTCCAGAACGTTCCAGTACTACATCTCTACTCCACCGGAGGCGCAGGGGTGTTAGTGGGAATTTGGGATCACATTTCATAGTACTGGCCACGTGTACTGCACTTGGCCAGATATATATATAGAGACACCTTCGTACTATTTTACTGAGTCGTGCAAGTGTCTGTTTTTTGTGTATTGTATTGTCTGTCTCCATAATGAGTAAGGCACCAGCAAAAATTAAAAAGCATCACTGCAAAGTCTGTAGCAGTGTGTTACCGGATGGATCTACCACATGTCCAGTATGTTTTGTGGATTCAGTTACGAATACAATTTCTGCTCCGGTTTTAAAGCCAGTTTCATCCCCGGACCCTCCATGGGAAATGCTAGCCAATGTACTGGCTGGGTTGCAATCAGAATTGACCGCCGCTCGACAAGAGCGGGAAGCGGCAAGATCTGAGTCTAGGGTGAGACCGCCAGAACTACCGGAGGCGTCTCAGCCTTGCAAAAGTCCCAAATCCATTTTGGGTAGACGGGATAAATTTCATATGTCTTATGATTTACCAGTTTCTGCTATCTTGCATTCTGACGATTCCATGCCAGACCTCACGGCACAAGATGAGGGTGAGGAGGGTGAAGTGGAGTCAGATAGTGAGGATTTTAACAGCTCAGGTATTGATAATCTCATCAGAGCGGTGCGTCAGTCTCTGAAGTTTACAGAAACTGAGGAGCCTCTGACAAATGATCAGGTCGTGTTTACTAAACGACAGAGAACTCCAATGTGTTTTCCTGTTTCGGAGTCTCTTAATAAGATGTTAGTAGAAACACGACAGACTCCAGATAAACGGTTTTCTATACCTCGCAGATTTAAGTCTAGTTACCCGTTTCCAGAGTCTGTGACAGCTACATGGGAGAATCCACCAATAGTTGATTCGTCAGTGTCGAAACTTACAAATAAATTAACCATACCAGTGCCAGCTGCTACTACGCTTAAAGACCCTTCAGATCGCAAAATAGAAACTATGCTAAAGTCCATGTATGTAGCAGCAGGAGTGCTGCTGAGACCTGGCTTGGTTGGTATCTGGGTCACTAAGGCGCTCATAGTATGGATAACAGAACTCAAGTCTGCCCTACATGACGAACACCTTATACTTCTTGCTGATCAAATGTGTGAGGCTGCGGAGTATCTCTGTACAGCTTCTACTGACGTCAGTCAGCTCACTTCTCGTATTTCATCGTCGCTAGTTACGGCACGACGAGCACTCTGGCTGCGTTCTTGGCAAGTGGAGGCAGAGGTCAAAAGAGGTATAGAGGCGTTACCTTACGGTGACAAGAAGTTGTTTGGTCCTGAATTGGACACATGGATTTCTGAGGCCACGGGAGGAAAGTCGGTTTTCTTACCATTGCCTCCACCGGTACCAAGACGGAGGTACTCTGGACCTGCGTTCAAATCCTTTAGACCTCAGTCCTTTCGCGGACGTGGCAGAGGAACAGCCACGCCTGGTAGACGTGGTCGTGGACGTGATTTCCAACAAACCAACACAAGTCGTCAGGACGCCAAGGTCACCGACAAGCCAGTGGCATGACGGGCTACCAGCCCATCTCGGTTCTCCGATTGTGGGAGCACGCCTTCAGACGTTCCATTTGGCGTGGTTCCAGACATCCGCGGATGGGTGGATCTGCAATTTAGTGTTAAGAGGTTACAAAATAGAGTTCGACTGTCTTCCGCCACTGCGGTTTTTCAAGACAGGACTGCCTCTGTCGGACGACAAGAGGGCGGTTCTGCAAATTGCTATTCAGTCCCTACTGGATTCAGCAGTTTTGATTCCGGTCCCTGTACACCAACAGGGTCAGGGTTATTATTCCAGTCTGTTTGTGGTACCGAAGCCAGATGGCTCAGTCAGGCCAATATTGAACTTAAAGGGTCTCAATCGGTACGTAACTTACTACAGATTCAAGATGGAATCTCTGCGCTCAGTGATTGCAAGTTTAGAGCCAAAGGAATTCATGATTGCGCTAGATCTCAAGGATGCGTACTTACATATTCCGATTTGGCAGCCTCATCAGAGGTTCTTGCGGTTTGCAATACGCCAAAATCATTACCAGTTTCAGGCTCTACCGTTTGGCCTATCGTCAGCGCCTCGGGTATTCACCAAAGTGATGTCTGTGATGATAGCTCATCTCAGATCCCTGGGAGTGACAATAGTTCCGTATTTAGACGATCTGCTCATCAAAGCCCCGTCTCAACAGATGCTTCTCCAACATGCGCTACTAACGTAAAATGTACTAGTTCACCACGGTTGGATTGTCAACTTCAAGAAATCACATCTCATTCCGTCTCAACGCCTTCAATTCCTAGGTATGATTTTCGATACGGTAAATCAAAGAATTTACCTACCACAACAGAAAGTACAGATTATTCGCCATCTAGTACAATTAGTGCTCAAGCCACGCACAGTCTCGGTACATTTGTGCATTCGCCTCTTAGGAACAATGGTGGCGGCTTTCGAAGCGCTTCAGTTCGGAAGATTTCACTCACGTCCATTTCAACTGGATGTGCTCGCACAGTGGTCGGGCTCGCATTTGCAGATTCACCACAGGGTGAGGTTGTCGCCAAGGGCAAGGGTGTCTCTACTCTGGTGGCTCAAGGTACACAATATAACCGCAGGGAAACTGTTCGGCGGCTGCAATTGGATAATTCTAACGACGGACGCGAGTCTCAGAGGTTGGGGAGCTGTAGTTAAAAACTGTCAGCTCCAGGGTCTCTGGGCGGATCACAAAAGATTGCTGTCTATAAATGTCCTGGAACTCCGCGCAATTTACAATGCACTACGACAAGCAGTACACATGCTTCGCTCTCAGACTGTCCAAGTGCAGTCAGACAACGCAACGGCAGTCACATACATCAACAAGCAAGGAGGAACGAAAAGCCGCATGGCAATGCGGGAAGTTGCTCGAATCCTCAATTGGGCAGAATACCACCAGGTGATATTGTCGGCAGTGTTCATTCCGAGAGTGGACAACTGGGAGGCAGATTATCTCAGCCGTCGGGATTTTCATCCAGGAGAATGGGCATTAAGTCCAGAAGTGTTTCACATGTTGGTTCAGCGGTGGGGTTACCCTCAGGTGGACCTAATGGCGTCTCGCCACAATCACCAAACGCTCCAGTATGTGTCCAGAACGAGAGGTCCAAAGGCAGTGGCGGTGGACGCTCTCACAATCGCTTGGCCGTACAGCCTAGTGTATCTGTTTCCACCGTTTCCGCTGCTCCCTCTGGTGCTAAAACGGATCAAAAGAGAGTCTGTCACAGTCATACTAGTGGCACCTCATTGGCCTCGGAGAGCTTGGTTCTCGGATCTCCACGGTCTACTTGCAGACGATCCTTGGCCGCTCCCACTGCGTCCGGACTTGTTACAACAGGGTCCGTTCCTTTACCCGATTTAGCGCGGCTGCGTTTGACGGGGTGGCTGTTGAGACCGCCCTCTTAAGAAGAGAGGGCATTCCAGAATCGGTTATACCAACCATGTTACGAGCTAGGAAGCCAGTTACGGCAGCTCATTATTACAGAATTTGGCGTGCTTATATAGGTTGGTGTGAAACTCGGAAGTTTCCGACATCATCTTTCAAGTTATCCCGTCTTTTGTTATTTCTACAAACGGGGTTAGATGGAGGACTGCGTTTATCTACACTAAAGGTGCAGGTATCTGCTTTGTCAATACACTTTCAAAGAAGATTGGCTCTATTGCCGTCTATACACACCTTTCTGCAAGGTGTCCTCAGAGTACAGCCTCCATTCATTCCACTTACAGTGCCATGGGACTTGAATCTGGTTTTAAATTTCTTACAGTCTTCATATTTTGAACCCTTACAGCAAGTGGATATAAAGTTTCTCACTTGGAAAACAATTTTTCTTCTAGCCTTAGCTTCGGCAAGGCGTGTTTCAGATTTGGGTGCCTTGTCATGAAAGCCACCGTATTTGGTGTTTCATGATAACAGAGCGGAACTTCGGACGAATCCCGCTTTCTTACCAAAGGTAGTGTCATCTTTTCACATCAATCAACCAATAGTAGTTCCTGTGTTAACAGCACATTCTGGAACTCTGGATGTGGTACGCGCTTTACGCGTTTATGTATCCCGAACGTCTGCAGTTCGTAAGACGGATACGTTGCTTGTTCTCTATGATGCTGCCAAGATGGGTTGGCCAGCGTCTAAGCAGACCTTATCCAGATGAATAAAACTGACCATACGTCAGGCTTACCTTCATGCTAGGTTACAGCCGCCTACATCAGTAACAGCTCATTCCACACGTTCTGTGGGAACTTCATGGGCAGCTGGTCGTGGAGCTTCTACGATGCAGCTTTGCCGTGCGGCTACATGGTCTTCCGTGCACACGTTGGTGCGCTTTTACAAGTTTGATACGTTTGCGGCATCAGCATCTAGCTTTGGCCGCCTAGTGTTACAGGTGCCAAACAGCTCTCCCGCCCACGGCGGAAGCTTTGGTACGTCCCAAGAGTACTCCAGTGACCCCTAGTGGATGAAAAAGAAAATAGGATTTTGGTACTTACCAGGTAAATCCTTTTCTTTGAATCCATAGGGGGCACTGGACGCCCACCCAGAGCAGTTTACCTGGTTTGTGGTAAGTTCAGGGGATCTTATGGTAACACACTCTCACCGACTGGTTCAAATTATCAAGTGCTGGTTATGGTGTCAACTGTTTAGTTGTCAGTAACGTTATGTGTCAACTTCATTGTTGTCCGTTATGTTATATGTAATACTCCATTGTCAACCTCTCTATAGCTCCTGTTCGGCTCAGTAAAAAACACTGAGGTACTCTGGGATATGGAGGGGTGGAGTGTTCTAAATTTAAATATTCAGTGCCCTGTTTCCTGCGAAGCCGTCCATATCCCAAGAGTACTCCAGTGCCCCCTATGGATTCAAAGAAAAGGATTTACCTGGTAAGTACCAAAATCCTATTATCTCCATGGTACGTTTCTACAGTGTCAGGCAGCTGTACTATCTGTACGATACGATCATGGTATGTTTCTACAGTGTCAGGCAGCTGTACTATCTGTACGATACGATCATGGTACGTTTCTACAGTGTCAGGCAGCTGTACTATCTCCATGGCACGTTTCTACAGTGTCAGACAGCTGTACTATCTCCATGGCACGTTTCTACAGTGTCAGACAGCTGTACTATCTCCATGGCACGTTTCTACAGTGTCAGACAGCTGTACTATCTGTACGATACGATCATGGTACGTTTCTACAGTGTCAGGCAGCTGTACTATCTCCATGGCACGTTTCTACAGTGTCGGGCAGCTGTACTGTCTCCATGGCACGTTTCTACAATGTCAGGCAGCGGTACTATCTCCGTGGCACGTTTCTACAGTGTCAGGCAGCTGTACTATCTCTATGGCACGTTTCTACAGTATCAGGCAGCTGTACTATCTGTACGATACGATCATGGTACGTTTCTACAGTGTTAGACAGCTGTACTATCTCCATGGCACGTTTCTACAGTGTCGGGCAGCTGTACTGTCTCCATGGCACGTTTCTACAATGTCAGGCAGCGGTACTATCTCCGTGGCACGTTTCTACAGTGTCAGGCAGCTGTACTATCTCTATGGCACGTTTCTACAGTGTCAGACAGCTGTACTGTCTCCATGGCACGTTCTACAGTGTCAGACAGCTGTACTATCTCCATGTCACGTTTCTACAGTATCAGGCAGCTGTACTATCTGTACGATACGATCATGGTACGTTTCTACAGTGTTAGACAGCTGTACGATCTCCATGGCACGTTTCTACAGTGTCAGACAGCTGTACTATCTCCATGGCACGTTTCTACAGTGTCGGGCAGCTGTACTGTCTCCATGGCACGTTTCTACAGTGTCGGGCAGCTGTACTGTCTCTATGGCACGTTTCTACAGTGTCAGGCAGCTGTACTATCTCCATGGCACGTTTCTACAGTGTCAGGCAGCTGTACTTTCTCTAACATCCTAGTGGATGCTGGGGACTCCGTAAGGACCATGGGGAATAGACGGGCTCCGCAGGAGACTGGGCACTCTCAAGAAAGATTAGGTACTATCTGGTGTGCACTAGCTCCTCCCTCTATGCCCCTCCTCCAGACCTCAGTTAGAATCTGTGCCCGGCCAGAGCTGGGTGCTCCTAGTGGGCTCTCCTGAGCTTACTAGTAAAAAAGTATTTGTTAGGTTTTTTTATTTTCAGTGAGCTTCTGCTGGCAACAGACTCACTGCTACGAGGGACTGAGGGGAGAGAAGCAAACCTACCTGTCTACAGCTAGGTTGCGCTTCTTAGGCTACTGGACACCATTAGCTCCAGAGGGTTCGAACACAGGCATCTGTCCTCGATCGTCCGTTCCCGGAGCCGCGCCGCCGTCCCCCTCGCAGAGCCAGAAGAACAGAAGCTTGAAGACGGCGAAAACGGCGGCTGAAGACTCCTGTCTTCATTTAAGGTAGCGCACAGCACCACAGCTGTGCGCCATTGCTCCCATCACACTTTCACACTCCGGTCACTGTAGGGTGCAGGGCGCTGGGGGGGGGGGGGCGCCCTGGGCAGCAATTGAAGTACCTTTTTGGCATAACATACATATATACAGTCAGGCACTGTATATATGTAAAAAACCCCGCCATTTTTTTCACACAGAAGCGGGACAGAAGCCCGCCGCTGAGGGGGCGGGGCCTTCTTCCTCAGCACACCAGCGCCATTTTCTCTTCACAGCTCCGCTGGAAGGACGCTCCCCAGGCTCTCCCCTGCAGTATCCAGGTACAAGAAGGGTAAAAAAGAGAGGGGGGGGCACATAAATTTAGGCGCAAAAGACATAAAATCGGCAGCTATTGGGTAATCACTTATTATAGTGAATATCCCTGGGTTATATAGCGCTGTGGTGTGTGCTGGCATACTCTCTCTCTGTCTCCCCAAAGGCCTTTGTGGGGTCCTGTCCTCAGTCAGAGCATTCCCTGTGTGTCTGCTGTGTGTCGGTACGGCTGTGTCGACATGTCTGATGAGGAGGGTTACGTGGAGGCGGAGCAAGTGCGGATAAATGTGGTGTCGCCGCCGTCGGGGCCGACACCTGATTGGATGGATATGTGGAAGGTCTTAAATGATAATGTAAGCTCCTTGCGTAAAAGATTTGATGACGCTGCAGCCTTGGGACAGCCGGGGTCTCAACCCGGGCCTGCCCAGGCGACTCAGAGGCCGTCAGGGTCTCATAAACGCCCACTATATCAGATGGTTGACACAGATGCCGACACGGAGTCCGACTCCAGTGTCGATGATGATGAGGCACAATTACAGCCTAAGATGACCAAGGCCATCCGCTACATGATTATTGCAATGAAAGATGTATTGCACATTTCAGAGGTTAACCCTGTCCCTGACAAGAGGGTGTATATGTTTGGGGAGAAAAAGCAGGCAGTGACTTTTCCCCCGTCACATGAATTAAATGAGTTATGTGAAGAAGCGTGGAGTTCCCATGATAAGAAAGTGGTGATTTCCAAAAAATTACTGCTGGCGTACCCTTTCCCGCCAACGGACAGGTTACGTTGGGAATCCTCCCCTAGGGTAGACAAGGCGCTGACACGCTTATCTAAGAAGGTGGCCCTGCCGTCTCAGGATACGGCCGCCCTAAAGGATCCTGCGGATAGGAAGCTATCTTGAAGTCAGTGTATACACACTCTGGTACTCTACTGAGACCAGCTATTGCTTCAGCCTGGATGTGTAGCGCTGTAGCAGCATGGACAGATACTCTGTCAGAGGACATAGATGCCCTGGACAGGGATACTGTCTTGCTAACCCTGGGCCATATAAAAGACGCCGTCTTATATATGCGGGATGCCCAGAGGGACATTTGCCTGCTGGGCTCTAGAATTAATGCAATGTCCATTTCTCTAACGTCCTAAGTGGATGCTGGGGACTCCGTCAGGACCATGGGGAATAGCGGCTCCGCAGGAGACAGGGCACAAAAGTAAAAGCTTTAGGATCAGGTGGTGTGCACTGGCTCCTCCCCCTATGACCCTCCTCCAAGCCTCAGTTAAGATTTTGTGCCCGGCCGAGAAGGGTGCAATCTAGGTGGCTCTCCTAAAGAGCTGCTTAGAGTAAAAGTTTTGTTAGGTTTTTTATTTTCAGTGAGTCCTGCTGGCAACAGGCTCACTGCTACGAGGGACTTAGGGGAGAGAAGTGAACTCACCTGCGTGCAGGATGGATTGGCTTCTTAGGCTACTGGACACCATTAGCTCCAGAGGGAGTCGGAACACAGGTCTCACCCTGGGGTTCGTCCCGGAGCCGCGCCGCCGACCCCCTTGCAGATGCCGAAAAGTGAAGAGGTCCAGAAACCGGCGGCAGAAGACTCTTCAGTCTTCATAAGGTAGCGCACAGCACTGCAGCTGTGCGCCATTGTTGTCAGCACACTTCATAGCAGCGGTCACTGAGGGTGCAGGGCGCTGGGGGGGGGGGCGCCCTGGGCAGCAATGATAGTACCTTATTCTGGCTAAAAATACATCACATATAGCCCCTGGGGGCTATATGGATGTATTTAACCCCTGCCAGGTCTCAGAAAAACGGGAGAAGAAGCCCGCCGAAAAGGGGGCGGGGCCTATTCTCCTCAGCACACAGCGCCATTTTCCCTCACAGAAATGCTGGTGGGAAGGCTCCCAGGCTCTCCCCTGCACTGCACTACAGAAACAGGGTTAAAACAGAGAGGGGGGGCACTTATTTGGCGATATGTATATATATATATATTAAAATGCTATAAGGGAAAAACACTTATATAAAGGTTGTCCCTGTATAATTATAGCGTTTTTGGTGTGTGCTGGCAAACTCTCCCTCTGTCTCCCCAAAGGGCTAGTGGGGTCCTGTCCTCTATCAGAGCATTCCCTGTGTGTGTGCTGTGTGTCGGTACGTGTGTGTCGACATGTATGAGGACGATGTTGGTGAGGAGGCGGAGCAATTGCCTGAAATGGTGATGTCACTCTCTAGGGAGTCGACACCGGAATGGATGGCTTATTTAAGGAATTACGTGATAATGTCAACACGCTGCAAGGTCGGTTGACGACATGAGACGGCCGGCAAACAAATTAGTACCTGTCCAGGCGTCTCAAACACCGTCAGGGGCTGTAAAACGCTCATTTACCTCAGTCGGTCGACACAGACACAGACACGGACACTGACTCCAGTGTCGACGGTGAAGAAACAAACGTATTTTCCTTTAGGGCCACACGTTACATGTTAAGGGCAATGAAGGAGGTGTTACATATTTCTGATACTACAAGTACCACAAAGAAGGGTATTATGTGGGGTGTGAAAAAACTACCTGTAGTTTTTCCTGAATCAGATAAATTAAATGAAGTGTGTGATGATGAGTGGGTTTCCCCCGATAGAAAATTATTGGCGGTATACCCTTTCCCGCCAGAAACACCCTTTAGGGTGGATAAGGCGCTCACACGCTTATCAAAACAAGTGGCGGTACCGTCTCCAGATAGGGCCGCCCTCAAGGAGCCAGCTGAGAGGCTGGAAAATATCCTAAAAAGGTATATACACACATACTGGTGTTATACTGCGACCAGCGATCGCCTCAACCTGGATGTGCAGCGCTGGGGTGGCTTGGTCGGATTCCCTGACTGAAAATATTGATACCCTTGACAGGGACAGTATTTTATGGACTATAGAGCATTTAAAGGATGCATTTCTATATATGCGAGATGCACAGAGGGATATTTGCACTCTGGTATCAAGAGTAAGTGCGATGTCCATATCTGCCAGAAGATGTTTATGGACACGACAGTGGTCAGGTGATGCAGATTCCAAACGGCAAATGGAAGTATTGCCGTATAAAGGGGAGGAGTTATTTGGGGTCGGTCCATCGGACCTGGTGGCCACGGCAACAGCTGGAAAATCCACCTTTTTTACCCCAAGTCACATCTCAGCAGAAAAAGACACCGTCTTTTCAGCCTCAGTCCTTTCGTCCCCATAAGGGCAAGCGGGCAAAAGGCCAGTCATATCTGCCCAGGGATAGAGGAAAGGGAAGAAGACTGCAGCAGGCAGCCCATTCCCAGGAACAGAGCCCTCCACCGCTTCTACTAAGTCCTCAGCATGACGCTGGGGCCGTACAAGCGGACTCAGGTGCGGTGGGGGGTCGTCTCAAGAGTTTCAGCGCGTAGTGGGCTCACTCGCAAGTGGACCCCTGGATCCTACAAGTAGTATCCCAGGGGTACAGATTGGAAATTCGAGACGTCTCCCCCTCGCAGGCTCCTGATGTCTGTTTTACCAACGTCTTCCTCCGACAGGGAGGCAGTATTGGAAACAATTCACAAGCTGTATTCCCAGCAGGTGATAATCAAAGTACCCCTCCTACAAAAAGGAAAGGGGTATTATTCCACACTATATTGTGGTACTGAAGCCGGACGGCTCGGTGAGACCTATTCTAAATGGATAATCTTTGAACACTTACATACAGAGGTTCAAATCAAGATGGAGTCACTCAGAGCAGTGATAGCGAACCAATAGGGTGTCCCTGGACATCAAGGTTGCTTACCTCCATGTCCCAAATTGCCCTTCTCACCAAGGGTACCTCAGGTTCGTGGTACGGAACTGTCACTATCAGTTTCAGACGCTGCCGTTTGGATTGTCCACGGCACCCCGGGTCTTTACCAAAGTAATGGCCGAAATGATGATTCTTCTTCAAAGAAAAGGCGTCTTAATTATCCCTTACTTGGACGATCTCCTGATAAGGGCAGGGTCCAGAGAACAGTTGGAAGTCGGAGTAGCACTATCTCAAGTAGTTCTACGACAGCACGGGTGGATTTTAAATATCCAAAATCGCAGCCGTTTCCGACGACACGTCTGCTGTTCCTAGGGATGGTTCTGGACACAGTCCAGAAAAAGGTGTTTCTCCCGGAGGAGAAAGCCAGGGAGTTATCCGAGCTAGTCAGGAACCTCCTAAAACCAGGAAAAGTGTCAGTGCATCATTGCACAAGAGTCCTGGGAAAAATGGTGGCTTATTACGAAGCGATTCCATTCGGCAGATTCCACACAAGAACTTTTCAGTGGGATCGGCTGGACAAATGGTCCGGATCGCATCTTCAGATGCATCAGCGGATAACCCTATCTCCAAGGACAAGGGTGTCTCTCCTGTGGTGGTTACAGAGTGCTCATCTTCTAGAGGGCCGCAGATTCGGCATTCAGGATTGGATGCTGGTGACCACGGAGGCCAGCCTGAGAGGCTGGGGAGCAGTCACACAAGGAAAAAATTTCCAGGGAGTGTGATCAAGTCTGGAGACTTTTCTCCACATAAATATACTGGAGCTAAGGGCAATTTACAATGCTCTAAGCTTAGCAAGACCTCTGCTTCAAGGTCAGCCGGTATTGATCCAGTGGGACAACAACACGGCAGTCGCCCACGTAAACAGACAGGGCGGCACAAGAAGCAGGAGGGCAATGGCAGAAACTGCAAGGATTTTTCGCTGGGCGGAAAATCATGTGATAGCACTGTCAGCAGTGTTCATTCCGGGAGTGGACAACTGGGAAGCAGACTTCCTCAGCACAACCTCCACCCGGGAGAGTGGGGACTTCATCGGGAAGTCTTCCACATGATTGTGAACCGTTGGGAAAGACCAAAGGTGGACATGATGGCGTCCCGCCTGAACAAAAAACTGGACAAGTATTGCGCCAGGTCAAAAGACTCTCAGGCATTAGCTGTGGACGTTCTGGTAACACCGTGGGTGTACCAGTCGGTGTATGTCTTACCTCCTCTGCTTCTCATACCCAAGGTATTGAGAATTATAAGACGTAGAGGAGTAAGAACTATACTCGTGGCTCCGGATTGGCCAAGAAGGACTTGGTACCCGGAACTTCAAGAGATGCTCACAGAGGACTCATGGCCTCTGCCGCTAAGAAGGGACTTGTTTCAGCAAGTACCATGTCTGTTCCAAGACTTACCGCGGCTGCGTTTGACGGCATGGCGGTTGAACGCCGGATCCTAAGGAAAAAAGGCATTCCGGAAGAGGTCATTCCTACCCTGGTCAAAGCCAGGAAGGAGGTGACCGCACAACATTATCACCACATGTGGCGAAAATATGTTGCGTGGTGTGAGGCCAGGAAGGCCCCACGAAGAAATTTCAACTCGGTCGTTTCCTGCATTCCCGCAAACAGGAGTGTCTATGGGCCTCAAATTGGGGTCCATTAAGGTTCCAATTTCGGCCCTGTCGATTTTCTTCCAAAAAAGAATTGGTTTCAGTTCCTGAAGTCCAGAAGTTTGTCAAGGGAGTGCTGCATATACAACCCCCTTTTGTGCCTCCAGTGGCACTGTGGGATCTCAACGTAGTTCTGGGATTCCTCAAATCACATTGGTTTAAACCGCTCAAATCTGTGGATTTGAAATATTTCACAGGGAAAGTGACCATGCGGTTGGCCCTGGCCTCGGCCAGGCGAGTGTCAGAATTGGCGGCGTTTGTCTCACAAAAGCCCATATCTGATTGTCCATTCGGACAGGGCAGAGCTGCGGACTCGTCCCCAGTTTCTCCCTAAGGTGGTGTCAGTGTTTCACCTGAACCAGCTTATTGTGGTACCTGCGGCTACTAGGGACTTGGAGGACTCCAAGTTGCTAGATGTTGTCAGGGCCCTGAAAATATAGTTTCCAGGACGACTGGAGTCAGGAAAACTGACTTGCTGTTATCCTGTATGCACCCAACAAACTGGGTGCTCTTGCTTCTAAGCAGACGATTGCTAGTTGGATGTGTAGTACAATTCAGCTTGCACATTCTGTGGCAGGCCTGCCACAGCCAAAATATGTAAATGCCCATTTCACGAGGAAGGTGGGCTCATCTTGGGCGGCTGCCCGAGGGCTCTCGGCTTTACAACTTTGCCGAGCTGATACTTGGTCAGGGGCACACCCTGACTGATGAGGACCTGGAGTTCTCTCATTCGGTGCTGCAGAGTCATCCGCACTCTCCCGCCCGTTTGGGAGCTTTGGTATAATCCCCATGGTCCTTACGGAGTCCCCAGCATCCACTTAGGACGTTAGAGAAAATAAGAATTTACTTACCGATAATTCTATTTCTCGTAGTCCGTAGTGGATGCTGGGCGCCCATCCCAAGTGCGGATTGTCTGCAATACTTGTACATAGTTATTGTTACAAAAATCGGGTTAGTATTGTTGTGAGCCATCTTTTCAGAGGCTCCGCTGTTATCATGCTGTTACCTGGGTTCAGATCACAGGTTGTACAGTGTGATTGGTGTGGCTGGTATGAGTCTTACCCGGGATTCAAAATCCTTCCTTATTGTGTACGCTCGTCCGGGCACAGTATCCTAACTGAGGCTTGGAGGAGGGTCATAGGGGGAGGAGCCAGTGCACACCACCTGATCCTAAAGCTTTTACTTTTGTGCCCTGTCTCCTGCGGAGCCGCTATTCCCCATGGTCCTGACGGAGTCCCCAGCATCCACTTAGGACGTCAGAGAAATAGAATTATCGGTAAGTAAATTCTTATTTTCTGCCAGGAGGGTCTTATGGACTCGGCAATGGACAGGGGATGCCGATTCTAAAAAACACATGGAGGCCTTATAAGGGTGAGGAATTGTTTGGGGACGGCCTCTCGGACCTTGTGTCCACAGCGACAGCTGGAAAATCGACTTTCTTGCCTCAGGTTTCCTCACAGCCTAAGAAAGCACCGTATTATCAAATGCAGTCCTTTCGTTCTCAGAGAAGCAAGAAGGTCAGAGGTGCATCCTTTCTTGCCAGAGGCAGGGGTAGAGGAAAGAAGCTGCACCATGCAGCTAGTTCCCAGGAACAAAAGTCCTCCCCGGCTTCCACTAAGTCCACCGCATGACGCTGGGGCTCCACAGGCGGAGCCAAGAGCGGTGGGGGCGCGTCTCCGAAAATTCAGCAACCAGTGGGTTCGCTCACAGGTGGATCCTTGGGCTATACAAATTGTATCTCAGGGATACAAGCTGGAGTTCGAAGTGACTCCCCCTCACCGTTACCTAAAATCAACCTTGCCAGCTTCCCCCACGGAAAGGGAGGTAGTCTTGGCGGCAATTCACAAGCTGTACCTCCAGCAAGTGATAATAATGGTCCCCCTCCTTCAACAGGGAAGGGGTTACTATTCCACACTGTTTGTGGTACCGAAACCGGACGGTTTGGTAAGACCCATTCTGAATTTAAAATCCTTGAACATTTATATGAAAAAATTCAAGTTCACAATGGAATCGCTGAGCGGTCATTGCAAGCCTGGAAGAGGGGGATTTTATGGTATCTCTGGACATCAAGGATGCTTACTTGCATGTCCCCATTTATCCACCTCACCAGGAGTACCTCAGGTTTGTGGTACAGGACTGTCATTACCAATTCCAGACGTTGCCGTTTGGTCTGTCCACGGCGCCGAGAGTATTTACCAAGGTAATGGCCGAAATGATGGTACTCCTTCGGAAGCAAGGAGTTACGGTTATCCCGTACTTGGAGGATCTCCTCATAAGGGCGAGGTCCAGGGAGCAGTTGTTGATCAGCGTAGCACACTCTCAGGAAGTGTTGCAACAGCACGGCTGGATTCTGAATATTCCAAAGTCGCAGCTGATTCCTACGACGCGTCTGCCCTTCCTGGGTATGATTCTGGACACAGAACAGAAGAAGGTGTTTCTCCCGGAGGAGAAGGCCCAGGAGTTAGTGACTCTGGTCAGGGACCTCCTAAAATCAAAACAGGTGTCGGTGCATCACTGCACGCAAGTCCTGGGAAAGATGGTGGCCTCATACGAAGCCATTCCCTTCGGCAGGTTCCATGCGAGGATCTTTCAGTGGGATCTGTTGGACAAGTGGTCCGGATCGCATCTTCAGATGCATCAGCTGATCACCCTGTCCCCCAGGGCCAGGGTGTCTCTGCTGTGGTGGCTGCAGAGTGCTCATCTTCTCGAGGGCCGCAGGTTCGGCATACAGGACTGGGTTCTGGTGACCACGGATGCAAGCCTCCGCGGATGGGGGGCAGTCACTCAGGGAAGAAACTTCCAAGGGCTGTGGTCAAGTCAGGAGACTTGTCTGCACATAAATATACTGGAACTAAGGGCCATATACAACGCCCTGAGTCAAGCAGAGCCCCTGCTTCGAGACCAACCAGTGCTGATTCAGTCAGACAACATCACGGCGGTCGCCCATGTAAACCGCCAGGGCGGCACAAGAAGCAGGGTGGCGATGGCAGAAGCCACAAAGATTCTTCGTTGGGCTGAGATTCACGTACAAGCACTGTCAGCAGTGTTCATTCCGGGCGTGGACAACTGGGAAGCAGACTTCCTCAGCAGACACGACCTCCACCCGGGAGAGTGGGGACTTCATCAAGAAGTCTTACTCTTCACACAGATTGCAAATCGATGGGAACTGCCACAGGTGGACATGATGGCGTCCCGCCTCAACAAAAAGCTAAAAAGATATTGCGCCAGGTCAAGGGACCCTCAGGCGATAGCTGTGGACGCGCTAGTGACACCCTGGGTGTTCCAGTCGGTATATGTGTTCCCTCCTCTTCCTCTCATACCCAAGGTACTGAGAATAGTAAGAAAAAGAGGAGTGAGAACAATACTCATCATTCCGGATTGGCCAAGAAGGACTTGGTACCCAGAACTACAAGAGATGATCACAGAGGACCCATGGCCTCTGCCTCTCAGACAGGACCTGTTGCAACAGGGGCCCTGTCTGTTCCAAGACTTACCGCGGCTGCGTTTGACGGCATGGCGGTTGAACGCCGGATCCTAACGGAAAAGGGCATCCCGGATGAAGTGATTCCTACGCTGATAAAAGCTAGGAAGGATGTAACAGCTAAGCATTATCACCGTATATGGCGAAGATATGTTGCTTGGTGTGAGGCCAGGATGGCCCCTACAGAGGAATTCCAGCTGGGTCGATTTATGCACTTCCTACAGTCAGGTGTGACTATGGGCCTGAAATTAGGGTCCATAAAGGTCCAGATTTCGGCCCTATCCATTTTCTTTCAAAAAGAACTGGCTTCACTGCCTGAGGTTCAGACGTTGTAAAGGGAGTGCTGCATATTCAGCCCCCTTTTGTGCCACCAGTGGCACCTTGGGATCTTAACGTTGTGTTGGATTTCCTGAAATCCCACTGGTTTGAACCACTTAAGACCGTGGAACTAAAGTATCTCACGTGGAAAGTGGTCATGCTGTTGGCCTTCGCATCGGCGAGGCGTGTATCAGAATTGGCGGCTTTGTCATGTAAAAGCCCTTATTTGATCTTCCATATGGACAGGGCAGAATTGCGGACTCGTCCCCAATTTCTCCCAAAGGTGGTATCATCGTTTCATTTGAACCAACCTATTGTGGTCCATGCGGCTACTCGGGACTTGGAGGACTCCAAGTTGCTGGACGTAGTCCGGGCTTTGAAAATATATGTTTCCAGAACGGCTGGAGTCAGGAAGACTGACTCGCTGTTTATTCTGTATGCACCCAATAAGCTGGGTGATCCTGCTTCAAAGCAAACTATTGCTCGCTGGATCTGTAGCACGATTCAGCTGGCTCATTCTGCGGCTGGATTGCCGCATCCAAAATCAGTGAAAGCCCATTCCACAAGGAAGGTGGGCTCTTCTTGGGCGGCTGCCCGAGGGGTCTCGGCTTTACAGCTTTGCCGAGCGGCTACTTGGTCGGGTTCAAACACTTTTGCAAAGTTCTACAAGTTTGATACCCTGGCTGAGGAGGACCTTGTGTTTGCTCATTCGGTGCTGCAGAGTCATCCGCACTCTCCCGCCCGTTTGGGAGCTTTGGTATAATCCCCATGGTCCTTACGGAGTCCCCAGCATCCACTAGGACGTTAGAGAAAATAAGAATTTACTCACCGGTAATTCTATTTCTCGTAGTCCGTAGTGGATGCTGGGCGCCCGTCCCAAGTGCGGACTTTCTGCAATACGTGTATATAGTTATTGCTTAATAAAGGGTTATTGTTATAAGCCATCCGTTGAGTGATGCTCAGTTGTTGTTTATACTGTTAACTGGGTAAGGTTATCACGAGTTGTACGGTGTGATTGGTGTGGCTGGTATGAGTCTTACCCTGGATTCCAAAATCCTTTCCTTGTAATGTCAGCTCTTCCGGGCACAGTTTCCCTAACTGAGGTCTGGAGGAGGGGCCAGTGCACACCAGAAAGTACCTAATCTTTCTTTAGAGTGCCCAGTCTCCTGCGGAGCCCATCTATTCCCCATGGTCCTTACGGAGTCCCCAGCATCCACTACGGACTACGAGAAATAGAATTACCGGTGAGTAAATTCTTATTATCTCCATGGCACGTTTCTACAGTGTCGGGCAGCTGTACTATCTGTACGATACAATCATGGTACGTTTCTACAGTGTCAGACAGCTGTACTATCTCCATGGCACGTTTCTACAGTGTCAGGCAGTGGTACTATCTCCGTGACACGTTTCTACAGTGTCAGGCAGCTGTACTTTCTCATACGTCCTAGAGGATGCTGGGGTCACTTCAAGAACCATGGGGTATAGACGGGATCCGCAGGAGACATGGGCACTTTAAGACTTTCAAATGGTGTGACCTGGCTTCTCCCTCTATGCCCCTCCTCCAGACTCCAGTTTAGAATATGTGCCCAGGCAGACTAGATGCACAACTGAGGTGCTCTACTGAGTTTCTCTGAAAAGACTTTATGTTAGGTTTTTTATTTTCAGGGGGGCTGCTGGCAACGGTCTCCCTGCATCGTGGGACTTAGGGGAGGGAAGTCAGAGCTACTTCTAGGGAGTTTAAATGCTCTGCTTCTTGGCTACAGGACACCATTAGCTCCTGAGGGTTTGGAATACTAGGTACGCCTAGGGGTTCACTCCCAGAGCCCGCCGTCACACCCTTTGCAGAGCCAAAAGTCAGAAGACAGGTGAGTAGAAGAAGAAAAGAAGACTTCAGTGACGGCTTCTGAGGTACCGCACAGCGATCGCACGCTGCGCGCCAAGCTCCCACACACAGAGGCACTCCAGGGTGCAGGGGGGGGGGGGGGGGGGGGCGCCGCCCTTGGCAGCATATACACCTCAATTATAACACTGGCAACAGGGGACATAGGTGCTGGGGCACTGTCCTAACCCCTGCCAGTATAAAAATTTTTACTACAATAGCGGGACTGAAGCGTGCCATTGCGGGGGCATGGCTTAGCCCTCACAGCTCACACAGCCAGCGCCATTTTCTTTTGCTGTACACTGGTCCTTCCTCACACTGCTGAATGTATCATGGTGCAAAACGGGGTGGGGTGGGGGGGGGGGGGGGCGGTGTGCACAGTCAAATGGTGAAATATATGTGTAATATAAAGGTTTGGGGGCATTCTTTAATGTTCAGAACTGTTAATTAAGCGCTGTGTTATGAGCTGACAAACTCTGTCTGTGTCTCTCTGACATGCTGGGTACACGTGTTTTCGGCATGTCTGAGGCGGAGTGCTTCCCACAAACGGCCGTGGGAGTGACCCTGTTGGCACGGCCGACTCCTGATACATGTGAGTCAACATGTAAGTGGATAGACAAGTGAAAACTATATTGGGGACACAGACGCGAGGGGGTGGCCCTGTCGGCACCTCCGATATATGACTGGGTAAAAAAATTGCATATTAATGTAATGCATATCAAAAAGGGCTATGTATATACGGATATATATATATATATATATATATATATATAGTAAGGTTGAATAATTCGGTGTAAGAGACACAGGAATATCTATGGATGTATTGGTCATACCTATGTTTCTCTCAGACCCCTCGGAGTCGAAAACTGGTTATTTTGCCCAGTTACTACTCCATTATACCGACACGGATGCTAATTCCTGTGTCGACCATAATGCTTCCTGATGAGATCCCCCCCCCCCAAAAAAAAGGAGCATTTAGTACATAATTAGTACATAATAAGGACGTATTAACGTCACTGTGGACCCTGCTGTTCTGAACAAAAGGGTCTATGTGTGTATATGTATATATATTTGTATGTATTTATAATACTGCTGAAGTAACATTCTTCATTCTCATGTGCTGAACGCTCTGTTCGAGAAGGTCTGGGTCAGCCCTGACAAGATAATTTCAAATCCTCAAGAGGATTCCGATTATTTATTCTTTTCCCGCCGCGGATAGAATAAAGTGGTGTCACCGCCTATTCTGCACGGGCCCCTGTCACGAAGCCAGCGGATCATTTGTGGGAAGCTTTCGTTATGTTCTAGTTATGTGTCCACGCGTACGTCAGTTAGACCTGGTCATTACATGCGCATGGGGAGTAGTAGTATTCAAAAATGGTCGGTTGCCTGGTCATCCGTTATAGATACCCTGGGGAGAGATGGTATACTCCTTACGTTGCATCGTATCAAGGACGCTGCAGCATGCTTTTGTGTGACTGCAAGGGATAGAGGACTCTTGGGTTCGCGGGCCGATTCCATGGTTTCGGCTAAGAGGGAGTTGAGTATTCACCAATGGAATGCTGAGGTTGACTCAGAAAAGATATGGAGTCTCTTCCAGATGAAGGGGAAGCCCGGTTCGGTGATGACCTAGTTAATTTGATCTCGGCAGACGCCGTAGGTAGGTCTACCTTCGGGGCCTATGTTCCCTCACAACGGATGATGACGCATAATTGTCAGATGCAGTCATGTCAGCCCGATAGATATGGATTCCTCCTTCTTTCTTTGCAGGTAGAGGAAGGAGAAAAGGGAAGAGGTCAGCAGCCTCTTCAAGGTCACAGGGGCAGAAATCATCCTCTGTTTCTGCCAGATCCACCGCATGACGCTGGGCCTCTCTTGCGGGAGCCCACACCGTTGAGGTCACGTCCAAATCTTTTCAGTCGGTCCCGGAACGGACTTGGACCAGGTTTATGAATAGTGTCCCAAGGGTGCATACTGGAGTTTCCAGGCGTTTTCCCTCACCAATTCTTCATTATTACCGATTCTCCTCCGGATGGGGAGGGAGTATGCGATGCAACACAAGAGTTGTGTCAGGATCAGGTCATGGTCCTGGTGTCCCCTGTCACAATAGGGAGAAGACGGTTATTCAAGCCTCTTCGTGCTCCCGTAGCCAGATGGCTAGGTCAGACCAATCCAAAATCTGACATACTGTAATTTATATTTAAAGAAATTCAAATCCAATCTAAAGAAGAATAAAGGAGGTCTAATTACATTTTCCTTCGCATTAGTTTACCTGAGGTTTGCTATTCAGGATGGGCATTACCAGTTTCACCAGGGTGATGGCAGTAATGATGGTTCTCCTTCTCTAGTACGGAGCCACGTTTATCCCGTATGGGGACGATCTCCTGATAACGGCGAGATCAAGAAACCAGTTGGTGCAAAACGTTGCACTCTCCCTGACAGTTCTTCAACAACAGGGTTGGCTCCTGACTTTACCAGAATCACTAATGGCCCACCGACGCGGTTGTCAGTTATGGGAATAATACTAGATACTACAGAGAGTTTTTTTTCTTCCAGTGGAACAAGATCTGGAGATCCAGAGTCTGGTCATACGAATTCCGAGACCAGCTGGAGTGTCAATCCATCAATACATTAGAAAAGATGGTTGCGGCCTACAAGGCCGTTCAGTTGGCAGGTTCCTTGCCAAGGTGTTCTAGTGGGTCCTGTGGGACGAGGGGTCCGGTTCCAACCTACACATACACGGGAAGATAATCCATGTTGTCAAAAGCCAGGGTTTCGCTCCTGTGGTGGCTCCACACCTCGCACTTACTAGAGGGACGTAGGTTCGGGGTCAGGACTGGGTCCTGGTATCCACGGATGCAAGTCTCCGAGGCTGGGGAGCTGTCACTCAAGGGAAAAGCTTCCAAGAAAAATGCTAAAGTCGGGAAGCCTGCCTTCACATGAATATGCTGGAATTGAGAGCCATTTACGACGGCCTTCAGCAGGCGGTACATCTTCTTCAAGATCACCCCGTGCACATCCAGTTGGATAAGGTAACAGAAAAAAGCAGAGCGGAAATGGCAGAGGTGACGAAGATCCTCCGCTGGGCAGAAAAATCTGTAAAGGCTCTGTCGGCAATTTTCATTCCGGTGGACAACTGGGAAGCATGGTTCCTCAGCAGACACGATCTCCGTCCGGGAGAGTGGGACCTCCACAAAGAAGTCTTCGCAGAGGTGACAAGTCTTTGGGGAGTTCCTCCAGTGGGCAGGATGACTTCTCGTCTCAACGAGAAACTTAAAAATTTGATGTTTCATGCGCTTATGACTAATATAGCTGCTCAAATAAATAGGATAGATAATGGCAAAAAATTGAGTGCTTGACAAATTAATAAAACTAAGTGGAACCTGTAAAGAAAAAATTCAGTTAACATATGTTTACAGCTCTTTTTAGAGCTTTGTTTGCGGTATCTGCACAGTCCATAGGAGATCTACCTTTCCCTACCTCACTCTGTGTTCACGGGATTCCTCAGCCTGGTGTTGTTAAAGGTTGTCCATGGCTTGTGTGGTCTTTCTACCCACCGCTGCGTCCAGCGGGGGAAGCGGAGTGCGGCGGGGTTTGGCGGGTGACGTCACTCGGCGGCGTCCGTTCTCCTAGGCGGCAGGATGTCTTGTCTGTAGTACCGCTATCCACCAACGCGTTGACAAAGTGCTAGAAACAGCACGAAACGCGTTGGTGGATAGCGGTACTACAGACAAGACATCCTGCCGCCCAGGAGAACGGATGCCGCCGAGTGACGTCACCCGCCAAACCCCGCCGCACTCCACTTCCCCCGCTGGACGCAGCGGTGGGTAGAAAGACCACACAAGCCACGGACAGCCTTTAACAACACCAGGCTGAGGAATCCCGTGAACACAGAGTGATGTAGGGAAAGGTAGATCTCCTTTGGACTGTGCTGATACCGCAAACAAAGCTCTAAAAAGAGCTGTAAACATATGTTAACAGAATTTTTTCTTTACAGGTGCCACTTAGTTTTATTAATTTGTCAAGCGCTCAATTTTTGGCCATTATCAACGAGAAACTTAAAAACAAAAAAAATTGTTCCAGGTCAAGAGACCCTCTCAGGCAGTAGCAGTAGATGCTCTGGTAACCCAGTGACTATTCCAGTCAGTGTATTCCTTCCACTTCCACTGATCCCAAAAATTCTCGGGATAATAGGAAGAACAAGGGTTGGGGCAATTTTCACTGCCCCAGACTGGCCAAGGAGGGCTTGGTGCTCAGATATTCAGGAGTTACTTATTAAAAGATCCTGGCCCTTTTTCCTCTTCGCAAGGACCTACTAAGGTAGGTACCGGGCGTGTACCTAGACTTGCCGCGGCTACTTTTGACGTCATGAGTGTTCAGCGCCGAATCCTACCCCAAAATGGTATTCCCAAGGAAGTCATCCCCTCTCTTGTTTAGGCCTGGAAAGGAGTAACGTCTAGACATTACCACCGTTTTTGGAGAAAATATATGTCTTAGTGTAAATCCAAGACAGTTTCAACGGAAGTGTTTCAGTAAGGCGTTTTCTCCGTTCCCTACAGGCTGGGGGAAATGCAGACTGCAGTTGGGCTCCATTATGGTCCAGTTTTCAGTATTGGAAATTTTCTTTCTGAAACTATTAGCTTCCCTGCCGGAAGTTCAGTTTGCGTGAAAGACATGTTGCACGTTCAACTTTCATTTGTGCCTTTGGTGGCACCTTGGGATCGTCATGTGGTGTTACAGTTCCTTCAATCACATTGGTTTGAACCTTTACATAAGGTGGAGTTGAAATTCCTCACTTGGAAAGTGGTCAGCCTATTGGCCTTGGCATCTGCACGGCAGATGTCGGAGTTAGCGGTCTTGTCTCTCAAGAGCCCTTAGTTGATCTTCCTGGAAGATAGAGCTGAATTGAGGACACGTCAGCAATTTCTACCGAAGGTTCACATCGACCAGCCTATTGTGGTGCCTGTGGCTACTGACGCCTTCGCTCAGTCAAAATCTCTGGATGTGGTCAGAGCGTTGAAGATTTATGTCGCCAGAACGGCTCAGATTTGGAAAACAGGCTCTGTTTGTCCTGTATGCTCCCAACAAGGTTGGGTGTCCTGCTTCCAAGCAGATCATGGCATGCTGGTTCCGGAACACCATTCAGCACGCTCATTCCACGGCTGGTTTGCTGTTACCGATATCGGTGAAAGCCCTTTCTACTAAATAGATGGGCTCATCCTGGACGGCTGTCCGGGGGGGTAGGGGGTCTCGGCATAGCAACTTGCCGTGCAGCTACTTGATTGGGGTCAAACACATTTTGCAAAGTTCTACAAGTTTGACACCTTGGCCGATGAAGACCTTAAGTTGGTCAATCGGTGCTGCAGAGTCATCCGCACTCTCCCGCCCGTTCTAGAGCTTTGGTATAAACCCCATGGTTCTTGAAGTGACCCCAGCATCCTCTAGGACGTATGAGAAAATCGGATTTTAATACCTACCGGTAAATCCTTTTCTCTTAGTCCGTAGAGGATGCTGGGCGCCTGTCCCAGTGCGGACTGTATCTGCAGTTATTGGTTGAGGTTACACACAGGTTGTGTTACGATTTTTGTCAGCATATTGCTGCACATTCTTCATGCCATTGGCTTGGGTTCTGTTGAATGCCACGTTCTGCGGCATGCTTGAGGTGTGAGCTGGTAAGATGCTCACCGTGGTTTAACAATAAATCCTTTCCTCGAAATGTCCGTCTCCCTGGGCACAGTTCCTTAAACTGGAGTCAGGAGGAGGGGCATAGAGGGAGGAGCCAGGTCACACCATTTGAAAGTCTTAAAGTGCCCATGTCTCCTGCGGATCCCGTCTATACCCCATGGTTCTTGAAGTGACCCCAGCATCCTCTACGGACTAAGAGAAAAGGATTTACCGGTAGGTATTAAAATCCTATTATCTCCATGGCACGTTTCTACAGTGTCAGACAGCTGTACTATCTCCACGGCACGTTTCTACAGTGTCAGGCAGCGGTACTATCTCCATGGCACGTTTCTACAGTGTCGGGCAGCTGTACTGTCTCCATGGCACGTTTCTACAGTGTCCGATATCTATAATAATTTAATGCCATGATCCTCAATGTCAGACAGTTTTACTGATTGCCTTCCATGAGTGTCAGATAGGTCTACTAGCTGCCTGCCAAGTTGGTCTTTGTGAATGCGTCAGACTTAATAGCATAGAATTCCACAAAGCCTTTTCTTTCTTGTCGGACTGGTTGGATTCTCCTTTAGAACAATTGATGTGTTTATAAGACCATTAACATGTGCTTTCAACAAGAATTTTCAAATCAGTATATTCATTTGGAGAAATAATTAAAAAAACAAAATGATGGAGTTCTGTAGTATGAGTTTTGCTTTTTAATGAGTCCTGTACTGTAGAACCAAAATGAGTTCTTCTACTATCGTACAGCGTACCTGAGAAATTATCTCCTTGATTTACTTTACTGCAAACATTGTTCTTGTAATTTAAATATTTCAAAGTTCTGATGTCTGAACCAGTGAAACATTTAGAATTCTTCCAAAGCAATCTCAGATTTGATAGTGTTATAAAGGTATGTACAGTATGTACATACAAAAATTGTAGGAAAATAATAGGAAGGGCCTATGCTGCTCTACCTTTAAATTCTTGTGTTTGATAATACAATATCACCACTTGTATATATATTCTAATGCTAAAATGTATTCTGTTGTGATTTAGTGTTGGTCAACGGCAGTTGGTTTGCCTGGCTAGAGCTCTTCTGCGTAAGACCAAAATCTTGGTGCTAGATGAAGCTACAGCAGCTGTGGACTTGGAGACCGATGACCTAATTCAGTCAACCATTAGAACAGAATTTAAAGATAGTACTGTTATAACTATTGCTCACCGCCTCAATACGATCATGGATTACACAAGGTAAGAGCTGAATTTCTGTAAAATAATTGAAAAAGTTATTTGTGCGTTCATTTACTGTGGAGACAATTCCATCTGGATTTAATTATGCCTAGAGCTTTTCTATCACAAGCCCTTTTCGTTGCTCTGTAAATCCACAGCTAACTCTTGTTGACCCATAGATAGACTTACTATACCATCCCTTTAAACCAGGACACATGAATTACACAGGTTATTTAGCTGCTTAAAACATGGTGAAATGCAGGTTTGAAGTCAGCCAGTCCCAGAAACTGTGGAATTCATGAATGCCCCGGTTTAAAGGGATAATATGGTAAGCCTACCCAAAGATTCCCGGATAAGTGCCCAGAACTATTCTTTAACACTGAGGTTCCCAAACTTGGTCATCAAGACACCCTAACAGTCCAGGTTTTAAGTATATCCATGCTTCAGTACAGGTGATTTAATTAGTTCCTCAGTCAATTTGATTATACCATCTGTGCTTAAGCATTGATCACCTTAAAACCTGGACTGTTAGGGTGCCTTGAGAAAGGAGTTTGAGAACCACTGAGTTAATGTGTTTGTAGCACCCGCAGTAAGGGCTTCCCTGAGGCTTGAATAGAAATCCATGTTAAGTTTAGCCTGTGGGCTTATCGTGGGCTACAACTTAATAGCCCTTGCCACTGCTAAAAGCCCATGGTAATTAACTTGGCTAATTGTATCCAGTCCTTAGTGTGATAACCATGTGTAGACTGTTTCAGAATGGTTGCTGCATTAGAGGAAGCACAGGCTTGTCGTTTTATTTTGCTGTAGGATCCTGGTATTAATTAACAACATTGTTTTCCTATTTGATAATGTTTATGGATGTCAGGATTCACATGGCATCATGCTTCAAAAAGCAATTTGCAAAGCTTTCCCACATCATTTATACCAGGGATGGGGAACCTTCGGCCCTCCAGCTGTTGGTGAACTACACATACCAGCATGCCTTGCTACAGTTTTGCTATTTGGCCATGCTAAAACTGTTGCAAGGCATGCTGGGATGTGTAGTTCAACAGCAGCTGGAGGGCCGAAGGTTCCCCATCCCTGATTTATACGGTCATTAATTTTTACCAAATTTTTCAATCATGAAATAAATTAAGGTCTGATAAAGAAATCCATTGGAATGTTTGTTGGGGAGTTCAAATAAGCCAAATTTGCAAGGTGATCCAGCTATATAGGCCGTTGACTGTGTTGACAAAACTATGCAATATAGTGGGATGCAGTTACATTGCCGGCACTTGGGATCCTGGCATTCAGGATACCGACGCCGGAATCCCGACCACTGACAATACAGACAGCCGGAATCCCAGCTTACAGGGACTATTCCCACTCGTGGGTGTCCACGACACCCATAGAGTGGAATAGAATCTGTGGCGAGTGCAGCGAACCCTCAAGGGGCTTCGTTGCGCTCACCCTCCTGACAGAATTCTGGCAGCCGGGATCCCGGCGTCGGTATGCTGACCGCGTGGATCCCGGCTGCCAGCATACCATACCCAATGCAATATGGCCTACACATTTTTAGCTAAATTGTTTAAAGATCCAGCTATTCGGTGATTGGGCTGAACAACTACAGTAGATAGCTGTGCATTCAGTTAATTTTAGGATAAAACCTCCACATTAAACCAGGTCGTTTAGAAAGCTTACAGTTCACTGGCCAAACATGATTATCACTAAAAATTCTAATTGTCTCCCACATTTTGGGTAACTTGGCACAGCCTTAAAATGCACGATTACATATATATTGGTGGGAGCTTTACATTGATGACTATAGTCAAAAGAAATACAGAAAACTATTATTGCTTTTACTGTTCATTCACAGATAACCAAGCTTTTCTGTTCTTCATTGTTTCTGCAATGAATTGGGGGGGTCATTCCGAGTTTATCGCTCGCTAGCTAGTTTTAGCAGCCGTGCAAACGCTATGCCGCCGCCCACTGGGGAGTGTATTTTAGCTTGGCAAAAGTGCGAACGCTTGTGCAGCCGAGCTCTGCAAAAGAAGTTTGTGCAGTTTCAGAGTAGCTCTGAACCTACTCAGCGCTTGCGATCACTTCAGCCTATTTGTGTCCGGATTTGACGTCATACACCTGCCCAGCGAACGCCCAGCCACGCCTGCCTTTTTTCAGACACGCCTGCGTTTTTGCAAACACTCCCTGAAAACGGTCAGTTGACACCCAGTAACGCCCCCTTCCCGTCAATCTTCTTGCGGCCGCCAGTGCGAAGGAAAACTTTGCTAGAACCTGAGCACAACCACAAAGAGCTTTGTACCCATACATCGCGCGTGCGCATTGCGGGGCATACGTGTGCGCAGAAATGCAGTTTTTTCACCTGATCGCTGCGATAAACGGCAGCGAGCGATCAACCTCGGAATGACCCCCTATGTTAAGTCTGTTAACCACTTGCCTGGCATGGTCGCATCAGATGCGACCGTGCCTGCAAGTGCTCTATCTAACCTGGTTGCACGGGATGCGACCAGTCAGATAGAGAGTGTTAGCAGTGGCAGGGAAGGGAAACTTCCCTCCGCTGCTGCTGTCAGAGGGACCGGAAGGTCCCTCTGCCTCGATACACTCTCCCCTACTGATTGCCATGCTGCCGATCACTGCTAATCGGTCAGCACGGCAGGACCCCCTACCTCCAGCGGCTGCAGACAATGGCAGCCGCTGGGGAGTGTAAATTAACCCTCCCAAGCCACCCCCAGGACCCCCCTGTATTGGTGGGCGGCACTCCAAGGATTTGTAAAAGATTCCACAGCTACACAAGCTTTAGTGATAGATATATATATATATATATATATATATATAGATATACAAACAGAAAGTTCAGCACTCACCAAAGCAAGCTCACTTATTTTCACAACATCAATAAATAAATGATGGGGGTTTAGTTAGTGAATTGGCCAATGCACGGAAGCCTGCAAACTGCTCGCCAAGGTACCCCATCTTCATGGAGGTCCTACACTATCACAGTCTCAATGTTTTATATATATATTTCTCTGACGTCCTAGTGGATGCTGGGAACTCCGTAAGGACCATGGGGAATAGCGGCTCCGCAGGAGACTGGGCACAACTAAAGAAAGCTTTAGGTCACCTGGTGTGCACTGGCTCCTCTCACTATGACCCTCCTCCAAGCCTCAGTTAGATTTTGTGCCCGGCCGAGGTTGGATGCACACTAGGGGCTCTCCTGAGCCCTTAGAAAGAAAGTATAGATTTAGGTTTTTTATTTTCAGTGAGACCTGCTGGCAACAGGCTCACTGCAGCGAGGGACTAAGGGGAGAAGAAGCGAACTCGCCTGCTTGCAGCCGGATTGGGCTTCTTAGGCTACTGGACACCATTAGCTCCAGAGGGATCGACCGCAGGCCCAGTCCTTGGTGTTTGGTCCCGGAGCCGCGCCGCCGCCCCCCTTACAGAGCCAGAAGCAAGAAGAGGTCCGGAAAATCGGCGGCAGAAGACATCAGTCTTCACCAAGGTAGCGCACAGCACTGCAGCTGTGCGCCATTGCTCCTCATGTACACCTCACACTCCGGTCACTGAGGGTGCAGGGCGCTGGGGGGGGGGGCGCCCTGAGCAGCAATATTAACACCTTGGCTGGCAAAAATACCACAATATATAGCCCCAGAGGCTATATATGTGGTAAATACCCCTGCCAGAATCCAGAAAAAAGCGGGAGAAAAGTCCGCGAAAAAGGGGCGGGGCTATCTCCCTCAGACACACTGGCGCCATTTTCTCTTCACAGTGCAGCTGGAAGAAAGCTCCCCAGGCTCTCCCCTGTAGTTTTCAGGCTCAAAGGGTTAAAAAGAGAGGGGGGGCACTAAATTTAGGCGCAATATTATATATACAAGCAGCTATTGGGGAAATTTCACTCAGTTATAGTGTTAATCCCCACATTATATAGCGCTCTGGTGTGTGCTGGCATACTCTCTCTCTGTCTCCCCAAAGGGCTTTGTGGGGTCCTGTCCTCAGTCAGAGCATTCCCTGTGTGTGTGCGGTGTGTCGGTACAGCTGTGTCGACATGTTTAATGAGGAGGCTTATATGGTGACGGAGCAGATGCCGATAAATGTGATGTCGCCCCCTGTGGGGCCGACACCAGAGTGGATGGTTAGGTGAAAGGTATTAACCGACAGTGTCAACTCCTTACATAAAAGGGTGGATGACGTAACAGCTGTGGGACAGCCGGCTTCTCAGTCCGCGCCTGCCCAGGCGTCTCAAAGGCCATCAGGGGCTCAAAAAACGCCCGCTCACTCAGATGGCAGACACAGATGTCGACACGGAGTCTGACTCCAGTGTCGACAAGGTTGAGACATATACACGATCCACTAGGAACATCCGTGACTTAATCCCGGCAATAAAAAATGTGTTACACATTTCTGACATTAACCCAAGTACCACTAAAAAAGGGTTTTATGTTTGGGGAGAAAAAGCAGGCAGTGTTTTGTTCCCCCATCAGATGAATGAATGAAGTGTGTGAAAAGCGTGGGTTCCCCCCGATAAGAAACTGGTAATTTCTAAAAAGTTACTGATGGCGTACCCTTTCCCGCCAGAGGATAAGTTACGCTGGGAGATATCCCCTAGGGTGGATAAGGCGCTCACACGGTTGTCAAAAAAGGTGGCACTGCCGTTTTAGGAACGGCCACTTTGAAGGTACCTGTTGATAAAAAGCAGAAGGCTATCCTGAAGTCTGTATTTACACACTCAGGTACTAGACTGAGACCTGCAGATCGTGCTGCTGCAGCGTGGTCGGTGACCCTGTCACACATGAGAACATATTAAAGACGTCGTCTTAAATATGAGGGATGCACAGAGGGATATTTTGGCGGCTGGCATCCAAAATGAATGTAATGACCATTCTGTCAGGAGGGTATTAGAGACCTGTCACTGGACAGGTGATGCTGACTTTAAAAGGCGCATAGAGACTCTGCCTTATAAGGGTGAGGAATTATTTGGGGATGGTCTCTGGGACCTCGTATCCATTACCTCAGGTTTCCTCACAGACTAAGAAAGCACTGTATTATCAGGTACAGTCCTTTCGGCTTCAGAAAAGCAAGCGGGTCAAAGGCGCTTCCTTTCTGTACAGAGATATGGGGAGAGGGAAAAAGCTGCACCAGTCAGCCTGTTCCCAGAATCAAAATTCTTTTCTCGCTTCCTCTGAGTCCACAGCTTGACGCGGGGGCTCCACAGGTGTAGCCAGGTACGGTGGGGGGCCGTCTCAAAAATTTCAGCGATCAGTGGGCTCGCTCACAGGTGGATCCCTGTTTCATTCAAGTAGTATTTCAGGGGTACAAGCTGGAATTCGAGATGTCTCCCCCCCGCCGTTTCCTCAAATATGCCTTGCCGACAACTCCCTCAGGCAGGGAGGCTGCGCTAGAGGCAATTAATAAGCTGTATTCCCAGCAGGTAATACTCAAGGTGCCCCTACTTCAACAAGGACGGGGTTACTATTCCACACGGTTTGGGGTACCGAAACCGCATGGTTCGGTGTGACCCATTTTATATTTAAAATCCTTGAACACATACATAAAAAAATTCAAGTTCAAGATGGAATCGCTCAGGGCGGTTATTGCAAGCCTGGATGAGGGGGATTACATGGGATCCCGGGACATCAAGGATGCTTACCTGCATGTCCCCATTTACCATCCTCGCCAGGAGTACCTCAGATTTGTGGTACAGGATTACCATTACCAAGTCCAGACACTGCCGTTTGGACTGTACATGGCACCGAGGGTGTTTACCAAGGTAATGGCCAAAATGATGATACTCCTTCGAAAAAAGGGAGTTTTAATTATCCCGTACTTGGACAATATCCTTATAAGGGCAAGGTCCAAGGTGCAGTTGCTAGTCGGGGTAGCACTATTTTGGAAAGTGCTACAACAGCACGGTTGGATTCTAAACAGTCCAAAGTCACAGCTGGTTCCTACGACACGTCTACTGTTCCTGGGGATGGTTCTGGACACAGAACAGAAATAAGTGTTTCTCCCGGAGGAGAAAGCCAAGGAACTGTCATCTCTAGTCAGAGACCTCCTGAAGCAAAAACAGGTATCGGTGCATCATTGCACGCGAGTCCTGGGAAAAAATGGTAGCTTCCTACGAAGCAATCCCATTCGGCAGGTTCCATGCAAGAGGGCCGCAGGTTCGGCATACAGGACTAGGTCCTAGTGACCATGGATGCCAGCCTTTGTGGCTGGGGGGCAGTCACACAGGGAAAAAACTTCCAGGGATTTTGGTCAAGTCAAGTGACTTCCCTACACATAAATATTCTGGAACTGAGGGCCATTTACAATGCCCTGAGTCAGGCAAGGCCTCTGCTTCAAAACCAGCCGGTACTGATCCAATCAGACAACATCACGGCAGTCGCCCATGTAAACCAACGGGGCGGCACAAGAAGAAGGATGGCGATGGCAGAAGCCACAAGGATTCTCCGATGGGCGGAAAATCATGTGTTAACACTGTCAGCAGTGTTCATTCCCGGAGTGGACGACTGGGAAGCAGATCTTCTCAGCGGACACGACCTCCACCCGGGAGAGTGGGGATTTCATCCAGAAGTCTTCCAAAGGATTGTACACCATTGGGAAAGGCCACAGGTGGACATGATGGCGTCCCGCCTCAACAAAAAGCTATAAAAGATATTGCGCCAGGTCAAAGGACCCTCAGGCGATAGCTGTGGACGCTCTGGTAACACCGTGGGTGTACCAGTCGGTTTATGTGTTCCTCCCTCTGCCTCTCATACAAAAGGTACTGAGAATAATAGGAAGGCGAGGAGTAAGAACGATACTCGTGGTTCCGGATTGGCCAAGAAGAGCTTGGTACCCAGAACTTCAAGAAATTATATCAGAGGACCCATGGCCTCTGCCGCTCAGACAGGACCTGCGGCAGCAGTGGCCCTGTCTGTTCCAAGACTTACCGCGGGTACGTTTTGACGGCATGGCGGTTGAACGCCGGATCCTAAAGGAAAAGGGCATTCCGGAGGAAGTCATTCCTACGCTAATTCAAGCCAGGAAAGATGTAACTGCAAAACATTATCACCGCATATGGCGAAAATATGTTGCTTGGTGTGAGGCCAAAAAGGCCCCAACAGAGGAATTTCAACTAGGTCGATTTCTGCATTTCCTACAAGCAGGAGTGTCTATGGGCCTAAAATTAGGCTCCATTAAGGTACAGATCTCGGCTCTGTCGATTTTCTTCCAAAAAGAACTAGCTTCAGTACCTGAAGTTCAGACATTGTAAAAGGAGTGCTGCATATTCAGCCCCCGGTTGTGCCTCCAGTGGCACCTTGGGTACTCAACGTGGTGTTGAGTTTCTTAAAATCACATTGGTGTGAGCCACTAAAAACCGTGGATCTAAAATATCTCACGCGGAAAGTGGTCATGTTATTGGCCTTGGCTTCGGCCAGGCGTGTATCAGAATTGGCGGCTTTGTCATATAAAAGTCCTTATCTGATTTTCCATATGGATAGGGCAGAATTGAGGACTCGTCCCCAGTTTCTCCCTAAGGTGATATCAGCTTTTCACTTGAACCAACTATTGTAGTGCCTGCGGCTACTAGGGACTTGGAGGATTCCAAGTTACTGGACGTAGTCAGGCCCTTGAAAAATTATGTTTCCAGGACGGCTAGAGTCAGGAGAACTGACTCGCTGTTTATCCTGTATGCACCCAGCAAACTGGGTGCTCCTGCTTCTAAGCAGACTATTGCTCGCTGGATTTGTAGCACAATTCAGCTGGCGCATTCTGCGGCTGGACTACCGCAGCCAAAATCTGTAAAAGCCCATTCCACAAGGAAGGTGGGCTCATCTTGGGCAGCTGCCCGAGGGGTCTCGGCTTTCCAACTTTGCCGAGCTGCAACTTGGTCAGGGGCAAACACGTTTGCTAAATTCTACAAAATTGATACCCTGGCTGAGGAGGACCTGGAGTTCTCTCATTCGGTGCTGCAGAGTCATCCGCACTCTCCCGCCCGTTTGGGAGCTTTGGTATAATCCCCATGGTCCTTACGGAGTTCCCAGCATCCACTAGGACGTCAGAGAAAATAAGATTTTACTCACCGGTAAATCTATTTCTCGTAGTCCGTAGTGGATGCTGGGCGCCCATCCCAAGTGCGGATTGTCTGCAATACTTGTATATAGTTATTGCCTAACTAAAGGGTTATTGTTGAGCCATCTGTTGAGAGGCTCAGTTATATTCATACTGTTAACTGGGTATAGTATCACGAGTTATACGGTGTGATTGGTGTGGCTGGTATGAGTCTTACCCGGGATTCAAAATCCTTCCTTATTATGTCAGCTCGTCCGGGCACAGTGTCCTAACTGAGGCTTGGAGGAGGGTCATAGTGGGAGGAGCCAGTGCACACCAGGTGACCTAAAGCTTTCTTTAGTTGTGCCCAGTCTCCTGCGGAGCCGCTATTCCCCATGGTCCTTACGGAGTTCCCAGCATCCACTACGGACTACGAGAAATAGATTTACCGGTGAGTAAAATCTTATTATATATATATATATATATATAACACAAATTGGTGGGCGGCACTCCAAGGATTTGTAAAAGATTCCACAGCTACACAAGCTTGTGTAGCTGTGGAATCTTTTACAAATCCTTGGAGTGCCGCCCACCAATTTGTGTTGTCTGCTGGGCCCTGTAGTGCCACGGGAGGGCACCCAGGTATTTATGTTGTGCTGTTGGAGTGCCGGTCATACATGCATATATATATATATATTTTATTTTATTTTAACTAAAATCATTTGGGATAGAGTTAAACTCACGTTCTTCACCAAACGCACTCATTAAAAAAAAAACACGACAATTTCGGAGTGGTTTTTGGCAAAATAAATAGTCAGTTAAGTTGTTAGGTGCCTTGAGTCATATCGGAGAAAGAGGAAAATTATGGAGAAATTTATTATTATCACCACAAATAAATGCAAATTTGGAGCAACAAATTGAAAATACTTTATTTCATTGCTTTGTCTCCACAGGTTAGTCATTTTTGACAAAGGTGAAATTGTGGAATTTGACACTCCATCAAGACTACTTGAAAATAAAGGACTATTTTACTCTATGGCCAAAGATGCAAATATCATTTAAATCCATTAATTACTGCCCAGCAGACTCAGGAAGCTTGCAAATAGCTACACCAACTCCTCCTGGCCAAACTGTGCTTCTTACGGCAAATATGCTCCCAATCTATCTTTTTTGATTTCTGAATGAATTATTTCATTTCTGTACATCAGTGTGCAACTAAAGCCGGGTACACGCCTAAAAATGTATCTGTCCAATCTGTCTGGCGGCAGCACAAATCTGGTAATGGCAGCCAACCAAATAACAACCAACCATTTGCTCCCAAACGCTGGAAAGCGGACAAAAACGATTGCTTGGATACATTTGTTAAACGGATTGAACCAATTTGTCTGAACGACCATTGACTGTTTTCCAGTGTTTGGGAGCAAATGGTCGATTGTAATTTGCTCCAGTACATTACCAGATTTTTGTTCCCACCAGACAGATACATTTTTAGGTGTGTACCAGGGACGTGTGGTGAGCTAAATGGCACAGGAGGCACTGGCTAGCACCGTAGCCAGATTTAAACCCAGTATATGAGCCATAGGGTACATCTGGGCATTATACACAGGTGCAGTAGTATAAACTTCTGGAAATTTGATGAGTTTTGATCTGAGAAGTGCGGAAAAGGTCAGCTAACCTGCCATAGACTTTTTACTCCAGAGTTTTGGCTATAAAAATGATTAGAATAATGCAAAGAAGATATTTGAAACATATTCTTTGTATTTTTCATATACTTTATACAATCAAAACTCTGGTACAAATGTTAGTATGACACCCCACCGCACGTCACTGGTGTGTACCCGCCTTGAACGCGTGTTACAATCAAAACATTTTACACCAAATTGTAAGTCTAAATCATGAGCAACTGCTTGCGCACATTACTTGTTTTACTTTGATAGACCAGACAGACATTTGTGATTCATGTGCCATGTAGCACATTTGCAGAGTCATTAGACTTCAAGGATTTACAATACAGTCAGTCAGCTTCATCCAACTGGATGAACATTTTGACAAAACTTATTCACATTGGTTTAGCCACCTGCATTTGATATTGGATAGCTTGTCACCACCTATTGATTCTTAAACAATTCAATAAAAAGATTAAGGATGCGATGTATCAAACCTGGGAAAGGGGTAATATGGGAAGAAATAAAGAACCAACCAATCAGCCCCTGTCATTTTTCAAACACAGCCTGTTACATAATAGTTAGGAGCTGATTGGTTGGTACTTTTTCTCTCTCCACTTTATCACTCTCCAAGGTTTGATATATCTCCCCCTGAATTTGAAAGACTAGATTTTAACATGTGTAGCAAATGAGATTGTGTGTTCACATTGCAGATATCTCATGGTATGAATGTTACATACTTCTCCATTATATCATCATTATTTGTACTTTTAAGGTTTTAGAATTATGCAATTGCTAAATTTTGCACATGTGTAACTCCAGATTACTGCAGATTGTATGAGCCAGGGTGATCAAGGCATTTCTTTACTATGGATTTGTAAAAAATTGTTAGTACCTGTACTATTATAACTGCTGATCAGAATGTTAGGACTCTTGTTACTAGGAGTCATACTGTAGTACCATTATTATCTCATTTCTTTCTGATAGAGCAGATTTGGTTGCGTTGGTTTGGTGCCCAACAGTCACTGGTAATTGCTACTATCAATCTGTAGCGTGGCAGTGACAGCCTGGGAAACACAGGAGAATAAGGGCCAGGAGTGAGTAACTCAAATGTTATTTTCAATTGATACTCTTAAGGTTCAGAGTATGAACATCTTTCTCCCTGCATGAAAGTAAATACTATGGCACTTATTTTTTTCTAATCTGAATGCTTACATAGAAAATGATATAAGGCGTGGTAAAAGGATTTTTTTAATCTTGGACAGCACATGTATTTACAATGATCGCTTTCCCCTTCCAATATAGAGCTTTCTTCACCAATATTGTCAACATTGCCAAATCACAACTGCCTGTATTATGAATAGAAGGGAACTATCCGCTGCAGTGCAATGTTTCTACCCCTACTGACGTGTCCACCTATATCTATCCTCCCTGCACGTTTTGCAGCCCTTCTTGTCACGCCATGCAGTGTTGTGACTCAGTAGCACTGAGTGTCTTTATGTGCATCTTTTTCCATTAAAATCATCTTATTCACAAAAGAATGCAAACAGGACACACAAGCAGCTTATGTTGATTACAATGATATGCGGCATGTTTATATTTTGTATGTGAACATGACTGTATCTGCATGCAAAATGGTACTTTAGGGTTTTCCTAGAAAACACTGCAATTTACCATTGCATATTCAGTTACAGACACGCACAGAATATAGGCATGCCGCATATCATTTTAATAAGCAGAGTCTGCTTGTGCGTCATATTCACATTGCGGTCATCAGCAAAAAAGACACCCAACACTAATGGAGTTGCATGGGACCTATGAGCTCACTCACGCCAGGCATCTCCCGCTGCATGGCTTATTGAGGCAAGATGTATGAGGACACATCTGTATATCTGTATCAGACCTGCAGAAAAGGGCACTTATTTCTCATACGTATAATGATCCCCAATACAATAAGTCCTCATGTGGCAAAAGCATAGCTGTGGGTTTGCTCCTATACAATTCCTTAAAGTAAAATCATTTCCATTCCAGTATACTACCTGTGCACTGTATCTCCCAGAAATATACATAAATATATGCTTAGGATGACTAACAAATGCTTGAAAAATAGCAAAAAGCAATACATGGAACACTAATTAATGCTAATTAGTGAATCTAACAAGTGGTATATAGGGGGTCATTCTGACCTGATCGCTCGCTGCCGTTTTTCGCAGTGCAGCGATCAGGTCAGAATTGCGCATGCGCCGCAGTGCGCTGCGCATGGCTGACGGCTGTCGTTGCCTAGCGATTGCCTCTGCCTGATTGACAGGCAGAGGTGGTCGCTGGGCGGGAGGGGGCGACACGGTGGCGTTTGGCCGCCGTTTTGTGGGTGCAGTCCGGCCAACGCACACGTCACACGCAGCCGCTGCAACCCGGGCAGCGACGAGTAGCTCCCTGCCAGCACGCAAAAGCTGCGCTGGCCAGGAGCTACTCCTGCAGTGCTAAAGCATCGCCGCTGTGCGATGCTTTTGCACTTCTGCGGGGAGGGGGCGGACTTGACATGGGGTGCGGATTAGCCCTGTGCTGGGAGTTTCACCGCATGTCAGTGTGCCTGATTTGCAGGGCTACGATAAGGTCTGAATTAGGCCAATTGTAACAAAATAAAAAGTGCATGTCTTGGGTTTTACCCTGTACCAATAGCAATAGCCCATATATTGTAATACAGCTTTAGCAACACAGAATAAAGGGCAACTTAGTGTAGACTCTGGCATCTACCAGCTAGTGGAGAGCTACCAGCCAGAGAGCTGCATGTACGGAGTCACTTCTCAGGGAATCTGTATTAACCATTCACTGCTGGGTGCTCTTGGGGAAGCCTGACCACTGTGTTTTTCAAACTGGAAATGTGTAACACCAGCCTAAGGAAATTTCCGGTTACTTTAAGAACACAGTTCTATGTGAACAATTATGCTGTTTGTCCTATTAACCACTTGGACATTTGCTGTTGTTTTTTTTAATCTAGAACTAGAAACATGACTGCATTTAATTGGTTGCTGTTGGTAACAGCACATTTATGTACATTGTACCATATTACACAGAAAATGTGTTTATACTCTTTTTTCCTTTTTTAACATAAATTCCTTCATAAAGTTGTTAGTGGCATACCTTAGTAGCTAATCTATAATCATTACATGAAGCAAACTCCACTGTAACATATTTCCCTGTATCACAGTTCTAAAGTTTTATACTTCAACTATTAATTGGCGTGTTCTACCTCTGGTGTTCCCATCTCCAACAGAGAATTTACATAAGTGTCATACATCTTGCCTTAATGCGCCACACAGGGGAAGATGCCTGACGTGAGTGCGCTGTCTGGTCTCATGCAACTCCATTGGCGTCAGGCATATTTTTTCCCAAAAAATTATGCAAATAAGACACATAAGCATACTCTGTGGCTGTATCTGCATATGAAATGGTACATTAGTGTTGTCTAGGATGCAGATACAGCCATGGTCACATATAGAATATAGGCATACCGCATATCATTTCAATCAACATAAGGTGCTTGTGCATCCTGTTCGCATCATTTTGCGAATAAGACACATTTTAAGAGAAAAAAGGTCGCAAAAAAGATGCTCGTTTGACTAGAAGGTCAGTTTAACGTGCCAGGAGGCTAGATATGAGTGGACACATCTGTATCAAGTAGACAATACTTTCCTTTTGACAGATCACCTATCCTAAAAGTTATCTATAGATCGATCACGTTTTGTCATGTGAGCAAATACCAAAATGGCAGGTGGTCCAAAACATATGTTACATCATGATTATATGTGTTTGTTAGAGAAAGAGCTGTTACAATCTAAAGCAAATATTATTTTATGTTTATTGTAACAAAAGAATTTCTGTAGAGAACAGTCCTTAGCTGACCTGTCAGTAAAGCAGATCACTTCATGAAAATAGACAGCAAGGTGGAAATGTAAGGAGTGATTTGTCACTTTTACAGATTTTTGAGGATTGTTGCAGCTGGATTTAAAGAAAAAAATCTTTTTTTCTTTTTTTTTCTCAAGCTAAAGGCCGGGTTTTGCGTAAAGAAACTGGAACTATAATCCTGCAAAGAACGCCCAAAAACTTATTTTGACAAAACACTCTTTAGTACATTTCCACCCAAACTTTAAATGGTTTGACTATCATAAGACACTCCAAGGCCACCTACTCACTTACATTTTGATGTCGGACATCAGTCAGTGTACTTGTTATACGTATATATGTTTTAAAAATGAATACAATATTAATATATATCTTTATGCAGATTACCTCAACGCTACCTCTTTGTGAATGTTGTCAATAAAACATATATTCCAATTCATAGTCATTCTTTGGAGTTTGTGTAATTCATAGTCATTCTTTGGAGTTTGTGTAATTCATAGTCATTCTTTGGAGTTTGTTCAACAATTATCTACAGATGTAGCCACTCTCACCGTGGCTACTTCTTGCTGCAGAAGGCGCGGCCACATGCATGTCTAGGACGCACGTGCCCCATTTGCATGAGTGGGAACGGCAAATGTCACCTAGCTGAGAGTGCATGTTGAGCGCAGATGTAGCCATGATGAGTGTGGCTACGTCTGTATATACTAATCTTCTAAAGTGTGTCCTGTCTCCAGCATGCATGTGCAGTGGGATCCTGGTAGCGTGCCACAGGTGCGTGTTCCTTCAATGGCTCCCATTGTAGCGAGTCATGGGACAGACCTTAGCGAATAGGAGGAGTGGACCCACCAGTAACAGATAAGTATGCTGCCGAGGAAGGGGATGGGATGTGGTGGGTGCAGGACAGGGCGGAGCTGGTGACCTGATATATTTCAGATACTTTTACTAGTCTAATATAATTGTGTGAAGAAAAAAAATGCAGCCTCATTTGCATTATGTTATCCTTGTATTATGACACCCTTGATTTTCAGAGTTTCGCATGCTTATGTGGACTGTGCCTATTCTGTTTTGTACTAAAATTTTAATTTGAGCACGTTTTAGTTTTGCTAGAGGGTCCAGTAGTTGTAATTATACCATTTGTGCTGGTGACTCACGATATTAAAGAGTAGCTAAATACTTTTTTGGCTCTTGAGCTAAAACTCATACTGTCAAACTGCGCTCCCTGCGGCCGCGAAAACCCCCCATTTGAATCGGCCCCATAGTGTGTCTCAACACTTCAGAATATTACAATAAGGACCCCTCAACTCTACTGTTCAAGGGAATTCAAAAAATATATAGGCATTAGAGAGGTGGAAACATGACAGCTGAACAAATAAAAAATTAATCAAAATCCCAACCAAATGGTCTAAATATAGATATAGGCATAAAAACCTTTTTGGAATAAAAACCTTTTTTTAAAAAAAAATAAGAATTTACTTACCGATAATTCTATTTCTCATAGTCCGTAGTGGATGCTGGGGACTCCGTCAGGACCATGGGGAATAGCGGCTCCGCAGGAGACAGGGCACATCTAAAGAAAGCTTTTAGGATCACATGGTGTGTACTGGCTCCTCCCCCTATGACCCTCCTCCAAGCCTCAGTTAGGTACTGTGCCCGGACGAGCGTACACAATAAGGAAGGATCTTGAATCCCGAGTAAGACTCATACCAGCCACACCAATCACACCGTACAACTTGTGATCTGAACCCAGTTAACAGTATGATAACAAACGAAGTAGCCTCTGAAAAGATGGCTCACAACAATAATAGTAACCCGATTTTTGTAACAATAACTATGTACAAGTATTGCAGACAATCCGCACTTGGGATGGGCGCCCAGCATCCACTACGGACTATGAGAAATAGAATTATCGGTAAGTAAATTCTTATTTTCTCTAACGTCCTAGTGGATGCTGGGGACTCCGTCAGGACCATGGGGATTATACCAAAGCTCCCAAACGGGCGGGAGAGTGCGGATGACTCTGCAGCACCGAATGAGAGAACTCCAGGTCCTCCTTAGCCAGAGTATCAAATTTGTAAAATTTTACAAACGTGTTCTCCCCTGACCACGTAGCTGCTCGGCAAAGTTGTAATGCCGAGACCCCTCGGGCAGCCGCCCAAGATGAGCCCACCTTCCTTGTGGAGTGGGCCTTTACAGATTTAGGCTGTGGCAGGCCTGCCACAGAATGTGCAAGTTGGATTGTGCTACAGATCCAACGCGCAACCGTCTGCTTAGACGCAGGAGCACCCATCTTGTTGGGTGCATACAATATAAACAACGAGTCAGATTTTCTGACTCCAGCTGTCCTTGAAATATATATTTTTAATGCTCTGACAACGTCCAGTAACTTGGAGTCCTCCAAGTCGCTAGTAGCCGCAGGCACCACAATAGGCTGGTTCAAGTGAAAAGCCGAAACCACCTTAGGGAGAAAATGAGGACGTGTCCGCAGTTCTGCCCTGTCCGAATGGAAAATCAGATATGGGCTTTTGTACGATAAAGCCGCCAACTCTGAAACTCTCCTGGCTGAAGCCAGGGCCAGTAGCATGGTTACTTTCCATGTAAGATACTTCAAATCTACAGATTTGAGAGGCTCAAACCAATGAGATTTGAGAAAATCCAAAACTACGTTTAGATCCCACGGTGCCACTGGGGGCACAATCGGGGGCTGTATATGTAGTACACCCTTGACAAAAGTTTGTACTTCAGGCACTGAAGCCAATTCCTTCTGGAAGAAGATTGATAAGGCCGAAATTTGAACTTTAATAGACCCCAATTTGAGGCCCATAGACAATCCTGCCTGCAGGAAATGTAAGAATCGACCCAATTGAAATTCTTCCGTTGGGGCCTTCTTGGCTTCACACCACGCAACATATTTTCTCCAAATGCGGTGATAATGTTGTGCGGTCACTTCCTTCCTAGCCTTAATCAAGGTAGGAATAACTTCCTCTGGAATGCCCTTTTCTTTTAGAATCCGGCGTTCAACCGCCATGCCGTCAAACGCAGTCGCGGTAAGTCTTGGAACATACAAGGTCCCTGCTGAAGCAGATCCCTTCTTAGAGGTAGAGGCCACGGATCCTCCGTGAGCATCTCTTGAAGTTCCGGATACCAAGTTCTTCTTGGCCAATCCGGAGCCACTAGTATTGTTCTTACTCCCCTTTTCCGAATAATTCTCAGTACCTTTGGTATGAGAGGCAGAGGAGGAAACACATACACTGACTGGTACACCCATGGTGTTACCAGAGCGTCCACAGCTATTGCCTGAGGGTCTCTTGACCTGGCGCAATATCTGTCCAGTTTTTTGTTGAGGCGAGACGCCATCATATCCACCTTTGGTTTTTCCCAACGGTTCACAATCATGTGGAAAACTTCCGGATGAAGTCCCCACTCTCCCGGGTGAAGGTCGTGTCTGCTGAGGAAGTCTGCTTCCCAGTTGTCCACTCCCGGGATGAACACTGCTGACAGTGCTATGACATGATTTTCCGCCCAGCGAAGAATCCTTGCAGCTTCTGTCATTGCTCTTCTGCTTCTCGTGCCGCCTTGTCTGTTTACGTGGGCGACTGCCGTGATGTTGTCCGACTGGATCAACACCGGCTGACCCTGAAGCAGCGGTTTTGCCAAGCTTAGAGCATTGTATATCGCTCTTAGCTCCAGTATATTTATGTGAAGAGACGTCTCCAGGTCTGACCATACACCCTGGAAGTTTCTTCCCTGTGTGACTGCTCCCCAGCCCCGTAGGCTGGCATCCGTAGTCACCAGGACCCAGTCCTGTATGCCGAACCTGCGGCCCTCTAACAGATGGGCACTCTGCAACCACCACAGGAGAGACAACCTTGTTCTTGGTGACAGTGTTATCCGCTGATGCATGTGCAGATGCGATCCGGACCATTTGTCCAGCAGATCCCACTGAAATGTTCGTGCATGGAATCTGCCGAATGGAATTGCTTCGTAAGAAGCCACCATCTTTCCCAGGACTCTTGTGCATTGATGTACTGACACAGTTCCTGGTTTTAGGAGGTTCCTGACCAGTTCGGATAACTCCCTTGCTTTCTCCTCCGGGAGAAACACCTTTTTCTGAACCGTGTCCAGAATCATTCCCAGGAACAGCAGACGTGTTGTCGGGGTCAATTGAGATTTTGGAAGATTCAGAATCCACCCGTGTTGCTGAAGCACTACTTGGGTTAGTGCTACACCGACTTCCAGCTGTTCTCTGGACCTTGCCCTTATCAGGAGATCGTCCAAGTAAGGGATAATTAATACGCCTTTTCTTCGTAGAAGAACCATCATTTCGGTCATTACCTTGGTAAAGACCCGAGGGGCCGTGGACAAACCAAACGGCAGCGTTTGAAACTGATAATGACAGTCTTGTATCACGAACCTGAGATACCCTTGGTGTGAGGGGTAAATTGGGACATGCAGATAAGCATCTTTTATGTCCAGGGACACCATGAAGTCCCCTTCTTCCAGATTCGCTATCACTGCTCTGAGTGACTCCATCTTGAACTTGAATTTCTGTATGTACAGGTTCAAGGATTTCAGATTTAGAATAGGTCTTACCGAACCGTCCGGCTTCGGTACCACAAATAGTGTGGAATAATACCCCTTTCCCTGTTGTAGGAGGGGTACCTTGACTATCACCTGCTGAGAATACAGCTTGTGAATGGCTTCCAATACCGTCGTCCTTTCTGAGGGAGACGTTGGTAAAGCAGACTTTAGGAACCGGCGAGGGGGAGACCTTTCGAACTCCAACATGTAACCCTGAGATACTATCTGCAGGATCCACGGGTCCACCTGTGAGCGAGCCCACTGATTGCTGAAAATCTTTAGTCGACCCCCCACCGCTCCTGAGTCCGCTTGTAAAGCCCCAGCGTCATGCTGATGGCTTTGTAGAACCCGGGGCGGGCTTCTGGTCCTGGGCAGGGGCTGCTTGCTGCCCTCTCTTACCCTTTCCTCTGCCTCGCGGCAGATAAGACTGTCCTTTTGCTCGCTTGTTTTTATAGGAGCGAAAGGACTGCGGCTGAAAAGACGGTATCTTTTTCTGTTGGGAGGGGGTCTGAGGTAAAAAAGTGGATTTGCCGGCAGTTGCCGTGGCCACCAGATCCGATAGACCGACCCCAAATAATTCCTCTCCTTTATATGGCAATACTTCCATATGCCTTTTGGAATCCGCATCACCTGACCACTGTCGCGTCCATAAACTTCTTCTGGCAGATATGGACATCGCACTTACTCTTGATGCTAGAGTACAAATATCCCTCTGAGCATCTCGCATATAAAGAAACGCATCCTTTAATTGCTCTAGAGTCAATAAAATACTGTCCCTATCCAGGGTATCAATATTTTCAGTCAGGGAATCCAACCACACTACCCCAGCACTGCACATCCAGGCTGAGGCTATTGCCGGTCGCAGTATAACACCAGTATGAGTGTATATACTTTTCAGGGTAGTTTCCAGCCTCCTATCCGCTGGATCCTTGAGGGCGGCCGTATCAGGAGACGGCAACGCCACTTGCTTTGATAAACGTGTGAGCGCCTTATCCACCCTAGGGGGTGTTTCCCAGCGCGTCCTAACCTCTGGTGGGAAAGGGTATAATGCCAATAACTTCTTAGAAATTAGCAGTTTTCTATCTGGGTTAACCCACGCTTCATCACACACGTCATTCAATTCCTCTGATTCTGGAAAAGCTACAGGTAGTTTTTTCACCCCCCACATAATACCCCTTTTTGAGGTACCAGCAGTATCAGAGATCTGCAAAGCCTCCTTCATTGCCGTGATCATATAACGTGTGGCCCTGTTGGAAAATACGTTTGTTTCTTCACCGTCGACACTAGATTCATCTGTGTCGGTACCCGTGTCGACTGACTGAGGTAAGGGACGTTTTACAGCCCCTGACGGTGTCTGAGACGCCTGAGCCGGTACTGACTGGTTTTCCGGCCGTCTCATTTCGTCTACTGACTTTTGTAATGTACTAACATTATCACGTAATTCCATAACTAAAGCCATCCATTCCGGTGTCGACTCCCTAGGGGGTGACATCACCATTACCGGCAATTGCTCTGCCTCCACACCAACATCGTCCTCATACATGTCGACACACACGTACCGACACACAGCAGCCACACAGGGAATGCTCTAATCGAAGACAGGACCCCCTTAGCCCTTTGGGGAGACAGAGGGAGAGTTTGCCAGCACACACCAAAAGCGCTATAAATGTATATAAACAACCCTAAAAGGTGTTGTTTTTGTTATAAGCGCTTTTAATATATAAATATCGCCAATTTATGCCCCCCTTCTCTTTGTTACCCTGTTTCTGTAGTGCAGTGCAGGGGAGAGTCCTGGGAGCCTTCCTCACAGCGGAGCTGAGCAGGAAAATGGCGCTGAGTGCTGAGGAGAATAAGCTCCGCCCCCTTTTCGGCTGGCTTTTCTCCCGGGTTTTGAGAAATCTGGCCTGGGTTAAATACATACATATAGCCTTAATGGCTATATGTGATGTATTCTTTGCCACTAAAGGTATTTAATATTGCTGCCCAGGGCGCCCCCAGCAGCGCCCTGCACCCTCCGTGACTGGTCAGTGAGAAGTGTGTAGCAACAATGGCGCACAGCTGCCGTGCTGTGCGCTACCTTCATGAAGACTGAAGAGTCTTCTGCCGCCTGTTTCCGGACCTCCGATCTTCAGCATCTGTAAGGGGGGTCGGCGGCGCGGCTCCGGGACGAACCCCAGGATGACCTGTGTTCCGACTCCCTCTGAAGCTATGTCCAGTAGCCTAAGACTCCAATCCATCCTGCACGCAGGTGAGTTGAAAATCTCTCCCCTAAGTCCCTCGATGCAGTGAGCCTGTTGCCAGCAGGACTCACTGAGATTTAAAACCTAAAAAAACTTTTTCTAAGCAGCTCTTTAGGAGAGCCACCTAGATTGCACCCTGCTCGGACGGGCACAAAAACCTAACTGAGGCTTGGAGGAGGGTCATAGGGGGAGGAGCCAGTACACACCATGTGATCCTAAAAGCTTTCTTTAGATGTGCCCTGTCTCCTGCGGAGCCGCTATTCCCCATGGTCCTGACGGAGTCCCCAGCATCCACTAGGACGTTAGAGAAATAAAAAATACCCTTTTAGCATATTTTTATAATGATGAAAAATTCTTATAACACACACTTTTATAAAATACACCTTTTTAAACTGTAACACACACCAAAAAAAGATGAACTAGGTAATACCATTGTAAGAATTTTAAAGCATGAGGTTACCACAAAATTTGCAAACTACTCCCTGCTTTGGATAATGAAAATGTTTTTTTAAACAAATAACATAGGTTTTTTTTTCCCACTTTAAGAACCGCATGCAGTCCAGGGCATCCATAAGTAAGTGCACATGCATGAAGCGCGTTGGTCCATTTGATGTGGAAACCAGAAGTGCTGAGCCGCCAATTCTGGAAGTGCCCGCTCGTGAGCAGAAACTGGAGACCAGCCAGCTAGCGATCAATTGATGCAAAAAAACACCATCAGGAAGCGACTTTAGGAATCCACAGCTGCATTGTTTTTAAAAACTCTGGAAAACTACTGCATCTACTCAAAAAACAGCTGTTAAACATTAATGCTACTAACAGTTCTTTTCACGGTGCTCTACTACTGTATATACGTTTTTTCTTACCAGATTATAAATTGGAGCTGTTTTTTCTTTTCAACAGGTGTGGCAGGGAATTTTTCTTTCTTCATATTAAATTATGTTAATATTGTCAGTATTTGCAGGACGCAGGCGACAGATGCAAGGTCATCATTCAGCTGCCAGCCACTCTCCACCTTGTGCAGAGTCCCTAAGGTCTCCAGACAGCCCTCAACCCCCGTGCCAATCTTCATTCCTCCAGACCACCTGGCAGTCCGGAATCCACCACCCCTGCTCCTAGTCTGGGTAGCCCACAGGCTTCTCTGATGGGTCTGGAGGAATCGCCTTTCCTCTTCTTCCACCTCCACAAAACAATTTTCCCCTCCTACCAGTCCCATTTTCCCACCCCTGCACAGCCCAAGAACCCTCTGAGACCTCTTCAAAGGAACTTCTCCTGAAGGGCCACAAGGGGAAGAAATCTCACATGAAGATAGTGTTTAACAAAAAAAGTTTTCTGCTGCGGGGTACACTGGGCTCCACAGGGAATTACATTGGGGTGTAGAGTAGGATCTTGATCCGAGGCACCAACAGGCTCAAAGCTTTGACCTTCCCAGAATGCATAGCGCCGCCTCCTCTATAACCGCACCTCCGTGCACAGGAGCTCAGTTTTGTAGTTGGTGCCATGCAGTAAGCAGGCATACAACAGGGGGGCTGCACCAGCAGCCCTGAGAAGAAGCTTTTAAGAAAAATGAAGACTTCAAGGGCTGCAGCAGAGACACTGACTGCGTTAGGTGTCAGTCAGACATCTCCTGCTGCAGCTCCATCGCCTCCCCCAGCGGCGCTGTATACTCCTGCGCCCTGGTTGCCGGGTACTTACAGCGGAGGCTCCGGTTTTCTTCCAGTTAGTCACACACATGACCACTGTTCTCCTGGATCGCGTGGCCGCACTCAGGTAGGAGGTAAGTGGGTCCCCCTGGCAGGACCCGCTGTAAGTTGTGATCCTGCGCGGCAGCCCGCGCGTGCTGGCGTGGACACTGTGGTAGTACAGGGACACCACTAGACCACCAGGGCAAGGTTACAGGTCGGTTTTCTATCATAAACCGTTTATATAAGCCCACAGTACCCGTGGTGATGTCCAGCAGGGGGATAAGGCTTTGACCTGTAGCCCAACCCCCAGCCCCAGGGTGTCCTTTAGAGTAAATGCTCCCGCCCTGGAGCTGCATATCTCTCTCCCTCACTCCCTGTCAGCGTTTGGGCACCATTAGGACAAGCTGAGCTGATCCTGGGACTGTTTGGGCAAATCCTCTGTAAAGCCGCCTGCATGTCAGCGCTGTGCATTTTACAGGACACTTAAGTAATCTACATGTCTGCTGACAGTGTTAGTTAAGAAAGAGTGCATTTAGTCAGGGTTATATAGTACAAGTACCCTGTGATATACATCCAGTCTTTACTGTGCATTGTTATATCTATTGAGTGTATAGCTATACATAGTACTACTCTGTATTGCTAGTCCAGCAGTTTTATTGCATGTCATAATTTCTGCATTATATAATGTGTGTGTGCATATAGCTACTGTGTGACCTCCATTTCTTGTATCTCACTCGGATTGCTATCCCTATGTTCTATAACCTGAGGGGGCTAAGTGCGTCAGGTTTATCATTTAATATAGGTAGTTCACAGGATATACTCAGTGTGTATTTTTCGCTGTGATTTTTAGTCACGATATACCTCTTGAATTCCCTGTTTGTGCTGATACACTGCACAGGGGGTTCTTGTCAGGTATTGTGCTGCTGATATTGTACTGTGTTGCCTTGCATTGAGCTTTCAGATATGTCAGCTACAAAGGGAAATGGTGCTGGAGCTGATCCCACATTGCGTGGTGGTGACGCTGCAGACACATTTGAGGAAAACATAGCAGCTGAGGGTTCAGGTTCTGGGGGATCCTTACCCCCAAGTGGGACTGTAGCAACGGGGGTTCAAAATTACCCACCTTGGGCTACCTTCTCCACGCCATTGAATACGCTGGTAACTAGACTAACGCCCCCTATGGGACCTCCTGTGCCGGAATAACCGCTTATGGTCCCCGCGGTTGACCCGCCATGGGCAGATCAACTGTCTGCTCAGTTACAGCAATTGAAGCAATCACTGACTACTCAGAAGTCTAACCCCCGCCTGCCTAAAACCAAGGGGTCCTCTAAGCGGGCCATTACTTACTCACAATCAACCAACGTCCCAGACTCCTCGTCTGATGAGGATGGCGTTTATACTGACCCCACAGATTCTGATCCCGACGCTTCTGATGGGGAATCTGTTTCACAGGTGGATGTTCCTGACTTGTTGGAGGCTATCAGGACCATTCTTCAAATTACTGATGACCCGGAGCCTGATGCTGCCCCTAAGAAACCGGACAGGTTTAAACATCAGAAAGTGGTTAAACAAGTTTTACCTCATTCTGACCATTTAGTTGACATACGTCAGGAGTCCTGGGAAAATCCGTCTGAACTTCAGAAAGAGAAGCCAGTTCCTTTTGAAAGAAAATGGATAGGGCAGAAATCTGGACCTTTATGGATCCCAACTTCAAGCCCATAGTCACTCCAGACTGTAGAAAGTGCAGAAATCTGCCCAGTTGGAATTCCTCTGTAGGGGCCTTCCTGGCCTCACACCAAGCAACATATTTTCGCCATATGCGGTGATAATGTTTTGCTGTCACGTCCTTCCTAGCCTTTATCAGCGTAGGAATAACTTCCTCCGGAATGCCTTTCTCCGCTAGGATCCGACGTTCAACCGCCATGCCGTCAAACGCAGCCGCGGTAAGTCTTGGAACAGGCAGGGCCCCTGTTGCAACAGGTCCTGTCTGAGAGGCAGAGGCCATGGGTCCTCTGTGAGCATGTCTTGCAGTTCCGGGTACCAAGTCCTTCTTGGCCAGTCCGGAACAATGAGTATTGTTCTCACTCCTCTTCTTCTTACGATTCTCAGCACCTTGGGTATGAGAGGAAGAGGAGGAAACACATATACCGACTGGAACACCCACGGTGTTACCAGGGCGTCCACAGCTATCGCCTGAGGGTCCCTTGACCTGGCGCAATACCTTTTGTAGCTTTTTGTTGAGACGGGACGCCATCATGTCTACCTGTGGCAGTTCCCATCGATTTGTAATCTGAGTGAAGACTTCGTGATGAAATCCCCACTCTCCCGGGTGAAGATCGTGCCTGCTGAGGAAGTCTGCTTCCCAGTTGTCCACCCCCGGAATGAACACTGCTGACAGTGCTTGCACGTGATTCTCCGCCTACCGAAGAATCCTGGTGGCTTCCGCCATCGCGACTCTGCTTCTTGTGCCGCCCTGGCGGTTTACATGAGCCACCGTTGTGATGTTGTCTGACTGAATCAGCACCGGTTGGTTGCGAAGCAGGAGCTCCGCTTGACTCAGGGCGTTGAATATGGCCCTTAGTTCCAGGATATTTATGTGCAGACAAGCCTCCTGACTTGACCACAACCCTTGGAAGTTTCTTCCCTGAGTGACTGCCCCCCACCCTCGGAGGCTCGCATCCGTGGTCACCAGGACCCAGTCCTGTATGCCGAACCTGCGGCCCTCGAGAACGTGAGCACTCTGTAGCCACCACATAAGAGACACCCTGGCCCTGGGGGACAGGGTGATCAGCCGATGCATCTGAAGATGCGATCCGGACCATTTGTCCAACAGATACCATTGAAAGATCCTCGCATGGAACCTGCCGAAGGGAATGGCTTCGTACGATGCCACCATCTTTCCCAGGACTCGCGTGCAGCGATGCACCGACACCTGTCTCGGTTTTAAGAGGTCTCTGACTAGAGTCACGAGCTCTTGAGCCTTCTCCTCCGGGAGAAACACCTTCTTCTGGTCTGTGTCCAGAATCATGCTCAGAAAGGGCAGACGCGTCGTAGGAATCAGCTGCGACTTTGGGATATTCAGAATCCAGCCATGCTGTTGCAACACTTCCTGAGAGTGCGCTACGCTGATCTGCAACTGCTCCCTGGACCTCGCCTTTATGAGGAGATCGTCCAAGTATGGGATAACTGTGACTCCTTGCTTTCTCAGGATCACCATCATTTCTGCCATTACTTTGGTAAATATTCTCGGTGCCGTGGAGAGCCCAAACGGCAACGTCTGGAATTGGTAATGACAGTCCTGTACCACAAATCTGAGGTACTCCTGATGAGGCGGATAAATGGGGACATGCAAGTAAGCATCCTTGATGTCCAGAGATACCATAAAATCCCCCTCTTCCAGGCTTGCAATGACCGCTCTGAGCGATTCCATTTTGAACTTGAATCTTTTCAGATAAATGTTCAGGGACTTTAAATTTAATATAGGTCTGACCAAACCGTCCGGTTTCACAAACATTGTGGAATAGTATCCCTTTCCCTGTTGAAGAAGGGGAACCTTTACCACCACCTGCTGGAGAAATAGCTTGTGAATCGCCGCTACCACTACTTCCCTTTCTATGGGGGAAGCTGGCAGGGCCGATTTTAGGTAACGTTGAGGGGGCATCACCTCGAATTCCAGCTTGTATCCCTGAGACACAATCTGTATAGCCCAGGGATCCACCCGTGAGCGAACCCACTGGTGGCTGAAATGTCGGAGACGCGCCCCCACCGCTCCTGGCTCCACCCGTGGAGCCCCAGCGTCATGCGGTGGATTTAGTGGAAGCCGGGGAGGACTTCTGTTCCTGGGAACTAGCTGTAAGGTGCAGCTTTTTTCCTCTACCCCTGCCTCTAGCAAGAAAGGAAGCACTTCTGACCTTCTTGCTTCTTTGTGCGCGAAAGGACTGCATTTGGTAATATGGTGCTTTCTTAGGTTGTGAGGGAATATATGGCAAAAAGTTTGACTTCCCAGCAGTAGCTGTGGAAACCAGGTCCGAGAGACCGTCCCCAAACAATTCCTCACCCTTGTAAGGTAACACCTCCATGTGTTTTTTGGAGTCGGCATCACCTGTCCACTGCCGAGTCCACAGGACCCTCCTGGCAGAAATTGACATTGCATTAATTCTAGAGCCCAGTAGGCAAATGTCCCTCTGGGCATCCCTCATATATAGGACAGTGTCTTTTATATGCCCCAGGGTCAGCATAATGGTATCCCTGTCCAAGGTATCCATTTCCTCAGACAGATTATCTGTCCACGCTGCTACAGCACTACACATCCACGCCGACGCAATTGCCGGCCTCAGTAGAGTCCCTGAATGTGTATAAACAGATTTCAGGATACTTTCCTGCTTTCTATCTGCAGGATCCTTTAGGGCGGCCGTATCCTGTGACGGCAGGGCCACCTTCTTAGATAAGCGTGTGAGAGCTTTATCTACCCTAGGGGAGGATTCCCAGCGCACCCTGTCCTCTGGCGGGAAAGGGTACACCATAAGTAACCTTTTGGAAATCAGGACTTTCTTATCAGGGGAATCCCACGCTCTTTCACATAACTCATTTAACTCATGTGAAGGGGGAAAAGTCAGCTCTTGCTTTTTCTCCCCATACATATAAACCCTCTTGTCAGGGACAGGGTTTACCTCTGATATGTGTAAAACATCCTTCATCGCTATAATCATGTAGCGGATAGCTTTTGTCATTTTCGGTTGCAATTTTGCATCATCGTTGTCGACACTGGAGTCAGAATCCGTGTCGACATCTGTGTCAACCATTTTGGATAGTGGGCGCTTTTGAGACCCTGAGGGCTTCTGCGCTGTAGGATCAGGCATGGGTTGAGACCCTGACTGGCCCAAGGTATCAGCTTTATCCAACCTTTTATGTAAGTAGTTTACATTATCATTTAACACCTTCCACATATCCATCCAATCAGGATGTCGGCACCGTCGGCGGCAACACGTCATTCAACTGCACTTGCTCTGCCTCCACATAGCCCTCTTCGTCAAACATGTCGACACACGCGTACCGACACACCACACACACACAGGGGAAGCTCTAAATGAGGACAGGACCCCCACAAGGCCGTTTGGAGAGACAGAGAGAGAGTATGCCAGCACACACCCCAGCGCTATATGACCCAGGAATCACACAGTAACTTAGTGTTTACCCAGTAGCTGCTGTATTATGATTAATGCGCCTAAATTTATGTGCCCCCCTCTCGTTTTTACCCTTCTACCGTGATTCTGCAGGGGAGAGCCTGGGGAGCTTCCTCTCAGCGGAGCTGTGGAAGGAAAATGGCGCTGGTGAGTGCTGAGGAAGAAGGCCCCGCCTGGAAAGGAATTACAGGTTGATGAACATATGGAATCTATTTATCTGAACTATGAGTACATCAAGTAAGAGTTATGGTAGACTTACCATTTTTAACTCTTTCTGTGAAGTACATAGGGTCCACAGGGAAACATCGGGGTGCATCGATGGATCTGGATCCAGGGCACCAACAGGTTAAAGCTTTAGCTGTCCCAGGATGCATTGGGGCCCTCCTCTATAACCCCACCTCCAGGCACTGTGAGCTCAGTTTTGTTTACCAGTCCAAATGCAGGAAGCAGACAAGAGAGAAGAAAGATGTTAGGCAAACATAAACACATTCTTCCGACAGGAGAGGGTAACAAGAGGCCAATGCCATTCAAACCAAAAGAAACCAGGTGCGCCCTGTGGACACTATGTACTTTGCAGAAAGAGAGTTAACAATAGTAAGTCTTCCATAACTCTTACTTTCTGCAGCAGGGTACATAGGGTTTCCACAGGGAAACATCGGGGATGTCCTAAAGCAGTACCTCAAGGGAGGGGGCATGCCTGGGCAATCATGAGAATCAGGTGTCCAAAGGAAGCATCCTGGGAGACAAAGTTATCAAAAGGCATAGAACCTAAGAAACGTGTTTACTGAAGACTAAGTAGCCACCTTGCACAATTGTTCAGCAGACGCCCCACGGTGTGCCGCCCAAGAAGATACAACAGACAGAGTAGAATGGGCATTGATCATAGCTGCAGCTGGAAGACCAGCTCGAGTATAAGCTTGTGCAATTACCATTGGAATCCATCCAGCCGGCATTTGCTTATTAGCAGGTCAGCCCCTCTTGTGAAACCTGAAAAGGATAAAGAGAGCATCAGACCATCTAATGAAGGCTGTTCAGTTCACAGACACGGAGAGCCCTAATCACATCCAAAAAACGTTCTTTAGCTGACGGATCTGGAGAGCTAAAGGCCATCTCTTGATTGAGGTAGAAGGATGACACCACCTTAGGCCGAGTACGAAAAACTGCCCTGTCTCATTGAAATATCAACAAGGGTGAACAACAGGATAACTCGCTTACAGTAAGTCCGAAACCCTCCTTGCAAATACAATAACCAGCAGGATCAAGACTTTGACCATGAGCCATTTAAGGTCCACAGATTCTAGAGGTTCAAACGGAGCTTCTTAAAGTGCCTTTAATACAACAGACAGATCCCATGGAGCCACTGGAGGGGCATAGGGAGACTGAAAATATATCATACCCTGAAGGAATGTATGTACATCAGGAATGGAGGTAATCTTGCGCTGGAACCATACAGACGAGGTCGATATCTGTACCTTGAGAGAGGCCAGACAAAGACTTATGTCTAATCCTCACTGAAGAAAAGCCAGAAGTCTGGAAGTTCTGAATTTCGAGGTGTCATATTTCTTAGTAGCACACCAAGTGAAGTAAGCATGCAACACTCTGTAATAAATTCTGGTAGAAGCTGGTTTCCGGGCTTTCAGTATAGTTTGAATGGCAACCTCTAAGAATCCTTTAGTCCTCAGGAGTGAAGCTTAAAGTGCCACGCCGTCAAAGCTAGTCTGGCTAGGTCCGGATGAAGACAGGAGCCCTGCCATAGGAGGTCTTGTTGCTGAGGAAGAAGGGGAAGCTCTGACGATAGTCCCTGGAGATCTGAGAACCAGTGACATCTAAGCCTTGCTGGAGCGACCAGAATGAGATTTCCTCCTTGTTTAAACTTCCGAAGAACTCTGGGCAGGAGTGAGACTGGAGGGAACACATAATGCAGACAAAAGTTCCACGGAACTGCAAATGCATCTACGAACATTGCCTGAGGGTCCCTGGTTCGGGATCTGAAGACCGGAACCTTGTGATTGTATCGAGACGCCATGAGATCCACGTCTGGTAGGCCCCATCTGTCAACTAGAAGTTGAAGTATCTTGGGATGAAGGGCCCAATCTCCTGAGTGAACATCCTGACGACTGAGGAAGTCTGCTACCCAGTTGAGTATGCCCAGAAAGAACACTGCTGACATGGCTGGTAGATGGCATTCCGCCCAACAAAGAATTTTGGATACCTCCAACATTGCCCAACAACTTTGAGCGCCACCATTATGGTTGATATACGCCACCGTAGTGGCATTGTCTGTACCTGAACAGGCCTGTTCTGCAGAAGAGGCCAAGCCAAAGAAGAGCGTAAAACACTGCTCTCAACTCCAGTATATTGATTGGAAGCAGAGATTCTTCCCAGGTCTAACGACCCAGGAACAAGTGTTGTTCTGTTACTGCTCCACAATCACGAAGACTGGCGTCCGTTGTTAGCAGGACCCAGTTGGGAATCCAGAAGGTTTGACCCACACTCAATTGCTGATACTGTAGCCAGCAGGTCAGCGACAACCAAACCTCCGGAGTCAATAAGATTATCTGAAATCTGGTCCGTTGAGGCAGACCATTCCATCTGGAAAGAATCAACGTTTGTAGAGGGCGGGAATTAAATTGAGCATACTCTATCATGTCGAAGGATGACACCATCAGATCGAGTATTTGCATTGCTGAGTGTATTGACACCTTGGGACGATGAATGAAATGACGTATCCTGTCCTGAATTGTCAGAACCTTGTCTGGGGGTAGAAACAGTCTCTGACTGTGTGTATCCAGAAGTGCCCTAGGTGTACCATACTCTGTGAGGGGACCAGAGAGGACTTCTTCCAGTTTATCAGCCAACCGTGTTTTTGAAGCAAGGTTGCAGTCAGTTGAAAATGACTGAGGAGAACTTCCTGTGACTTCACTAGGAGCAGAAGATTGTCCAAATACAGCAGAATTCGTATTCCCTGCCGTCAAAGGTAGGCCATCATAACAGCCATAATCTTGTTAAAGACAAGAGGAGCTATATCTAGTCAGTCCAAAAGGCAGAGCCTGGAATTTGTAATGAAGGCTGCCAATAGCAAACCGCAGGAACTGCTGATGTGACTTGGCAATAGGAATATGCAGATATGCATCTTGTATATCCAGGGATATCATGAAGTCTCCAGGTTCCATACCAAGAACTATTGAGCACAAAGTTTCCATGCAAAACTTGGATACCCTCACAAACTTGTTCAATGATGTGAGGTCGAGAATAGGCCGGTTAGACTCATTGGGCTTCGGAACAAGAAACAGGGTTGAGTAATAGCCTCTGCCACTTTGGGACTGAGGGACTGGCACAATTACTCCCATATGAAGGAGGAAATTGACCACCGTTTGCAGTCTGCGCCCTTACTGAGTCCGATAGAAGGCCCGTGGTAAAGGTACTGTTGAGTGGGATGTCCCTTGAACGGAATTACATAACCGTGGAAGACAGCTTCTAGCATCCAAGCGTCCGAAGTGGTGATAATGCTGATTTTGATTATCTTATGACCTTCACTATATGGGTAAGAGACTCAGTACGCAATTGGCGTATGGGGTACCGTAAGGGTACGCGCTTAGCGTAGCATACGCTCGGCCGTGATCGAGACGCACATGCGGCACGCTCGCTCACAGCTTGGTGTCGAGCACGCTATAGGCGAGCTACTACCGTAATGCTACGCTACCAGCGTAGCGGACGCTCGAGACCACGAGGAGATCACGAGCGGCGCAGACACTCACAAGATGACAATCAGTAAACCTTGAATGTAACACACAGAAAGGATACTCTTATACTGTAAACCTTGTACTGAAACACTATAGCGATATAACGCTGCTTAACCTTGTTAATACTAAAGCTGTTTGAGCGATCGAGACGCTCTGATTACCCTCTGCAATGTAATGAACACACGATACCGTGCTAAGGTTCCAACACCTTTACTAACAAGCTTTTAGTTATATCGAAAAAGGTAAAACAGTTTACAAGTCATACACTACAAGCTAACATATAATTCTAACAGAATATCTAGACAGAAATATACAATAACGTTACAATCTTTATACTAAACAGAGAGAGAGAGAATGTGGCCAATACAAACAAAGAGCGAGATGATTACAGAGAATTACTTACACACACTGGGAATGATCGCTGCGCAGCCTGGTACCAGCTCCGAGTTAGTCAATATGAAAACCGTTTGTGGAGAGTGGGGGAGCTGCCCAGGCTGGCTGATCTTATATACACTAAGTACAGTATACTACAAAGGGACCTATAATCTCATTGTTCATTGGACACAGGAATGTCTCCTCGCATCATAACAAAAGGTCATAGGTTAGTTTGAACAGGTGGGCTGTGACTATTTCAAACAGCTCAGGTGGGAGGGAATCTCCGGATTCCCGCCGCATGGATAATGAACTGCAAATATAGGATATGTCCAGAAACTACTAATGGCCATAACTATACGCAGGAGCGTTTAATCTTTACCTAACCAACACCGGATTGTTGCTATTAAAATACTCTTCGGTTAGGTACCAGACACAACTGTTCTACCTTAATCAGACCCTTTGTACCACGTAAAGAGGGATTCCCAAGTCCGTGAACAAGTCACATTAAACAAACTTACAGTTATCACTAAGGGGAACATTACCTATAAAACCTGCTATATGGATTTATTATCTAGCGATTGAGTCGCCCGCTAGATGCACACAAACTCTACCGTAAATACACATACCACGCGCTCGAGCGCATGGCCGAGGCGCCATCACGCGGCTGCGAGTATCCGCACGCACGGGAGAGAATGTGCACGTGCAGCAGGCACGCGCATGAGGTGAATATATGGCAACGTGTAGCATGATATTTTTCTGACTTTGACAGTCCACCCTTTGGCAGTCATCAATAACTGCCACTTCCTAAAACAGTTCAAAAAAAAAAAAATATATATGTCATGTGTAAATACATTTCTATGGTTGGGTAAGGGAGAAGAGGATAAGGTGGGAAAAAGGTATGACCTAGTGAGATAGTAGTAGCATGTGTGTATGAGTCCATGTTTGAGGGGTCATGCATCATCGTGCCGTACGTGTTTTAAATCAAGCTTCGAGGTATTGCGAAGTATACATTTGAATTCCTTCTTATCCCGTAGTACGGGCCTGTGGATGGGCTGTCAAACTTTACCGAGCTCTTTTCGGCTTTTGGTTGCAACAAAATGGGGGAGCACATTTTAGTTGATGATACATGAATGGGGGGATATGTGAGTGCTGATATCTGTGCCTATATTCCCTAACGACTATGTGTGTCATTACCTGAAGGTTGTAGAGATGAAGATAAGAAGCAATTATGGTAAATGCAGTCATAAACTATGTGAGTTTAATATACATTTGTTGATTGAGGTCTTGTCTTGTGTCTTGTCTCGATGTACATGTTGACTGTAGTCTCCCGATGCTTTTGCTATAATGCGAGCAAAGCCGTTTCAATGTCCATAAAATTTTAAATCACTAAAGTTCTGAGCTAGCGTTTTCATTAAAGTCACTAGGGATATTGGGGGCCGGCAACATAGTCCATAAAAAAAAATCTTTGTATAAATGTGGTCTTCAAATCCTTCTTCCAAGCGAGTTTTTGTACCTTGGAGAAAAACAAAGGAGAAACGGGTGAAAGAAACGGACCGTGGAATCATATTTTATCACAGCGTTGTCTCTATCGTTGGGTCATAAATCAAATTAGTTGTTGTTAATCCAGTGTCCTCGCTCCTTAGACTCATCACCCTGGTACTGTTTCTACGCTTCGCTAAAACCCGAACGCATCTAAATATCAGACCGACCAATATGATGACACCCAGAATACACAAAAGAAATTTCCCTACATCCATAATAATACCTTGGGCCCATTCTCCTAAACCAGAGAACCAATTTCGTGGGTTCAACCATGACACCCAACTGGTCAGCTCATTACCCACAGCAGCGAATGTGAGATTGTGTTTCCTTCGAAACTCCCACTTTAATTGTAAAATATATAAACACACACAGCGCTTATATAACCACCAAAAAAATCTATTAGTCTTAGCTATTTTAATTGATACCAAGTTCCTGCAGCTCCTACCGGTGGTACTGTTCCACCCACTAATTAACAAGAATATATAAAAAAAGGTTTTATAAAGGAGCGCTTGAAACAAAGATATACAATCAAATAAATTTATAGTCAATTTATTTAAATCTACTCCACATAGAGCATAAAGATAAAATACATAACTTCATAAAATGTGCAAATATTACAATCCCATGCCTTTAAATTAACCATCCATTAGTAAACATCCATAAATCTGTTTGTGACCAACTTATAACGTCTGTGCAGTATTCGGACTCAATGGTCCCTTTAGTAAAGATTTTCACAGTCTCTGTGGTACCACATAACTTATATGTCCAAAGTGGGGGAGAGCGCTGTGTGAGATGGTGACCACAGCGGTATGCTACGACCCCTCCTACGAACTCCTTCCCAGCCGTAGTATAGATTGCTGGATACTCACGGCAGCCGCAGTACTCGACTTCACGGGGTGCGGACCTCTTTAGCCAGGTCCCGCTTTTGCTGTATCCCCGGAAAAACGGCTCATCAGTCTGCCACAGGTCACAGGATGAAATGTAGTGGCTAAGGCAACATGATCAGAGAAGTGCCCTCCTTACGCGTTTCTCCGCAGATAGGGCAAGCGGTTTCGTCAGAGGAATACTGTAGCTGTAGTGTTGGATCATTTTATAGCAGGATCAGCCAATCATTCTACTAATTACCTTAATTGTGCATAGATGTTTTTATTCGGCATGTGTAGCCCATTAGTGTATCCACCCAACACATACACTTATCACTACCAAAAGCCAACATTCATAAATTGCATCATTTAACAGTAATCATTAGTTAATAATCCTTTTTCTACAAAATATTTAATATTTCTTTAACAGTTCTTTAATAGTTTTTTTGGTGGTGTATCTAAAACAGTTTCTAAAAGAAACATATATCTAAAAAATTTTTATATATATATGTAAACATTCTTAGTGCTGACCAGGAGACTAAAACAATACTAAAATACAGATACTCTCTACTATAAATTAACTAATCCCTTCACATATTTAGTGCAGCCCCAATAGCTCAGAGAGTTTTTCCACTGCACACAACACCAGGGACAACGGGTTCAAATCTCACACGGGAACCATACCTTAGCATATTATATGATTATTTGTTAAGTGATCCGGTAATTCAAATATGCTTTAACAGAACCTTTTGTATGTCCAACTTCAATAGCTCAGTGGTTTTCTTTCTTGCGCCGAGGGCACACAGGAACAACAGACTCGAATCCACACGGGAGACAACTCCTCAGTAAATTATTTTATTATATTTTAATCCGTTACTTCATTTCTATATAATATCTCATCCCTCCATATAGCAAATGAGGTTTTTTTATATTTTAATATTTTAATTTTAAACAGCACTAGGGATTTTTCTTTTTCATATAGCACCAGGGGGTTCAAAATCAAACTAGTTCATTCTTCTTAGACCTAAATTTATTATGAGAATCAGTAATTTATACTGCATAAAGGGAGGAAGAATAGGGGTAGATGAATAAAGAGGGGGGGAAAATTTTCCATTTTCCATTATTGGGGGGAGGGGGGGGGGGGGGAGGGGAGGAGGAGAGGGGAAGGCGGGGGGAGGAAAGGAAGCGGGGGAGAAAATGGGAGAACAAAAATCTTCTAATTATATTATATTAATTTGGTTGGAAACACCACAATACCTATGAGGCTAACAGCCTCCTATATTGTTCAATTCAATATTCTCGTTTAGACCACCAGGAGTAAGAGTACCTAACGAAAAAATCCAGAAAGCCTCTCTTGTACAAAGGTGATTGAATCTATCCCCTCCTCTTGGGGTCGGTGCTATTATCTCAATCCCCTGGATAGTAAGTACTTCGACTTTACCAGCATGGTGATAAACTACATGTCTTGACAGGCTATGCTTAAGATTTCTCTTCAATACGTTCCTTCTATGCTCAAGGAACCTCGTGTTCAAACTCCTGGTGGTCCTACCTACATATTGTTTTCCACATTTACAACTTATTAAATATATAACATATGTCTGTTGACAATTAATAACAGTTTCTATATCAAATGTATGACCTAAACTGTTAGACTTGAAGCTCATGCTTCTATTTATTATGAAATTACATGTCAAACAGTTCTTTCTCCCACATTTATAACAACCCCTCACAGTAGTTAACCAGTTCTTAGCCATCGATATTGATGTATCATTTTTCTGTCCCTGAAAGAAACTAGGAGAAATATGATTCTTAATATTTCTTGCCTTTCGAAAAACTACTTTTACAGCCTCCCCTAGTGATGGTTTTAATGTAGTATCTAATTTAAGAATTTCAAAATTTTTATTCAATATCTGTTTGATTTCATTAGAACATGAGTTATATTTAGTTATAAAGGGGAGTACCATATTCTCATCATTAGAAAAGGTATTTTCTCCTCTATCCTTCTTTTGCCTCGATAGAAGAGAACTTCTATCTTTCTCCATTACCTTTCTAAGTGATTTCTCTAAAAGTGCCACAGGATACCCTTGGTCTTTAAAGGCCTCAGTGAGTATATCAGCATGTTTAAAGAACTCACTAGGCTCTGTACAATTCCTCTTCATCCTCAAATATTGTCCAGCTGGTATATTATCTTTCCATTTTTGGTGGTGGCAGCTGTTATAATTCACATAGCTGTTACAATCGACCTCTTTCCTAAAGGTACCAGTGATTATACTGTCTTCCCTGGCAGAGAGAGAAATATCAAGATAGTTTATGTGAGTAGGGTGACAAGAATGTGTAAACTTAAGCCCAAAAGTGTTAGAATTTATATAAGAAATAAAGGAAGAAATAGAAGAAACATCATCCCAAATCATAAAAAGATCATCTATGTACCGACCATATAGCACCAAGTTTGCCCTATATGGAACCCCCAAATATATTCTTCTTCGAAGAGGCCCATATATAGGTTAGCAAAGCTAGGGGCAAACTTGGTGCCCATGGCGGTACCGTGTATTTGTAGAAAAAACTGTGAATTAAATAAAAAATAGTTATGTGCTAAAATATACTCTATTGACCTTATTACAAACTCACGTCGTTCGGGCATCAGTCCCACATCAGTATTTAAATAATGGCGACATGCCTCAATCCCCCCACAATGTGGGATATTCGTATAAAGGGATTCGACATCACAGGTCAAAAATATGTATTCCTTTTTCCACTCAATCCCACCCACAAGATTCAAAAAGTGGGTGGTATCTCTGATGTGAGACTGAAGGCCCACGACAAGAGTCTGCAAAAAAGAGTCAACAAAGGCCGACAGGTTAGAGGTGAGGGACCCAACACCAGAAATAATGGGACGCCCAGGAGGTGCTACCAAGGACTTGTGTATTTTGGGGAGGTGATAATATTCTTAAGAGAAATCAATGCTCAACGCTCATTTCTACTTAAATTGTCTCTCCTAAGTGATCTTTTATTTGTTTTATCACATAAGCTACGCAGATCATTCAATGTTGACGTATAAAACGTCTCAATATAAGCACTCCTATGCTGCATTGGGTAGAACTCAGACTTCTTTCTACATTTCTTATTCTCTTCTTTCTTATCTATTAAATCAAATAATTTCACTGGTTGATTTACTGTAGAAGATTCATCCTCATTATTTTCTACCAATAAAGAATTCAATATAGATAACCCTATACTATCTTCCCCATTCAACACTATTGGTGTACCTTCAATTTCTTTATTCTTAAGAGCTTTATTAGTGAAATATCTTTTCCGACAGAGGTCTCTAGTATATTTATTAAGTGCCACAAACAGTTCAAAAATATCTGGTTTTGCCGATGGCGCGAATTTCAAACCCTTAGCAATAACTGCTTTCTCGTGTTCACTCAAAATCTTAGTTGATAAATTATAGATACCCCTATTTCTTATCCTAGCTTTACGTTTTTGGCACTGTATCCTCTGTCCTCCCCTACATCCTCTAGTTCTTCCCTTGATCTTTTTGGGGTGTTTTTTTGTAATTGTTCGAATCTGTTTTGAGTCTCCCATCTCTGTCTCTCTCTTTGACCTAAAAAAACCTGTGATACTTTTTCCTTGCTCTTATATATAGAATCCCTCTCATTTCGGAAATCCTCTTTGGGTCTGGCTCCCCTATCTTCATAACTGTTCCTCTCTCTATTAGGGGGATAAACAATCTCCCCACTATAGTCGGTCTGGTCATGGGCCATGTTCCCCTTCTTTTCATATGTATTATTAATTCCTTCTCCCTGATTTCTAACTTTCTCATTACGGGAATTCCTCTTTTGATCTTCATCTTGACCAAAACGGTCTGTTCTCCTAACATTAGGCATGTCCTTATTAGCAGGTGTCCTATCTCTTATCTCATTTCGATAGCTAGGGTACCCATTATGGGTACTTCTTGATCTAACAGACACATAGATTCCTGCGCTAATTAACTCTACAGAATGATATGGCTCAGAGTTTGCTTGACTCAATAAAAACAAAACAAAAAGGATAATTAAATATACTTTATATGATTCTTTTTTATTTTTATCACACATACATACATGTATGTTTAAAAATTAATTTAAGAATAAATTGATTAGACCGGTCTAAATAAAACATAAATCAAAAAAGCAAAAATCAGAACATAGTAATAAGCTAATAATAAGCTAAAGGAGGTGGATCATAAGTAAACTCCTGTGCACAGAAAAATCAATAAAAATACTAAAAATAAGTCCTTTGTATAGGATCGTGCAAATAGTTTGACCAGCTATAAATTGCAACAATGTCTCGTTATGTTTTGTAGTGTTAGACACTCTTCATCAAATTGCCACTCAGCCAAAAAGTGCAACAGGTAAGTGTGACAAACGCTCCACAACGGAACTTTACATATGGTTCGCACCTGAAGCTGACATGCGGAACAGGAAAATAATGTGAGACGGTCTCGGGCTGCGGGAAGGCGCTTCGCTGGCGCCTGGTATGTTATTGTTAATTACCCCGACTTCCAGGCTCTGTGAGTCCGCGTCTTCGGGTGCCGTATGCAGACACCTGCGTTTTAGTGTTACTCACACGTTCACCATCAATTCTCCAGATAATGTCACTGGAAAAGATAAGCTGTAAAAGTGCAATATAGCTGGTGCACAAAGGTCCAAATAGGCTGCTCCTCTGACGCGTTTCGCTCCTCTTATGGGGGCTTCCTCATTTTCTATGAGGAAGCCCCCATAAGAGGAGCGAAACGCGTCAGAGGAGCAGCCTATTTGGACCTTTGTGCACCAGCTATATTGCACTTTTACAGCTTATCTTTTCCAGTGACATTATCTGGAGAATTGATGGTGAACGTGTGAGTAACACTAAAACGCAGGTGTCTGCATACGGCACCCGGAGACTCACAGAGCCTGGAAGCCGGGCTCCAGAGGCATTATCAGGAGAATCAACGGTGAAGGTGTGCCTATTAACGGGACGCAGGTGTCTGCATACGGCACCCGAAGACGCGGACTCACAGAGCCTGGAAGTCGGGGTAATTAACAATAACATACCAGGCGCCAGCGAAGCGCCTTCCCGCAGCCTGAGACCGTCTCACATTATTTTCCTGTTCCGCATGTCAGCTTCAGGTGCGAACCATATGTAAAGTTCCGTTGTGGAGCGTTTGTCACACTTACCTGTTGCACTTTTTGGCTGAGTGGCAATTTGATGAAGAGTGTCTAACACTACAAAACATAACGAGACATTGTTGCAATTTATAGCTGGTCAAACTATTTGCACGATCCTATACAAAGGACTTATTTTTAGTATTTTTATTGATTTTTCTGTGCACAGGAGTTTACTTATGATCCACCTCCTTTAGCTTATTATTAGCTTATTACTATGTTCTGATTTTTGCTTTTTTGATTTATGTTTTATTTAGACCGGTCTAATCAATTTATTCTTAAATTAATTTTTAAACATACATGTATGTATGTGTGATAAAAATAAAAAAGAATCATATAAAGTATATTTAATTATCCTTTTTGTTTTGTTTTTATTGAGTCAAGCAAACTCTGAGCCATATCATTCTGTAGAGTTAATTAGCGCAGGAATCTATGTGTCTGTTGTTTCCAAGTTACCAGGGACTTTAAAGTGCCGGTTTCTCTCTGTTTGACTTGATTTACCCCAAGTCAATTTTTTCTTGCAGCTTGAACATATATTGTATTGGTTTAAATATTGATATTAAACATTGTATTAACACAACCATTTTAGTTGGGTTGTGGTATATTAGCGCCTGGTTAATTTTTGCATGGTACTTCTTGATCTAGTTCTATTAGAATAATGATACTTATCACTTCTTTCCTTTTTATTGTTATAGGTCCTTACTCTATCAAATCTGTAATCATTGTTGTCTCTATCTAATTTTTTCTTTTTAAATTTAATGAGTGTATGTTCAAATTCATTAATCCTATTATTGAGTGTTTCATCACACTCTTTGAATTCTTTGCTATTTTCATGTGGTTTTAAGAGTTCTTGTATCCTCTCAATCTCCTTTGAAACTTTCAACACCTTTTCTTTCCTATAATTAATAAGTAATTTAATCAAGGAAAAAGAACAACCATCTAGGATCTCATTCCACTGATTAGTTAAATCAGGGTCATCCTTAAAGGAACAAGATTTAAAAACCCGTAACCCCCTTGGGATTATTTTAGTATCTAAATATTTGGTGAGAGTTTCCTGATCCCACCAATGTCTTGTTTCTATCTTTAAAAGGGATTCTAATTCATTAAATAATTTCCCCCCTTCTGGGGTTTTTGAAGAAACATCAGTGTCATCAGTATTATCATTCAATAACAATTTTCTCCTGGTCAGTCTATCAGAAATACTTCTAAATGAAGCCATAATGAATGTATTTAATTTATTAAAATCCTAATATAAATTCTAAAATAAGCTGCTATGAATAACCCAGTATTGCACAAAAAAAACACAAAATATATAAACACACACAGCGCTTATATAACCACCAAAAAAATCTATTAGTCTTAGCTATTTTAATTGATACCAAGTTCCTGCAGCTCCTACCGGTGGTACTGTTCCACCCACTAATTAACAAGAATATATAAAAAAAGGTTTTATAAAGGAGCGCTTGAAACAAAGATATACATTGTAAAATGTCATCCATCTTTTGGTCTATGACCTCGGCTGGGTCCTCCGTGCTGTTTGTAATGTACGTGCAGCACTTTATTCCATATTGAGTTGCCAGGGTAACACAATACCCGCCTGTCACAGCTGTGAGGTAAGTGAGAATCATCCTATGCTGGACCAGTTCTGTTTTGTAGGCTTGTAACTCTTTCCCAGTGTACCTGAATGTGTCGTCATACATTTCGGTGATATTGTCTAATAAATTTGCAAGCGCAGATATATATTTGTAATTTATCACTCCTCTGGCGGTGCGAGTGATATCTAACGCGATTACGAATTGAATCCCGGTGGATTCATGGATCAGGTCAGAGGCCGAATGCTCTGTTCTTTCTATCAGGTGCCGTTTAACGATGTGCTCGTAATGAGTGTGAGTATAAGGAGCTGGGGCACTGCGGTGAATATCTTTCATTTTAGTGTGGGATACAGTCATTACCTCAGGCAGTACTTTTCCAATATAACATAACCCTTCTGAGTTTGGGGCAAGCCACTTATACGCCTTCCTCCCACATATGAAATATGCATCATCGGGGAGAACATATGGGACGGAGTATGACATTACCATGTTACAAATTTTCCATTTGGACTCTCCTAACCCTAATTCTCCCATCTGTTTAGTACACGTATCAGTTTGTACGATCTGTGCACAGTATCCTGGTGATACTTCTCCAACTCGCATGATCCTACTTCCTAAGGTGTACCTATACCGAAAGAATTTCCTATGGTGGGCTATCTGGCGTATAAGTTCTGTGTCTATGGGCAATCTGTCGGCTCTATGTGAGAATGTCATGGTTTGATTACTCCATGACACTTCCCAATTTCCCGGCTTTCGGGGATTGGAAATGTTAAAGCACACTAAGGATCTATCCACATGATATTGGTGGAGCTTCAAACTAGGAGGACTAGAGATATTAAACCTCCTGTCCACCGGCCTCCCACCGCTTAGCTCAAGTACCTCTACTACCCTTAAAGGGAATGGTACTAGTCCTGATTTGCTATGGCCTTGAGGTACTTGAGAGCATACCCAACAGTCTGTCTGATTTAACACTTTACCCACTAAGGAGTGATAGTCACTCAATGGATGCCGGTCCATATGGATATTAAAACTGGATTGGCATTTCTTGATACACCCATCCTCGACTATACTGTCACAGTGTCTACAGATGCAGTTCTCTTCAGCTAACAATCCTTCACAATGTCTATAAATAACATGGCTGCTAGATCGTTTTCTGGTACTCGCCTTTGCTTGGTGATTGTGTTGCTATTGGAAATTTACACCTCCGTCTCAGTCATCAGAAACCCATTCTGGATCCTTTCTCGACCTCACTGGTACTCTCACCGAAACAGACTGCTCTGGTCAACATCATGGTCAACAGGAAAACACGGACTGCAGTCTCTTGGGGCGAGTCCATCTTACAGGAGGAGAAAGAGAAATTTGTAATGGGGGTACAAAAAAAAATACTTTGAGGGGAAAGAAAAAAATGTTATGATGCTTTTGTCCTTTAGTCTTGTTGTTCTTCTTGCTCTGCTGTCATTTCAAAGGTGCTGTCTCTCAGTCTTCCAAACGAACATTCTGGTGATACAATATTCCTTCCAAATCTGCGATCTTTCTGTAAGGAGCAAAAATCTTGCATTACTATTTGTCCAACTGATGTGTGACATACCATCTTTAAAACATGAGAAAGAAGAGAAGAGATAAAAACAAACGAGAGAGAGAACAATTCATCACATTTTGCATTAAACAACAAAAAAAAAACTCATTGTCAGATCTTCCGTTCACCATCAGGCTGTCACACCAACATGTCCAATGGTATCTTTGCATAGTCTCTCCCACCAGTATTTCCATACTCCACCCTTTGTATCTGGCCAGGATACATTGATGCTGGTAGGTCATACTGGGGTTTGGTAGACTTCTGAAAAGGTCAGGTAGTCAGGTGATGTTGGAGCTGTTGTGGTGAACGTCAGAGATGGGGAAAAAGAAACATTTTACAGATACATTACAAATTTTACCCGGTCATTCCTGTGTCTTCAAGGAATGACCTCCCAATTTATTAACTGTTACCTCAGGCTTTATCAAGATTAATGATCAACTTTCCTAATCATAAATTATATGTGTGGACCAAAATTTGACATGTGTGATACCTGATTATACTTCCGAGTGTCGTAACTCTGCTCGGGTTCTTGTCTAGGGGGTCTGACTTTATGTGGGCTGTTGCAGTTACTGGCATGATGCCCTTCTCTTTTACAAAGATAACAAGCCCTGGGCTTCCTCCAAGTGCCAGTGACCTGAGGTCTTGGTTGATTTGATGCCTCCTCAAACGCTTGGATGCTCATCACCATCAACCGCTCTTCCTGTGTTTCCCTGGTTCTTTGACTATTATGGTCATGTCGTTGTCTAGGGGGTGTATATATCTTGTGTGTGTTTTTTTTAGACCTACAATCTCGTGCAACATGACCTTCCCTTAAGCAGTTGTAACACCTTCTTACTTTTGACCTATTCACAGGGGTTTGTGGCTTGCTTTTAATGTTCCGGTCATGATTAATAGCGGACTCTTTCAAATCGGCCACTGAGATATCTCTCCAGTTAGGTAGAGAGGCTTGTATACTCGTTCTTAATACTTCCTTTAAACCATTTATTAACACATAAACTGCTACTTTCCTGTAGTGTACATTTGTTTTAATATCTTCTATACCAGTGTATCTAGCCATTTCCTGCAGTGCCCGATGAAAGTAATTAGAAGTGATTTCCCCCTCTCTTTGTCTTATGGAGAAGATTTCTTTCCATTCGACAACGGCTGGGAAATATACTGCTAACTGTTGGTTGATCTGCTTAATACATTCCTGATTGTGTTCCTCCGTTTGAGGTACTTCGGTGTCTAATTCACAATCAGTAATAAATTTCGCAGAGTCAACATTGGAGGGCAGACATGCCCTCAGCACTGCCCGCCAACCTTTGTTGGTGGGTTCTGCAGAATTACCTAACTCTCTAATGTACTTCTGACATGCGGCTAGATTTCTCCTGGGATCAGGGAATTCAGACATAATTGTCATCAATTCCATCCTGGACCAGGGACATTGCATAGCAATGTCTCTGATGGGAGTGACCTTGTGACTATTAGTCCTTTCATTGGGGATTGTGTTCACCCTGACAGGATTTTGTTCCATTATGCTATTTTGTGTTAACTCTTCAGTGTAAGATGCATTTGTCTGTGAGTAACATACAATACCGTACTTACCTGTTGACACGACCTCACCTGACCCTCCGTTAGGGGGTTTGATTATTGCCTTTACCGAATTGGTCGTGTCCACCTGGACGTCTTGTGTGATGGCTGCTGGAAAAGATGCCGACATCGTGCTAGGTTCACTTTCTTGCTGGTAATCCTGAGGGAAGTTTAACATGGGGTGCAACTTGCATGGGTTAATAGTTGTACATTTAACAGTATTACAATTATTCTTGTTACATTTATTACAATTGTTCTTATCATCTATAATACAGTTGCTAAGTGCATGTTTATCAAACACCAGTGTGCCATTCTCTGTAACCACCTTCTCTCTCGCTGCCATATTTTTGTTACCACAGTGAGAGTCAGCTGTGTAAGCTAATCCTCCTTGTATTTCACCTTCCTGTTGCCATAATTGTAAACAATCATAATATTTGATCCGTCTCTTTGCAGATTTAATGAGACATATCCTTCTCCTTAGATTCTGTAACACCTCGTGACTAAAACTGCCTACCCGTGGGAACTTTTCCCCATTGTGCACAGTCATTCTTTCCCATTCATTGCACAATACCTTTGTGTGTGATCCATTTCGGACTTCCCGATCTGTATCACACGTTATCCTTGCCGACTCTGTTGGCCGGTTTACTAAGTCAACCCGAACCGAGGTTGATCGCCCCCTACCTGAACAACTGGCCCCCATCTTTGCAGGTGTTGCTTTCACTACCTCTGACCTTCAAATCAGGGTCTTCAGCGAACCCTTACAAAAACCAAGATGTCCTGGGTAGGCCGGCGGCGGAGTTTACCGAGTACTCCACTCACTCGCCCACGTCGACCAATACGCCCACACACTGCCTTAGCGCTGGCATACTCAACCTAGGGCCCCTGCGACCTGAACCTCTATTTACTGGAACATGTGGGTGTGATCCGAAGAGCACTTAACCCTTTCCAGTAACTATTGGTTGTTGGATAGTTCCCAAGTGACTAGCGAACTTCCCTTAAAATAAAAAAATTACACAAATCACGTTAGAATGTACAAATAGCGTTTATGACCCCTCTAGCGTACGCAAATGGTACTGGGTCAAGTTACTAACTAATGCACACAATTACGTGCGGTACAATCGTTCTGCACATAAGCAACTAATCTTATGTGCGGAGCGACCAGTGGAATCGAAAATTGTGGCTGCGAATTCCTTCAGCCTGAGCTTAATGGCCTATATGGGTACCGCACCAACCCTTCCTGGTGTTGTGCTCCTTTACTCTTTATCTATAGCGGACTTCTTAGTCTGCTGTACCTGGACCTCCTGGTCTGTCTGGACCTCCTGGTCTGTGCTACAGTAGACCTCCTGGTCCTCTATACTCTAATGCTCTTTTTTAAATGTTTAACAAGGGATGCCTCCCAAGCCACCATGCAGTCACTTACACGTATGTACCTTCACGAGAACTCGATGATTTCCTTGGTTCAAACCCCAAAAATTAGAAACTTATATATATGTATACACACTCTTTCACCTCATATACTCTTTACTTTCGTTTCTGCGCAGAAATCCCTTTCATTCAGTATCGCAGGCTAATCCCGAGGAGTTACAACTAGAGAAGGATCTATTAGCTTAAAATTTTGGACACTGAGATCGATTTGCGCTATTATCGCGTTGCCTCCTTTTCGCCTATTTAAAATAATACTATCGTGTGATTTGTATTATGTGGGCGTGCCCAGACGCTCCGTTGCGTAATATACGCTCCGTGCGTCGGCCCTTGCGTCGCGTACGCTAGTCCCCCCCTTTGTTAGAGACACGTGTACGCCATCCAGGTATATCCACAGAAATACAAGTAACACGTTTATATCAATGTAGATGATCTTTAACTGTAATCATCTACTGAGCACCACACCAAACTTCCTTGTATCTTAGGCAAGCCGTGCGCGTGTATTACAAATTACTCCTTAACGTATTATTTTTACTCTTTAACTACCAATAGCAACAAATCTTTCTCAGCACGTTATCAATTGTGAAATGGCAAACAGGAAGGTGATATGTGAAAATACACAAATGAAAAGAGATACAGTTGTGTGCGTGCGTGCGTACGCAAAACAGAAATAAACAGTTTTAAAAAGACAATAGCGTATTGTTCTTACCTCCGGTTCCGGATTCCACCAGCACTCCTACAGCGTAGCGAAACAGGCGCTTATCTAGCCAGCACTACTGCCTTCCGATACGAAGGGTTACTGCCTTCCCGCCCTTGCTGACAGATAACGTTTGTTTTCACTAGTGCGGATATGTGGAGGACGGACGAGCCGCCAATTGATAATGCTGATTTTGATTATCTTATGACCTTCACTATATGGGTAAGAGACTCAGTACGCAATTGGCGTATGGGGTACCATAAGGGTACACGCTTAGCGTAGCATACGCTCGGCCGTGATCGAGACGCACATGCGGCACGCTCGCTCACAGCTTACGCTTGGTGTCGAGCACGCTATAGGCGAGCGACTACCGTAATGCTACGCTACCAGCGTAGCGGACGCTCGAGACCACGAGGAGATCACGAGCGGCGCAGACGCTCACAAGATGACAATCAGTAAACCTTGAATGTAACACACAGAAAGGATACTCTTATACTGTAAACCTTGTACTGAAACACTATAGCGATATAACGCTGCTTAACCTTGTTAATACTAAAGCTGTTTGAGCGATCGAGACGCTCCGATTACCCTCTGCAATGTAATGAACACACGATACCGTGCTAAGGTTCCAACACCTTTACTAACAAGCTTTTAGTTATATCGAAAAAGGTAAAACAGTTTACAAGTCATACACTACAAGCTAACATATAATTCTAACAGAATATCTAGACAGAAATATACAATAACGTTACAATCTTTATACTAAACAGAGAGAGAGAGAATGTGGCCAATACAAACAAAGAGCGAGATGATTACAGAGAATTACTTACACACACTGGGAATGATCGCTGCGCAGCCTGGTACCAGCTCCGAGTTAGTCAATATGAAAACCGTTTGTGGAGAGTGGGGGAGCTGCCCAGGCTGGCTGATCTTATATACACTGAGTACAGTATACTACAAAGGGACCTATAATCTCATTGTTCATTGGACACAGGAATGTCTCCTCGCATCATAACAAAAGGTCATAGGTTAGTTTGAACAGGTGGGCTGTGACTATTTCAAACAGCTCAGGTGGGAGGGAATCTCCGGATTCCCGCCGCATGGATAATGAACTGCAAATATAGGATATGTCCAGAAACTACTAATGGCCATAACTATACGCAGGAGCGTTTAATCTTTACCTAACCAACACCGGATTGTTGCTATTAAAATACTCTTCGGTTAGGTACCAGACACAACTGTTCTACCTTAATCAGACCCTTTGTACCACGTAAAGAGGGATTCCCAAGTCCGTGAACAAGTCACATTAAACAAACTTACAGTTATCACTAAGGGGAACATTACCTATAAAACCTGCTATATGGATTTATTATCTAGCGATTGAGTCGCCCGCTAGACGCACACAAACTCTACCGTAAATACACATACCACGCGCTCGAGCGCATGGCCAAGGCGCCATCACGTGGCTGCGAGTATCCGCACGCACGGGAGAGAATGTGCACGTGCAGCAGGCACGCGCATGAGGTGAATATATGGCAACGTGTAGCATGATATTTTTCTGACTTTGACAGTGGTCATATGCCAAACCTTGGTAAAAAAAAGTGCAGAAGTCAGTCTCCCACCCTGTGGTACCCCCGGGGGAGGCTCGCCCCATCATGCTTCGGGCTTGTCAGGCTTATTGGAAGGCTGACGAGCCCAGGGCTGCCTGGTCTTAAAGGATTTAGAGACTGTCTAGGGAAAGACTACTTTCGCTTTACTTCGAGGTCGAAAGGAGCGAAATGTGGTACTCTTGACCTTCTTTGAAGGATTTCAGGGTGGTAGAAATGCTGTTATTGCAGCCGCCAATCAGACACAATCTTATTCAATTCCTCCCCAAACAGAAGATCACCAGAAAAGGGGAGGATTTCTATGGTTTTCTTAGAATCCAGGTCCTTCCTTGACCTCAACCACAAAATACGGCGCACCAGAATAAATGTAACAGATGCCTTGGCAGCCAACACACCAGCTGATGAAGCTTCCTGAATGTAATAAGAAGCTGTTCTAATATGAAACAGGTATTGTCCAGCTTCCTCTGATATAAGCATGGGCAGCTCATCCTCTAGTATATATGGGATACTTAAGGTGATAAATCTTATGCACAAAGAAACCAGCAGGCCGCCTTATCTAGCTGATCCAAATTTAGAGTGTCCCTCCAGTACACTCGAAAATAATCTGGAAAATTGTGATTATGAACCCACTTAACAAGGCGCCACCTCAAAACTGTGCAACCATCAGTGAAATAGTGGAAAAGTTGAAATGAATTTACGTTCCTTATGTGTGAATCAATTTCCTCTTCACTTTAGAGCTCAGGCATCATCGGCTCGGCATATGTAAAGAGAATAGATTCTCATGTATAGTAATGTCAATTTAATACATGAATACAAATCACACATAAATATACAATGAAGATCCAATAAAAATGAAGATACAATAAAACAAGTCCCCCTATGGTTCCATTCTGGTGCCCCCAGAGAACTTGAACAATTACCAATAGCTGTGGAGAACTGGTGAGTAAACAGTTCTCAAACAAGCGTTGTTAAACACCCAAAGAGAGTCCACCCGGGTAGGCAATACCCTATCCAAAGTGTTGCCTACCCGGGTGGACTCTCTTTGGGTATTTAACAACGCTTGTTTGAGAACGGTTTACTCACCAGTTCTCCACAGCTATTGGTAATTGTTCAAGTTCTCTGGGGGCACCAGAATGGAACCATAGGGGGACTTGTTTTATTGTATCTTCATTTTTATTGGATCTTCATTGTATAATTTATGTGTGATTTGTATTCATGTATTAAAATAAGAATTTACTCACCGGTAATTCTATTTCTCGTAGTCCGTAGTGGATGCTGGGAACTCCGTAAGGACCATGGGGAATAGACGGGCTCCGCAGGAGACTGGGCACTCTAAAGAAAAGATGAGGTACTATCTGGTGTGCACTGGCTCCTCCCTCTATGCCCCTCTTCCAGACCTCAGTTAGGGAAACTGTGCCCGGAAGAGCAGACATTACAAGGAAAGGATATTTGGAATCCAGGGTAAGACTCATACCAGCCACACCAATCACACCGTACAACTTGTGATAACCTTACCCAGTTAACAGTATGAACAACAACTGAGCCTCACTCAACGGATGGCTCATAACAATAACCCTTATTTAAGCAATAACTATATACACGTATTGCAGAAAGTCCGCACTTGGGACGGGCGCCCAGCATCCACTACGGACTACGAGAAATAGAATTACCGGTGAGTAAATTCTTATTTTCTCTGACGTCCTAGTGGATGCTGGGAACTCCGTAAGGACCATGGGGATTATACCAAAGCTCCCAAACGGGCGGGAGAGTGCGGATGACTCTGCAGCACCGAATGAGCAAACACAAGGTCCTCCTCAGCCAGGGTATCAAACTTGTAGAACTTTGCAAAGGTGTTTGAACCCGACCAAGTAGCCGCTCGGAAAGCTGTAAAGCCGAGACCCCTCGGGCAGCCGCCCAAGAAGATCCCACCTTCCTTGTGGAATGGGCTTTTACTGATTTTGGATGCGGCAATCCAGCAGCAGAATGAGCCAGCTGAATCGTGCTACAGATCCAGCGAGCAATAGTTTGCTTTGAAGCAGGAGCACCCAGCTTGTTTGGTGCATGCAGGATAAACAGCGAGTCAGTCTTCTTGACTCCAGTCGTTCTGGAAACATATATTTTCAAAGCCCTGACTACGTCCAGCAACTTGGAGTCCTCCAAGTCCCGAGTAGCCGCAGGCACCACAATAGGTTGATTCAAATGAAACGATGATACCACCTTTGGGAGAAATTGGGGACCTCAATTCTGCCCTGTCCATATGTAAGATCAGATATGGGCTTTTACATGACAAAGCCGCCAATTCTGACACACGCCTAGCCGATGCTAAGGCCAACAGCATGACCACTTTCCACGTGAGATACTTTAGTTTCACGGTTTTAAGTGGCTCAAACCAGTGGGATTTCAGGAAATCCAACACAACGTTAAGATCCCAGGGTGCCACTGGTGGCACAAAAGGGGGCTGAATATGCAGCACTCCCTTAACAAATGTCTGAACCTCAGGCAGTGAAGCCAGTTCTTTTTGAAAGAAAATGGATAGGGCCGAAATCTGGACCATTATGGACCCCAATTTTAGGCCCATAGTCACCCCTGACTGTAGGAAGTGCAGGAATCGACCCAGCTGGAATTCCTCTGGAATTAGCCTCACACCAAGCAACATATTTTCGCCATATACGGTGATAATGCTTTGCGGTCACGTCCTTCCTAGCCTTTATCAGCGTAGGAATAACTTCATCCGGAATGCCTTTTTCCGCTAGGATCCGGCGTTCAACCGCCATGCCGTCAAACGCAGCCGCAGTAAGTCTTGGAACAGACAGGGCCCTTGTTGCAGCAGGTCCTGTCTAAGAGGCAGAGCCATAGGTCCTCTGTGCGCATTTCTTGCAGTTCCGGGTACCAAGTCCTTCTTGGCCAATCCGGAACAATGAGTATTGTTCTTATTCCTCTCTTTCTTACTATTCTCAATACCTTGGGTATGAGAGGAAGAGGAGGAAACACATATACCGACTGGTACACCCACGGTGTCACTAGGGCATCCACAGCTATCGCCTGAGGGTCCCTTGACCTGGCGCAATATCTTTTTAGCTTTTTGTTGAGGCGGGACACCATCATGTCCACCTGTGGCAGTTCCCATCGCTTTGCAATCTGTGTGAAGACTTCTTGATGAAGTCCCCACTCTCCCGGGTGGAGGTCGTGTCTGCTGAGGAAGTCTGCTTCCCAGTTGTCCACTCCCGGAATGAACACTGCTGACAGTGCTTGCACGTGATTCTCCGCCCAACGAAGAATCTTTGTGGCTTCCGCCATTGCCATCCTGCTTCTTGTGCCGCCCTGGCGGTTTACATGGGCGACCGCCGTGATGTTGTCTGACTGAATCAGCACTGGCCGGTTTCGAAGCAGGGGCTCTGCTTGACTCAGGGCGTTGTAAATGGCCCTTAGTTCCAGTATATTTATGTGTAGAGAAGTCTCCAGACTTGACCACAGCCCTTGGAAGTTTCTTCCCTGAGTGACTGCCCCCCATCCTCGGAGGCTTGCATCCGTGGTCACCAGGACCCAGTCCTGTATGCCGAACCTGCGGCCCTCGAGAAGGTGAGCACTCTGCAGCCACCACAGAAGAGACACCCTGGCCCTTGGGGACAGGGTGATCAGCCGATGCATCTGAAGATGCGATCCGGACCACTTGTCCAACAGATCCCACTGAAAGATCCTTGCATGGAACCTGCCGAAGGGAATGGCTTCGTATGAAGCCACCATCTTTCCCAGGACTCGCGTGCAGTGATGCACCGATACCTGTTTTGGTTTCAGAAGGTCCCTGACCAGAGATGCTAATTCCTGGGCCTTCTCCACCGGGAGAAACACCTACTTCTGTTCTGTGTCCAGAATCATGCCCAGGAAAAGCAGACGCGTCGTAGGAATCAGCTGCGACTTTGGAACATTCAGAATCTAGCCGTGCTGTTGCAACACTTCCTGAGAGAGTGCTACGCTGATCAACAACTGCTCTCTGGACCTCGCCTTTATGAGGAGATCGTCCAAGTACGGGATAACTATAACTCCCTTCTTCCGAAGGAGTATCATCATTTCGGCCATTACCTTGGTAAATATCCAAGGTGCACCCCTGACCCTCTTGCCTTTCTGAGAACGAAAGGACTGCATTTGATAATACGGTGCTTTCTTAGGCTGTGAGGAAACCTGAGGCAAGAAAGTCGACTTTCCAGCTGTCGCTGTGGACACGAGGTCCGATAGACCGTCCCCAAACAATTCCTCACCCTTATAAGGCAAAACCTCCATGTGTTTTTTAGAATCAGCATCTCCTGTCCATTGCCGAGTCCATAAGACCCTCCTGGCAGAAATGGACATAGCATTAATTCTAGAGCCCAGCAGGCAAATGTCCCTCTGAGCATCCCACATATATAAGACGACGTCTTTTATATGGCCCAGGGTTAGCAAAACAGTATCCCCGTTGAGGGAATCTATGTCGTCTGACAGAGTATCTGTCCATGCTGCTACAGCACTACACATCCAGGCTGAAGCAATAGCAGGTCTCAGTAGAGTACCAGAGTGTGTATACACTGACTTCAGGATAGCTTCCTGCTTTCTATCCGCAGGCTCCTTTAGGGCGGCAGTATCCTGAGACGGCAGGGCCACCTTTTTAGATAAGCGTGTCAGCGCCTTGTCCACCCTAGGGGATGTTTCCCAACGTAACCTGTCCGTTGTCGGGAAAGGGTACGCCATCAGTAACCTCTTAGAAATCACTAGTTTCTTATCAGGGGAACTCCACGCTTCTTCACATAATTCATCAGATGGGGGAAAAAGTCACTGGCTGCTTTTTCTCCCCAAACATATAAACCCTCTTGGTATTAACAGGGTTAATCTCAGAAATGTGTAATACATCTTTCATTGCAATAATCATGTATCGGATGGCCTTGGTCATTTTAGACTGTAAATGTGCCTCATCATCGTCGACACTGGAGTCGGACTCCGTGTTGACATCTGTGTCAACCATCTGAGATAGAGGGCGTTTATGAGCCCCTGACGGTTTCTGAGTCGCCTGGGCAGGCGCGGACTGAGACCCCGGCTGTCCCAAGGCTGCAGCGTCATCAAACCTTTTATGTAAGGAGCTTACATTGTCGTTTAAGACCTTCCACATATCCATCCAATCAGGTGTCGGCCCCGACGGGGGCAACACCACACTTATCTGCCCTTGCTCCGCCTCCACGTAACCCTCCTCATCAAACATGTCGACACAGCCGTACCGACACACCGCACACACACAGGGAATGCTCAGACTGAGGACAGGACCCCACAAAGTCCTTTGGGGAGACAGAGAGAGAGAGTATGCCAGCACACATCACAGCGCTATATAACACAGGGATTTTCACTTATAATAAGTGATTACCCAATAGCTGCCTTATATGTTTTATTTGCGCCTAAATTTATGTGCCCCCCCCCCCTCTCTTTTTTACCCTTCTTGTACCTGGATACTGCAGGGGAGAGCCTGGGGAGCTGCTTCCAGCGGAGCTGTGAAGAGAAAATGGCGCTGGTGTGCTGAGGAAGAAGGCTCCGCCCCCTCAGTGGCGGGCTGCTGTCCTGCTTTCTGTGTAAAAAAATGGCGGGTTTTTTTACATATATACAGTGCCAGACTGTATATATGTATTTTTATTGCCAAAAGGTACTTCAATTGCTGCCCAGGGTGCCCCCCCCCCCCCCCCAGCGCCCTGCACCCTATAGTGACCGGAGTGTGTAAGTGTGCTGGGAGCAATGGCGCACAGCTGCGGTGCTGTGCGCTACCTTAAATGAAGACAGGAGTCTTCTGCCGCCGATTTCGTCGTCTTCAAGCTTCTGTTCTTCTGGCTCTGCGAGGGGGACAGCGGCGCGGCTCCGGGAACGGACGATCGAGGACAGGTGCCTGTGTTCGAACCCTCTGGAGCTAATGGTGTCCAGTAGCCTAAGAAGCACAAGCTAGCTGCAAGCAGGTAGGTTTGCTTCTCTCCCCTTAGTCCCACGTAGCAGTGAGTCTGTTGCCAGCAGAAGCTCTCTGAAAATAAAAAACCTAATAAATACTTTCTTTACTAGTAAGCTCAGGAGAGCCCACTAGGAGCACCCAGCTCTGGCCGGGCACAGATTCTAACTGAGGTCTGGAGGAGGGGCATAGAGGGAGGAGCCAGTGCACACCAGATAGTACCTAATCTTTTCTTTAGAGTGCCCAGTCTCCTGCGGAGCCCGTCTATTCCCCATGGTCCTTACGGAGTTCCCAGCATCCACTAGGACGTCAGAGAAATTGACATTACTATACATGAGAATCTATTCTCTTTACATATGCCGAGCCGATGATGCCTGAGCTCTTAATTGAAGAGGAAATTGATTCACACATAAGGAACGTAAATTTATTTAAACTTTTCCACTATTTCACTGATGGTTGCACAGTTTTGAGGTGGCGCCTTGTTAAGTGGGTTCATAATCACAATTTTCCAGCTCATCCTCTAGTGCCTAAACTAGAGATGAGCGGGTTCGGTTTCTTTGAATCCGAACCCGCACGAACTTCACTTTTTTTTTCACGGGTCCGAGCGACTCGGATCTTCCCGCCTTGCTCGGTTAACCCGAGCGCGCCCGAACGTCATCATGACGCTGTCGGATTCTCGCGAGGCTCGGATTCTATCGCGAGACTCGGATTCTATATAAGGAGCCGCGCGTCGCCGCCATTTTCACACGTGCATTGAGATTGATAGGGAGAGGACGTGGCTGGCGTCCTCTCCATTTAGATTAGATTTAGAAGAGAGAGAGAGATTGCTGTGATACTGTAGATTAGAAGAGAGTGCAGACAGAGTTTAGTGACTGATGACCACAGTGACCAGTGACCACCAGAGACAGTGCAGTTGTTTGTTTTATTTAATATATCCGTTCTCTGCCTGAAAAAAACGATACACAGTCACACAGTGACTCAGTCTGTGTGCACTGCTCAGCCCAGTGTGCTGCACATCAATGTATTGTATATAAAGCTTATAATTGTGGGGGAGACTGGGGAGCACTGCAGGTTGTTATAGCAGGAGCCAGGAGTACATGATAAATAATATTATATTAAAATTAAACAGTGCACACTTTTGCTGCAGGAGTGCCACTGCCAGTGTGACTAGTGGTGACCAGTGCCTGACCACCAGTATATTAGTAGTATTGTATACTATCTCTTTATCAACCAGTCTATATTAGCAGCAGACACAGTACAGTGCGGTAGTTCACGGCTGTGGCTACCTCTGTGTCGGCACTCGGCAGGCAGTCCGTCCATCCATAATTGTATTATATACCACCTAACCGTGGTTTTTTTTTCTTTCTTTATACCGTCGTCATAGTCATACTAGTTGTTACGAGTATACTACTATCTCTTTATCAACCAGTGTACAGTGCGGTAGTTCACGGCTGTGGCTACCTCTGTGTCGGAACTCGGCAGGCAGTCCGTCCATCCATAATTGTATTATAATATATACCACCTAACCGTGGTTTTTTTTTCGTTCTTTATACCGTCGTCATACTAGTTGTTACGAGTATACTACTATCTCTTTATCAACCAGTGTACAGTGCGGTAGTTCACGGCTGTGGCTACCTCTGTGTCGGCACTCGGCAGGCAGTCCGTCCAACCATAATTGTATTATATACCACCTAACCGTGGTTTTTTTTTCATTCTTTATACCGTCGTCATACTAGTTGTTACGAGTATACTACTATCTCTTTATCAACCAGTGTACAGTGCGGTAGTTCACGGCTGTGGCTACCTCTGTGTCGGCACTCGGCAGGCAGTCCGTCCAACCATAATTGTATTATATACCACCTAACCGTGGTTTTTTTTTCATTCTTTATACCGTCGTCATACTAGTTGTTACGAGTATACTACTATCTCTTTATCAACCAGTGTACAGTGCGGTAGTTCACGGCTGTGGCTACCTCTGTGTCGGCACTCGGCAGCCCGTCCATAATTGTATATACCAGTGACCTAACCGTGGTTTTTTTTTCTTTCTTTATACATACATACTAGTTACGAGTATACTATCTCTTTATCAACCAGTCTATATATTAGCAGCAGACACAGTACAGTGCGGTAGTTCACGGCTGTGGCTACCTCTGTGTCGGCACTCGGCAGCCCGTCCATAATTGTATATACCACCTAACCGTGGTTTTTTTTTCTTTCTTTATACATACATACTAGTTACGAGTATACTATCTCTTTATCAACCAGTCTATATATTAGCAGCAGACACAGTACAGTGCGGTAGTTCACGGCTGTGGCTACCTCTGTGTCGGCACTCCGCAGCCCGTCCATAATTGTATATACCAGTGACCTAACCGTGGTTTTTTTTTCTTTCTTTATACATACATACTAGTTACGAGTATACTATCTCTTTATCAACCAGTCTATATATTAGCAGCAGACACAGTACAGTGCGGTAGTTCACGGCTGTGGCTACCTCTGTGTCGGCACTCGGCAGCCCGTCCATAATTGTATATACCAGTGACCTAACCGTGGTTTTTTTTTCTTTCTTTATACATACATACTAGTTACGAGTATACTATCTCTTTATCAACCAGTCTATATATTAGCAGCAGACACAGTACAGTGCGGTAGTTCACGGCTGTGGCTACCTCTGTGTCGGCACTCGGCAGCCCGTCCATAATTGTATATACCAGTGACCTAACCGTGGTTTTTTTTTCTTTCTTTATACATACATACTAGTTACGAGTATACTATCTCTTTATCAACCAGTCTATATATTAGCAGCAGACACAGTACAGTGCGGTAGTTCACGGCTGTGGCTACCTCTGTGTCGGCACTCGGCAGCCCGTCCATAATTGTATACTAGTATCCAATCCATCCATCTGCATTGTTTACCTGAGGTGCCTTTTAGTTGTGCCTATTAAAATATGGAGAACAAAAATGTTGAGGTTCCAAAATTAGGGAAAGATCAAGATCCACTTCCACCTCGTGCTGAAGCTGCTGCCACTAGTCATGGCCGAGACGATGAAATGCCAGCAACGTCGTCTGCCAAGGCCGATGCCCAATGGCATAGTACAGAGCATGTCAAAACCAAAACACCAAATATCAGTAAAAAAAGGACTCCAAAACCTAAAATAAAATTGTCGGAGGAGAAGCGTAAACTTGCCAATATGCCATTTACCACACGGAGTGGCAAGGAACGGCTGAGGCCCTGGCCTATGTTCATGGCTAGTGGTTCAGCTTCACATGAGGATGGAAGCACTCAGCCTCTCGCTAGAAAACTGAAAAGACTCAAGCTGGCAAAAGCACCGCAAAGAACTGTGCGTTCTTTGAAATCCCAAATCCACAAGGAGAGTCCAATTGTGTCGGTTGCGATGCCTGACCTTCCCAACACTGGACGTGAAGAGCATGCGCCTTCCACCATTTGCACGCCCCCTGCAAGTGCTGGAAGGAGCACCCGCAGTCCAGTTCCTGATAGTCAGATTGAAGATGTCAGTGTTGAAGTACACCAGGATGAGGAGGATATGGGTGTTGCTGGCGCTGGGGAGGAAATTGACCAGGAGGATTCTGATGGTGAGGTGGTTTGTTTAAGTCAGGCACCCGGGGAGACACCTGTTGTCCGTGGGAGGAATATGGCCGTTGACATGCCAGGTGAAAATACCAAAAAAATCAGCTCTTCGGTGTGGAGGTATTTCACCAGAAATGCGGACAACAGGTGTCAAGCCGTGTGTTCCCTTTGTCAAGCTGTAATAAGTAGGGGTAAGGACGTTAACCACCTCGGAACATCCTCCCTTATACGTCACCTGCAGCGCATTCATAATAAGTCAGTGACAAGTTCAAAAACTTTGGGTGACAGCGGAAGCAGTCCACTGACCAGTAAATCCCTTCCTCTTGTAACCAAGCTCACGCAAACCACCCCACCAACTCCCTCAGTGTCAATTTCCTCCTTCCCCAGGAATGCCAATAGTCCTGCAGGCCATGTCACTGGCAAGTCTGACGAGTCCTCTCCTGCCTGGGATTCCTCCGATGCATCCTTGCGTGTAACGCCTACTGCTGCTGGCGCTGCTGTTGTTGCCACTGGGAGTCGATGGTCATCCCAGAGGGGAAGTCGTAAGCCCACTTGTACTACTTCCAGTAAGCAATTGACTGTTCAACAGTCCTTTGCGAGGAAGATGAAATATCACAGCAGTCATCCTACTGCAAAGCGGATAACTGAGTCCTTGACAACTATGTTGGTGTTAGACGTGCGTCCGGTATCCGCCGTTAGTTCACAGGGAACTAGACAATTTATTGAGGCAGTGTGCCCCCGTTACCAAATACCATCTAGGTTCCACTTCTCTAGGCAGGCGATACCGAGAATGTACACGGACGTCAGAAAAAGACTCACCAGTCTCCTAAAAAATGCAGTTGTACCCAATGTCCACTTAACCACGGACATGTGGACAAGTGGAGCAGGGCAGGGTCAGGACTATATGACTGTGACAGCCCACTGGGTAGATGTATGGACTCCCGCCGCAAGAACAGCAGCGGCGGCACCAGTAGCAGCATCTCGCAAACGCCAACTCTTTCCTAGGCAGGCTACGCTTTGTATCACCGCTTTCCAGAATACGCACACAGCTGAAAACCTCTTACGGCAACTGAGGAAGATCATCGCGGAATGGCTTACCCCAATTGGACTCTCCTGTGGATTTGTGGCATCGGACAACGCCAGCAATATTGTGTGTGCATTAAATATGGGCAAATTCCAGCACGTCCCATGTTTTGCACATACCTTGAATTTGGTGGTGCAGAATTTTTTAAAAAACGACAGGGGCGTGCAAGAGATGCTGTCGGTGGCCAGAAAAATTGCGGGACACTTTCGGCGTACAGGCACCACGTACAGAAGACTGGAGCACCACCAAAAACTACTGAACCTGCCCTGCCATCATCTGAAGCAAGAAGTGGTAACGAGGTGGAATTCAACCCTCTATATGCTTCAGAGGTTGGAGGAGCAGCAAAAGGCCATTCAAGCCTATACAATTGAGCACGATATAGGAGATGGAATGCACCTGTCTCAAGTGCAGTGGAGAATGATTTCAACGTTGTGCAAGGTTCTGATGCCCTTTGAACTTGCCACACGTGAAGTCAGTTCAGACACTGCCAGCCTGAGTCAGGTCATTCCCCTCATCAGGCTTTTGCAGAAGAAGCTGGAGGCATTGAAGAAGGAGCTAAAAGGGAGCGATTCCGCTAGGCATGTGGGACTTGTGGATGCAGCCCTTAATTCGCTTAACAAGGATTCACGGGTGGTCAATCTGTTGAAATCAGAGCACTACATTTTGGCCACCGTGCTCGATCCTAGATTTAAAGCCTACCTTGGATCTCTCTTTCCGGCAGACACAGGTCTGCTGGGGTTGAAAGACCTGCTGGTGACAAAATTGTCAAGTCAAGCGGAACGCGACCTGTCAACATCTCCTCCTTCACATTCTCCCGCAACTGGGGGTGCGAGGAAAAGGCTCAGAATTCCGAGCCCACCCGCTGGCGGTGATGCAGGGCAGTCTGGAGCGACTGCTGATGCTGACATCTGGTCCGGACTGAAGGACCTGACAACGATTACGGACATGTCGTCTACTGTCACTGCATATGATTCTCTCAACATTGATAGAATGGTGGAGGATTATATGAGTGACCGCATCCAAGTAGGCACGTCACACAGTCCGTACTTATACTGGCAGGAAAAAGAGGCAATTTGGAGGCCCTTGCACAAACTGGCTTTATTCTACCTAAGTTGCCCTCCCACAAGTGTGTACTCCGAAAGAGTGTTTAGTGCCGCCGCTCACCTTGTCAGCAATCGGCGTACGAGGTTACATCCAGAAAATGTGGAGAAGATGATGTTCATTAAAATGAATTATAATCAATTCCTCCGCGGAGACATTGACCAGCAGCAATTGCCTCCACAAAGTACACAGGGAGCTGAGATGGTGGATTCCAGTGGGGACGAATTGATAATCTGTGAGGAGGGGGATGTACACGGTGATATATCGGAGGGTGAAGATGAGGTGGACATCTTGCCTCTGTAGAGCCAGTTTGTGCAAGGAGAGATTAATTGCTTCTTTTTGGGGGGGGGTCCAAACCAACCCGTCATATCAGTCACAGTCGTGTGGCAGACCCTGTCACTGAAATGATGGGTTGGTTAAAGTGTGCATGTCCTGTTTTGTTTATACAACATAAGGGTGGGTGGGAGGGCCCAAGGATAATTCCATCTTGCACCTCTTTTTTCTTTTCTTTTTCTTTGCATCATGTGCTGATTGGGGAGGGTTTTTTGGAAGGGACATCCTGCGTGACACTGCAGTGCCACTCCTAAATGGGCCCGGTGTTTGTGTCGGCCACTAGGGTCGCTAATCTTACTCACACAGCTACCTCATTGCGCCTCTTTTTTTCTTTGCGTCATGTGCTGTTTGGGGAGGGTTTTTTGGAAGGGACATCCTGCGTGACACTGCAGTGCCACTCCTAGATGGGCCCGGTGTTTGTGTCGGCCACTAGGGTCGCTAATCTTACTCACACAGTCAGCTACCTCATTGCGCCTCTTTTTTTCTTTGCGTCATGTGCTGTTTGGGGAGGGTTTTTTGGAAGGGCCATCCTGCGTGACACTGCAGTGCCACTCCTAGATGGGCCCGGTGTTTGTGTCGGCCACTAGGGTCGCTAATCTTACTCACACAGTCAGCTACCTCATTGCGCCTCTTTTTTTCTTTGCGTCATGTGCTGTTTGGGGAGGGTTTTTTGGAAGGGCCATCCTGCGTGACACTGCAGTGCCACTCCTAGATGGGCCCGGTGTTTGTGTCGGCCACTAGGGTCGCTAATCTTACTCACACAGCTACCTCATTGCGCCTCTTTTTTTCTTTGCGTCATGTGCTGTTTGGGGAGGGTTTTTTGGAAGGGACATCCTGCGTGACACTGCAGTGCCACTCCTAGATGGGCCCGGTGTTTGTGTCGGCCACTAGGGTCGCTTATCTTACTCACACAGCGACCTCGGTGCAAATTTTAGGACTAAAAATAATATTGTGAGGTGTGAGGTATTCAGAATAGACTGAAAATGAGTGTAAATTATGGTTTTTGAGGTTAATAATACTTTGGGATCAAAATGACCCCCAAATTCTATGATTTAAGCTGTTTTTTAGTGTTTTTGGAAAAAAACACCCGAATCCAAAACACACCCGAATCCGACAAAAAAAATTCGGTGAGGTTTTGCCAAAACGCGTTCGAACCCAAAACACGGCCGCGGAACCGAACCCAAAACCAAAACACAAAACCCGAAAAATGTCAGGCGCTCATCTCTAGCCTAAACACAAGCCTCAATTGCCTTTGAGGCAGCTATAGTAGGTCTATGGACAGCCCTTGTAGGTAAGTAAATAGACTTCAGGCAACCTTCAATACACCGGAGGTGGATTTACCCATTTATTAAAGATGTCCTCAGGCAAAGGATAACGAGTTAATGCCCTTTTTGAGACAGGTAACTTTCTACCTGGAGTATTCCAGGGTTTCTGTCTGATGTCCAATAAATGATCAGAATGGGGTAATACGGCTTTAACCATGTTCTGTCTATATAACTTAGCAGTTTTCTTTGCACTAGTAGTAGATTCCTCCTCCTCAGTGAGTTGGAGGATATGCTTAATAGCATCTATCAGTGCAGGGACATCAACAGTTAAAGGAGCCTCATCTGCAGCACCAGAATCTGTGTCAGATTGGGCTGTATGCTCCCCCTCTTTAGATGAAAAAGCAGAAAGGATAGCAGATTGAGAGGAAGAAGTGGCCTGCTTAGAGCCACGTGTGTACCCAGAGGGAGCTTTCTGTCTAGCCAGATTCTGGTTTAAAATCTGTAGCTGGTTAGAGAAATTATCCGCCATGGCAGATTAACCATAGGGACCATTTGGGAAGGCAGTGCCATTTGCGGACACACAGGGGGCGCCAGGCGCTCTACCAGGCTACCCAACAATGAGGTGAAAGCTGCCCACGGAGGCTCCTGTACAGGGACAGGAGCTGCAGACTGACTGGGAGTTGTATAACAGAGACTATCATGTAACATGTCCTCCTCAGTTAACCTGGCTGAGCACACTCTGCATGATCCTAATACAAGGGCTTCAGCCTGTTTGTGGCCCTTTTTGCTAGACATAATAGTACGGAGCAGCAAAGTAGACTTACACAGTGCAAGTACAAATAAACAGATAAAGGTATAATGTAACACAGATATAAACATACAGATAAACACTGTAAAGACTGCAATTCTAACCAAAATGCACCTAGCCCAGGGTATAGAATATCAGAGACAGATATCTGGGATATATGAACATGAAAGCCAGGCAGTAGATAAAGGCACTCAGTCACATGCAATGCAGTATACAAATGGTTATATCACAGCACAGCCCTGAGACTGGAGGATAATGCAGGAAACTCGCACAAATTTAACTGCAATGAACACTTATTTTCACTAGCACTGCCTTATGATACGGGTAAGATACTTAAGTGTATGTAAAAAAACAGCCCTGTTCAGGCATTTTTGCAGAGAGGCATGTCCTGCCTCTCGGAGACCTGCTGCTGCTTGTACTGCTAATGGCTGTCCAGGCTTCGGTGAGGGAGGAGGAAGGAGTGTAACAGCCCAAGGGCAGGAAAATCTACTTGAGATGGTGCCCTGGGCCGGGGGATGGGCTACAGGTCAAGCAACGCCTCCCCTATGCTGGACTTCCACCCCAGGTTCTATGGAGCCTTTTTAAAACAGGTATTAATAGACCTGACCTGTGCTCCTAACGCCCTGGTGCTCTAGTGGGGTCCCTGCACGGTGACAGTGTCCACGCCAGCGCCACGGTCTAACTCTCTAGACTGCGGACAGAACGTGATTTCAACCTTGCCTGCCCCCCGGTGACAGTCACGCGATCCCGGGAAGCATCTCTCTAATAAGTGTCTTGTGCTGTGAACATTCCCACCGCAAGTAACTGGGCAAGCCAGCTGGAGTATGCAGCGCCACATGGAGGGTGATAGATCTGCAGCGCTGAAGTCTCTCAAACTTACAGCGCTGCCAGCCCTTGTTGAAAAGTTCATTCTGTAAAGCTTTCAGGGCTGCCTGCGCAGCCCTCCTGTTTAGTGACCTGTTACTGCAGGCACGAACTACAAACCTGAGCTCACAGTTATAGAGGAGGGCCCCAATGCATCCTGGGACAGCTAAAGCTTTAACCTGTTGGTACCCTGGATCTATCTCTACACCCCGATGTTTCCCTGTGGAAACCCTATGTACCCTGCTGCAGAAATACATTTTTTTTTATATTTTTGCTATGATGTTGTGGGTGTCCAATACAGTATTAAATGATGCATCTAAAGTGTAATGGGGGATGGGTTGGGCATGGGAAACTAACAGTAAAATCCTGACACATTTAGGATAAGTACTTTACCCTTTCCTCTAACCCTACCTACCCACAGCCTAGTCCTCACGGTTAGGTCTAAAACCAAGTTGGAGAAGGGACCTCTGATGTCACCAGGGTTAGAAGCCACGTCACCAGGGGGAGGAGCCATGGCCGAACAGGGTACCCGAAATGTATGCTCGCCACGCTTCGAGCCACCAGGTTACTAAAGGGAGTAGTTGGTGGCATGGATAGAAGAACTAGCCTGCTGGCGTAGCTCCTTCCCCTCGTGTCATGGCTCCTCCCCTTGATGTCAGAGGTCTGTTAGCCCACTTGATTCTAGCATCTACCTAATCCTCACCTCTTGCAGCCTAACCCTCCCCCTAGTGCCTAACCCAAACATTCCCACACCACGGTGTAACACAGAGCCAGATTAAAGGGGGGGGGGGGGGCATGGGGAATCTGTAACCCTGGCCCCCTTATCTCAGGCAGCCCCCCGACCAGAGCATAGTACACCAAAGCACTATAGTACCGAGTGTGTGTGACTTAATTGTCTCCAATCAATCTCTTGCCCCGTCAGTCTCCTAGACTCCTCTCCTGCAGTGCACTCTGAGGGATGTACTTCTTTCCTTTTCAGCTGTCATTAGCTGCCTTCTCCCAAAACTCCAATTCCCAGCATCCCCCGTATCTGGCTTCCCTCAGGTTGGCTGGGAGTGGCTGATAGTTGATGAATGCACAGCCCAACAGCATCATGAACACATCTCTGAACAGCACAACCCCTGCTCAAATTGTAAGTACATTTGTGACACAACTACTATCAACCCCATTTAATGCATGTGAGTGCATTTGTGCATGCGTGTGTGTATATGTATGCATATGCAGTAATGTATGCACGTTATCTGTGTCTATATCTACATACACTGGTTATTTCATTATATTATTGTTCTATATAGAAAGGTCACATTCGGAGGGTTCTTAATTTCACAGCAGACATTAGGGGTAAGTTTACTAAGATGGGAATTCTATTTAAGATGGGATGTTGCCCATAGCAACCAATCAGATTCCATTTATTATCTTCTAAAAGGTGCTAGATAAATGAGAAGTAGAATCTGATTGGTTGCTATGGGCAACACCCCATCTTAAATCAAACTCCCATCTTAGTAAATTTACCCCTAGGTCTTTACTGCACCCTCTGTATGTTATGCATCCACCTGGCTCTATAGGAACTCTGCAGGACAATTATAGAAGAGTACAATGTGGGATAACTGTGCATTGTGAGTACATACTGTACTTAATTCATTCTGCACATCTGTAGAAACTGAACCCCATCTGACTCTCCTTCACTGCTATATTACATGCTATTTGCTCAGTGTGGTGGTGAACTGACTAATCCTCCTGACATTTCACTCTGTATTCTATATTATTAGTATTGTAAGTATGTATGATATAACATGCACCCACATACACAGGTCCATGTAGTGTGTCAGTTTAATAGTTGACTACCTCAATCCACAAGATGTGCTGTACAGTACTGTACATTCCATTGTCCATTTATGCCTCCTGCTCCCTGTATTGTTTATTAATATTAGTATTGATATATTTCTTCTGATGCATAATTTAGCCCCCTGTAAAGGGGAGGAAATGGTGTGAGTGAAGGAGCAGGGATGATTAAAGAGTGGATGATTCTGGGGTGTGAGAGAAAGAGCGGGATGATGGAGAAGAGCAGTGCTTAAAGTGGTCCTAGAGAGGTGGTGGAACTCACCGCCCTGCCCACGGTGCCCATGTAATAAAGGTATTGCGTGCGCAGCAAAAGGGGTTGTGGTCTAAAAGAGAAAGGGGCGTGGTCACACAATAGTAAATAATGCCCACAGTAGTAGCATCCAAGTGGAAATTTTGAAGTGGGGGTATGGAAAAGTGAAGGCTGTAATTATGTGCGCGCCTTAGGCGCGCGCGTTCCTGAAAGGGGGCGTGGCCACTCAAAAGGTGGAAAGTCCTTCAGTGAAGTTTACCACACTATATACCCATTATACACATTATGTACCACAATAGTAGGACACCTTACTGGTGCCCCTTTCACATTATAACACACAGTATGAGCCGAAATTCACATTATACCCAACTATCTGAGCCGAAGTTCACATTATAGCACACAATATGAGCCGAAATTCACATTATAGCACGAAGAATGAGCCAAAATTCACATTATAGCACATGGTATGAGCCGAAATTCACATTATAGCACACGGTATGAGCCATAATTCACATTATAGCACAAGGTATGAGCCAAAATTCACATTATAGCAAACAGTATGAGCCAAAATTCACATTATAGCAAACAGTATGAGCCAAAATTCACATTATAGCACACAGAATGAGCCGAAATTCATATTATAGCACACGGTATGAGCCGATGACAGCAGGGACAGGGAGAGTGACAGCAGGGACAGTGAGAGAGAGGGACAGCAAGGGCATACAGTAGGGACTAGGGAGAGAGAAAGGTAGCAGGGTAAGATTACCTGTTTAGCAGTGGCGGTGGTCTGCGGTGCGGTGGATGAGTAGGCTGTGGTAGGCGTGGGGTGGAGGAGGCTGTGGGCCTTAGAGATAGTGTGGAGGAGGCTGTGGGCGTGCAGAGGTCCGAGGGCAGGGCAGCAGAGGAGGCTGAGGGCGGCTGCAGCGGATCTGGGACCAGGTTGGCTTTATTATCCCTGCCACCGCATCGAGCTACTGTGACCACGGCGCTAATATTTCAAAACTGCCGCAGACCGGCAGCCAATCAGTGACAGATTTGAACTAGTAGCACCGCGGTCACTGAAGCTCGATGCGGCGGCAGGGATAATAAACATAACATAGTAACATAGTATCTGAGGTTGAAAAAAGACAATTGTCCATCGAGTTCAACCTATTTGTGGTCTCCTATGCATGATGATTTGACTAAAATTTCTGACTGATGCTGCTGTCAGCCGTTGCATTTTATCCCTATTTATAGTAACTATAATGCATGACTATGCACCATACCCCTGGATATCCTTATCCATTAGGAATTTATCTAACCCATTCTTAAAGTTGTTGACAGATTCCGCCATTACAACTCCCTCGGGCAGGGAATTCCAAACACGTATTGTCCTTACCGTGAAAAAGCCTTTACGCTGTATTGTGCGGAATCTCCTCTCCTCTAACCTGAGCGAGTGTCCACGAGTCCTCTGTGTTGATCTAACCAAAAACAGGTCCCGCGCAAGCTCTGTGTATTGTCCCCTTATATATTTGTAGATGTTGATCATATCCCCTCTTAGTCTCCGCTTTTCCAATGTAAACATGCCTAGTCTTTCAAGCCTTTCCTTGTATTCCATCGTCTCCATGCCCTTAATTAGTTTGGTCGCCCTCCTCTGTACCTTTTCAAGCTCCAGGATATCCTTTTTGTAGTACGGTGCCCAGAATTGTACACAGTATTCAAGGTGTGGCCTCACTAGTGATTTATATAACGGGAGTATAATACTCTCGTCCCTAGCATCAATACCCCGGTTTTATGCATGCTAATATCTTATTAGCCTTCTTTGCTGCAGTCCTACTTTGGGTACTACTGCTTAGCTTGCTATCTATGAGGACACCTAAGTCCTTTTCCAGTACAGAATCCCCTAATTTTACCCCATTTAGTAGGTAGGTGTAATTTTTGTTCTTGTTACCACAGTGCATTACCTTACACTTGTCTGTGTTGAAGCGCATTCTCCATTTGGCTGCCCATGCTTCTAATTTAACTAAGTCGTTCTGAAGAGACTCGGCATCCTCCTCTGTATTTATAGCCTTACACAATTTGGTATCATCTGCAAAAATTTACACCATACTCTCTAGACCTTCTGTTAGGTCGTTAATGAAAATATTGAACAATAGTGGTCCTAATACTGAGCCTTGCGGCACACCACTTAGCACTTCAGTCCAAGTTGAAAAAGATCCATTAACCACAACGCGCTGCTCCCTATTATCTAACCAGTTTTTGACCCAAGTGCATATTGTGCTTCCTAGCCATGATTCTTGTAGCTTGTAGATAAGTCTCATGTGTGGTACAGTATCGAACGCTTTGGCAAAGTCTAAAAAGATTACATCCACGTCTTTACCCTGATCTAGGTTTGCGCTTACTGTTTCATAAAAGCCAAGTAAGTTGGTTTGACAGGATCTGTCCTTCATAAACCCATGTTGATTCCTTCTAATGACCTTATTGACTTCAAGGAACTTCTGAATACTATCTCTTAGAATACCTTCCAATACTTTCCCCACTATAGATGTAAGACTAACTGGTCTATAATTACCTGGTTCAGCTTTACTTCCCTTTTTGAATATAGGCACTACTTCCGCTATACGCCAGTCTTTGGGAACCATACCTGATATAACTGAATCCTTAAAGATCAAAGATAGTGGTTTTGCCAGTTCAGAGTGAAGCTCCATTAGAACCCTTGGGTGAATACCATCGGGCCCTGGTGATTTATTAATCTTTAAATGTTTTAATCGGTCACAGACTACTTCCTCGCTTAAATAAGTACCTATCAGTGGGATATTCTCATTGAGATTGTGTGTTAGTCCCTGAATTGGGTCCTCTCTAGTGAATACTGTTGAAAAAAACTCATTTAGTGTGTCCGCTATGTCATTATCATTTTTGCTTAAGACTCCCAACTTGTCTTTTAAAGGGCCTATACTCTCCTTCTTTAATCTCTTGCTATTAATGTATTTAAAGAATTTTTTGGGATTCGCTTTGCTTTCTTTTGCTACTAGTTTTTCAGTTTCTACTTTAGCCGCTCTTATTTCCTTTTTGCAAATTTTGTTACATTCCTTATAGTGCTGAAATGACTCTGCTTCCCCGTCAGATTTGTATTTTATAAATGCTCGCCTTTTCTTACCCATAAATTCCTTAATCTTTTTGTTAAGCCACATCGGTTTATGATTTTTATTCCTTTTTTTGCTGCTCATAGGAATAAATTTGAGTGTATTTTTAGCTAGCAGGAATTTTAGTACCTCCCATTTCTCCGTAGTATTTTTTCCCAAAAACAAACCTTCCCATTCAATATCCCTGAAAAATACCCTCATCTTTTCAAAATTTGCTTTGCTAAAGTTTAGAGTCCTAGTTGAGCCAGTATAGGGCTGTTTATGGAAACTGATATTGAATGTGACCATATTGTAGTCGCTGTTTCCTATGGGTTCCCCTACTATAATACCTGATACCAAATCCCCATTGTTTGTTAATACCAGGTCTAAGATTGCATTGTACCTAGTTGGTTCCTCAATTAGTTGGACTAAGTAGTTATCATTAAGTGTGTTTAAAAACATATTTCCCCTAGCAGTATCACATGAATCGTTTTTCCAGTTTATCTCTGGATAGTTAAAATCTCCCATCACTACTATATCTTCTACTCCTGCTGCTCTTTCAATTTGCTTTAGTAACAATTCCTCATCAGATTCGTTGATACCAGGCGGCCTATAGCATACACCCAATACTAACTTTTTTATTCCTTTTTCCCCGCATGCAATTTCTACCCATGTCTCGACAGTGTCTACAGTCCCCTCCTGAATATCTTCCCGTATATCAGGTTTTAAAAACGGCTTTACGTAAAGACACACCCCTCCACCCTTTTTATTTAGTCTGTCTCTCCTAAACAGTGTATAGCCCTCTAGATTGACTGTCCAATCATGAGATTCATCCCACCAAGTTTCAGTAATGCCTATAATATCATACTGTTTGCTTGCTGCAAGTATTTCTAGTTCACCCTTTTTACCAGTAATGCTTCTGGCGTTTACATACATACAACTAAGATAAGTATTTTCCCTTGCGTTAGGGACATCTTTCACCTTATGTAGCAATGATGACCTGTAATCGTCATTGATTAGTGCTTTGGTAAAATCTCTTTTAGTACCCACGTTAGTAACCTTACCGCCTGCTCTTACCCTCCCCCCAACTTCTCCCCCATTTCGTTTACTACCGCCATCCCCACTATTCTCACTGCATGACCCGTAGTTTCTAGCTAAACCCTCCCCCCAGGCTCCTAGTTTAAAATCTCCTCCAACCTTCTAACCATCCTTCCCCCCAGCACCGCTGCCCCCTCCTCAGTCAGGTGCAATCCGTCACAACAAAAGAGATGGCGCCTGACTGAGAAGTCCGCCCAGTGTTCCAGGAACACAAACCCCTCTTTCCTGCACCAATCCCTAAGCCACACATTTACCTCCCTAATCTCCCTCTGCCTCCCTGGACTAGCGCGTGGCACAGGTAATAATTCAGAGAATATTACCTAAGATGTCCTTGCCTTCAGTTTCTTTCCTAAGTCCCTATAGTCTTTCTTAAGGACATCCCACCTTCCGCTAACTTTGTCATTGGGGCCAACGTGCACCAAGACCGCCGGGTCTTTCCCAGCCCCTCCCAACAATCTATCTACCCGGTCTGCGATGTGCCGTACCCGAGCACCCGGGAGACAACAGACTGTACGGCGATCACGGTCCCGGTAGCAGATTGCCCTATCTGCCGTCCTGATGATAGAATCCCCTACCACCACCATCTGACTAGGTACCTCACTATCTTTTATCCCAACCGCGCCAGAAGGACCGCTCCTCTGGATGCTAGAGGGAGCAGTCTCCTCCGGCACCGTCATTTCTTCACTATCATCCTCCGATTCCTCGTCCAATCGGGCAAATTTGTTCGGGTTTGATAGTTCGGAGATGTCGAGCCTCCCCCTCTTTTTCTTCCTTCTAACTGTGACCCAACTGGCTACCTGATCATCATCCTCTTCTACCAGTGACCCCTCCCGCAACTCCACCGTTCTGTCTAAACTATGCTCGAGATTGTGAATCTCCCTCAGTCGCGTAACGGTTTGCTCTAGATCAGTTACCTGGGTTTCCAGGGCAACCGTTCGCACACACCTCGTGCAGATGTAATCACACTGGGCCGGCCTGGTCCCAGATCCGCTGCAGCTGGGAGTCTGGAAAAAGGGCTTCCAGTGCGGCGGCGATGGTAGGGACGGAGGGTGGACCGGGAGCTCAGCTTCTTTGTCGGCCCTGCAGTGCTCGAAAAAGTGACGGTATAACATACCGTTGTATACCGGCCCAATTTGAGCACTGGTAGCCTGCCGTAATACACATACAGTAATGACCACAGCAGTAGCACCCCTTATATAATGCCCATAGTAGTAGTGCCCCTTATGCAATGCCCGCAATATTAGTGCCCCTTATGTCCCCAGGAGTGGTGCCCCTTATGAAGTGCCCCCTTTACAATGCCCTCATTAGTAGTGCACCCCATCAGTAATGCCCTTAATGGTAATCCCTGTGGTAATGCCCCCAATCATTTAGCCCATTGTAGTTTAGCCCCAGTAGTTATGCCCCCACTGGTAATGCCCCTGCAGTTATGACCCCTGTAGTTTATTCCCCCTCTTTAGTTTAGCCTCCCAGTGGTAATGCCCCCAGTAGTTTAGCCCCCAGTGGTAATGCCCCCTGCAGTTGTGCCCCCAGTTGTTTAGCCCCCATGTAGTTTGCCCCAATAGATAACCCCCGTTAGTAATGCCCCCAATAGTTTGCCCCCTTGTAGTAATGCCCCCCTGTAGTTTGACCCCTGTAGTTATGCCCCCAATAGTAATGCAGCCAATAGTTTAACCCCCCTGTAGTTTGCCCCCTTGTAGTATTGCCCCTGTAGTTATGTCCCCAGTAGTAATGCCCTGGCCCCAGTAGTAATGCCCCTTTGTAGCTTGCCCCCTGTAGTTTGCCCCCCCAGTAGTAATGCCCCAGTAGTTTGCCCCTTTGTAGTTTGCCCCCAGTAGCTTTCCCCACAGTAGAAGTGCCGCTAGTACACATATGTGGGGGGGAAACACCATACTCCCCAAGCCCCGCTCCTGTCGCAGTCCTCTCGGCTTCCGCTCCTCGGCACTATGGGAGAAATGTTATGACATCTCACTTTAACCCCTGGAGAAGAGGATGTTGCTGGGTGTGAAAGAAGGAGTTGGGAGGAGAAGAGGATGTTGCTGGGGTGTGGATGATGCATGCCCTCCAACTGTACCTTTTTGGCAGGTACAGTACCATTTTTTATGGTCTGTACCAATTTTTGGCTCTCCAAATTTCCATTAAAAGTGACCACGCCCCTTACCCATGACCACGCCCCTTTTCCTGATTTGTACCGGTTTTTATATGTAAAATAGTAAATAGTTAGCAAGTGCGCTGTCAACAGCAGCTGGTAGGGGAGGGTCAAACCCCTTAAATATGACAGAAAATAAGATTTTACTCACCGGTAAATCTATTTCTCGTAGTCCGTAGTGGATGCTGGGGACTCCGTAAGGACCATGGGGAATAGCGGCTCCGCAGGAGACTGGGCACAGCTAAGAAAGATTTAGGACTACCTGGTGTGCACTGGCTCCTCCCACTATGACCCTCCTCCAGACTTCAGTAAGGATACTGTGCCCGGAAGAGCTGACACAATAAGGAAGGATTTTGAATCCCGGGTAAGACTCATACCAGCCACACCAATCACACCGTATAACTCGTGATAATATACCCAGTTAACAGTATGAACACAACAGAGCCTCTCAAAGGATGGCTCAACAATAACCCTTGTAGTTAACAATAACTATATACAAGTATTGCAGACAGTCCGCACTTGGGACGGGCGCCCAGCATCCACTACGGACTACGAGAAATAGATTTACCGGTGAGTAAAATCTTATTTTCTCTGACGTCCTAGTGGATGCTGGGGACTCCGTAAGGACCATGGGGATTATACCAAAGCTCCCAAACGGGCGGGAGAGTGCGGATGACTCTGCAGCACCGAATGAGAGAACTCAAGGTCCTCCTCAACCAGGGTATCAAATTTGTAGAATTTTGCAAACGTGTTTGCCCCTGACCAAGTAGCAGCTCGGCAAAGTTGTAAAGCCGAGACCCCTCGGGCAGCCGCCCAAGAAGAGCCCACTTTCCTCGTGGAATGGGCTTTTACAGATTTAGGCTGCGGCAGGCCAGCCACCGAATGCGCAAGCTGAATTGTGCTACAAATCCAGCGAGCAATAGTCTGCTTTGAAGCAGGAGCACCCATCTTGTTTGGTGCATACAGGATAAATAGCGAGTCAGTCTTCCTGACTCCAGCCGTCCTGGAAACATAAATTTTCAAGGCCCTGACTACGTCCAGTAACTTGGAGTCCTCCAAGTCCCTAGTAGCCGCAGGCACCACGATAGGTTGGTTCAAGTGAAAAGCGGATACCACCTTAGGAAGAAACTGGGGACGAGTCCTCAATTCTGCCCTATCCATATGGAAAATCAAATAGGGGCTTTTACATGACAAAGCCGCCAATTCTGACACACGCCTTGCCGAAGCCAAGGCCAAAAGCATGACCACTTTCCACGTGAGATATTTTAAATCCACGGTTTTGAGTGGCTCAAACCAATGTGACTTTAGGAAACCCAACACCACGTTGAGGTCCCACGGTGCCACTGGAGGCACAAAAGGAGGCTGAATATGCAGCACTCCCTTGACAAATGTCTGAACTTCAGGCAGTGAAGCCAGTTCTTTTTGGAAGAAAATCGACAGAGCCGAAATCTGGACCTTAATGGAACCCAGTTTTAGGCCCATAGTCACCCCTGACTGTAGGAAGTGCAGAAATCGACCTAGCTGGAATTCCTCCGTTGGGGCCTTCCTGGCCTCACACCACGCAACATATTTTCGCCATATGTGGTGATAATGTTGTACGGTTACATCTTTTCTAGCTTTAATAAGCGAAGGAATGACTTCCTCCGGAATACCCTTTTCTTTTAGGATCCGGTGTTCAACCGCCATGCCGTTAAACGCAGCCGCGGTAAGTCTTGGAACAGACAGGGCCCCTGCAGCAGCAGGTCCTGTCTGAGCGGCAGAGGCCATGGGTCCTCTGAGATTAATTCTTGAAGTTCCGGGTACCAAGACCTTCTTGGTCAATCTGGAACAATGAGAATAGTTCTTACTCCTCTTTTCTTTATTATCCTCAGTACCTTGGGTATGAGAGGAAGAGGAGGGAACACATAAACCGACCGGTACACCCACGGTGTCACTAGAGCGTCCACAGCTATCGCCTGAGGGTCTCTTGACCTGGCGCAATATTTTTCTAGCTTTTTGTTTAAGCGGGACGCCATCATGTCCACCTGTGGCTTTTCCCAACGGTTTACAATCAGTTGGAAGACTTCTGGATGAAGTCCCCACTCTCCCGGGTGGAGGTCGTGCCTGCTGAGGATGTCTGCTTCCCAGTTGTCCACTCCCGGAATGAACACTGCTGACAGTGCTAACACGTGATTTTCCGCCCATCGGAGAATCCTTGTGGCTTCTGCCATCGCCGTCCTGCTTCTTGTGCCGCCCTGTCGATTTACATGGGCGACTGCCGTGATGTTGTCTGACTGGATCAGAACCGGCTGGTTTTGAAGCAGGGGCTTTGCTTGACTTAGGGCATTGTAAATGGCCCTCAGTTCCAGAACATTTATGTATAGGGAAGTCTCCTGACTTGACCAAAGTCCTTAGAGGTTTCTTCCCCGTGTGACTGCACCCCAGCCCCGAAGGCTGGCATCCGTGGTCACTAGGACCCAGTCCTGTATGCCGAATCTGCGGCCCTCTCTGAGATGAGCACTCTGCAGCCACCACAGCAGAGACACCCTGGTCCTTGGAGACAGGGTTATCAACCGATGCATTTGAAGATGCGATCCGGACCATTGGTCCAACAGGTCCCACTGAAAGGTTCTGGCATGGAACCTGCCGAATGGAATCGCTTCGTAGGAAGCTACCATCTTTCCCAGGACTCGCGTGCAATGATGCACCGACACCTGTTTTGGTTTCAGGAGGCCTCTCACTAGAGATGACAGCTCCTTGGCTTTCTCCTCTGGGAGAAACACTTTTTTCTGGACTGTGTCCAGAAACATCCCCAGGAACAGTAGATGTGTCGCCGGAACCAGCTGAGACTTTGGAATATTCAGAATCCAACCGTGGTGGTGTAGCACCTCCTGAGATAATACTACGCCGACCAACAACTGCTCTCTGGACCTCGCCCTTATCAGGAGATCGTCCAAGTATGGGATAATTAAAACTCCCTTTTTCCGAAGGAGTATCATCATTTCGGCCTTTACCTTGGTAAATACCCTCGGTGCCGTGGACAGGCCGAACGGCAACGTCTGGAATTGGTAATGACAATCCTGTACCACAAATCTGAGGTACTCCTGGTGAGGATGGTAAATGGGGACATGCAGGTAAGCATCCTTGATGTCCAGAGATACCATGTAATCTCCCTCTTCCAGGCTTGCAATAACCGCCCTGAGCGATTCCATCTTGAACTTGAATTTTCTTAAATATGTGTTCAAGGATTTCAAATTTAAAATGGGTCTCACCGAACCGTCCGCTTTCGGTACCACAAACATTGTGGAATAGTAACCCCGTCCGTGTTGAAGTAGGGGCACCTTGACTATCACCTGCTGGGAATACAGCTTGTGAATTGCCTCTAACACAGCCTCCCTTTCTGAAGGAGTCGTTGGTAAGGCAGATTTGAGGAAACGGCGGGGGGGGGGGGATGTCTCGAATTCCAGCCTGTACCCCTGAGATACCACTTGAAGGATCCAGGGATCTACCTGTGAGCGAGCCCACTGATTGCTCAAGTTTTTGAGACGGCCCCCCACCGTACCTGGCTCCGCCTGCTGAGCCCCAGCGTCATGCGGCGGACTTAGCAGAAGAAGCGGGGGAGGACTTTTGTTCCTGGGAAGTGGCTGTATGCTGCAGCTTTTATCCCCTACCTCTGCCTCTGGGCAGAAAGGACGCGCCTCTACCCCGTCTGCTCTTTTGGGGGCGAAAGGACTGCACCTGATAATACGGTGCTCTCTTTGGTTGTGAGGGGACATGTGGCAAAAATGCTGACTTCCCAGCTGTTGCTGTGGACACTAAGTCTGAAAGACCATCCCCGAACAACTCCTCACCCTTATAAGGCAAAACTTCCATGTGCCTTTTAGAATCTGCATCACCTGTCCACTGCCGGGTCCATAACCCTCTCCTGGCACAAATGGACAGTGCACTTATTTTTGATGCCAGCCGGCAAATATCCCTCTGTGCATCTCTTATGTAAAAGACAGCGTCTTTAATATGCTCTACGTTTAGCAATATAGTGTCCCTGTCTAGGGTGTCAATGTTTTCTGACAGGGAGTCTGACCATGCAGCTGCAGCACTGCACATCCATGCTGAGGCAATAGCTGGTCTCAGTACAATACCAGTGTTTGTGTATATATAGCTTTCTAGAGAGCCTCCTGCTTTCTGTCAGCAGGTTCCTTTAGGGCGGCCGTATCCTGGGACGGCAGTGCCACCTTTTTTGATAAGCACGTAAGTGCTTTATCCACCCTAGGGGGTGTTTCCCAACGTGACCTATCCTCTGGCGGGAAAGGGTACGCCATTAGTAATTTTTTTGAAATTACCAATTTTTTATCGGGGGAAGCCCAAGCTAGTTCACACACTTCATTCAATTCTTCAGAAGGGGGAAAAACTACTGGTAGTTTTTTCTCCCCAAACATAATACCCTTTTTTGTGGTACCTGGGGTCACCTCAGAAATGTGTAAAACATTTTTCCTTGCCTCAATCATATAACGAGTGGCCCTATTGGACATTACATTAGTCTCTTCGTCGTCGACACTGGTATCAGTATCCGTGTCGACATCTGTGTCTGCCATCTGAGGTAGCGGGCGTTTTAGAGCCCCTGATTACTTTTGAGACGTCTGGGCAGGCACGGGCTGAGAAGCCGGCTGCCCCGCATTTGGCATGTCGTCAAATTTTTTATGTAAGGAGTCGACACTTTCGCGTAATTCCTTCCACAAGTCCATCCACTCCGGTGTCTGCCCCGCAGGGGGTGACAACACATTTATAGGCACCTGCTCCTCCTCCACATAAGTCTCCTCATCAAACATGTCGACACAGCCGTACCGACACACCGCACACACACAGGGAATGCTCTGACAGAAGACAGGACCCCACAAAGCCCTTTGGGGAGACAGAGAGAGAGTATGCCAGCACACACCAGAGCGCTGTATAAATCAGGGATTAACTAAATTATATCCCCTTATAGCTGCTATATGTATATTGCGCCTAAATTTAGTGCCCCCCCCCCCCCCTCTCTTTTTTACCCTTTTCTGTAGTGTAGACTGCAGGGGAGAGCCAGGGAGCTTCCTTCCAGCGGAGCTGTGAGGGAGAAATGGCGCCAGTGTGCTGAGGGAGATAGCCCCGCCCCTTTTTCGGCTGACTTTTCTCCCGCTTTTTTATGGATTCTGGCAGGGGTATTTATCACATATATAGCCTCTGGGGCTATATATTGTGATATATTTGCCAGCCAAGGTGTATTTATTGCTTCTCAGGGCGCCCCCCACCCCCCAGCGCCCTGCACCCTCAGTGACCGGAGTGTGAAGTGTGTATTAGGAGCAATGGCGCACAGCTGGAGTGCTGTGCGCTACCTTGGTGAAGACTGATGTCTTCTGCCGCCGATTTTCCGGATTCTTCTTGCTTCTGGCTCTGTAAGGGGGCCGGCGGCGCGGCTCCGGGACCGAACACCAATGGCCGGTTCCATGCGGTCGATCCCTCTGGAGCTAATGGTGTCCAGTAGCCTAAGAAGCCCAAGCTACCACCAGTTAGGTAGGTTCGCTTCTTCTCCCCTTAGTCCCTCGCTGCAGTGAGTCTGTTGCCAGCAGATCTCACTGTAAAATAAAAAACCTAAAATATACTTTCTCTCTAGGAGCTCAGGAGAGCCCCTAGTGTGCATCCAGCTCAGCCGGGCACAGGATTCTAACTGAAGTCTGGAGGAGGGTCATAGTGGGAGGAGCCAGTGCACACCAGGTAGTCCTAAATCTTTCTTAGCTGTGCCCAGTCTCCTGCGGAGCCGCTATTCCCCATGGTCCTTACGGAGTCCCCAGCATCCACTAGGACGTCAGAGAAAAGAATATATAAACCAGCGCTGGCTGTCTCATGTACAAAAAATGCTAAAAGTAGGACGGTTTGTTTTATAAAAGAATTAATAAAGTTTATTACATGAATACATTTCATAACATGATGGGTATAAACACATTAGATAAAAGATTAGTACCACCTATGGCATGTATTTTGGGGTATATAGTTGTTAGTCCACTGAGAAATGGATTGTAGGACTCCAATAGTGTTCGGCTAGGACAACTTCCAATCAAATTAGACATAGTCACTATATGCAGTGTTAATTACCAGTATGGATGATCCCTTGATGGTGAGTCAGCCTTAGGAAGAGTCCATTTGTTAGCTAAAGGGAAAGGCTGGCAATATGCTGCAGGGTGATCCCAATTGATGGAACAATGGCCCTCATTCCGAGTTGTTCGCTCGCTAGCTGATTTTAGCAGCATTGCACACGCTAGGCCGCCGCCCTCTGGGATTGTATTGTAGCTTAGCAGAATTGCGAACGAAAGATTAGCAGAATTGCGAATAAATAATTCTTAGCAGTTTCTGAGTAGCTCGAGACTTACTCCTACACTGCGATCAGCTCAGCCCGTTTCGTTCCTGGTTTGACGTCACAAACACGCCCTGCGTTCGGCCAGCTACTCCCCCGTTTCTCCAGACACTCCCGCGTTTTTCCCTGACACGCCTGCGTTTTTTAGCCAACGACGGGAAAACGCTGAGTTGCCGCCCAGAAACGCCCCTTTCCTGTCAATCATTTACCGAACACCAGTGCGACTGAAAAGCGCTGCAGACGCTACAGCAAAACAGCTAAGTTTTTAGTAAAATAACTAAGAGCATGCGCTCTGCGTACCATGCGCAGTAAGCGACTAATCGCAGTGTAGCGAAAATCGGCAACGAGCGAACAACTCGGAATGACCCCCAATGTCCAAAGATGGTGCCGATATGGAGACCGGATTCCCAAATATGGCTCAGTGAATAGTGTAAGTCCCAAAACGGTGGTGGGTGGATGATAAGCTCAACGCGTTTCACTGGTTAAAATGAATGTCTAGCTTCCTCAGGAGCATAAGGTGTGTGTGCAATGAGACCTCCTTATATACCCACCTCTAAAATATAATTGATAACAGCTGTGTTACATTCATCAGCTTAATAAAACAAACCTTCCAGAAAATTATATAAAGAGTGTTAGGAGACAATCCCTCTTGGTATATATTTAAATAAATGCAACATTTTCATAAAAACGAGTCTAATAGATTGTTTTGGTTTAATAAAGAAGGTATGTAAACCTAGATTCAAAATGTCATGTGACCGCATTAGGTCACATGATCGGAGGAGTTTCTGTTCTTATTGGCGCACAGGGGTTCTACGTTGTGATGTGACGTCGCGGTCATTTGATCTTGAATGCGCAACGTCACAGTCACATGATCGCATTCACACAGGGACATAGAGAGAAGACCCATTGGTTCTTTATCGACATGTGACTCGGGACATCGTCTCATCTGGTCTAAAGGAATGTTTATATTCCCTCACAGTCACCGCCCACTAAGTTTAATATTTGTCATTTATTATTTGTTATGTCTTAATGAGGGGACGCAAACTAAATAGGAAGCGTAACCTCATTATATAATACACAATTTGTCCCGCCTCCTGTGGCCTAGTGTCGAGCCCACAGACTATGGGCTAGTCACCTGACCAGGAAGAATATCTGAGTCCTGGTAAACTTTGTCTAGGTTGAGTTGTTGTCATGGATACTGATACATTGGACCAAAAGTAAGTATGTCATATAAAATGTTAAACGGGTTGATCACCAGATATTCTTTGAAATAATAAAACAATTTAAATGAGAAACTTGATTGAACGGAGTACCTTTATCCACATTTAAATATATATTATCCATAATGTGTTATGAAATCAACATATCGTATTGCTGTTAAATAATATATTTAGCAGAACAATCGGTCTCTCAAAAGTTTTGATGGTGATTGGCATTTCAAGCCAATAGGTCTTCTTTTCAACGCATCCCGCCGCTGACCCGCGCTGCTCACGAAGACCTCCCACCCACCGGGCAACCTGTGTCCATTAGACGCTGCTGCTGAGGCCCCCGTCCTCCCTCTCCCCTGCAGCGAAGCCTTGTCTCCTTCCAGCTGCAAGGGGCAGGAGTAGGATCCCGTGGACCTCATAGCACATGTCAACTTTTGTGTCTGGGAGGTGACCGAATCCGCCACAAACAATCTCCTGCAGACCATCACTGATTGCTGATCACCCGTCCTCGTATAGAGATACTAATTGTATATGTTAGTACATATGCGCTGTGCATCTTTGCCATGACCGACGATGATCCGTGATCAGTATTATTACATTCATACATCCACACCCTTCGCTGCCCACTGCTGCGATGCCAATCGCATATCGCATATATTGTAGTTTATGCATTTAAGATCGCAATGCAATGTCGGAGCACCCCCACATAACGTGGGCAGGATGTACTAAAGGAAAAATGTGATAAAACCCACATAAGCCCATAGGCTTCTTACCACCGGCCGCCACACCCGCCGCAATGCTGACCCCCCCCCCCCGGCATACCTTCATACCCTGCAGCATACCGCAAGGTAATCTCCTCCTTCCCCTAGCAACACATCCGGAGGACCTAACGGGTGCAGGGGGAGGCGCCGGGGACAGCCTGCTGCTGCTACCCGGCATGCGGGCAGTGTGAAGACCCCTGGGACGTGACGGAGGCACCCCGCACACCACCTCACTTTTTGCGGGGGGCCTCCGTCACCGTATTGCATTGTTGATCGCATATGTTAGTACATATGCGATCAACATTGCTGCGGTAGGAGGCGAGGGGCGTGTGGGGGGGCCTCCTTCACGTACATCGCTGCCCTTGCCGCCTATCGCAGCGTTGTAGATTGCGTATGTACTAACATATGCGATCAACATCGCAATGTGGTGATGGAGGCCCCCCAATAAAGTGTGAGGTGAGGTGGTTTGCGGGTGGTCTCATTCACCCTCGTGGGCTCTCTCTCTCTGCAGCTTCTGTGAACAAGGCAGCAGGCTGTCCCCGTCGCATCCTCCTCCCCCCTGCACCCAGAAGGACCTCCAGCAGTGTTGCTAGGGGGAGAAATATATAAAACAGGACCTGGGCTGCCATAATGGGAGGTATGCTGGGGGAAGGCTGATCGGCGTGAAAGGCACGGGGTGGAGGAGTCCGCGTACAAATGCGAATAGCATTGCTGCGGTAGGCGGCGATCAGTTATAGTACATCCCGCTCAGTCATTTGTGGATTAACAGGTAACTGCGATTTGCCTCCAAATATGGATGTGTAGTCAAATTTTATGTCAATATTCTGTCATAACAGTCCCAAGAGCAGAAATCTTGATTGTAAAAAGAACTTTTTCTATATTTAATTTGTTTTTTTTTCTACATTTCTAGATGCCGCTAAGCATTCGTATTTTGAGAGTAGACCTGTCAATAATACTTGCAAGGGAAAATTGTCGATCTAGCGCATCTTCAAAGCGTCACCTTGTGAATGGAAATAGATTACGAATATCCAGAATCTTTCTCAAAATGAAGAAGTTCGCTGGCTTAAGAGAATCCAAAGTAATTAAAAGGTACAGACTCCCCAGCACAGCCATATTAGGACTCTATTCTAAAATTAGACAGGAGTTAACTCCCAAAACCAAAAGAAGCAGAGCCATTACTGGAATTACAAAACTGTTAGCCACTTTACACTTTTTGGCATCTGGAACTTTCCAAAGCACAGTGTCAGATGTTGGGGGAATTAGCCAATCAGCTTTTAGTTGTTTCTTCAAAAAAGTTTTGGATGCTATACTTAAACATACTCAGGAATATATATATTTTCCCATAAATTCAAGTGAAAATATACAAATTAAAAAGGACTTCTACGATATTGCACGGTTTCCCAATGTGATTGGTGCCATCGACTGCACGGATATCAATTTCACTCCGTCGCACAATATGGATGAGATTTGCCGTAATAGGAAAAATTTTCATTCAATGAATATGCAGGTAGTTTGTGACTCCAAATCAAGAATATTGAATGTATTCGCCGTTTTCCCAGGAGGCACACATGACTCATATATTCTCTGTCATTCTGCACTATTTGAACGTTTTGAAAACAATGAGATGTGTGATGGCTGGCTGCTGGGTAAGTGATAAGGTATAATCGGGTTATGTTGAAACTTGCAACACTGAGGGGTATATTCATTTGAAGTCGAATCCATTCCGACATTCACTTTTCAAAATGGATCCGATCATGGGCTATTCAATGTCCTCTCAATTCAACTTTTAAAAAAAGTAAATTTGAGATGCAGGAGGGGGAGACGGGGGGAGAACCGCAGGCAGATGGGGGAAAGCAGCGCTACAGCAGCAGCTAGATAGCCGCAGCTTACGCGCTGCCCCCCCCCCCCCCCCCCCGCCTCTCCCCGTCCTTGCATCACATCTGCTGCTCACGGCAGCGTCCAGCCTGCTCCAGCAAGCGAGGTCTCGCTTGCTGGAGCCGGGTGGATCCTGCTGTGAGCGGCGGCTAGACACATCCTCCAGCTCGGCTCCCCCGTCTGCTCACTGCTCCTCCCGTCTCCGGCACTGCACTCCCCAACTGACTTAGACTTTTTTTAAAAGTCGAATTGAGATGTTCAAAATGGGGACCAAAACCTCTCGATTTTGGCCCTGTTTTCAAAACAAGCACGCGGATGGGCAGCTATTTCGCCGATCCACGTGCAATTTCGACAAGTCAAATTCCTCGACTTGTTGAATAATTTGGGGCTATAATGAATAGGTCGGAACCCCTTCCGTCCTAAAAAAGTCAAGTAATGCTGTCTTTTAGATAGACAGTAGCTTTCGACTTCAATTGAATATACTCCTAAATATGGTTAGATTAAGGTCAGCTATGTTTACTCTTATTCTGCACAGGTGACTCTGGATATGGCTGTAGACCGTGGTTGTTGACTCCATTCTCCAAGCCTAAAGGAAGAGCTAAAAAAAATACAACAGATCTCATATATCAACTCGCGCAGTAATTGAAAGGTGTTTTGAACTTTTAAAATCTAGGTTTTGTTGTCTTTCAAAATCAGGGGGAGCCTTGCAATATTCGGCTGCCAAAGTGTGCAAAATTTTTACAACATGTTGTATTTTGCATAATATCTGCCTCACCTTTGACTTACCCTTCAATCGTAAAGAAATTAGTGGTGCGGAAGTAAATCCTGTATTGGAAGATTACGTTCCTGTTAATACTACACAGGGGAATTTAGTCCAGGCAAATTTAATATCAAATTATTTCTGTTGATGCTCTGCATTTAATGGGGATTCAATTGTTTAGTTGTGGTCCCTATCTAAACAGATTTATTAAAAATTGATATTCCTATAGAAGCTGAGCCCTCGCAAGAGCTTAACGTTCAACATTTTAGACATCTGGAATTATTAGAATTTAGTAGTCTCCAAGGGGTTTATTCATGAAGCATTGGAATCTGTGTATCAGTGAGTCAGTGGAGAAAATCCAATCATCATTGAAGTCACATTTATAATTTGCATATTATAAAAGTAAACTGAGCAGCTGTATGCTATCCATGGTCAACTTTTACACTGACTCACTTCTCCACACGTTTCACCTCGTCATGAATAGACCCACATTTTTCAAACATATACAGATATTAAAAATAAATGTTATTATAAAAAATACAAAGTGGGTCCAGATTAAATAGTTATGTGCAAAATAGTTTGTTCAGTAAGAATCTCTGTATATTAAGTCATCCGATACTCAATTTACATAATAACTAATGACTAGCCAATCAAGAACCCTTTCAAGGCTACAGTGTGTGATTTACACTTTCACAAAGTAAAAGGATGCCATTTCAAAAAAGAATCCTTGGTTCAGAAATGGTCTCCGGCAGGTGACCATTATTGGGTTCTCCTCCTCATGCTAAAGCAGTGATAGGTCATTGGGATTTCAATCAGAATATATCTTCAGAGTGTTCACATATTCTCGTTAATCAATGCAAATTGTTGCCAGGGTGAATAAAGAATAATACCAGATATTTTTATTTTTTTTACTTTCACATGTTTTATTGTTTTTAAAATGCATTTCACAATAAACAGTTTGTACATAAACAGATTTTGTAGATATACCCAACGCTTGTCCAGCACTTTAATAGCAAGATTACTTAGTGAAATGATGCCTGAAGAAGCTTCGAATTGTAGTTTAACAATTGCCAGAGGGTAATTAAAGTTAACAGTTTTATATTCCCTTATGCAATTTTGCTAAATAGCTTGCATTAATGTTTGTAGCTCTGCCATAAATACTACATTGTAAATGTAGCTCTGTGTCAGTTCAACAATCTGTACTACCCTGTCAATCCGGTATGTGTTTATGTCGTATTCCAAAAATTAATCCTCAGTTCACATACATATAAATACATATTACAATATTAAGGCAAAAAAAGAAGTTGGTGTTGGACATATTAAAGTAGATGTAAATATGTTTTTCATATACTTGTATGTATTGTCTAAACTTTTATGCATCTCAGTTTACAGAATTCAGTAATGTTTTTGAAAATGCGTTGGCTGTTAATATTAATATGCTAACTAGGAAAACATTATACTTAGTATATTTTTAAATAGAATTTTTTAATCATCTTTTTTTTTTTTTTACCCCTTAATAGCTTGTAGTATTAGCGCATTCCATGTTGTTAACTTATAAAACTCCGATGACACACATTATAATCATATGGTTGTAGGAGTTACTGTGGTGAGCCCACCTTTTTAAATAAACTAAGTTCACTATTTTCTCAACTTTTGTCACTTATGTTTGTATGTATCAGTTTTTAACCTCTATATTTTGCTGTATGTGTCCTACAGTAGGGACTGTGTTAATAGTAATAAAAAGCAATAAAAGTTACGTTTTATCATAACAATTAATTCTACAAATTTGATTTGTGCACCCGACCTATCAACCGCTTCTTCAGTTCTCTTACCTTTGCAACTTATAAAACGGGTATGGTTTGTTATGTCTACACCACTTCGGTCGACATTCTTTAGTTCGTGCATTATTGGTCGACATGCATTTGGACAAGAGTATTATTTAGTCGCCATGGTCATTTGGTCGAAATACCGTAGGTCAACATGACAAAAGCTCAACATGGTGTTTTTTTAAATTTTTTGCTGTCCTATTCTTCCTGAAGTGTCGGGGTAACCCAATTAGAGCACTGTGTCCCCTCACATGGCTCCTTTAACATCACCATGCTTCAGGGAAGGTATCTCGCTATGCTTAGCACATGTTACCATTTCTAATGGTAGTCCACGTGGATCTAAATTTATTAAAATTACAGGAATTTGGTACTTTCCGAAAAATAGCCTTTCAACGATTCCACAAGGGACACTGGTGAGCAGTTACAGTGGGGACGTCCCAGAGCGCCCAATACAGGAGGGAGAGCGCTGAGTCCAGCCAAACCGCCCGGCCAAACTGTGATGCAGAGGTCGCAAAAGTGTTAAACTTGTAGAATTTGACAAACGTATGTCGGCCCGACCAAGTGGCAGCCCTACACAAATTAGTCATGGAAACCGCACAGGCCACCCACTAGGGTTCCACAGAGAGCGTAAAGTGCATCGAATTGGAAGATGGGGGCTCTCGAGAAACTATCAAAATAAACACTCTGGGAGCAGAAGAGAGACCAAACGAAAGGGCCTGAAATTAAAAATGAGCGTCCTATATCACGAACCGGAGATAAGCCAGATGAGGAGGCCAACTTGGAACATGTAAGTATGCATCTTTGATGTTAAAGGATGCCAAAACTTCTTTTTGCTCCATACCGGCAATAACCGACTGAAGGGTCTCCATCTCGAATTTGAAGACCCTCAAAAATGGATTTAGATCCTTAAAAGTTCAGAATTTGCCTGGCCGAGCAGTCCAGGATTCGGTGCAAGAAATGGGTATTTTTGTGGCTTACCATAAAATCTCATTCTCTTATTCCATCTGGGGGACGCTGCGTCTGTACTAATGGGTTAGAGTGTGTGGGAGGGAGCATTGGCACAGAACCTCATAATAAACTCCTCCCCCCTCTAACCCCTCCCATCTCCAGCCTGGCTAGCCCAACACCTCTGTTAACGTTTAGCTAAGCTGGAAGAGGAAAACAAAATACAACCAATAAACCAGACAACAATACGGGAGCTATTGCAGCGTCCCCCAGATAGAATCAGAGAAATAGACCCGTTTAGCTGTTGAAACCTGGACGCTTCTCTATTTTGCGAAGAAGCCTCCAGTTCCCTAGTTTACAGTGACATAACTTATGTAAGCCGAGTAGTCCTATCAGGAGTGCTCTGCAGCTGTGGTGAGGGCAGAATAGATGGTTCTGACCCACAATCCTCACATGTCAGGGAATTCTCTGACTGTCCCTGGGTGAACTTTGCATAACATTTCTGACATTTAAAAACTTTGTGAGCTGCCTTGGAACATTTTCCTGCCATGCCTGCACCTTTTACACACACACATATATATATATATATATATATATATATATATATACACACACACACACACACACAAGCTAACAACACTGTAACTGACAGAAGGGGGATAGTAAAGGAGTGTAGCCACACCCGTCCTGTAAGCCCTGAACTCTATTGTGCAGTGACAGGCACGTTCTCACTGTAAATTAATGGTGCCTCACACGTTCCCTCACTGTCTAACCAAACCAGGGACATGCAGTCAGGGGAGGCATTGCCTCCCCTGTCAGTAATGATTAGAATAATACAAAGATATGTAATACCCTGAAGCTATTGCACCATGGAGATCCCCTTGTCATTTTTTTTTGTTTACATTGTGGAACTACAAGTCCCAGAGTAGATCGTGGACTGAACTTTATGTGACCCTGTCAGATTGGGACAGGGATTTTGCCGCCAATTCTCTGGTCCTGTCACTTCTTACCCAGCAACATAAGAAGTCTGGGAAACATGTCCCCAGCTGATTGGGTCCCCTGGGTTGTAGGGCAGAGTGACCAGGGGGTGGTCTGTTGCTGGGGCCCCGGGAGCCAGTCATCATAGAGGAGAGGGGAGGTGGAGGAGCACCAGGACCCTTAAAAGAAGCCTCACAGCACAGGAGAAGAGAGCCCTGGAATGGGAAGATTACCTGGAGGAGTTGTCAGCATGTAACTGCCGGGAGCCTGAAGTGCGGAGTCCCCCCCTGAAGCCTGACTGCTGCCCAGCCGAGCCGCCGCCAGGACCAGGAGCTATGACCAGCCTGGAGAGTGGAGCCGCCTGTCGGGTCGTGTGTCCGCCTGCGCTGTGAGAAGCGAAGGGGAAGATCCGGTGACCGCAGTGAACCGAGGAGCAGAGCTGGAGACCTGGTCGGAAGTGAGGACCCCTGGTGAGGATAAGCCGTCCACGCCGCTGCCTGCCGGTGAAGAGGATCGCGGGGACGACTGGAGATGCCCGGCGCGGATCGCTACCGAAGAGGAGCGGGTGGAGGAAGATCCCCAGGAGGAATTCCCAGGCTGCTGCAGAGAAGATGCGGGACCCGGCGGTGAAGGGCGCGCAGGCATCGCGGAGGACGACCCTGCAAAGAAGACCCCCGGCGAGGACCCCTGGCGGCTGGAGTACGGCGAGGACCCGAGAAGACCCCAGCGTAGAGATGACGGCGCGGACCGGAGTCTGCTGCACAAGAGGAGAGAGGACAGCGCAGAGGAGTGAAGACCCAGAGACGGCGCGGCGGCAGCTGAAGAGGAGAAGACCGGACCGGAGCCTGAGGAGGGAGACTCCAGACAGCAGCGCTGAAGATGCAGAGGATCGGAGGTGGCAGAAGCGCCGCATCTGGTGGTGAGACCCTGGTGCCCCAGTAACCCTTCCGCTGCCAGAAACTCTGCCCATGAAGATATCCCCTTCCGCTGCAAAAGCTCTGCAAAGAGGGGACATAGTATTAGTAAAGGGTGTAGACACCCCTAAGATCCCCTGTGTCCTGTATTTAACCCCTTCCGCTGCATGAACTCTGCATTGAGGGACATATTATTTAATAAGGGGTAGGCTCTCCTTCATAGTGCCCCACAAGCTAAGTTAATTTTGGGGAAGGACACCCTACAGTAACTGTGCCCCTGCAATTATGTACAAACAGGGGGTAGGCACCCCTTGGGTAGGCACCCTTAGAGCTAATGGTGCCCGTATCTAGTGTTAATGTGCTTATCTGTAATTGAGTAATGCTGGTATCTATAGTTCTTTCATGCAAGCTCTGCCCAGCAGTTTAATAGCCAATGTGAATGTGCTTATCTGTAATTGAGTTATGCTGGTATCTATAGTTCTTTCATGCAAGCTCCGCCCAGCAGTTTAATAGTCAATGTGAATGTGCTTATCTGTAATTGAGTTATGCTGGTATTTATAGTTCTTTCATGCAAGCTCCGCCCAGCAGTTTAATAGTCAATGTGAATGTGCTTATCTGCAATTGAGAGATGCTGGTAACTGTTATTTAGAAGCCATAACCAGCATGCTTCAGTTGTGCACAGGTCCCCTGCTTTCTGCCACCTGTATTACTAACGCTGGTTACCTGAGACTGTTATTTAGAAGCCATAACCAGCCTGCTTCAATTGTGCACAGGTCACCTGCTTACCTGCCACCTGTATTGCCAACGCTGGTTACCTGAGACTGTTATTTAGAAGCCATAACCAGCCTGCTTCAATTGTGCGCCAGTTACCTGTTTATCTGCCACCTGTATTGCTGACGCTGGTTACCTGGGACTGTTATTTAAAAGCCATAACCAGCCTGCTTAAGTTGTGCACCAGTTACCTGCTTATCTGCCACATGTATTGCTAACGCTGGTTACCTGAGACTGTTATTTAGAAGCCATAACCATCCTACTTCAGTTGTGCACCAGTTACCTGCTTATCTGCCACATGTATTGCTAACGCTGGTTACCTGAGACTGTTATTTAGAAGCCATAACCAGCCTGCTTCAATTGTGCGCCAGTTACCTGCTTTCCTGCCACCTGCATTGCTAACGCTGGTTACCTGAGACTGTTATTTAGAAGCCATAACCTGCCTGCTTCAATTGTGCACAGGTCACCTGCTTACCTGCCACCTGTATTGCCAACGCTGGTTACCTGAGACTGTTATTTAGAAGCCATAACCAGCCTGCTTCAATTGTGCGCCAGTTACCTGTTTATCTGCCACCTGTATTGCTGACGCTGGTTACCTGGGACTGTTATTTAAAAGCCATAACCAGCCTGTTTCAATTGTGCGCCAGTTACCTGTTTACCTGCCACCGGTATCGCTAACGCTGGTTACCTGAGACTGTTATTTAGAGGCCAGAACCAGCCTGCTTCAATTGTGCGCCAGTTACCTGTTTACCTGCCACCTGCATTGCCAACGCTGGTTACCTGAGACTGTTATTTAGAAGCCATAACCAGCCTGCTTTAATTGTGCGCCAGTTACCTGTATACCTGCCACCTGTATTGCTAACGCTGGTTACCTGAGACTGTAGAATAACAGCCAGAACCAGCCTGCTTCAGCTGTGCACGTGTCTCCTGCTTACCCATCACTTGTGTTGCCAACGCTGGTTACCTGAGACTGTTGTTTAGAAGCCATAACCAGCCTGCTTTAAGTGTGCATAAGTTCCTGCTTACCTGCTACCTGTATTGCTAACGCTGGTTACCTGAGACTGTTGTTTAGTAGCCATAACCAGCCTGCTTTAATTGTGCACAAGTTCCTGCTTACCTGCTACCTGTATTGCTAACGCTGGTTACCTGAGACTGTAGAATAAAAGCCAGAACCAGCCTGCTTCAGCTGTGCACGTGTCTCCTGCTTACCCATCACTTGTGTTGCCAACGCTGGTTACCTGAGACTGTTATTTAGAAGCCATAACCAGCCTGCTTTAGTTGTGCACCAGTTACCTGCTTATCTGTCACCTGTATTGCTAACGCTGGTTACCTGAGACTGTTATTAAGAAGCCATAACCAGCCTGCTTCAAATGTACACCAGTTACCGGTTTATCTGCCACACGTATTGCTAACGCTGGTTACCTGAGACTGTTATTTAGAAGCCATAACCAGCCTGCTTTAGTTGTGCACCAGTTACCTGCTTATCTGCCACATGTATTGCTAACGCTGGTTACCTGAGACTGTTATTGAGAAGCCATAACCAGCCTGCTTCAATTGTGCACCAGTTACTTGCGTACCTGTTACCTGCATTGTTGACGTTAAGTACCTGAGACTGAAGTATAGAAGCCATGACCAGCCTACTTCAACTGAGCACTTGTTTCCTGTTTACCTGCCACTTGTAAATTTTGTTAGGATAATAAAATGGAGTTGGATACTGTATTATGTTTGTGTTGTCATTGTGTCTGAGAGGTAAAGCAGGTCTGCCGCTCTGATCACCCGAACCTGATTCACATTAGCACCCCACAATTTAGTTCAAGTTTTCGGCACCGTAAATGTAAATGTTGATGTGTTTGTGGGTGTGTTACATTAACTTTGGCGTCACGAACAGGATCAGAGAATCGCAGGCGGGCCTGTGCTCCAGACACAATGACTTGTTTGCCAACAGAGCTGTACCCAGTTCAAGGCTTATGTTAACCGATGTATAGTGTTAAGGTGTATACGTGAGGACACGTATCATTTTAGGGGGGAAGAATGTAATACCCTGAAGCTATTGCACCATGGAGATCCCCTTGTCATTTTTTTTTGTTTACATTGTGGAACTACAAGTCCCAGAGTAGATCGTGGGCTGAACTTTATGTGACTCTGTCAGATTGGGACAGGGATTTTGCCGCCAATTCTCTGGTCCTGTCACTTCTTACCCAGCAACATAAAAAGTCTGGGAAACATGTCCCCAGCTGATTGGGTCCCCTGGGTTGTAGGGCAGAGTGACCAGGGGGTGGTCTGTTGCTGGGGCCCCGGGAGCCAGTCATCATAGAGGAGAGGGGAGGTGGAGGAGCACCAGGACCCTTAAAAGAAGCCTCACAGCACAGGAGAAGAGAGCCCTGGAATGGGAAGATTACCTGGAGGAGTTGTCAGCATGTAACTGCCGGGAGCCTGAAGTGCGGAGTCCCCCCCTGAAGCCTGACTGCTGCCCAGCCGAGCCGCCGCCAGGACCAGGAGCTATGACTAGCCTGGAGAGTGGAGCCGCCTGTCGGGTCGTGTGTCCGCCTGCGCTGTGAGAAGCGAAGGGGAAGATCCGGTGACCGCAGTGAACCGAGGAGCAGAGCTGGAGACCTGGTCGGAAGTGAGGACCCCTGGTGAGGATAAGCCGTCCACGCCGCTGGCTGCCGGTGAAGAGGATCGTGAGGACGACTGGAGATGCCCGGCGCGGATCGCTACCGAAGAGGAGCGGGTGGAGGAAGATCCCCAGGAGGAATTCCCAGGCTGCTGCAGAGAAGATGCGGGACCCGGCGGTGAAGGGCGCGCAGGCATCGCGGAGGACGACCCTGCAAAGAAGACCCCCGGCGAGGACCCCTGGCGGCTGGAGTACGGCGAGGACCCGAGAAGACCCCAGCGTAGAGATGACGGCGCGGACCGGAGTCTGCTGCACAAGAGGAGAGAGGACAGCGCAGAGGAGTGAAGACCCAGAGACGGCGCGGCGGCAGCTGAAGAGAAGAAGACCGGACCGGAGCCTGAGGAGGGAGACTCCAGACAGCAGCGCTGAAGATGCAGAGGATCGGAGGTGGCAGAAGCGCCGCATCTGGTGGTGAGACCCTGGTGCCCCAGTAACCCTTCCGCTGCCAGAAACTCTGCCCATGAAGATATCCCCTTCCGCTGCAAAAGCTCTGCAAAGAGGGGACATAGTATTAGTAAAGGGTGTAGACACCCCTAAGATCCCCTGTGTCCTGTATTTAACCCCTTCCGCTGCATGAACTCTGCATTGAGGGACATATTATTTAATAAGGGGTAGGCTCTCCTTCATAGTGCCCCACAAGCTAAGTTAATTTTGGGGAAGGACACCCTACAGTAACTGTGCCCCTGCAATTATGTACAAACAGGGGGTAGGCACCCCTTGGGTAGGCACCCTTAGAGCTAATGGTGCCCGTATCTAGTGTTAATGTGCTTATCTGTAATTGAGTAATGCTGGTATCTATAGTTCTTTCATGCAAGCTCTGCCCAGCAGTTTAATAGCCAATGTGAATGTGCTTATCTGTAATTGAGTTATGCTGGTATCTATAGTTCTTTCATGCAAGCTCCGCCCAGCAGTTTAATAGTCAATGTGAATGTGCTTATCTTGCAATTGAGTTATGCTGGTATCTATAGTTCTTTCATGCAAGCTCCGCCCAGCAGTTTAATAGTCAATGTGAATGTGCTTATCTGCAATTGAGAGATGCTGGTAACTGTTATTTAGAAGCCATAACCAGCCTGCTTCAGTTGTGCACAGGTCCCCTGCTTTCTGCCACCTGTATTACTAACGCTGGTTACCTGAGACTGTTATTTAGAAGCCATAACCAGCCTGCTTCAATTGTGCACAGGTCACCTGCTTACCTGTCACCTGTATTGCCAACGCTGGTTACCTGAGACTTATTTGGAAGCCATAACCAGCCTGCTTCAATTGTGCGCCAGTTACCTGTAAATCTGCCACCTGTATTGCTGACGCTGGTTACCTGGGACTGTTATTTAAAAGCCATAACCAGCCTGTTTCAATTGTGCGCCAGTTACCTGTTTACCTGCCACCGGTATCGCTAACGCTGGTTACCTGAGACTGTTATTTAGAGGCCAGAACCAGCCTGCTTCAATTGTGCGCCAGTTACCTGTTTACCTGCCACCTGCATTTGCCAACGCTGGTTACCTGAGACTGTTATTTAGAAGCCATAACCAGCCTGCTTCAATTGTGCGCCAGTTACCTGCTTCCTGCCACCTGTATTGCTAACACTGGTTACCTGAGACTGTTTAGAAGCCATAACCAGCCTGCTTCAATTGTGCACCAGTTACCGGTTTATCTGCCACATGTATTGCTAACGCTGGTTACCTGAGACTGTTGTTTAGAAGCCATAACCAGCCTGCTTAAGTTGTGCACCAGTTACCTGCTTATCTGCCACATGTATTGCTAACGCTGGTTACCTGAGACTGTTATTTAGAAGCCATAACCATCCTACTTCAGTTGTGCACCAGTTACCTGCTTATCTGCCACATGTATTGCTAACGCTGGTTACCTGAGACTGTTATTTAGAAGCCATAACCAGCCTGCTTCAATTGTGCGCCAGTTACCTGCTTTCCTGCCACCTGTATTGCTAACGCTGGTTACCTGAGACTGTTATTTAGAAGCCATAACCTGCCTGCTTCAATTGTGCACAGGTCACCTGCTTACCTGCCACCTGTATTGCCAACGCTGGTTACCTGAGACTGTAATTTAGAAGCCATAACCAGCCTGCTTCAATTGTGCGCCAGTTACCTGTTTATCTGCCACCTGTATTGCTGACGCTGGTTACCTGGGACTGTTATTTAAAAGCCATAACCAGCCTGTTTCAATTGTGCGCCAGTTACCTGTTTACCTGCCACCGGTATCGCTAACGCTGGTTACCTGAGACTGTTATTTAGAGGCCAGAACCAGCCTGCTTCAATTGTGCGCCAGTTACCTGTTTACCTGCATTGCCAATGCTGGTTACCTGAGACTGTTATTTAGAAGCCATAACCAGCCTGCTTTAATTGTGCGCCAGTTACCTGTATACCTGCCACCTGTATTGCTAACGCTGGTTACCTGAGACTGTAGAATAACAGCCAGAACCAGCCTGCTTCAGCTGTGCACGTGTCTCCTGCTTACCCATCACTTGTGTTGCCAACGCTGGTTACCTGAGACTGTTGTTTAGAAGCCATAACCAGCCTGCTTTAAGTGTGCATAAGTTCCTGCTTACCTGCTACCTGTATTGCTAACGCTGGTTACCTGAGACTGTTGTTTAGTAGCCATAACCAGCCTGCTTTAATTGTGCACAAGTTCCTGCTTACCTGCTACCTGTATTGCTAACGCTGGTTACCTGAGACTGTAGAATAAAAGCCAGAACCAGCCTGCTTCAGCTGTGCACGTGTCTCCTGCTTACCCATCACTTGTGTTGCCAACGCTGGTTACCTGAGACTGTTATTTAGAAGCCATAACCAGCCTGCTTTAGTTGTGCACCAGTTACCTGCTTATATGTCACCTGTATTGCTAACGCTGGTTACCTGAGACTGTTATTAAGAAGCCATAACCAGCCTGCTTCAAATGTACACCAGTTACCGGTTTATCTGCCACACGTATTGCTAACGCTGGTTACCTGAGACTGTTATTTAGAAGCCATAACCAGCCTGCTTTAGTTGTGCACCAGTTACCTGCTTATCTGCCACATGTATTGCTAACGCTGGTTACCTGAGACTGTTATTGAGAAGCCATAACCAGCCTGCTTCAATTGTGCACCAGTTACTTGCGTACCTGTTACCTGCATTGTTGACGTTAAGTACCTGAGACTGAAGTATAGAAGCCATGACCAGCCTACTTCAACTGAGCACTTGTTTCCTGTTTACCTGCCACTTGTAAATTTTGTTAGGATAATAAAATGGAGTTGGATACTGTATTATGTTTGTGTTGTCATTGTGTCTGAGAGGTAAAGCAGGTCTGCCGCTCTGATCACCCGAACCTGATTCACATTAGCACCCCACAATTTAGTTCAAGTTTTCGGCACCGTAAATGTAAATGTTGATGTGTTTGTGGGTGTGTTACATTAACTTTGGCGTCACGAACAGGATCAGAGAATCGCAGGAGGGCCTGTGCTCCAGACACAATGACTTGTTTGCCAACAGAGCTGTACCCAGTTCAAGGCTTATGTTAACCGATGTATAGTAATAAGGTGTATACGTGAGGACACGTATCATTTTAGGGGGGAAGAATGTAATACCCTGAAGCTATTGCACCATGGAGATCCCCTTGTCATTTTTTTTTTGTTTACATTGTGGAACTACAAGTCCCAGAGTAGATCGTGGGCTGAACTTTATGTGACTCTGTCAGATTGGGACAGGGATTTTGCCGCCAATTCTCTGGTCCTGTCACTTCTTACCCAGCAACATAAAAAGTCTGGGAAACATGTCCCCAGCTGATTGGGTCCCCTGGGTTGTAGGGCAGAGTGACCAGGGGGTGGTCTGTTGCTGGGGCCCCGGGAGCCAGTCATCATAGAGGAGAGGGGAGGTGGAGGAGCACCAGGACCCTTAAAAGAAGCCTCACAGCACAGGAGAAGAGAGCCCTGGAATGGGAAGAAAACCTGGAGGAGTTGTCAGCATGTAACTGCCGGGAGCCTGAAGTGCGGAGTCCCCCGCTGAAGCCTGACTGCTGCCCAGCCGAGCCGCCGCCAGGACCAGGAGCTATGACCAGCCTGGAGAGTGGAGCCGCCTGTCGGGTCGTGTGTCCGCCTGCGCTGTGAGAAGCGAAGGGGAAGATCCGGTGACCGCAGTGAACCGAGGAGCAGAGCTGGAGACCTGGTCGGAAGTGAGGACCCCTGGTGAGGATAAGCCGTCCACGCCGCTGCCTGCCGGTGAAGAGGATCGCGGGGACGACTGGAGATGCCCGGCACGGATCGCTACCGAAGAGGAGCGGGTGGAGGAAGATCCCCAGGAGGAATTCCCAGGCTGCTGCAGAGAAGATGCGGGACCCGGCGATGAAGGGCGCGCAGGCATCGCGGAGGACGACCCTGCAAAGAAGACCCCCGGCGAGGACCCCTGGCGGCTGGAGTACGGCGAGGACCCGAGAAGACCCCAGCGTAGAGATGACGGCGCGGACCGGAGTCTGCTGCACAAGAGGAGAGAGGACAGCGCAGAGGAGTGAAGACCCAGAGACGGCGCGGCGGCAGCTGAAGAGGAGAAGACCGGACCGGAGCCTGAGGAGGGAGACTCCAGACAGCAGCGCTGAAGATGCAGAGGATCGGAGGTGGCAGAAGCGCCGCATCTGGTGGTGAGACCCTGGTGCCCCAGTAACCCTTCCGCTGCCAGAAACTCTGCCCATGAAGATATCCCCTTCCGCTGCAAAAGCTCTGCAAAGAGGGGACATAGTATTAGTAAAGGGTGTAGACACCCCTAAGAACCCCTGTGTCCTGTATTTAACCCCTTCCGCTGCATGAACTCTGCATTGAGGGACATATTATTTAATAAGGGGTAGGCTCTCCTTCATAGTGCCCCACAAGCTAAGTTAATTTTGGGGAAGGACACCCTACAGTAACTGTGCCCCTGCAATTATGTACAAACAGGGGGTAGGCACCCCTTGGGTAGGCACCCTTAGAGCTAATGGTGCCCGTATCTAGTGTTAATGTGCTTATCTGTAATTGAGTAATGCTGGTATCTATAGTTCTTTCATGCAAGCTCTGCCCAGCAGTTTAATAGCCAATGTGAATGTGCTTATCTGCAATTGAGTTATGCTGGTATCTATAGTTCTTTCATGAAAGCTCCGCCCAGCAGTTTAATAGCCAATGTGAATGTGCTTATCTGTAATTGAGTTATGCTGGTATTTATAGTTCTTTCATGCAAGCTCCGCCCAGCAGTTTAATAGCCAATGTGAATGTGCTTATCTGCAATTGAGTTATGCTGGTATCTATAGTTCTTTCATGCAAGTTCCGCCCAGCAGTTTAATAGTCAATGTGAATGTGCTTATCTGTAATTGAGTTATGCTGGTATCTATAGTTCTTTCATGCAAGCTCCGCCCAGCAGTTTAATAGCCAATGTGAATGTGCTTATCTGTAATTGAGTTATGCTGGTATCTATAGTTCTTTCATGCAAGCTCCGCCCAGCAGTTTAATAGTCAATGTGAATGTGCTTATCTGCAATTGAGTTATGCTGGTATCTATAGTTCTTTCATGCAAGCTCCGCCTAGCAGTTTAATAGTCAATGTGAATGTGCTTATCTGTAATTGAGTTATGCTGGTATTTATAGTTCTTTCATGCAAGCTCCGCCCAGCAGTTTAATAGTCAATGTGAATGTGCTTATCTTGCAATTGAGTTATGCTGGTATCTATAGTTCTTTCATGCAAGCTCCGCCCAGCAGTTTAATAGTCAATGTGAATGTGCTTATCTGTAATTGAGTTATGCTGGTATTTATAGTTCTTTCATGCAAGCTCCGCCCAGCAGTTTAATAGCCAATGTGAATGTGCTTATCTGTAATTGAGTTATGCTGGTATCTATAGTTCTTTCATGCACGCTCCGCCCAGCAGTTTAATAGCCAATGTGAATGTGCTTATCTGTAATTGAGTTATGCTGGTATTTATAGTTCTTTCATGCAAGCTCCGCCCAGCAGTTTAATAGCCAATGTGAATGTGCTTATCTGCAATTGAGTTATGCTGGTATCTATAGTTCTTTCATGCAAGTTCCGCCCAGCAGTTTAATAGTCAATGTGAATGTGCTTATCTGTAATTGAGTTATGCTGGTATCTATAGTTCTTTCATGCAAGCTCCGCCCAGCAGTTTAATAGTCAATGTGAATGTGCTTATCTGTAATTGAGTTATGCTAGTATTTATAGTTCTTTCATGCAAGCTCCGCCCAGCAGTTTAATAGTCAATGTGAATGTGCTTATCTTGCAATTGAGTTATGCTGGTATCTATAGTTCTTTCATGCAAGCTCCGCCCAGCAGTTTAATAGTCAATGTGAATGTGCTTATCTGCAATTGAGATGCTGGTAACTGTTATTTAGAAGCCATAACCAGCCTGCTTCAGTTGTGCACAGGTCCCCTGCTTTCTGCCACCTGTATTACTAACGCTGGTTACCTGAGACTGTTATTTAGAAGCCATAACCAGCCTGCTTCAATTGTGCACAGGTCACCTGCTTACCTGCCACCTGTATTGCCAACGCTGGTTACCTGAGACTGTTATTTAGAAGCCATAACCAGCCTGCTTCAATTGTGCGCCAGTTACCTGTTTATCTGCCACCTGTATTGCTGACGCTGGTTACCTGGGACTGTTATTTAAAAGCCATAACCAGCCTGTTTCAATTGTGCGCCAGTTACCTGTTTACCTGCCACCGGTATCGCTAACGCTGGTTACCTGAGACTGTTATTTAGAGGCCAGAACCAGCCTGCTTCAATTGTGCACCAGTTACCTGTTTACCTGCCACCTGCATTTGCCAACGCTGGTTACCTGAGACTGTTATTTAGAAGCCATAACCAGCCTGCTTCAATTGTGCGCCAGTTACCTGCTTCCTGCCACCTGTATTGCTAACACTGGTTACCTGAGACTGTTTAGAAGCCATAACCAGCCTGCTTCAATTGTGCACCAGTTACCGGTTTATCTGCCACATGTATTGCTAACGCTGGTTACCTGAGACTGTTGTTTAGAAGCCATAACCAGCCTGCTTAAGTTGTGCACCAGTTACCTGCTTATCTGCCACATGTATTGCTAACGCTGGTTACCTGAGACTGTTATTTAGAAGCCATAACCAGCCTACTTCAGTTGTGCACCAGTTACCTGCTTATCTGCCACATGTATTGCTAACGCTGGTTACCTGAGACTGTTATTTAGAAGCCATAACCTGCCTGCTTCAATTGTGCACAGGTCACCTGCTTACCTGCCACCTGTATTGCCAACGCTGGTTACCTGAGACTGTTATTTAGAAGCCATAACCAGCCTGCTTCAATTGTGCGCCAGTTACCTGTTTATCTGCCACCTGTATTGCTGACGCTGGTTACCTGGGACTGTTATTTAAAAGCCATAACCAGCCTGTTTCAATTGTGCGCCAGTTACCTGTTTACCTGCCACCGGTATCGCTAACGCTGGTTACCTGAGACTGTTATTTAGAGGCCAGAACCAGCCTGCTTCAATTGTGCGCCAGTTACCTGTTTACCTGCCACCTGCATTGCCAACGCTGGTTACCTGAGACTCCTATATCTAGAAGCCATAACCAGCCTGCTTTAATTGTGCGCCAGTTACCTGTATACCTGCCACCTGTATTGCTAACGCTGGTTACCTGAGACTGTAGAATAACAGCCAGAACCAGCCTGCTTCAGCTGTGCACGTGTCTCCTGCTTACCCATCACTTGTGTTGCCAACGCTGGTTACCTGAGACTGTTGTTTAGAAGCCATAACCAGCCTGCTTTAAGTGTGCATAAGTTCCTGCTTACCTGCTACCTGTATTGCTAACGCTGGTTACCTGAGACTGTTGTTTAGTAGCCATAACCAGCCTGCTTTAATTGTGCACAAGTTCCTGCTTACCTGCTACCTGTATTGCTAACGCTGGTTACCTGAGACTGTAGAATAAAAGCCAGAACCAGCCTGCTTCAGCTGTGCACGTGTCTCCTGCTTACCCATCACTTGTGTTGCCAACGCTGGTTACCTGAGACTGTTATTTAGAAGCCATAACCAGCCTGCTTTAGTTGTGCACCAGTTACCTGCTTATCTGTCACCTGTATTGCTAACGCTGGTTACCTGAGACTGTTATTAAGAAGCCATAACCAGCCTGCTTCAAATGTACACCAGTTACCGGTTTATCTGCCACATGTATTGCTAACGCTGGTTACCTGAGACTGTTATTTAGAAGCCATAACCAGCCTGCTTCAATTGTGCACCAGTTACTTGCGTACCTGTTACCTGCATTGTTGACGTTAAGTACCTGAGACTGAAGTATAGCAGCCATGACCAGCCTACTTCAACTGAGCACTTGTTTCCTGTTTACCTGCCACTTGTAAATTTTGTTAGGGTAATAAAATGGAGTTGGATACTGTATTATGTTTGTGTTGTCATTGTGTCTGAGAGGTAAAGCAGGTCTGCCACTCTGATCACCCGAACCTGATTCACATTAGCACCCTACAATTTAGTTCAAGTTTTCGGCACCGTAAATGTAAATGTTGATGTGTTTGTGGGTGTGTTACATTAACTTTGGCGTCACGAACAGGATCAGAGAATCGCAGGCGGGCCTGTGCTCCAGACACAATGACTTGTTTGCCAACAGAGCTGTACCCAGTTCAAGGCTTATGTTAACCGATGTATAGTGTTAAGGTGTATACGTGAGGACACGTATCATTTTAGGGGGGAAGAATGTAATACCCTGAAGCTATTGCCCATGGAGATCCCCTTGTCATTTTTTTTTTGTTTACATTGTGGAACTACAAGTCCCAGAGTAGATCGTGGGCTGAACTTTATGTGACTCTGTCAGATTGGGACAGGGATTTTGCCGCCAATTCTCTGGTCCTGTCACTTCTTACCCAGCAACATAAAAAGTCTGGGAAACATGTCCCCAGCTGATTGGGTCCCCTGGGTTGTAGGGCAGAGTGACCAGGGGGTGGTCTGTTGCTGGGGCCCCGGGAGCCAGTCATCATAGAGGAGAGGGGAGGTGGAGGAGCACCAGGACCCTTAAAAGAAGCCTCACAGCACAGGAGAAGAGAGCCCTGGAATGGGAAGATTACCTGGAGGAGTTGTCAGCATGTAACTGCCGGGAGCCTGAAGTGCGGAGTCCCCCGCTGAAGCCTGACTGCTGCCCAGCCGAGCCGCCGCCAGGACCAGGAGCTATGACCAGCCTGGAGAGTGGAGCCGCCTGTCGGGTCGTGTGTCCGTCTGCGCTGTGAGAAGCGAAGGGGAAGATCCGGTGACCGCAGTGAACCGAGGAGCAGAGCTGGAGACCTGGTCGGAAGTGAGGACCCCTGGTGAGGATAAGCCGTCCACGCCGCTGCCTGCCGGTGAAGAGGATCGCGGGGACGACTGGAGATGCCCGGCGCGGATCGCTACCGAAGAGGAGCGGGTGGAGGAAGATCCCCAGGAGGAATTCCCAGGCTGCTGCAGAGAAGATGCGGGACCCGGCGGTGAAGGGCGCGCAGGCATCGCGGAGGACGACCCTGCAAAGAAGACCCCCGGCGAGGACCCCTGGCGGCTGGAGTACGGCGAGGACCCGAGAAGACCCCAGCGTAGAGATGACGGCGCGGACCGGAGTCTGCTGCACAAGAGGAGAGAGGACAGAGCGCAGAGGAGTGAAGACCCGGAGACGGCGCGGCGGCAGCTGAAGAGAAGACCGGACCGGAGCCTGAGGAGGGAGACTCCAGACAGCAGCGCTGAAGATGCAGAGGATCGGAGGTGGCAGAAGCGCCGCATCTGGTGGTGAGACCCTGGTGCCCCAGTAACCCTTCCGCTGCCAGAAACTCTGCCCATGAAGATATCCCCTTCCGCTGCAAAAGCTCTGCAAAGAGGGGACATAGTATTAGTAAAGGGTGTAGACACCCCTAAGATCCCCTGTGTCCTGTATTTAACCCCTTCCGCTGCATGAACTCTGCATTGAGGGACATATTATTTAATAAGGGGTAGGCTCTCCTTCATAGTGCCCCACAAGCTAAGTTAATTTTGGGGAAGGACACCCTACAGTAACTGTGCCCCTGCAATTATGTACAAACAGGGGGTAGGCACCCCTTGGGTAGGCACCCTTAGAGCTAATGGTGCCCGTATCTAGTGTTAATGTGCTTATCTGTAATTGAGTAATGCTGGTATCTATAGTTCTTTCATGCAAGCTCTGCCCAGCAGTTTAATAGCCAATGTGAATGTGCTTATCTGTAATTGAGTTATGCTGGTATCTATAGTTCTTTCATGAAAGCTCCGCCCAGCAGTTTAATAGCCAATGTGAATGTGCTTATCTGTAATTGAGTTATGCTGGTATTTATAGTTCTTTCATACAAGCTCCGCCCAGCAGTTTAATAGCCAATGTGAATGTGCTTATCTGTAATTGAGTTATGCTGGTATCTATAGTTCTTTCATGCACGCTCCGCCCAGCAGTTTAATAGCCAATGTGAATGTGCTTATCTGCAATTGAGTTATGCTGGTATCTATAGTTCTTTCATGCAAGTTCCGCCCAGCAGTTTAATAGTCAATGTGAATGTGCTTATCTGTAATTGAGTTATGCTGGTATCTATAGTTCTTTCATGCAAGCTCCGCCCAGCAGTTTAATAGCCAATGTGAATGTGCTTATCTGTAATTGAGTTATGCTGGTATCTATAGTTCTTTAATGCAAGCTCCGCCCAGCAGTTTAATAGTCAATGTGAATGTGCTTATCTGCAATTGAGTTATGCTGGTATCTATAGTTCTTTCATGCAAGCTCCGCCCAGCAGTTTAATAGTCAATGTGAATGTGCTTATCTGCAATTGAGTTATGCTGGTATCTATAGTTCTTTCATGCAAGCTCCGCCCAGCAGTTTAATAGCCAATGTGAATGTGCTTATCTGTAATTGAGTTATGCTGGTATCTATAGTTCTTTCATGAAAGCTCCGCCCAGCAGTTTAATAGCCAATGTGAATGTGCTTATCTGTAATTGAGTTATGCTGGTATTTATAGTTCTTTCATGCAAGCTCCGCCCAGCAGTTTAATAGCCAATGTGAATGTGCTTATCTGTAATTGAGTTATGCTGGTATCTATAGTTCTTTCATGCATGCTCCGCCCAGCAGTTTAATAGCCAATGTGAATGTGCTTATCTGCAATTGAGTTATGCTGGTATCTATAGTTCTTTCATGCAAGTTCCGCCCAGCAGTTTAATAGTCAATGTGAATGTGCTTATCTGTAATTGAGTTATGCTGGTATCTATAGTTCTTTCATGCAAGCTCCGCCCAGCAGTTTAATAGCCAATGTGAATGTGCTTATCTGTAATTGAGTTATGCTGGTATCTATAGTTCTTTCATGCAAGCTCCGCCCAGCAGTTTAATAGTCAATGTGAATGTGCTTATCTGCAATTGAGTTATGCTGGTATCTATAGTTCTTTCATGCAAGCTCCGCCCAGCAGTTTAATAGCCAATGTGAATGTGCTTATCTGTAATCGAGTTATGCTGGTATCTATAGTTCTTTCATGCAAGCTCCGCCCAGCAGTTTAATAGTCAATGTGAATGTGCTTATCTGCAATTGAGTTATGCTGGTATCTATAGTTCTTTCATGCAAGCTCCGCCCAGCAGTTTAATAGTCAATGTGAATGTGCTTATCTGCAATTGAGTTATGCTGGTATCTATAGTTCTTTCATGCAAGCTCCGCCCAGCAGTTTAATAGTCAATGTGAATGTGCTTATCTGTAATTGAGTTATGCTGGTATTTATAGTTCTTTCATGCAAGCTCCGCCCAGCAGTTTAATAGTCAATGTGAATGTGCTTATCTTGCAATTGAGTTATGCTGGTATCTATAGTTCTTTCATGCAAGCTCCGCCCAGTAGTTTAATAGTCAATGTGAATGTGCTTATCTGCAATTGAGAGATGCTGGTAACTGTTATTTAGAAGCCATAACCAGCCTGCTTCAGTTGTGCACAGGTCCCCTGCTTTCTGCCACCTGTATTACTAACGCTGGTTACCTGAGACTGTTATTTAGAAGCCATAACCAGCCTGCTTCAATTGTGCACAGGTCACCTGCTTACCTGCCACCTGTATTGCCAACGCTGGTTACCTGAGACTGTTATTTAGAAGCCATAACCAGCCTGCTTCAATTGTGCGCCAGTTACCTGTTTATCTGCCACCTGTATTGCTGACGCTGGTTACCTGGGACTGTTATTTAAAAGCCATAACCAGCCTGTTTCAATTGTGCGCCAGTTACCTGTTTACCTGCCACCGGTATCGCTAACGCTGGTTACCTAAGACTGTTATTTAGAGGCCAGAACCAGCCTACTTCAATTGTGCGCCAGTTACCTGTTTACCTGCCACCTGCATTTGCCAACGCTGGTTACCTGAGACTGTTATTTAGAAGCCATAACCAGCCTGCTTCAATTGTGCGCCAGTTACCTGCTTCCTGCCACCTGTATTGCTAACACTGGTTACCTGAGACTGTTTAGAAGCCATAACCAGCCTGCTTCAATTGTGCACCAGTTACCGGTTTATCTGCCACATGTATTGCTAACGCTGGTTACCTGAGACTGTTGTTTAGAAGCCATAACCAGCCTGCTTAAGTTGTGCACCAGTTACCTGCTTATCTGCCACATGTATTGCTAACGCTGGTTACCTGAGACTGTTATTTAGAAGCCATAACCAGCCTACTTCAGTTGTGCACCAGTTACCTGCTTATCTGCCACATGTATTGCTAACGCTGGTTACCTGAGACTGTTATTTAGAAGCCATAACCTGCCTGCTTCAATTGTGCACAGGTCACCTGCTTACCTGCCACCTGTATTGCCAACGCTGGTTACCTGAGACTGTTATTTAGAAGCCATAACCAGCCTGCTTCAATTGTGCGCCAGTTACCTGTTTATCTGCCACCTGTATTGCTGACGCTGGTTACCTGGGACTGTTATTTAAAAGCCATAACCAGCCTGTTTCAATTGTGCGCCAGTTACCTGTTTACCTGCCACCGGTATCGCTAACGCTGGTTACCTGAGACTGTTATTTAGAGGCCAGAACCAGCCTGCTTCAATTGTGCGCCAGTTACCTGTTTACCTGCCACCTGCATTGCCAACGCTGGTTACCTGAGACTGTTATTTAGAAGCCATAACCAGCCTGCTTTAATTGTGCGCCAGTTACCTGTATACCTGCCACCTGTATTGCTAACGCTGGTTACCTGAGACTGTAGAATAACAGCCAGAACCAGCCTGCTTCAGCTGTGCACGTGTCTCCTGCTTACCCATCACTTGTGTTGCCAACGCTGGTTACCTGAGACTGTTGTTTAGAAGCCATAACCAGCCTGCTTTAAGTGTGCATAAGTTCCTGCTTACCTGCTACCTGTATTGCTAATGCTGGTTACCTGAGACTGTTGTTTAGTAGCCATAACCAGCCTGCTTTAGTTGTGCACCAGTTACCTGCTTATCTGTCACCTGTATTGCTAACGCTGGTTACCTGAGACTGTTATTAAGAAGCCATAACCAGCCTGCTTCAAATGTACACCAGTTACCGGTTTATCTGCCACATGTATTGCTAACGCTGATTACCTGAGACTGTTATTTAGAAGCCATAACCAGCCTGCTTCAATTGTGCACCAGTTACTTGCGTACCTGTTACCTGCATTGTTGACGTTAAGTACCTGAGACTGAAGTATAGCAGCCATGACCAGCCTACTTCAACTGAGCACTTGTTTCCTGTTTACCTGCCACTTGTAAATTTTGTTAGGGTAATAAAATGGAGTTGGATACTGTATTATGTTTGTGTTGTCATTGTGTCTGAGAGGTAAAGCAGGTCTGCCACTCTGATCACCCGAACCTGATTCACATTAGCACCCTACAATTTAGTTCAAGTTTTCGGCACCGTAAATGTAAATGTTGATGTGTTTGTGGGTGTGTTACATTAACTTTGGCGTCACGAACAGGATCAGAGAATCGCAGGCGGGCCTGTGCTCCAGACACAATGACTTGTTTGCCAACAGAGCTGTACCCAGTTCAAGGCTTATGTTAACCGATGTATAGTGTTAAGGTGTATACGTGAGGACACGTATCATTTTAGGGGGGAAGAATGTAATACCCTGAAGCTATTGCCCATGGAGATCCCCTTGTCATTTTTTTTTTGTTTACATTGTGGAACTACAAGTCCCAGAGTAGATCGTGGGCTGAACTTTATGTGACTCTGTCAGATTGGGACAGGGATTTTGCCGCCAATTCTCTGGTCCTGTCACTTCTTACCCAGCAACATAAAAAGTCTGGGAAACATGTCCCCAGCTGATTGGGTCCCCTGGGTTGTAGGGCAGAGTGACCAGGGGGTGGTCTGTTGCTGGGGCCCCGGGAGCCAGTCATCATAGAGGAGAGGGGAGGTGGAGGAGCACCAGGACCCTTATAAAGAAGCCACACAGCACAGGAGAAGAGAGCCCTGGAATGGGAAGATTACCTGGAGGAGTTGTCAGCATGTAACTGCCGGGAGCCTGAAGTGCGGAGTCCCCCGCTGAAGCCTGACTGCTGCCCAGCCGAGCCGCCGCCAGGACCAGGAGCTATGACCAGCCTGGAGAGTGGAGCCGCCTGTCGGGTCGTGTGTCCGTCTGCGCTGTGAGAAGCGAAGGGGAAGATCCGGTGACCGCAGTGAACCGAGGAGCAGAGCTGGAGACCTGGTCGGAAGTGAGGACCCCTGGTGAGGATAAGCCGTCCACGCCGCTGCCTGCCGGTGAAGAGGATCGCGGGGACGACTGGAGATGCCCGGCGCGGATCGCTACCGAAGAGGAGCGGGTGGAGGAAGATCCCCAGGAGGAATTCCCAGGCTGCTGCAGAGAAGATGCGGGACCCGGCGGTGAAGGGCGCGCAGGCATCGCGGAGGACGACCCTGCAAAGAAGACCCCCGGCGAGGACCCCTGGCGGCTGGAGTACGGCGAGGACCCGAGAAGACCCCAGCGTAGAGATGACGGCGCGGACCGGAGTCTGCTGCACAAGAGGAGAGAGGACAGAGCGCAGAGGAGTGAAGACCCGGAGACGGCGCGGCGGCAGCTGAAGAGGAGAAGACCGGACCGGAGCCTGAGGAGGGAGACTCCAGACAGCAGCGCTGAAGATGCAGAGGATCGGAGGTGGCAGAAGCGCCGCATCTGGTGGTGAGACCCTGGTGCCCCAGTAACCCTTCCGCTGCCAGAAACTCTGCCCATGAAGATATCCCCTTCCGCTGCAAAAGCTCTGCAAAGAGGGGACATAGTATTAGTAAAGGGTGTAGACACCCCTAAGATCCCCTGTGTCCTGTATTTAACCCCTTCCGCTGCATGAACTCTGCATTGAGGGACATATTATTTAATAAGGGGAAGGCTCTCCTTCATAGTGCCCCACAAGCTAAGTTAATTTTGGGGAAGGACACCCTACAGTAACTGTGCCCCTGCAATTATGTACAAACAGGGGGTAGGCACCCCTTGGGTAGGCACCCTTAGAGCTAATGGTGCCCGTATCTAGTGTTAATGTGCTTATCTGTAATTGAGTAATGCTGGTATCTATAGTTCTTTCATGCAAGCTCTGCCCAGCAGTTTAATAGTCAATGTGAATGTGCTTATCTGCAATTGAGTTATGCTGGTATCTATAGTTCTTTCATGCAAGCTCCGCCCAGCAGTTTAATAGCCAATGTGAATGTGCTTATCTGTAATTGAGTTATGCTGGTATCTATAGTTCTTTCATGAAAGCTCCGCCCAGCAGTTTAATAGCCAATGTGAATGTGCTTATCTGTAATTGAGTTATGCTGGTATTTATAGTTCTTTCATGCAAGCTCCGCCCAGCAGTTTAATAGCCAATGTGAATGTGCTTATCTGTAATTGAGTTATGCTGGTATCTATAGTTCTTTCATGCATGCTCCGCCCAGCAGTTTAATAGCCAATGTGAATGTGCTTATCTGCAATTGAGTTATGCTGGTATCTATAGTTCTTTCATGCAAGTTCCGCCCAGCAGTTTAATAGTCAATGTGAATGTGCTTATCTGTAATTGAGTTATGCTGGTATCTATAGTTCTTTCATGCAAGCTCCGCCCAGCAGTTTAATAGCCAATGTGAATGTGCTTATCTGTAATTGAGTTATGCTGGTATCTATAGTTCTTTCATGCAAGCTCCGCCCAGCAGTTTAATAGTCAATGTGAATGTGCTTATCTGCAATTGAGTTATGCTGGTATCTATAGTTCTTTCATGCAAGCTCCGCTCAGCAGTTTAATAGCCAATGTGAATGTGCTTATCTGTAATCGAGTTATGCTGGTATCTATAGTTCTTTCATGCAAGCTCCGCCCAGCAGTTTAATAGTCAATGTGAATGTGCTTATCTGCAATTGAGTTATGCTGGTATCTATAGTTCTTTCATGCAAGCTCCGCCCAGCAGTTTAATAGTCAATGTGAATGTGCTTATCTGCAATTGAGTTATGCTGGTATCTATAGTTCTTTCATGCAAGCTCCGCCCAGCAGTTTAATAGTCAATGTGAATGTGCTTATCTGTAATTGAGTTATGCTGGTATTTATAGTTCTTTCATGCAAGCTCCGCCCAGCAGTTTAATAGTCAATGTGAATGTGCTTATCTTGCAATTGAGTTATGCTGGTATCTATAGTTCTTTCATGCAAGCTCCGCCCAGCAGTTTAATAGTCAATGTGAATGTGCTTATCTGCAATTGAGAGATGCTGGTAACTGTTATTTAGAAGCCATAACCAGCCTGCTTCAGTTGTGCACAGGTCCCCTGCTTTCTGCCACCTGTATTACTAACGCTGGTTACCTGAGACTGTTATTTAGAAGCCATAACCAGCCTGCTTCAATTGTGCACAGGTCACCTGCTTACCTGCCACCTGTATTGCCAACGCTGGTTACCTGAGACTGTTATTTAGAAGCCATAACCAGCCTGCTTCAATTGTGCGCCAGTTACCTGTTTATCTGCCACCTGTATTGCTGACGCTGGTTACCTGGGACTGTTATTTAAAAGCCATAACCAGCCTGTTTCAATTGTGCGCCAGTTACCTGTTTACCTGCCACCGGTATCGCTAACGCTGGTTACCTAAGACTGTTATTTAGAGGCCAGAACCAGCCTACTTCAATTGTGCGCCAGTTACCTGTTTACCTGCCACCTGCATTTGCCAACGCTGGTTACCTGAGACTGTTATTTAGAAGCCATAACCAGCCTGCTTCAATTGTGCGCCAGTTACCTGCTTCCTGCCACCTGTATTGCTAACACTGGTTACCTGAGACTGTTTAGAAGCCATAACCAGCCTGCTTCAATTGTGCACCAGTTACCGGTTTATCTGCCACATGTATTGCTAACGCTGGTTACCTGAGACTGTTGTTTAGAAGCCATAACCAGCCTGCTTAAGTTGTGCACCAGTTACCTGCTTATCTGCCACATGTATTGCTAACGCTGGTTACCTGAGACTGTTATTTAGAAGCCATAACCAGCCTACTTCAGTTGTGCACCAGTTACCTGCTTATCTGCCACATGTATTGCTAACGCTGGTTACCTGAGACTGTTATTTAGAAGCCATAACCTGCCTGCTTCAATTGTGCACAGGTCACCTGCTTACCTGCCACCTGTATTGCCAACGCTGGTTACCTGAGACTGTTATTTAGAAGCCATAACCAGCCTGCTTCAATTGTGCGCCAGTTACCTGTTTATCTGCCACCTGTATTGCTGACGCTGGTTACCTGGGACTGTTATTTAAAAGCCATAACCAGCCTGTTTCAATTGTGCGCCAGTTACCTGTTTACCTGCCACCGGTATCGCTAACGCTGGTTACCTGAGACTGTTATTTAGAGGCCAGAACCAGCCTGCTTCAATTGTGCGCCAGTTACCTGTTTACCTGCCACCTGCATTGCCAACGCTGGTTACCTGAGACTGTTATTTAGAAGCCATAACCAGCCTGCTTTAATTGTGCGCCAGTTACCTGTATACCTGCCACCTGTATTGCTAACGCTGGTTACCTGAGACTGTAGAATAACAGCCCCTGTATACCTGCCACCTGTATTGCTAACGCTGGTTACCTGAGACTGTAGAATAACAGCCAGAACCAGCCTGCTTCAGCTGTGCACGTGTCTCCTGCTTACCCATCACTTGTGTTGCCAACGCTGGTTACCTGAGACTGTTGTTTAGAAGCCATAACCAGCCTGCTTTAAGTGTGCATAAGTTCCTGCTTACCTGCTACCTGTATTGCTAACGCTGGTTACCTGAGACTGTTGTTTAGTAGCCATAACCAGCCTGCTTTAATTGTGCACAAGTTCCTGCTTACCTGCTACCTGTATTGCTAACGCTGGTTACCTGAGACTGTAGAATAAAAGCCAGAACAAGCCTGCTTCAGCTGTGCACGTGTCTCCTGCTTACCCATCACTTGTGTTGCCAACGCTGGTTACCTGAGACTGTTATTTAGAAGCCATAACCAGCCTGCTTTAGTTGTGCACCAGTTACCTGCTTATCTGTCACCTGTATTGCTAACGCTGGTTACCTGAGACTGTTATTAAGAAGCCATAACCAGCCTGCTTCAAATGTACACCAGTTACCGGTTTATCTGCCACACGTATTGCTAACGCTGGTTACCTGAGACTGTTATTTAGAAGCCATAACCAGCCTGCTTTAGTTGTGCACCAGTTACCTGCTTATCTGCCACATGTATTGCTAACGCTGGTTACCTGAGACTGTTATTGAGAAGCCATAACCAGCCTGCTTCAATTGTGCACCAGTTACTTGCGTACCTGTTACCTGCATTGTTGACGTTAAGTACCTGAGACTGAAGTATAGCAGCCATGACCAGCCTACTTCAACTGAGCACTTGTTTCCTGTTTACCTGCCACTTGTAAATTTTGTTAGGATAATAAAATGGAGTTGGATACTGTATTATGTTTGTGTTGTCATTGTGTCTGAGAGGTAAAGCAGGTCTGCCGCTCTGATCACCCGAACCTGATTCACATTAGCACCCCACAATTTAGTTCAAGTTTTCGGCACCGTAAATGTAAATGTGTTTGTGGGTGTGTTACATTAACTTTGGCGTCACGAACAGGATCAGAGAATCGCAGGCGGGCCTGTGCTCCAGACACAATGACTTGTTTGCCAACAGAGCTGTACCCAGTTCAAGGCTTATGTTAACCGATGTATAGTGTTAAGGTGTATACGTGAGGACACGTATCATTTTAGGGGGGAAGAATGTAATACCCTGAAGCTATTGCACCATGGAGATCCCCTTGTCATTTTTTTTTGTTTACATTGTGGAACTACAAGTCCCAGAGTAGATCGTGGGCTGAACTTTATGTGACTCTGTCAGATTGGGACAGGGATTTTGCCGCCAATTCTCTGGTCCTGTCACTTCTTACCCAGCAACATAAAAAGTCTGGGAAACATGTCCCCAGCTGATTGGGTCCCCTGGGTTGTAGGGCAGAGTGACCAGGGGGTGGTCTGTTGCTGGGGCCCCGGGAGCCAGTCATCATAGAGGAGAGGGGAGGTGGAGGAGCACCAGGACCCTTAAAAGAAGCCTCACAGCACAGGAGAAGAGAGCCCTGGAATGGGAAGATTACCTGGAGGAGTTGTCAGCATGTAACTGCCGGGAGCCTGAAGTGCGGAGTCCCCCGCTGAAGCCTGACTGCTGCCCAGCCGAGCCGCCGCCAGGACCAGGAGCTATGACCAGCCTGGAGAGTGGAGCCGCCTGTCGGGTCGTGTGTCCGTCTGCGCTGTGAGAAGCGAAGGGGAAGATCCGGTGACCGCAGTGAACCGAGGAGCAGAGCTGGAGACCTGGTCGGAAGTGAGGACCCCTGGTGAGGATAAGCCGTCCACGCCGCTGCCTGCCGGTGAAGAGGATCGCGGGGACGACTGGAGATGCCCGGCGCGGATCGCTACCGAAGAGGAGCGGGTGGAGGAAGATCCCCAGGAGGAATTCCCAGGCTGCTGCAGAGAAGATGCGGGACCTGGCGGTGAAGGGCGCGCAGGCATCGCGGAGGACGACCCTGCAAAGAAGACCCCCGGCGAGGACCCCTGGTGGCTGGAGTACGGCGAGGACCCGAGAAGACCCCAGCGTAGAGATGACGGCGCGGACCGGAGTCTGCTGCACAAGAGGAGAGAGGACAGCGCAGAGGAGTGAAGACCCGGAGACGGCGCGGCGGCAGCTGAAGAGGAGAAGACCGGACCGGAGCCTGAGGAGGGAGACTCCAGACAGCAGCGCTGAAGATGCAGAGGATCGGAGGTGGCAGAAGCGCCGCATCTGGTGGCGAGACCCTGGTGCCCCAGTAACCCTTCCGCTGCCAGAAACTCTGCCCATGAAGATATCCCCTTCCGCTGCAAAAGCTCTGCAAAGAGGGGACATAGTATTAGTAAAGGGTGTAGACACCCCTAAGATCCCCTGTGTCCTGTATTTAACCCCTTCCGCTGCATGAACTCTGCATTGAGGGACATATTATTTAATAAGGGGTAGGCTCTCCTTCATAGTGCCCCACAAGCTAAGTTAATTTTGGGGAAGGACACCCTACAGTAACTGTGCCCCTGCAATTATGTACAAACAGGGGGTAGGCACCCCTTGGGTAGGCACCCTTAGAGCTAATGGTGCCCGTATCTAGTGTTAATGTGCTTATCTGTAATTGAGTTATGCTGGTATCTATAGTTCTTTCATACAAGCTCCGCCCAGCAGTTTAATAGTCAATGTGAATGTGCTTATCTGCAATTGAGTTATGCTGGTATCTATAGTTCTTTCATGCAAGCTCTGCCCAGCAGTTTAATAGTCAATGTGAATGTGCTTATCTGTAATTGAGTTATGCTGGTATTTATAGTTCTTTCATGCAAGCTCCGCCCAGCAGTTTAATAGTCAATGTGAATGTGCTTATCTGTAATTGAGTTATGCTGGTATCTATAGTTCTTTCATGCAAGCTCCGTCCAGCAGTTTAATAGCCAATGTGAATGTGCTTATCTGTAATTGAGTTATGCTGGTATCTATAGTTCTTTCATGAAAGCTCCGCCCAGCAGTTTAATAGCCAATGTGAATGTGCTTATCTGTAATTGAGTTATGCTGGTATTTATAGTTCTTTCATGCAAGCTCCGCCCAGCAGTTTAATAGCCAATGTGAATGTGCTTATCTGTAATTGAGTTATGCTGGTATCTATAGTTCTTTCATGCACGCTCCGCCCAGCAGTTTAATAGCCAATGTGAATGTGCTTATCTGCAATTGAGTTATGCTGGTATCTATAGTTCTTTCATGCAAGTTCCGCCCAGCAGTTTAATAGCCAATGTGAATGTGCTTATCTGTAATTGAGTTATGCTGGTATCTATAGTTCTTTCATGCAAGCTCCGCCCAGCAGTTTAATAGCCAATGTGAATGTGCTTATCTGTAATTGAGTAATGCTGGTATCTATAGTTCTTTCATGCAAGCTCCGCCCAGCAGTTTAATAGCCAATGTGAATGTGCTTATCTGTAATTGAGTTATGCTGGTATCTATAGTTCTTTCATGCAAGCTCCGTCCAGCAGTTTAATAGTCAATGTGAATGTGCTTATCTGCAATTGAGTTATGCTGGTATCTATAGTTCTTTCATGCAAGCTCCGCCCAGCAGTTTAATAGTCAATGTGAATGTGCTTATCTGTAATTGAGTTATGCTGGTATTTATAGTTCTTTCATGCAAGCTCCGCCCAGCAGTTTAATAGTCAATGTGAATGTGCTTATCTTGCAATTGAGTTATGCTGGTATCTATAGTTCTTTCATGCAAGCTCCGCCCAGCAGTTTAATAGCCAATGTGAATGTGCTTATCTTGCAATTGAGTTATGCTGGTATCTATAGTTCTTTCATGCAAGCTCCGCCCAGCAGTTTAATAGCCAATGTGAATGTGCTTATCTGTAATTGAGTTATGCTGGTATTTATAGTTCTTTCATGCAAGCTCCGCCCAGCAGTTTAATAGTCAATGTGAATGTGCTTATCTTGCAATTGAGTTATGCTGGTATCTATAGTTCTTTCATGCAAGCTCCGCCCAGCAGTTTAATAGCCAATGTGAATGTGCTTATCTGTAATTGAGTTATGCTGGTATCTCTAGTTCTTTCATGCAAGCTCCGCCCAGCAGTTTAATAGTCAATGTGAATGTGCTTATCTGCAATTGAGAGATGCTGGTAACTGTTATTTAGAAGCCATAACCAGCCTGCTTCAGTTGTGCACAGGTCCCCTGCTTTCTGCCACCTGTATTACTAACGCTGGTTACCTGAGACTGTTATTTAGAAGCCATAACCAGCCTGCTTCAATTGTGCGCCAGTTACCTGTTTACCTGCCACCGGTATCGCTAACGCTGGTTACCTGAGACTGTTATTTAGAGGCCAGAACCAGCCTGCTTCAATTGTGCGCCAGTTACCTGTTTACCTGCCACCTGCATTTGCCAACGCTGGTTACCTGAGACTGTTATTTAGAAGCCATAACCAGCCTGCTTCAATTGTGCGCCAGTTACCTGCTTCCTGCCACCTGTATTGCTAACACTGGTTACCTGAGACTGTTTAGAAGCCATAACCAGCCTGCTTCAATTGTGCACCAGTTACCGGTTTATCTGCCACATGTATTGCTAACGCTGGTTACCTGAGACTGTTGTTTAGAAGCCATAACCAGCCTGCTTAAGTTGTGCACCAGTTACCTGCTTATCTGCCACATGTATTGCTAACGCTGGTTACCGGAGACTGTTATTTAGAAGCCATAACCAGCCTGCTTCAATTGTGCGCCAGTTACCTGCTTTCCTGCCACCTGTATTGCTAACGCTGGTTACCCGAGACTGTTATTTAGAAGCCATAACCTGCCTGCTTCAATTGTGCACAGGTCACCTGCTTACCTGCCACCTGTATTGCCAACGCTGGTTACCTGAGACTTATTTAGAAGCCATAACCAGCCTGCTTCAATTGTGCGCCAGTTACCTGTTTATCTGCCACCTGTATTGCTGACGCTGGTTACCTGGGACTGTTATTTAAAAGCCATAACCAGCCTGTTTCAATTGTGCGCCAGTTACCTGTTTACCTGCCACCGGTATCGCTAACGCTGGTTACCTGAGACTGTTATTTAGAGGCCAGAACCAGCCTGCTTCAATTGTGCGCCAGTTACCTGTTTACCTGCCACCTGCATTGCCAACGCTGGTTACCTGGGACTGTTATTTAGAAGCCATAACCAGCCTGCTTTAATTGTGCGCCAGTTACCTGTTTACCTGCCACCTGTATTGCTAACGCTGGTTACCTGAGACTGTAGAATAACAGCCAGAACCAGCCTGCTTCAGCTGTGCACGTGTCTCCTGCTTACCCATCACTTGTGTTGCCAACGCTGGTTACCTGAGACTGTTGTTTAGAAGCCATAACCAGCCTGCTTTAAGTGTGCATAAGTTCCTGCTTACCTGCTACCTGTATTGCTAACGCTGGTTACCTGAGACTGTTGTTTAGTAGCCATAACCAGCCTGCTTTAATTGTGCACAAGTTCCTGCTTACCTGCTACCTGTATTGCTAACGCTGGTTACCCGAGACTGTACAATAAAAGCCAGAACCAGCCTGCTTCAGCTGTGCACGTGTCTCCTGCTTACCCATCACTTGTGTTGCCAACGCTGGTTACCTGAGACTGTTATTTAGAAGCCATAACCAGCCTGCTTTAGTTGTGCACCAGTTACCTGCTTATCTGTCACCTGTATTGCTAACGCTGGTTACCTGAGACTGTTATTAAGAAGCCATAACCAGCCTGCTTCAAATGTACACCAGTTACCGGTTTATCTGCCACACGTATTGCTAACGCTGGTTACCTGAGACTGTTATTTAGAAGCCATAACCAGCCTGCTTTAGTTGTGCACCAGTTACCTGCTTATCTGCCACATGTATTGCTAACGCTGGTTACCTGAGACTGTTATTGAGAAGCCATAACCAGCCTGCTTCAATTGTGCACCAGTTACTTGCGTACCTGTTACCTGCATTGTTGACGTTAAGTACCTGAGACTGAAGTATAGCAGCCATGACCAGCCTACTTCAACTGAGCACTTGTTTCCTGTTTACCTGCCACTTGTAAATTTTGTTAGGATAATAAAATGGAGTTGGATACTGTATTATGTTTGTGTTGTCATTGTGTCTGAGAGGTAAAGCAGGTCTGCCGCTCTGATCACCCGAACCTGATTCACATTAGCACCCCACAATTTAGTTCAAGTTTTCGGCACCGTAAATGTTGATGTGTTTACAGATACTTATGACACATTCTATGTCATAAGTATATGCTTAATATTATTATAATCATTACTACAATGTAAAAACTGCCTTAAATTAGTTTTGGGGGCACCAAAAGCGGGGCCTCCCGCGGCCAATAATAAAGGTTTGGAAGCGGGGGGCGGCGTCAAACAAACGGGCAGTAAAAAGTCCATTGAAAAAAGCACAGTAAGCGGCACTAGTATGAGTGCCTCAGTGACAGGGGCGTGCTTTCAGCCCACATGAAAGCACGCCCCTGCCACTGAGGAATATATGATTGGGCACCAGATCAGAGCTTACCTCCCTGGGGTCCAGCCCACCTTCACTGGGACTGACACCTTGGCTTGTCCACCCCGAGCATCTACCCCCTAGAGAGGCCTCTGCACCAGCGCACCTGTTGTTCCCCTCTCATTGCCGCTAACGGGGTAGCCACTCTCACTGCCAGGATTAGTGTGATGATAAGGGCCGGCATCACACTTAGGGGGGCGCCGCAGTTCCGACATACAGAACTCAGAAAGACCAGCTCCTCTCCTCTTCAGGTTAGTGTCTCCGCCGCTGTGCCCGCCGCTGTAGTCTGCAGCGCAGCCAGAGCCGGACAGTGTGTATAACCCACCATCCCCCAGTGCCGTGCTGAGCGCTGCTGTGTACTGATCGTGGCCTGCCCTGCGTTGCATTCTGTGTTTCAGAGAGCAGGGCAGACCATGATCAGTACACAGCAGCGCTCAGCACGGCACTGGGGGATGGTAGGTTATATATACACATATGTGCGCACTGTGCTGGGGTGTAAGGGGAGGGGCGGTCATTGGTGTGTTAGTGCTGCGGGACAGGGTTTGTGTGGGGTGTCAGTGCTGCGGGACAGGGTCTGTGTGGGGTGTCAGTGCTGCGGGACAGGGTCTGTGTGGGGTGTCAGTGCTGCGAGACAGGGTCTGTGTGGGGTGTCAGTGCTGCGGGACAGGGTCTGTGTGGGGTGTCAGTGCTGCGGGACAGGGTCTGTGTTGGGTGTCAGTGCTGCGGGACAGGGTCTGTGTGGGGTGTCAGTGCTGCGGGACAGGGTCTGTGTTGGGTGTCAGTGCTGCGGGACAGGGTCTGTGTGAGGTGTCAGTGCTGCGGGACAGGGTCTGTGTTGGGTGTCAGTGCTGTGGGACAGGGTCTGTGTTGGGTGTCAGTGCTGCGTGACAGGGCCCTGTGACAGGGTCTGTGTTGGGTGTCAGTGCTGCGGGACAGGGTCTGTGTGGGATGTCAGTGCTGCTGGACAGGGTCTGTGTTGGGTGTCAGTGCTGCGGGACAGGGTCTGTGTGGGATATCAGTGCTGCAGGACAGGGTCTGGTATGTGGGGTGCCTGTGGGGTGTTAGTGCTGCGGAACAGAATCTGGTCTGTGGGGTGCCTGTGCTGTGGGACAGGGTCCGGCCTGTGGGGTGTCAGTGCTGCGGGGTCCGGCCTGTGGGGTGTCAGTGCTGTCGGACAGGGTCTGTGGAGTGTCAGTGCTGCGGGACAGGGTCCGTGGGGAGGGTGATTACTGCATATGTGCTGGGGTATAAGGGGGGGTGATTAGGTATAAGGGGAGGGGGTGATTATTGCATGTGTGCCGGGGTATAAGGGCAGGGGCCGCTGTTTCAATCAATGGCCTGCAGCTGTAATCCCGCCTCCATGCTTCCAGGCAGACCCTCCACTGCACTCCGTAACCCCGGGCACCTCTGCTGCCCAGGCCCTGGCTGCTGCTACTCCCCAGGCTTCGCGGGCATTGGTGGCGGCATCGGACCGGGAATTAGTTGTGGGGGCGGCATCTGGCGGCGACTTCAGCAGGCATTGACAGCTGGCATGGGCGGCAGTACAGTAGAGGGCACTGGCGGCGGCCATAGCGGCGGTGGTAACGGGCATGCCTCACCGGGCACTGACCTCACCGCACGCCACTGAACCAAACACCCTACTGAAACTGCTCAAAGTGCACGGGATGTATTGTTCAACCTCCGTGCAGCGTACAGGAAATGGCCGCAAACGCGCACAGAGACGCCAGGGATGCTGAGAGCCCAAGTCGGGATTATCCTCCGCCCCCCCCATTATGGTGCCTAATTTCAACTTTTGCGGCGCCAGCATTATCTAAGGTGGGGAGGAGTCCTGAATCCCCGCCGGCAATGTTGGCTGTGGCAGTGGTATACTTACCGCTGCCGGTCTGTGCACTGATGGAGTGGCCCCGACACGTGCCGAAAGCAACGGTATGCGGCCAACTCCCGACAGGAAGTCTCTTCAGCCGGGGATCAAGGCCAAGCTGCACGCAGCTGCGATGGGACCCCGCCGGCAGCTCCCGCGTTGCAGACTGGCAGAGCAGCCAGTCTGTATAAGAAAAAAAAAAAAAAAACTTTCAAGAGAAATCCCAAGAGTGAACAGCTCTCTTGGACACAAATGAAAGACTGGCTTGGAGGGGGGACATAGTAGGGGAGGTACTAGCCATATTGTTAACATTTTAAATGCCAGCTCCCAGTTACTGCCTACTGTATTCCACTGTAACTGCTCTCGAGTGTCCCTAAGTGGATGAAGGAGAAATTATAAAAATCGAAAAAAAAGTGAAAAAAAATGTCGAACTTTAGACCTGGCGACCTAGTACATGTTAACCTAATGACCCTTTCAATCAATAGTTGTCAAACTAAATACTGACGTCTTTAGTGGTGTCGACTTAATGACCATATCCCTTTACAAGCCATCAATGGAGTAAGAATCTTAGTTTTTAGAAAATGTGCACCTGCGAACTAAGCACCAAAATATTTAAAAAGTTGTTTTTGGCTGGTTCCACAACAGTCATTCTTCCTTAACATTATTATTATTATTTTTTTTAAACTAAGACAACAATCATTGAGTGACAAAGGAGTGACAAAGCAGTATTATGTCTATTATAAATTGGACACTTTGGGGTCAATTCAATTCTGGCCTCAGATTGTCGCCAATTCCCGGAACAGTCAAATTCGCGCTCATCGCGGGAATTAGATTGGCGGGAGTTACCTGTTATGTCGCTAATTCAATTTTGGGTGTGTTCTGCGCCATAAATATGCATGTCGGGGAGTGGTTTGGGCGGCGAGTTTTATTCCCGCAAAAAGTTCCCGCGCCGCCCGGGAAGATAAATAGCGCGAGCTTCCTGGAAGAAGCCAGTGTGCCATTTTTCCATGGACCTGGAAGGAGCTTATTTATACCCCTTTTACACTCGCATGAAAATCCCGGGATATTGCACGTGAACGCGCATCGTCCCGGGATTTTTGTCAGTGTGAAAGGGTACAGGGACAATTTCCCGGGTTGAGCATCCCGGGATTTCAACCCAGGTCTCGACCAGGGTTGAATCCGGGACCGTCCCGGGAAGCTGGGTAGTGTGAAAGGGACCGTCCCGGGATTCACTACCCGGGACTGTTAAAAGGCCTCCGATTGGAGCTTTCATGGGCTCAGAAAAGATGATGTCATCTTTCAGAGCCCTGTGGAGCGTCCTGGATGCGTGTGAGGAAGGCAGCATGGCGACCTGGACAGACCAGGAGGTTAGAGAGTTGCTGAGCATTAGGGGAGAGTAGGAAATAATGAGGCAGATCACAGGCACAGTTAAAGATGCAGTGATTTATAAAAACATCTCCAAGATGCTGGAAGCCAGAGGAATCATCCGCACACAGCAGCAAGTGTTAAACAAAATGAAAACTCTTAAAAAGCTGTTCCTGAAGGTGCATGACAACAACAGGAAAAAGAGCAGTGTTGGCCGTATCGATGGCAGTACTATGACATCTGTGCCAATATCTTTGATAACACAGCTATATGCAGTCCGGTGAGTCTGTCTTCCAGTTCACAGTACACTGCTACAGAAGGCACTCCAGAAGAGACACAGACAAGCAGTGACGTCTGTCCGTCATCACCCCTGTTAATTGACGACACTCCTGAGGACAGCGACACATCCTCCCAGCCGTCCATAAACACATCCAGAAACGACGACAGCATAACTGCAACCATTGAAGACGTCGTGGATGCTCAGACCAGTGACAGTGGGACTGTACAAAGTGCCGTCACCGTCACCCCAACTTTACAGAAAAACAGTAAGTACATGTTTAGAAATTAACACACATAGCACAAATCCCCAATTGTTAATCATCTGGTTATGTGGGTAGTATGAGAGGCCAGTGTGGCGGCAATGTGGCGAGCGCAAATGAGCCCCTTGCAGGATCACTGCACTCATCACGCTGCTGGCACGGTGGCACGCTTTGCAATTTCTGCCCCCACCCAGGGGGGCTTTGCATTTTTATAAATAGTTCAATGTTGCAGAGTAGCTAGTGTGTAGGTGGATTAATGCCACAAACACGTTTGCTAACGCTGCTATTTTTATATACGCTTATTTTGTATTTCTTCTCTTCAGTTTACACCGTACCGCCTAGAAGGAAGAAACTGAGCAGAGCGGAGCAAGTGGCTAAAGCCATGTCAAATGTCCTTGTCGACCAACTCCGAGAGATACTCGACAGGTTTCTAGAGGCAAAACGCCAAATGCATGATGCATTTTTTTCCCAAGTCATGACAATGCAGGAACGCATGAGTAGAGAGCAGTATGACCGGCACAGGGAATTGCACCAAATGAACATGGCGTTCTATGAGCAATACCTCAAGAGCACCAATCCAACACCACAACTCACAATACCCTGAGCAGGGTTTTTCATCATTTAATCCTGGCCCATACTATGCCCCAAATACTGCACCATCTAGCGCGCAAAGCACAGAGTTTACTGTATTGCGCAATTTGCCGTGAAACACAGTGAATTTCTTATTGTTGTTATTTGTTGTTAAATAACCACAGTGTGGTCAGTGTTTATGCACAACTGTTTGTGTATTCTTTAATTTTTTTTCTATGTTCTGTTTTGTATAGTGTCTACATTAAAGCACTTTTTATTTATTTTTTACACAGTAATAATATACTGCAGGGACACTGTGGTTTATGGTGTTGTATCTACAAGCCTACCAGTGTTTTTTTTTTTTATGCCAATCAAAACTTGATTGCCAATCTATGCCTAACATTTCCACTTGTGCGTAAAGTAGACCATGTTTTCAGTGTTTTCTACATTGTTTCTCCATATATACACAGTTGCTGGCAATGTGGTTTTTTTGGAAAATCATAAATATTGAAACCAAAGATCAAAGGTGGAATACAAAATAAAAAAAATGTAATTCACCAAACATGTTGTGCTGATTCTTAAACACTATTGTACCAGTGCTGCAAGGTTGGACGTAATAGTGTGGCGTATTTGTTCTGCAGCGGAGTTTGAGGCAGTCCCAAACAAAGCACCTTCCACATGTGGGTTCATAACCTCAGGGTCCTGCACAGTCCACAGTTTATGAAGGAATACCTCATTTTTCAGTTCACAGATGTTGTGCAGTATACAGCACGCAGCTACTACATTAGGCATATTCTTTAGGTCCACATCATTGCGCTTCATCAAACAACGCCATCTTCCTTTTAACCTGCCAAAGGCGTTCTCAACCACCATCCTTGCTGAACTCAGGGTGAGAGTATAGGTTTGTTGCTCTGGGGTTAACTGGACCTGTTGGGTGTAGCCTTTCATAATCCAGGGGCGTAAAGGGTATGCAGCATCCCCAATGATGTGGACAGGGATCTCCACCCCATTCACAATCTTTGCACACTCTTTGGGGTACAGCCAGCCTCCCTGCTTCTACTCTACGATGTTGAACAGGTCAGAATTGGCAAGAACTCTGGAGTCATGAGATCTGCCTGGCCTGCCAATAAACACATCTAGGAAACTAAAGAACAGTAAAATTTTAAAAAGTTAGAATGTAAAACTCACACATGCAACTCATCCCACCACCCCAAAAATAAATCCTTACCAATATTTGTGGTCCACAACAGCCTGTAATATGATGGAGTGCCAGCCCTTCCTATTAAAATAGTCAGCATGGTTGTCACGTGGGGCAATAATGGGTATGTGTGTCCCATCAATCGCTCCTCCACACTGCGGATAGCCTCGCTTCACAAATCCTTTGATGGTATCCTGTAAGCGCTGTCCTTGTGGTAGAGATATGAAGCGCTTGTATAAGGTAGATACAATTGCTTTAGTCACCTGGTGGACTATGACACAGCAGGTGGAGATCGCAATACCGAACAAGCATGAGACTGAGCGGTACTCTCCTGGGGTAGCATACCACCACAATGCAATAGCTAGCCTCCTGCGTGCCTCGATGGGTCTCCTAAGCCTGGTGGTCTGCATGTCAAGTGCTGGGGTAAGTAATTCCAGGATGTAGTTAAAGGTTGCACGAGACACACGAAGTTAGCCATCCACTCCTCATCCTGGTAAGCTTCCACGGTCCTCATAAAGGCTTCTCCGTGCCGGCGATCTCTGGACCAAAATGAGCGGTTAGGCCCCATACTCACGCTCAGGATGGTACTCATCCTGGATGATATGAGGGCTCTCCTCCTGCGCAAATATTGGCGGCGACTAGCAGCCCTATTCACCATAAATTGCGCCCTCCTCCTCCTCATAAAATATATGTGCAGTATACTGCAGTGTGACAAGCTGCATCATGCTGTCAATGGCTGTATGAAACATCTGCAAAGCAGAAAGAATCACGAGCTCAGGCATACACACTGCTACTCCGTCGGCCATGACTGCAGCAATGCTGTGAGCAGGTCCCACCCCTCCCTTTGTTGACTATTGTGACCTCATCTATGTGAGCCAGAAAAAGGCCATTTCTAATGACATGCATATGCATTTGCAGGGATATCCCGGGATCAGTGTAAATGGGGCTGTCCCGGGTCGATCCCAGGTCTTAGTGCAGTGTGAAAGGGGTCAGTCCCGGGAATGCATCCTGGGAAGCATCCCGGGAGTGACCCGGGCGTGCGAGTGTAAAAGGGGTATTACTTGCAGTGGGCTGAGAAAGTGCATCATAAGAGAGATTAGCAGTGTAGTGGGTACAACTCATCTTTGGTAAGTCTTTTGCAGATCCTGGTTTGTTTTGTTCTGAGTATTTAAGGCATATTTGTTCACTAGCCAGCTATGTTTAGTCCCCCCATGCCAGCTAGTCTCTAGGTTATAATATTATGGATGGTCAGATGTATGATTTTATATGTGTTTTGTTTTTTTCATTACTGCAGATTTAGCCTTATTTAGTTTCTCCTTCTCAGCTAGTATGTTGCATGGAACATTGTGGAAGGGCATGTACATGTTTTCTAAAGCTGTTATATTTGCTGGAGATCTGTGTGTTTTTTTCTGAAATTAAGTACTTGATGTTTGTGTATGCAAATAGTTGGTGTTTGCCAGCAGAAGAAATATACATGCTTGCAGTAGAAATGTGTTTGTGTTAATATCTTTTTTGATTAAAATAAATTGGTTTTTTTGTTTGTTTGTTTTTGGTGGGTTTGACCATGTTTTCTAGCTGCATTTGTTTTTTTCCCCCTGTTTGGTGCCTCGCCTAGTTTGTAAAGCAGTGCATTGGGCTTTGACCATGTTTTCTTGATGCACTTGTATGCCATGTGGGTTTTTTTTTCTTTCTGCATGGTCCCGTGTGTACTTCTTATTGCTGTGCATTGATTTGAGCATGTTTTCTTGCAGCATTTGTATGCCATGTTTTCTAATTTCCAGTTTGGTGGCACACCTAGTTGTGATATCTGTACTTTTGGGGTTTGCCCATGATTTGTTTGCTGCATTTGTATTCCATGTTTTCCCCCCTGCTTGCTGCCACGCCTAGTTTCTAATGCAGTAGATTGGGCTTTGACCATGTTTTCTTGATGCACTTGTATGCCATGGGTTTTTTTTTTCTTTTTCTGCATGGTCCCATGTGTACTTCCTTCTTATTGCTGTGCATTGATTTGAGCATGTTTTCTTTCAGCATTTGTATGCCATGTTTTCTAATTTCCAGTTTGGTGGCACACCTAGTTGTGATATCTGTACTTTTGGGGTTTGCCCATGATTTGTTTGCTGCATTTGTATGCCATGTTTTTCCCCTGCTTGCTGCCACGCCTAGTTTCTAATGCAGTAGTTTGGGGTTTGACCATGTTTTCTTGATGCACTTGTATGCCATGGGTTTTTTTTTCTTTCTGCATGTGTACTTCTTATTGCTGTGCATTGATTTGAGCATGTTTTCTTGCAGCATTTGTATGCCATGTTTTCTAAATTCCAGTATGGTGGCACACCTAGTTGTGATATCTGTACTTTTGGGGTTTGTCCATGATTTGTTTGCTGCATTTGTATGGCCTGTTTTCCCCCTGCTTGCTGCCACGCCTAGTTTCTAATGCAGTAGATTGGGGTTTGACCATGTTTTCTTTCTTCATATTTTTTTTTTTTATTTGAATGTCCATGCTTACTCAATTTTAATGGTTTGCTATTATGTGTTTAATTTTACTTAGTTTTCCTGGACCTTCTATTTGAGCTTTTCCTTGCCCGTCTGTCTGCTGGAACTTTTGGTGTTTTTTGGTGTTCTTTCAAATCACCTGGACCCTATGTAAGTGTTTTTTTTTATTTTTTCTTGTCAATTAAATATATATATATATACATTTATATTCTCTCTATCTCAATTATATTCACAACATGTCACAGAGCAGTGATACCGACCCACAACCTGCAGCAGTTGTCGAAGAGACCAGCACTTCGGCTACATCAAGGGAGGAATGGGTGGCCCCACCCCAAGAGCGCAGGAAAGGGGAAAAAAAAAGTAAAGCAACTAAAGCCAAAGATGCCTCCAGTAGTGAAGAACAATCTGAGGCTGAGGTTTCCCGTGCTCCTAGATTTTCTAAAGACGAGAATGATGTCCTTGTTAGTTTAGTAATTGAACATTATGACAGGCTTATGGGTAGTCATGCTGCTGCGACATCACTCCGACGGAAAAACAAAATTTGGAGTGAAATAGCTGCTAAAGTTAGTGCTGAGGGTGTGCGAAAACGCACTGTTGAAAATTGTAAGAAAAGGTGGTGAGACTGTAAAAAAATCACAAAAGACAAAATGGCTCGTCTAGCAAGACTTGCAGCGGGTACCGGGGGAGAGACCACTATTGATGTTAATTTCAACGTCTGGGAAGAGAAGGTTCGAACTCACTTCTCACCTGTACTTGTTGGAGTTGAGGGTGGTGTGGACACGGCTGTACCTTCCACTTATTCGGTTACCGGTATAAATTTGTCTGTTTTGTCATCTTTGTTTCAGAGCTATTTCTCAGTGATTGGCACGATTACATTGTTTTTTTTTCGTGTTTTTTATTTTGGGTTCAGTGCCCACTACTGCAGCTCAGAATCTGCCCAAAAAGCAAACTAGTAAAAGCAAAAGCACAACTGGTGAACAGTTGAAACGAAGCAGTGAGGTGACTAAAGCATCCACATGCATTTGGAAGAAGAAAATACTTTCTATTCAAGGCAGTGAAGAGCGTGGCAAAGGTTTTTTTGTTTTTTTTTCTATTCTAAAGTATTTTTCAAATTTTTCTCATTACAATTCTAATTTTTTTTTTTTTTTTTTACAGATGTTGGTGTTGCAAGGGTAATAAGGCAGCCTGTTGCAGTTACTCCAGTCCGAAGAATACCTGCTGGTATTGTTTTATTTCTATTTGGGACAAGTGTATGAACAAAAAGTGTAGTGTGTGTTTTAGCTTCCTGTTCGTGACTGATTTCATTTATTGCCATGCTATATGTATTAATGTGCACTGGGCCTGTTTGGAGTTGTCAGGTTGTACCTATGCTGAGTTTGTAGTGCAATTTTTTACAAATGTAAGTTGGCAGGACTGTCTGTTGTCTGAAGACCCAGTTATCTAGTATGTGGTGCCTGATGTAGTAGCATACAGCGTTGGATGTAAGTTGTGCACCTCGTTCAAGGAGGATAGGGTATGACTTTGAGGAATGGGTGTAATGCACTAGTGAATGGAGGTTTTGAGAGGTGCAGGGGACAAATGAGAAGCATGCAGTGCTGACTAATCTAGAACAGGTGTTTGTAGGGAGCATGGTTTTTCGCTTGGCAAGAAGTTAGTGGCAAATGAGGTAAGGGATGGAAAACACTTAGGCTTTGGAGATGTGAGGCGTCCAGAAGTTTTGAACTCTACAAATTTCAGGAGGGGGCACTAATGTGGTCAATAGAGTTGGAGATAGCAGTCCAAAAAATGATAGCTTATTTGTACAGGTGGATGTGTATTTTTTTTTTTTTTTTTAAACATTTAGATTTTGCGGGATCTAATTTTGACCATGCGTTTTTTTAGCCCCACTTATGCTGGGTATTGGTTTTGGATATGAAATTTGTTGTTAGTAACTTTCATTAGCCTATAGTGGTGCGTTTTGCCTTTGGGTATTTCAACAGATGTTTGCTCATTGTTAAAACGCATTTATTGTGATAGCTGATAGACATAAATGCCAAATTTTTTATTTATTTTTTTTATTTTCATTTTTGCATAGCACCTCCTGGACCTGCTCCTGCCCCTGCCCCAGTGGCCCCTGGGAATCCTGCCGCCACTCTAACAAAGGCACAGCGGAAAACTACCAACCCATCAGGTATTTATGCTTCTACTGGTTGAGACCTAAAACATGGTAGTCCGAATTTTGCAAATCTTTTAAAATATTTTTCTGCCAAATTACAGATCTCATGCTCAGGACGGACACCTCTCATGCAACAATGGCTGAATCAACTGGTGAGGAACCTATTGAAATTCAATCTCAAACAGCAGTTCCAACCCAACCTTCAGTTCAGGAACAAGTAATCCACGAAGGTATTTTAGGGTTCACAAGGTGCACACTGTTCTCTGGAAATCTCTGTGTGTATGTATATATAAAATGTTTTTTTTGGTGGGCCCCAAGGCGTAGTTACCAGGATGAGGAGGTGGAACTACAGGTTAAAAATGTTGGTGGCACCATGGTCAGGCGACAGAGGGAGACTCGGGTAGAGAGACATGTTGGGAAGAGAGGAGCAAGAGGAGAGGGTTTTTGGCAGAAAACCCTAGTAGACAACTCCATCCCTTCTCCCACCATGCAGCGCATGACCTGCCTGAGCAGGGTACATTATATCTCACACATACAGGGGCAGGGGAAGCACAGTTTCACACACTTGGGAGGCACAGAAAGTTAGACACACAGGGTTAGGGGGCACCCAGAAAGACAGTGGGACTAGGGTGCCAATCAAAAATGTGAGGGGCGTAGAAGGTGCAACACGTACATAAAGCAGTGTGTAGAGTGTAATGAACAGTGGGTTGCGGGCCATGAGGGCACAAAGTGTCACAGACATGGGAACACAGGGGGCCACACACCAGGGTTAGGGGTAGAGGGTGTTACATACAGTCCACATAAGGGAGGGGGTATAGGGGCTGTTCGGCACAATGGTGTGAGGTGGTGATGCATGAAAGCTAAAAATTGAGGCTCCCCCCAATGGTGAACCAACCACCCACAAGCACTGATTGCTTTCTGCCGGTTCACCCCCCAAAGTCTTATGCCGCTGCATGCTTACCATGTCCTCTATCCAGAACCGTGCCTGCCTATTTTCATGCCCTAGGCAATATTGGAACTGGTGCCCCACCGAGTTAGTGGTTTTACAGGGCCAGAGTGGCTGCATGTGGAGACAGTGGTGTCAGGGAGAGAGTGTTTGATAAAGCACACACAGCCTCCTCCCCCTTTCTCCTTGCCACAAAGGATGCCTCCAGCGGCACAGGCAGCTTTTGCACCCACATCACAGTGGATAATGAGTGAGGTCCACATGCAGATTCTTCCCTCTCTCCCCTATTGTCAAGGGATGCACTTGGCTGTGTCCAAGGTGGCTCATCAAACAGATGTATTACTGGATGTAGATGGGGATGTTTCAGCTGCCTCCGCATAGGCACGCCTACTCCCAGTAATGTGTCTGTGAAGAGGCGGCCACGACATAGCCAAATACAGCAGTAGTAAGCGCTCCACCTCCCCTATGCATCTGTTATGTTTTGGGGAGGGCATGCTGTTCCCTTGCCCCCCATTATGAAGTGTGTGTGTGTTTCAGTCCCCCCCCCCCCCCCCAAACTGCACTTTAAAGCGATATTCACTTTTGCAAGCAGGTTTGTTTATTTTTGCAACTTTCACCTTTTCAATTCTAACATGAAGCTGGCAATTTTTGGGGGGATTGCCTGCTTCTGCAAGTTTGGACCACTATAGTTTATAAGGTCTCTGGAAGGTGTGTTTTTTGGCCAAGACTGTAAGTCACATAAATAATGACTGTGACTGGGTCTGCTGCTTTTTTAATTTGAAAAGTGCCTCTTTGATAATGGTAGCACATTGGCCGGAGTATTGTTGCTTGTTAGCATTTATTAGCAGTTAATTTGTGCTGCTTTTTGGGAAGTGGCCTCTTTAACTGGTTTGGGTGCTATTGTAGTAAACTTATGGTCGAACCCCAAGTTAAGAATCTAAATTTGGGGTAAACACAGGCACATAACTTCTACAAAGTTAACTTGTGCAAAAATTTTCGACAGGTAGTGGATTGCTAGAATTATCTCAGATTACATTGGGAACCAGTTCTCAAATTCCGGAAGGTAATTAGGTTTTTTTGAGCCAGATGTAAAATGTGTAAACTTCAAAGCTACTAAGTTCTTTCTATTTCTATTAGGTATGTATGACAAATTTCCATTTTATACGTGTCTAACCATAATATCTTGCTTCATCTATAGAACAAGGCCAAGCACACCTTCCTCCAACGCCCTATGACAGCATAGCTGATGTTGCCAAATCCATGGACAAGCAGCAAGAAATACATCGTTGAAAAATGGAGGGTAGCATGGTTTTTCTGGCTCAATGCGTGGACCGTCTGGCAGACAACGAAAAACACGTGATGCTAGGAATGAAAATCAGCACTCACAAATTATAGATGGTTTAAACAACATTAATGGAACTCTACATCAAATTAATTTAGTGCTCACACAGTCTGCCTCTGCATCTCTATCCATGTCAACTAGTCTAGCAGTGATAGCTGACGAATTGAGGAGATCACATGTTACAATATCTGATTTTCCTAGTCCCTTTTTGGCCCCCACCCCACAGGAGACCTTTGCTGGCCGGCCCACACCCTCCTCTAGTAGAATGACACAATCTACCTCAGAGCACATAGCAGCCACTTTGCGCAGAAGGATACTAGACGACCCCAACGTTCTTCCCTCTGGAGGTAATAATTTTTTTGGTGTGTTTGAACCTAGATTCTACCTGTTTCCCAACTTTACCTCACCTTTGTAAATGACAATAGGTACACTTTATTTTTTTAAATATTTGAATCAAAATTTTCCTCATTGGCTGGACCAAAGAAGTTCACATGTGGTTGTATAGTGGACCAAAAGTAAATTTGCAAGGCCAAACTAAGTAGACATGTTTTGTTGAAATCTGCTTTGAATTAAAAATCTCAAACACAAGCCTTTTCCAATTTGGGAAGTGTGAACCACGACCTTTTCTCAGTGGTGAATCTGTACCTGTCCAGAGCTAAAAAGCAGACGTCGATAGTAAAGGGTCAACATACATCCTGCCAACAGAATGTTGACCTTGTTTGCTTCCTTCAGGCAGGCGTTACAAGGCCATCCCCGACTGGTCCACCATAATCGCTCAGAATGTCTTTTTCCAAGTGGTGTGCTTCCTAAACATTAGGCGTATATGTAACTTGTCTCCCTACGGTATACCTATCTGTCTGACTTTACTTGACCCCCCCACCCCAACACCAGGCCTTGTTTTCTACTGTACTGTTGCAGAGCAAACCAAAGTCCAATTCCTACTATACGCAAGTATACCTGGACAATATACTGTAGGTGTTTGTGATTGTAAGGAAAGCTCAGCATATACAAGAGTTTGACATTGCTCAAATTTTTTCAAAAAGGACTATTGGGGGTTATCTGTTATTTTTTACCAACCACGTATTCATAGCGGACAAATGTGTGTATTACATTTGACTAATTTCAAACAGAAGAAGCTTAGGGCTTTGCAAATCTATTTTTCATCAATATGGTGTTTAAATTGGGATACTCATATTTTTTTACGTCAAAGGGTAGGTTTAAATGCTGCTGGCCACCAGCCATGATCATTTTGCACTTTGTGAAATATATTTGGCTGCCGACATATGTAGGCTACCCAGGGTAAAATTAGGGGTCATAAGAGGTCTGTAAAATCAAACTGGTGTATGTTAAAGAGTGTTTTGCAACGTGATGCTATTTGTAAGTTCACATATATCTAAAACAAGAATATTTCTTATCTTTTTCTCTTGTATATCAATTCTGATTTCCAGACACCTAACTATCCAAGTTTTGTTTGCAGTTCGGCACACAATTTAACGAATCTGAACAAAATTTTATTGTTTACAATTTAACTTTACATAGCAAATTGCACCTTAATCATAGATTTCTAAAGTCGTATGTACAAGAAATGTTTTATACTGTTAAATTGTTTTGATATCCAGATTTATATATAAATATATATATTCTAATATATGGATAAAAGTTATGCATAAACCGTTAACAGTGGTGTCTGGATTTATTCTGAAACTGGCAATTTTGTGGAAGGTTTTGAAGAAGCCAAGTAGTTCGTTGGACTCTGGAGTTAAGAATTGGTCACCTGAGTGTGTGAAGGGGGGGCCTTTAAAAAGCCACTTGCCTTGCCTTGTGAAACAGACAGAGGCGTTTGCAGGGGTTGTCTTCAGGTTGCCGAATGTCGGGATCCCGGCGCACAGTATACCAGCGCCAGGAACCTGACACCCGCCATACCGACAGATATTTTACCTCGTGGGGGTCCACGACCCCCCTGGAGGGAGAATAAATAGCGTGGCCCGCAGCATGGCAAGCCCGCAAGGGGCTCAGTTGCGCTCGCCACGCTGTCGGTATGCCGGCGGTCGGGCTCCCGGCGCCGGTATGCTGGTCGCCGGGAGCCTGGCCGCCGGCATACCATACACCTGTTTGCAGGGGGGGCCAAAATGGCCAGCATTCTGGTGCGAACAAGCGTATTTCAGCTGCCTGCCCAACATCACAATAACAGATAATTAGATTGGCATTATAGATGTCCTGGCTCCACATTGTGATGGATATAGACTGTAGGGTTATCATGGAACTTCAAAACACACATCTGCATCTGCAAGTTAAGACAAAAAACACAGGCATTTTACTATCTGACCGCATTTGTCCGACAAACCCTAACTACTTTCCAGCTAACTATTGAACAGATCAGGGCCTGAAATGTGTACAAATGCATCTTTACAAAATCTTGCTATTTTAAAAATAATCGGTTAGGGCCTTTACAAGAAGACATGATTCTTGAATAAAGCAAAGGGATGGGCCCATATCTCAACTTACACTCTTTTGTCTTCAGTGCTGGAAAAATCTGAGTTCAAAATGAAAAGGCAAAATAATTCATGGCCTGCTACTCTTCCTGTGGCCTTTAGTTAGACTGGTGGAAAGATTACCATGGTCCAGTAGTGCTAATGCACCTGTGGGAAGCTATGCAGAAACTCAGCATTTGCTGCCTTTACATTGCAAGAGTAATGCTTCACACTATTTTACAAGTGTTCAAAATACATTACGTGAAGATTGTTAATTACAAAATGCGGACTGACCAGGAGAATTGTCTTACACTCGTGAGGTCCAGGAAGTCTAAAGGTAATGAGCACACGGACATTGTCTACCATCATCTATTTGACCGTTAGACAAATGGAAGAAACTCACCTGTGTGCCGGATTCCGCAAGCCCATAGCCCCTCTGCATGCCAAACATCATCTGTCCAGGGGTCCGATTGGGGCAGCCTTGACTGGCGAAGTGGCTCTCCGCAGCGCCACTGGTGGAGGAAAGCTCCCTATAAAACAGGAAAGGTAAAAGCCCCAACATGCACACTCTCACTCTTTCCAACTTTAGAGCAGTCCAGGGGCCAGATGTATTAACCTGGAAAAGGCACAAAGAAATGATAAACACATCAGCCAAACCGGAGGTGACTGGCTCCTGCATTTAACACTTTCTTTTAGAAGATGAATACATCTGCCCCTACATACTTTACAATACACACTTGTGGAATGGAGGCTGTACTCTGAGGACACCTTGCAGAAAGGTGTGTACAGACGGCAATAGAGCCAATCGTCTTTGAAAGTAAATTGACAAAGCAGATACCTGCACCTTTAATGTAGATAAACGCAGTCCTCCATCTAACCCCGTCTGTAGAAATAACAAAAGACGGGATAACTTGAAAGATGATGTCGGAAACTTCCGAACTTCACACCAACCTATATAGGCACGCCAAATTCTGTAATAATGCGCTGCCGTAACTGGCTTCCTAGCTCGTAACATGGTTGGTATAACCGATTCTGGAATGCCCTCTCTTCTTAAGAGGGCGGTCTCAACAGCCACCCCGTCAAACGCAGCCGCGCTAAATCGGGGTAAAGGAACGGACCCTGTTGTAACAGGTCCGGACGTAGTGGGAGCGGCCAAGGATCGTCTGCGAGTATTCCGCGGAGATCCGAGAACCAAGCTCTCCGAGGCCAATGAGGCGCCACTAGTATGACTGTGGTGGATTCTCTTTTGATCCGTTTTAGCAACAGAGGGAGCAGCGGAAATGGTGGAAACAGATACACAAGGCTGTACGGCCACGCGATTGTGAGAGCATCCACCGCCACTGCCTTTAGATCTCTCGTTCTGGACACATACTGGGGCGTTTGGTGATTGTGGCGAGATGCCATCAGGTCCACTTGAGGGTAACCCCACCTTTGGACCAACATGTGAAAAACTTCTGGATTTAATGCCCATTCTCCTGGATGAAAATCCCGACGTCTGAGATAATCCGCCTCCCAGTTGTCCACTCCCGGAATGAACAATGCCGACAATATCACTTGGTGATGCTCGGCCAAATTGAGGATTCGAGCTACTTCCCGCATGGCCATGCGGATTTTCGTTCCTCCTTGTTTGCTGATGTACGCGACCGCCGTGGCGTTGTCTGACTGCACCTGGACAGTCTGACACCGAAGCATGTGCACTGCTTGTTGTAGTGCATTGTAAATTGCCCAGAGTTCCAGGACATTTATCGACAGCAATCTTTCGTGATCCGCCCAAAGACCCTGGAGCTGACAATTTTGAACTACAGCTCCCCAAACTCTGAGACTCGCGTCCGTCGTTAGAATTATCCAATTCCAGGCACCGAACCGTTTCCCTGCAGTTAGATTGTGTACTTTGAGCCACCAGAGTAGAGATACCCTGGCCCGTGGCGACAACCTCACCCTGTGGTGAATCTGCAGATGCGAGCCCGACCACTGTGCGAGCACATCCAGTTGAAAAGGACGTGAGTGAAATCTTCCGAACTGAAGCGTTTCGAAAGCCGCCACCATTGTGCATAAGAGGCAAATGCACAAATGTACCGAGACTGTGCGTGGCTTGAGCACTAATTGTACCAGATGACGAATAATCTGTACTTTCTGCTCTGGTAGGTAAATTCTTTGATTTACCGTATCGAGAATCATACCTAGGAATTGAAGTCGTTGAGACGGAATTAGATGTGATTTCTTGAAGTTGACAATCCAACCGTGCTGAACTAGTACATTGTACGTTAGCAACGCATGTTGGAGGAGCATCTGTTGAGACGGAGCTTTGATGAGCAGATCGTCCAAGTACGGAACTATTATCAAAAGAAGTGTGGTTGAGCTCCACACAAGCCTTGTTGCTACTTCGAGCACAGAAAAAACACTGAGGTACTCCGGGATATGGAGGGGTGGAGAGTTCTAAATTTAAATATTCAGTGCCCTGTTCCTGCGGAAGCCGTCCATATCCCAAGAGTACTCCAGTGACCCCTAGTGGATGAAAATAAGATTTTACTTACCGGTAAATCTATTTCTCGTAGTCCGTAGTGGATGCTGGGGACTCCGTAAGGACCATGGAGAATAGACGGGCTCCGCAGGAGACAGGGTACTTTAAGAAAGAATTTGGATACTGGTGTGCTCTGGCTCCTCCCTCTATGTCCCTCCTCCAGACCTCAGTTAGAGAAACTGTGCCCGGAAGAGCTGACAGTACAAGGAAAGGATTTTGGAATCCAGGGCAAGACTCATACCAGTCACACCAATCACACCGTATAACTTGTGATAAACTTACCCAGTTAACAGTATGAACAACAACGGAGCATCAGATCAACCCTGATGCAACCAAACATAACCCTTATTTAAGCAATAACTATATACAAGTATTGCAGAAGAAGTCCGCACTAGGGACGGGCGCCCAGCATCCACTACGGACTACGAGAAATAGATTTACCGGTAAGTAAAATCTTATTTTCTCTAACGTCCTAGTGGATGCTGGGGACTCCGTAAGGACCATGGAGATTATACCAAAGCTCCCAAACGGGCGGGAGAGTGCGGATGACTCTGCAGCACCGAATGAGCAAACACAAGGTCCTCCTCAGCCAGGGTATCAAACTTGTAGAACTTTTCAAAAGTGTTTGAACCTGACCAAGTAGCCGCTCGGCAAAGCTGTAATGCCGAGACCCCTCGGGCAGCCGCCCAAGAAGAGCCCACTTTTCTTGTGGAGTGGGCTTTTACTGATTTTGGAAACTGCAATCCAGCCGTAGAATGAGCCTGCTGAATCGTGTTACAGATCCAGCGAGCAATAGTTTGCTTTGAAGCAGGAGCACCCAGCTTGTTGGGTGCATATAGGATAAACAACGACTCAGTCTTCCTGACTCTAGCCGTTCTGGCTACATAAACCTTCAAAGCCCTGACCACATCTAGTAACTCTGAATCCTCCAAGTCACGAGTAGCCACAGGCACCACAATAGGTTGGTTCATATGAAAAGATGACACCACTTTTGGCAGAAATTGTGGACGGGTCCGCAATTCTGCCCTGTCCATATGAAAAACCAGATAGGGGCTTTTATGTGACAAAGCCGCTAATTCTGAGACACGCCTAGCTGAAGCCAAGGCTAATAGCATGACCACCTTCCAGGTGAGAAATTTTAACTCCACGGTTTTGAGAGGCTCAAACCAGTGTGACTTCAGGAAACTCAACACCACGTTAAGATCCCAAGGTGCCACTGGAGGCACAAAAGGAGGCTGAATATGCAGCACTCCCTTTACAAACGTCTGGACTTCAGGAAGAGACGCCAGTTCTTTTTGAAAGAAAATGGATAGGGCCGAAATCTGGACCTTAATGGAACCCAATTTTAGGCCCAAAGTCACTCCCGACTGTAGGAAGTGAAGGAAACGGCCCAGCTGGAATTCCTCCGTAGGGGCATTCCTGGCCTCACACCAAGCAACATATTTTCGCCATATACGGTGATAATGTTTAGCCGTCACGTCCTTCCTAGCCTTTATCAGCGTAGGAATAACCTCATCCGGAATGCCCTTTTCTGCTAGGATCCGGCGTTCAACCGCCATGCCGTCAAACGCAGCCGCGGTAAGTCTTGGAACAGACAGGGTCCCTGTTGCAACAGGTCCTGTCTTAGAGGCAGAGGCCATGGGTCCTCTATGAGCATTTCTTGCAACTCTGGATACCAAGTCCTTCTTGGCCAATCCGGAACAATGAGTATTGTTCTCACTACTCTTTTTCTTATGATTCTCAGCACCTTGGGTATGAGAGGAAGAGGAGGAAATACATAAACCGACTGGAACACCCACGGTGTCACTAGTGCGTCTACAGCTATCGCCTGAGGGTCTCTTGACCTGGCGCAATACCTCTGTAGCTTTTTGTTGAGGCGGGATGCCATCATGTCCACCTGTGGCAGTTCCCACCGACTTGCAATCTGCGCGAAGACTTCTTGATGAAGTCCCCACTCTCCCGGGTGGAGGTCGTGCCTGCTGAGGAAGTCTGCTTCCCAGTTGTCCATCCCGGAATGAACACTGCTGACAGTGCTCTTACGTGATTCTCCGCCCAGCAAAGAATTCTGGTGGCTTCCGCCATCGCCACCCTGCTTCTTGTGCCGCCTTGGCGGTTTACATGAGCCACTGCGGTGATGTTGTCTGACTGAATCAGCACAGATTGGTCGCGAAGCAGGGTCTCCGCTTGACTTAGGGCGTTGTATATGGCCCTTAGTTCCAGGATATTGATGTGAAGGTAAGTCTCCTGACTTGACCACAGACCTTGGAAATTTCTTCCCTGTGTGACTGCCCCCCACCCTCGGAGGCTTGCATCCGTGGTCACCAGGACCCAGTCCTGAAAGCCGAATCTCCGGCCCTCGAGAAGGTGAGCACTCTGCAGCCACCACAGAAGAGACACCCTGGCCCTGGGGGATAGGGTGATCAGCCGATGCATCTGTAGATGTGATCCGGACCACTTGTCCCAACAGATCCCATTGAAAGGTCCTCGCATGGAACCTGCCGAAGGGAATGGCCTCGTACGATGCCACCATCTTTCCCAGGACTCGTGTGCAGTGATGCACCGACACCTGTTTTGGTTTTAAGAGGTCTCTGACCAGTGTCATGAGTTCCTGTGCCTTCTCCGTCGGGAGAAAAACCTTCTTCTGGTCTGTGTCCATAATCATGCCCAGGAAGGGCAGACGCGTCGTAGGAATCAGCTACGACTTTGGAATATTTAGAATCCAGCCGTGCTGTTGTAACACTTCCCAAGAGTGTGCTACGCTGATCAGCAACTGCTCTCTGGACCTCGCCTTTATGAGGAGATCGTCCAAGTATGGGATAATTGTGACCCCCTGCTTTCGCAGGAGCACCATCATTTCCGCCATTACCTTGGTAAATATTCTTGGTGCCGTGGAGAGACCAAACGGCAACGTCTGGAATTGGTAATGACAATCCTGTACCACAAATCTGAGGTACGCCTGATGAGGTGGATAAATGGGGACATGAAGGTATGCATCCTTTATGTCCAGAGACACCATAAAATCCCCCCTTCCAGGCTTGCGATGACCGCTCTGAGCGATTCCATCTTGAACTTGAACCTTTTCAGGTATATGTTCAGGGATTTTAAATTCAATATGGGTCTGACCGAACCGTCCGGTTTTGGTACCACAAACATGGTCGAATAATAACCCTTTCCTTGTTGAAGGAGGGGAACCTTGACCACCACCTGCTGAAGATACAATTTGTGAATTGCAGCTAACACTATTTCCCTCTCTAAGGGGGAAGCTGGCAGGGCCGATTTGAGGTATCGGTGAGGGGGCATCTCCTCGAATTCCAGCTTGTATCCCTGAGACACAATCTCTATTGCCCAGGGATCCACCTGGGAGTGAACCCACTTGTGGCTGAAATTTCGGAGACGCGCCCCCACCGGGCCTAGCTCCGCCTGTGGAGCCCCAGCGTCATGCGGTGGATTTAGTGGAAGCCGGGGAGGACTTCTGTTCCTGGGAACTAGCTGTGTTGTGCAGCTTCTTTCCTCTACCCTTGCCTCTGGCAAGAAAGGACGCACCTCGGACTTTCTTGCCTCTTTATGAACGAAAGGACTGCATTTGGTAATACAGTGCTTTCTTAGGTTGTGAGGGAACATATGGCAAAAAAATTTGACTTTCCAGCAGTAGCTGTGGAGACCAGGTCCGAGAGACCCTCCCCAAACAATTCCTCACCCTTGTAAGGTAACACCTCCATGTGCCTTTTTGAGTCGGCATCGCCTGTCCATTGCCGAGTCCACAGGACCCTTCTGGCAGAAATCGACATTGCATTTATTCTAGAGCCCAGTAGGCTAATGTCTCTTTGAGCATCTCTCATATACAGGACAGCGTCTTTTATAGGCCCCAGGGTCATTAATATAGTATCCTTGTCTAAGGTATCCAGATCCTCAGATAAGGAATCCGTCCATGCTGCTACAGCACTACACACCCAGGCCGACGCAATTGCCGGCCTTAGTAAGGTACCTGAATGTGTGTAAATGGACTTCAGGGTACCCTCTTGCTTTCTATCCGCAGCATCTTTTAGGGTGGCCGTATCCTGTGACGGCAGGGCTACCCTTTTGGATAAGCGTGTTAGAGCTTTGTCCACCCTAGGGGAGGATTCCCAGCGTAACCTGTCCGTTGGCGGGAAAGGATACGCCATAAGCATCCGTTTGGAAATCTGCAGTTTTTTATCTGGAGATTCCCAAGCCTTTTCACATAACTCATTTAGCTCATGTGAAGGGGGAAAGGTCACCTCCTGCCTTTTTTCCCCATACATATGAACCCTCTTGTCAGGGACTGGGGTTTCCTCTGTGATGTGCAACACATCCTTCATTGCTATAATCATATAACGGATGGCTTTTGCCAATTTAGGCTGTAACTTTGCATCATCGTAATCAACACTGGAGTCAGAATCCATGTCGGTATCTGTGTCAACAATTTGAGATAGTGGGCGCTTTTGAGACCCCGACGGCCTCTGCGACATAGGATCAGGCATGGGCTGTGACCCCGACTGTCCTAAGGTTTCAACTTTATCCAACCTTTTATGCAAGGAATTAACATTATCATTTAAAACCTTCCACATATCCATCCACTCAGGTGTCGGCGCCGACCCCACATTCATTTGCTCCCGCTCTGCTTCCACATAGCCTTCCTCGTCAAACATGTCGAAACAAGCGTACCGACACACCACACACATACAGGGGATGCTCTTTTTGAACAGTTCCCCCACAAGGCCCTTTGGAGAGACAGAGAGAGAGTATGCCAGCACACACCCCAGTGCTATATGACCCAGGAATCACACAGTAACTTAGTGTTAACCCAGTAGCTGCTGTATATAAAGCTTTTTGCGCCTAATTTATGTGACCCCCTCTCTTTTTACCCTCTTCTACCGTGTTTCTGCAGGGGAGAGCCTGGGGAGCTTCCTCTCAGCGGAGCTGTGGAGAGAAAATGGCGCTGGTGAGTGCTGAGGAAGAAGCCCCGCCCCCTCAGCGGCGGGCTTCTGTCCCGCGTTTGTGTGCAAAATAATGGCGGGGGCTCATGCATATATACAGTGCCCAACTGTATATATGCTGCTTTTTGCAAAGAGGTTCCTAATTGCTGCCCAGGGCGCCCCCCCCCCCCCCCCCCCTGCACCCTACAGTGACCGGATTGTGTGGGTTTAATGTGGGAGCAATGGCGCACAGCTGCAGTGCTGTGCGCTACCTCAGTTTGAAGACTGGAGTCTTCTGCTGCCGCTTTTGAAGTTTTCTTGCTTCTGTCACCGGCTTCTGTCTTCCGGCTCTGCGAGGGGGACGGCGGCGCGGCTCCGGGATCGGACGACAAAGGGTGAGATCCTGTGTACGATCCCTCTGGAGCTAATGGTGTCCAGTAGCCTAAGAAGCAGGACCTATCTTCAGTGAGTAGGGCTGCTTCTCTCCCCTCAGTCCCCCTCTGCAGAGAGGCTGTTGCCAGCAGATCTCTCTAAAAATAAAAAAACCTAACAAAATACTTTCTTATAGTAAGCTCAGGAGAGCTCACTAAGTAGCACCCAGCTCGTCCGGGCACAGATTCAAACTGAGGTCTGGAGGAGGGACATAGAGGGAGGAGCCAGAGCACACCAGTATCCAAATTCTTTCTTAAAGTGCCCTGTCTCCTGCAGAGCCCGTCTATTCCCCATGGTCCTTACGGAGTCCCCAGCATCCACTAGGACGTTAGAGAAAAATAAATAGTGCTCCCCGTTCATATTGTGCATCATTACAGTGCCCACGTTCATATTATATAACATTAAAATGCTCACTAGTTCATTTGATATCTCACTACAATGAACAGGGCCAGGGGCATACATAGATATATTGATAGCACTAGGATTACATTTTAAAAAAAACCCTACGTAACACCCATTGGGCCAAAAAAGTATACAACACGTCACCTTGGGCAGGGATGGTGGGACCCTTTCATCTCAGGGCCCCATAGCAACGGCACTGCCGGCTCCTATGGTATGTACTCTATTTACAATGGCTCCTATGGACCTCATCTATATACGTTGTAATAATTGAACCAAAGTATCTCTTATTTGTTGCTATAGAAATAGTTTTTTAACCTTCTCAAGAACGGTGAGTTTGCCAAAATTTTCACAATTTAGTACAACATGACCTCTTAGTTGATTTAGCAATATTAAAAACTAATTACCTTAAATTATTTATGTTAAGAATCGATGTGGCATTTTAAAATGTCTTTTAGGTCGGGAATCTGCGCTTAACTCCTCATTTTCCTGTTCCTCATGTTCAGTTCACGTGGCTTACTAACTTCGATTGCGTGCCCCATGGTAGGCTCGATTACGTTTTCCAAGGTCACTGAAACTGGACAAACAGGAGATCCTGTTGAAATTGTATCAGATTGGTTTATTGTGCCTTTGCTTTTTATATTAGATGTTTTGGTCTTTTTCTTTTTTTTATGCTATCACTTTTCAGCATCACGCTAGTGTATTGCTTATTTCCTGAAAAACAGATTTCATTTCTATAAAATTCTCCAGTATTTTTTTCTGAATTTCATTGCTTTCTGAGCCGTATTTGTGAATAGATTTGTGTATGGAACTTATTTCTCGTTCCAAGACTATGACTTCTTCATGCATTGAATTGTGACTGTTATCTAATGCTGTAGTGATTATATTAGTTAGATCTGCCGAAAACTGCACAGGTTCCTCATTCCTCTTTTTAGCCTTTGGTCTTGAAATAACGGGTATAGGACTGGATGCCACGACGGGAGATTGCGTATAATCATCGGAAGATATAATATTGTCTTTCTGATTACTCTGGGCCAAAATATTGGGAGTACCATATTCCTCTAAAAGATTAGGTGATATCTGTTTTTCGGGGAATGAAGAGTTGGGTCTCCAGATTTTTCGGTTATGGAATATATGTGTGGTGCATTAGTTGACAGTATAATGTCTGTAAAGATAATGGAGAGTCTAATTAACTGATTATGTCCTTCTACACATTGCCCCTTCTGCCCATCAAAATAGGTTATGCAGAAATCAGGATTTTGGTACTTACCGATAAATCCCATTCTCCAATTCCACAGGGGACACTGGAGAGCAGTTACAATGGGGATATAGTAGGCAGTAACTGGGAGCTGGCACTTTAAAACTCTAAACACTGTGGCTAGCTCCTCCCCTACTATGTCCCCACTCAGAGCCAGTCTGCGTAAAACTGTGCCCAAGGAGAGCTGGAAGAGACCAACGTTAACGTAGAGGAGGTAAACTAAGCCCTGTAAACCAGGACAACACAAAACCGAACCTGAAAACCTATTAGAAAAAAAGTTAACTTGAACAAAACAAGCAGTCACACAATGACTTGCAAACCCTGAAGTAAAAAATGAGGAAACAGCGACGAGAGAGAGCATCGAGACAAGAGAGCCCCAAGTTCCGACACCCGTCTGGCCAGAGCCAGGAGAAGGACCACCTTCCAGGTGAGATATTTCATCTCCACCGACTCCAGAGGCTCAAACAATGAAGACTGCAGAAAAGAGAGGACCAGATTGAGGTCCAATGTTGCTGTCGGAGGGCGAAAGGGAGGCTGTATTCGTAGAACCCCCTGAGAGAAAGTCTGAACTTCTGGCAGCAAGGCTAATATCTTCTGGAAGAAAACCGAAAGAGTAGAGACCTGAACCTTTAGTGAACCCAGTTGTAGTCCTGCCGAGAAACCCGCCTGCAAAAAACTGAGAAGGCGGGCCAAGCGAAAAACTGAAGAAGGAGAAAACTCTCGACGTTCACACCAGGCTACATAAGCCTTCCAAATGCGGTAGTAGTGAGACGATGTGACTGACTTTCTAGCCTGGAGCATAGTAGGTATAACCGTACGAGGAACCCCCTTCCTTTTCAAGATGGCCTTCTCAACAGCCAGGCCGTCAAACGTAGCCTGCGTAAGTCTGGATAAAGAAAAGGTCCCTGTTGTAGCAGATCGTCCCGTAGTGGCAGGGGCCAAGGCTCCGCTACTGATAACAGGTGTTGGGCGGAGTACCAAGCCCTGCTCGGCCAATCTGGAGCCACCAGAAGGACCAGAACGTCTTCTCTCCTGATGCGTTGCAGTACCCGAGGCAACAACGGGAAAGGAGTAAAGAGGTAAACGAACCGGAAATTCCAAGAAGCCGTGAGTGCATCCACCGCCGCCGCCGGGTACCTCGTCTGAGAGTAATACAGAGCCAGTTGATGGTTCAGGCGGGATGCCATTAGGTCGATCTGTGGTTTTCCCCACCGGCGGACGAGCTGACAAAACACCTGGGGGTGGAGTGACCACTATCCCGGGTGCATGTCCTGTCGGCTGATAATTGGCTTCCCAATTGTCCACTCCTGGAATGAATATTGCCGACTTGGACAGAGCATATTCCTCCGTCCAGTGGAGGATGTTGGTGACCTCCCTCATCGCCGCACGGCTGCGAGTGCCGCCCAGACGAATGATGTACGCTACCGTCGTAGTGTTGTCGAACTGAACTCTGACTGCTCGACCGCACAGATGTGCCTGAAGTAGGGCGTTATATACCGCCCGTAGTCGAGAATGTTTATGGGGAAAGCGGATTCGTGAATCGACCAGCACCCTTAAAACCGATGTTCGAGGGTCACTGCTCCCCAGCCTCGCATCCATGGTGAGGAGAGTCCAATCCCAAACGCCGAACCGCCTTCCTTCCAACAGATGCGTCGACTGGAGCCACCAGAGAAGCGACGACCGTGCTTTTGGAGACAGCGTCACCCGCTGATGAAGGAATAGATGAGATCCTGACCACTGATGTAGTAGATACAGCTGGAACGGTCGAGAATGGAAGCGACCGTATGAAAGAGCTTCTAACGCCGCTATCATCTTCCCCAGAAGGCAAATGCACAGATACACTGATACTCGACGGTGTCGAAGTACAATCCTCACCAGTGTCTGAAGAGAGAGGATCTTGTCCTGAGGAAGGAAAACCTTCTGATGGATCGTGTCGAGAATCATCCCCAAAAACAGCAACCGTTGTGAGGGGCATAAGTGAGATTTTGGGAAGTTCAGGATCCACCAGTGTCGAATCAAAAGGTCCTGTGTTATCTGGATATTCTGAAGTAACAGGTATGCAGAGTGCTCCTTTATTAGCAGATCGTCCAGATAGGGGACAATTGTCAAACCCTGCTTTCGAAGTAGGACCGCCATGACCTTTGTGAACACTCTGGGAGCAGAAGAGAGACCGAATGGAAGGGCCTGGAACTGAGCGTCCTGTATCGCGAACCAGAGGTAATCTTGATGAGGAGGCCAAATGGGAACATGTAAGTATGCATCCTTGATGTCTAATGACGCCAGAAACTCATTTTGCTCCAACCCTGCAATAACAGACTGAAAGGACTCCATTCTGAACTTGAATACCCTCAAAAACGGATTAAGATCCTTCAAGTTCAGGATTGGCCTGACCGAACCGTCCAGCTTTGGTATGAGAAACAGGCTTGAGTAATAGCTCTGTTTCCGATGATGAGAGGGAACAGGGATCAATACCTTTTGCGGATAGAAGCTTCTGGACCGCTGCCTGTAAGGCAACTCTTCTGTCGTCGAAACTAGTAAACCCGTGGTGAAGAAATGCTGAGGCGGTCGGGTTTGAAAATCGAGCTTGTAACCGCAAATTGTGATATCCCTGACCAAAGAATCTGGACAAGATTGTACCCAGGACTCCCTGAAATCCCACAGACGAGCTCCCACCCTGTGGTCTCCCAGGTGGGAGGGTAAGCCCGTCATGCAGTGGTAGCGGGGGAGGACTTAACCTCTGCATCTATGGCCACAGGAGACGGAAGCTCCTCCTCTGGCCTGGCTCGAAACCTTGAAGGGGCACGAAAGCATTGAAAGGAGGGACCCCTATAGGGCCTGCGAGAGGCTGGAGCAGCAGAAGGAACATAAGTTGATTTACCTGCAGTGGCCTGAGAAATCCAGTAATCCAGATCCTTACCAAACAGGACCTCTCCCATAAAGGGCAACGCTTCTGCTGCCCTTTTTGACTCCAGAGAGCTCTGCGGGCCGAAATTGCTAAAGCAGAAATCCTAGCTCCGAGGATACAGATGTCCTTGGAAGCCTCGCCAAGATAAAGGGCTGATTTGCGGATGTGTTCCACCAAATGTATCAGTCACGAAGTCCAGAGGACAATTGTTCCGCCCAAGCTTCCATGGCCTTGGTAACCCAACAATCAACCTGCGCCGGGCGATGTAACACCCCCGCCACCGAGGAAATAGTCTTCAAGGCGGTTTCCAACTTCATATCCGGCTCTTCTATCAGCGAAATTGCTCCAGGAACCGGCAGAAATATCAAGGATCGGAACTTACAGGACTAGGCCCCCTATTCAGAGACGGGTGGTCTTAAGGTTGCCGGCGGTCGGGGTCCCAGCAACCACCATACCTGCGCTGGAATCCTGACTGCTTGTATACCGACATCTTTTATCCCTCTTGGGGGTCCACGACCCTCCTGGAGTGAGAATAGATATCATGGCATGCGCCACCGTGTCCGTAGCGTGGCGAATGCAGCAAGCCTGCAAGGGGCTCATTTGCACTTGCCCAGCTGTCGGTTTGCTGGCGGTGGGGATTCCGGCGCCGGTATGCTGGTCGCCGGGACCCCGACCGCCGGCAAACCATACTACCCTTCAGAGACACATGCAGACGCCAATGCCATCAACATGAAAACTGTTCCAAGTTAGTTATTTCAATTCTATTCATTGTAAGGTTTCGAAAACAGTCCAACTGAAGAAAGGTCAAAACCACATTGACTTCCCACGAAGCTCTCTGGTCGTAGAATGGCTGGAGCGTTGGAGGGGGGAGTTAGTGGCTGCGCATGCTCAGCTACAGCAGCTCCCTCCGTCCCCACACTGCTGCCCGTCTGCTCCCAGTCCATTGTTGAACCCTATGTACAGTATGTATGTGTATATTTATTTTTAATTATGTATGTATGCGTGTTTTTGTGTATGTGCAAGTGTGTGTTTGTGTGTACAAAGATAGAGATAGATATAGAGATAGATAGATATCTATCTACCTATCTCTAATATATGTAGTAGCAATGTTTCCCTGGGTGGAGACAGGCTTGTGTGTGTGTGTGTGTGTGTGTGTGTGTATATATATATTTTTTTTTTTTTTTTTTTATACACACACCCTTCCTCCCAAGGAAAACCCCCTCACTAAATCCCCCGTTTGCCCCTGTGACTTGCAATCTTGAGTGGTTTTATCACCGATCGAATCAAAGACTGATTGTTAAAGGCCATGTCCATTTAAAAACACACCTTCTGAGACACCGTATCCTGAAAAATTCTCCGGGACTGAATTCTATGAGACGGTTCACCGTCTGGCTTATTGAATTTTATGTAACTTCCGTGAAACATGAGCAGACGACTAGTCAAATCGATGATGCACTGCAGCTGTTTCCTGGACACAAGTCGTCCGGATTAGAGACTACAAAGAGACTGGAGTAAAATCCCTTTGTGTATAACAGAGGTAGTAATTTAACTATATCTCCTGTTTAAAGCACTTTCAGAACTGCCTCTTGCAAAATAACCCTTGCTATACGCGAACCATGGTAAGCCCGATCTGAGGAATATGAGAGGAAGTGGTTCCTGTAATTCCAAACGGTACCCTTGAAATATGTGCTCCTTCAGCCAAGATTGCCGGCAGTATTCTGTCCAAATGTTTAAGAGGTGTTTGAAGGAGAGCACCTACATGAAAGTTGCCTTGCAGCTGGGGCCTTCCGTCACACAGATGGCTTTGTGGAAGAGAATCCGGAGACCTGGTCCAAAGTTCAATCTCCCGCTGGTTTACAGGACTTAATGTGATTTCCTCTAGCACCATTTAAGGCACCTCTGGCTGTGCCTATAAATTTGACCACACGAAAGGACTGCAGAGAGGGCCAGGAATAAGGACGTATATAAGGAGGCGCAGCAGACAAAAGATATCCAATTACTCCATTCTTCCCCGAAAAAGTCATCACATTTAAAAGGAAAGGTTCTCCACAACTCTCTTGGAATCTGCATCCGCTGACCATTGGCATCCACGTGGCTCTACGAACCCATAGTTGACAAACGAGACACAGAGTCTGCTCCGCAGAGTTGCATTATGCCCACTTTAGCTTGGAATTACCCCATATAAGCCTATTAGCTTCTCTCAACAGCGCTGCTTGAGGGTTACAAATGCATTCCTCCCATCTTGCCACGCGCACACGACTGTCACCCTGCAAACAGCCTTCGTGCAACACAGAGGACATATCTTTTTGGAAAAATTTGTCCTCCAAAAAACTGATCTCATATGTTAGTACAATGTTCCACAGTTTTACACTGTAAAAAAAATAAAAACAAATCTGTAAATTGATTAAGTCATAGACAATGCTCCTGCATGAATACCTGAAATATTTGATTTGTATAGGCTCACTCTTGCGGTAGTAACCCACCACCTGCAGGCATATAGGTATATTCAATTGAAGTTGGATACATTCCGACATTCATTTGTCAGAATGGATCCGACCTGGGCTATTCAATTTACATCTCAATTCGTCTTTTAAAAAAGTCGAATTCAGATGCGGGGGATTTGGAGACAGGGGATAGCAGTGCTACAGCAGTAGCCGCTGCTGTAGCGCTGCTCTTCCCCGTCTGCCCACGGCTCTCCTCCCGTCTCTCTGCCTCTCCTCTCTGTCCCTGCATCACACCTGCCGCTCGCGGCAGCGTCCACCCAGCTCCAGCAAGCGAGGTCTCGCTTGCTGGAGCCGGGTGGACGCTGCTGTGAATGGCGGCTGTGACATCCTCCAGCGCTGCTAACCCGGTCCCCGCCTTTGCTCTGCCCGTCCCCGCCTCTCCAGTTTCCGGCGCTGCTCTCCCCATCACACTTCGACTTTTTTTTTTAAAGTCGAAGTGAGATGGTCGAAAAGGGGGCCAAAACCTCTCGGTTTTGCCCCGTTTTCGACACAAGCACGTTGATCGTCAGCTATTCCGCCGATCCACGTTCTTTTCGACAAGTTGAATTCCTCGACTTGTCAAAAAATTTGGGGCTTGACTGAATAAGTTGAATCACGAATCGACCTTAAAAAGTCGAAAACTGCCGTCTTTTCGACAGATGGCAGCTTTCAACTTCAATTGAATATACCCCATAGTCTTAATTTAAGGGACTCCCATTAGTCCAAACTTTCATAATAAATCAACATAAATTAATATTTTCAGAACTCTAAATGCGGTTTTTGGGTGCGGCATCCATTATCCTCTTTCAAATTTGAGGTTTCGTGGAGAAGTTTTGAAACTTGTTTTCTGATTTGAGCTGGAAAGTGTTTTTTTCTAGATTGACTCAGGGACGCTGGTGCATCTATACCTAAAAAAAAAAAATAGGTCTATATTAGTTTCATTTGCGCAAGTAAAAAACAAATTTTCAGAAATTATGGGAGTATGTCAAATTTGCCTACAGTTCACCGTGTCTGTACAAAATATTAATTCTCAAACCTACAATTATGCAGCATTAAAGATCAATATAGAATCTCAATGTGCCCAAATATATGTAATGTAGCCCTTAGCCAAAATTGTTGGAGTTTATACCTTGAGATCCTAAATCTGATGAGTCTTTGGTGTTTTTTTTCCAAACTTTTTTTGGGGGGAATTTCGGAGGAAACGGTAGACTCCAAATAAGTAGGCACTTGTAAATTATTTTCCTTCCTCTTTTTTTTTTCGGAATACAGATGAACTAGTATTTTCTAAGTCTGGAGAAACTTGGATATTTGTACCCATCATCTTTTTTTTTAAGGCATTCCGATGAACTCTCTAATTCTGGTGAAACTAGCTCATTTTTTTGGCAACCTCAATTTTGTATTTTTTTCAGATGGAACTGTAAAGAAAAATACATGTTAGAAACTTTACAATAATGTTTTATAAATATATATTTTAGTTATTTACTAAAACAATTACAGTACCTAGAATATCCTTTTGAGGTCGACTCAGAGTCAATTCCCTCTCTGATCCGCATTACAGCGGTTTGTGATATCTTTGTACTTAATTTTCGCTCCCATTCAGACATCTTTATGTCTATTGGACCTCCCCCGCCGGTTTTCTGACTGTGCATTTTTTGCATTGACAATTTTTTTTAATGGTGATTTTACAGTCAAAAAAACGTTTCCTACATACAAGCGCTGTTCTGGGTATTTTGCCAACGCATGAGACTATTTTAGGAATTCTTCTCCACACTTTCCTTCCGCTCAAAGAAACTATTTTGTCCACCAAGCCAGCCAAATAATATTTTGTAGTTTGCCAGAACACCGTCTATAAGAGCTACATTTTCATGATATGTAAATCGAGGAGCCCTTTTTTTCAAAACAGGCTTTTTAACTTTCTGTTTCCTGTACGTCCTCCTCTGCTTCTATTGCCACTTCTCTCCACGCATGCGCTGATAGTATTGGGAGACTGTGTGCTAATATTAAGGTAATCTGCCAGAAAGTGTGAGTGACATCTATTTATTATGCAAGGCACTACGCTAATTGAACAAGGCATAAGGCAACGCGGTCATTTAAACCGTTTTTTGTAAAACAGAGTTATATCCTAGTGCAGGGCTGGCCAAACCGGTCCTCGAGATCTACCAACAGTTCATGTTTTCCAGGCCTCCTGGAGATCTGTAAAATTGTCAGTTAGGAATGAATGCATCACATCTTAATTAGTAATGACTACACCTGTGCACCAGCTAGGTGATCTGGAAAATGTGAACCGTTGGTAGATCTCGAGGACCGGTTTGGCCAGCCCTGTCCTAGTGTGTCCCGTTCTACAAGTCTTTTCTGTCAAAAACAAGACATGAAGAAAGTGAGCTTTCTTGGGGACAGGAAACATGATTTAGCCATTTTTTTATAATTATCATCTCTTAAAATACTAATTATATACTTACATAAGCCTTTAGAATTTTAGACTAAAAAACCTGCCCGTATAGACTTACCCCGTTATGATAGATGCCAGATGCTGAAGGAGTTAGGAGACTGATTATCTGTAATGTGAGGTCGGATGGAAATATGGGCCCTCATTCCGAGTTGATTGCCGCAGCCGGGCACTGCTTTCTTTCCGGTAACCTCACACTACAGATTCTGGTCACGGTGAGATTAAAGCTTCACTGATTTATCCTCTAGGTAGGAACTGTTACCAATTGTGTCACATAATGGACAAAGTATAAGTGATACATCAGCTGCTGCTGAGTCTATATAATTGACATACAATCTGTATAACAAAACTGGACTTAGAAACATAACGGCTCCTAGCTACAAAATAATTATCCTTTATTCAAGTGGCACATACACGTGTATATGGATAAATATCTTAAGTATAACACCAGTGGACATCAGCTAATATAGCCACGTCAGTGGTAATAATAAGATTTTACTCACCGGTAAATCTATTTCTCGTAGTCCGTAGTGGATGCTGGGGACTCCGTAAGGACCATGGGGAATAGACGGGCTCCGCAGGAGACAGGGCACTCTAAGAAAGATTTAGTACTACTGGTGTGCACTGGCTCCTCCCTCTATGCCCCTCCACCAGACCTCAGTTAAGGAAACTGTGCCCGGAAGAGCTGACATTACAAGGAAAGGATTTTGGAATCCAGGGTAAGACTCATACCAGCCACACCAATCACACCGTATAACTTGTGATAACATACCCAGTCAACAGTATGAACAACAACAGAGCATCAGACAAACCTGATGCAACCATAACATAACCCTTATGTAAGCAATAACTATATACAAGTATTGCAAAAGAAGTCCGCACTTGGGACGGGCGCCCAGCATCCACTACGGACTACGAGAAATAGATTTACCGGTGAGTAAAATCTTATTTTCTCTAACGTCCTAGTGGATGCTGGGGACTCCGTAAGGACCATGGGGATTATACCAAAGCTCCCAAACGGGCGGGAGAGTGCGGATGACTCTGCAGCACCGAATGAGCAAACACAAGGTCCTCCTCAGCCAGGGTATCAAACTTGTAGAACTTTGCAAAAGTGTTTGAACCCGACCAAGTAGCTGCTCGGCAAAGTTGTAATGCCGAGACCCCTCGGGCAGTTGCCCAAGAAGAGCCCACCTTCCTTGTGGAATGGGCTTTTACTGATTTTGGAGGCGGCAAGCCAGCCGCAGACTGAGCCTGCTGAATCGTGTTACAGATCCAGCGAGCAAGTTTGCTTTGAAGCAGGAGCACCCAGCTTGTTGGATGCATACAGGATAAACAGCGAGTCAGGTTTCCTGACTCCAGCCAATCTGGCTACATGAATCTTCAAAGCCCTGACTACATCTAGTAACTTGGAATCCTCCAAGTCACGAGTAGCCGCAGGCACCACAATAGGTTGGTTCACATGAAAAGATGACACCACCTTTGGCAGAAATTGCGGACGAGTCCGTAATTCTGCCCTGTCCATATGGAAAACCAGATAGGGGCTTTTACATGACAAAGCCGCCAATTTTTGACCACTTTCCACGTGAGATATTTTAACTCCACGGTCTTAAGCGGCTCAAACCAGTGAGATTTCAGGAAACTCAACACCACGTTAAGATCCCAAGGTGCCACTGGTGGCACAAAAAAGGGGCTGAATATGCAGCACTCCCTTTACAAACGTCTGAACTTCAGGTAGAGAAGCTAGTTTTTGTATGAAGAAAATGGATCGGTCCGAAATCTGGACCTTTATGGACCCCAATTCTAGGCCCAAAGTCACTCCCGACTGTAGGAAGTGAAGGAAACGGCCCAGCTGGACTTCCTCTGTAGAGGCATTCCTGGCCTCACATGATAATGTTTAGCCGTCACGTCCTTCCTAGCCCTTATCAGCGTAGGAATAACCTCATCCGGAATCCCTCTTTTCTACTAGGATCCGGCGTCCAACCGCCATGCCGTCAAACGCAGCTGCGGTAAGTCTTGGAACATACAAGGTCCCTGCTGCAACAGACCCTCCTCTGTGAGCATTTCTTGCAGCTCTGGATACCAAGTCCTTCTTGGCCAATCCGGAACAATGAGTATTGTTCTCACTCCTCTTTTCCTTATGATTCTCAGCACCTTGGGTAAGAGAGGAAAAGGAGGAAACACATAAACCGACTGGAACATCCATGGTGTCACCAGTGCGTCTACAGCTCGCCTGAGAGTCTCTTGACCTGGCGCAATACCTCTGTAGCTTTTTGTTGAGGCGGGATGCCATCATGTCCACCTGTGGCAGTTCCCACCGACCTACAAGCTGCGCAAAGACTTCTTGATGAAGTCCCCACTCTCCCGGGTGGAGGTCGTGCCTGCTGAGAAAGTCTGCTTCCCAGTTGTCCACTCCCGGAATGAACACTGCTGACAGTGCGCTTACGTGATTCTCCGCCCAGCGAAGAATTCTGGTGGCTTCTACCATCGCAACCCTGCTCCTTGTGCCGCCTAGGCGGTTTACATGAGCCACTGCGGTGATATTGTCTGACTGTATCAGAACCGGTTGGTCGCGAAGCAGGGTCTCCGCTTGACTTAGGGCGTTGTATATGGCCCATAGTTCCAGGATATTGATATGAAGGCAAGTTTCCTGCCTTGACCACAGCCCTTGGAAATTTCTTCCCCGTGTGACTGCCCCCCACCCTCGGAGGCTTGCATCCGTGGTCACCAGGACCCAGTCCTGAATGCCGAATCTGCGGCCCTCGAGAAGGTGAGCACTCTGCAGCCCCCACAGGAGAGACACCCTGGCCCTGGGGGATAGGGTGATTAACCGATGCATCTGAAGATGTGATCCGGACCACTTGTCCAGTAAGTCCCATTGGAAGGTCCTCGTATGGAACCTGCCGAAGGGAATGGCCTCGTATGATGCCACCCTCCTTCCCAGGACCCGAGTGCAGTGATGCACTGACACCTGTTTTGGTTTTAATAGATTCCTGACCAGTGTCACAAGCTCCTGAGCTCTCTCTATCAGGAGATAAACCCTTTTCTGGTCTGTGTCTAGGATCATGCCTAGGAGAGGCAGATGAGCTGTAAGAACCAACTGCGACTTTGGAATATATAGGATCCAGCCGTGTTGTCGTTACACTTCCAGAGAAAGTGATACGCTGTTCAGCAACTGCTCTCTTGATCTCGCTTTTATGAGATCGTCCAAGTACTTGATAATAGTGACACCTTGCTTCCGCAGGAGCACCATCATTTCCGCCATTACCTTGGTGAATATTCTCAAGGCCGTGGAGAGACCAAACGGCAACGTCTGAAATTGGTAATGACAATCCTGTACCGCAATTCTGAGGTACGCCTGATGAGGTGGATAAATGGGGACATGAAGGTATGCATCCTTTATGTCCCAAGTCACCATAAAATCTCCCCCTTTCAGGCTTGCAATAACCGCTCTTAGCGATTCCATCTTGAACTTGAACCTTTTCAGGTATATATTCAGGGATTTTAAATTCAATATGGGTCCGACCGAACCGTCTGGTTTCGGGACTACAACATGGTCGAATAATAACCCCCTCCTTGTTGAAGGAGGGGAACCTTGACCACCACCTGTTGAAGATACAATTTGTGAATTGCAGTTAACACTGTTTCCCTCTCGTGGGGGGAAGCCGGCAGGGCCGTCCGTGAAGGGGCATCTTCTCAAAGTCCAGCTTGTATCCCTGAGACACAATATCTATTGCCCAGGGATCTAACAGGGAGTGAACTCACTTGTGGCTGAACTTACGAAGGCGTGCCCCCACCGGGCCTAGCTCCGCCTGTGGAGCCCCAGCGACATGCGGTGGATCTTTGTAGAGGCCGGGGAGGACTTCTGTTCCTGGGAACTAGCTGTGTTGTGCAGCTTCTTTCCTCTGCCCCCGCCTCTGGCAAGAAAGGACGCACCCCGGACTTTCTTGTTTCTTTATTCGAAAGGCTGCATTTGATAATGTCGTGCTTTCCTAGGCTGTGCAGGAATATAAGGCAAAATATCAGAATTACCAGCTATAGCTGTGGAGACCAGGTCCGAGAACCCTTCTCCACACAATCCTCAGCCTTCCATATGCCTCTTAAGTCGGCATCATCTGTCCATTGCACATTCTACAGGACACGTCAAGCAGAAATCGACATAGCTTTGACTCTAGGACCCAGTATACTCATGTCTCTTTGGACATGTTTTATATATATATACCTATCTCTTAAGACAGCATCTTTAATATATATATATATATATATCTCTATATATACATATATATATATATATATATATATATATATATCTATATGCATACTAGGGTCTCAATCTCTGCTGATAAAGTACCTGTCCACGCTGCCACAGCGCTATAAACCCATGCCGACACAATCGCTGGTCTGAGTAGTGTACTAGAATGTGCACGCTATCTGCAGGATCCCTGAGAATAGCTAGTGCTACCTTCTGTGCAAACGTGACACCCTAGGGGAAGATTCCCATCACATCCTGGCCCTAGTGGGGAAAGGATACTGCCTGAGAATTCTTTGTGGGAAGCTGCAGTCTCTTGTCTGGAGATTCCCGCTCTTTTTCCTCATGAGAGGAGGGAAATTTACCTCAGCTTTCTTCCCCTTAACATGTGTACCCTTGTGTCAGGGACAAATGAGTCATCAGTGATATGAATATCATCTTTTATTACAATAATCATATATTGAATACCTTTCAGCCATTTTGGCTGTAACTTTGCATTATCGTAGTCGACACTGGAGTCAAACTCCGTGTCGATATCAGTGTTTATTATTTTGGATAGTGAGCATTGTGAGACTCTGAAGGTCTCTGTGATATAGGGACAGACATGGGTAGATTTCCTGTCTGTTCTCTAATCTTTTGTGCAATAAATTCACCTCAGCACTTACACATATCCAAACAGGTGTCGGCGTTGTCGACGGAGACACCCTCTCACACACATATTTGCTCTATCTCCTCCTTAGGGGAGCCTTTTACCTCAGACATGTCGACACACACGTACCGACACACCACACACACAGGGGATGCTCTATTTGAAGACAGTTCCCCCACAAGGCCCTTTGGAGAGACAGAGAGAGAGTATGCCAGCACACACCCCAGCGCTATATGACCCAGGAATCACACAGTAACTTAGTGTTAACCCAGTAGCTGCTGTATATATTGTTTTTACGCCAAATGTATGTGCCCCCCCTCTCTTTTTCACCCTCTCTATCATGCTTCTGCAGGGGAGAGCCTGGGGAGCTTCCTCTCAGCTGAGCTGTGGAGAGAAAATGGCGCTGGTGAGTGCTGAGGAAGAAGGCCCCGCCCCCTCAGCGGCGGGCTTCTCCCGCGATTTTGTGTAAAATTAATGGCGGGGGCTCATGCATATAACAGTGTCCAACTGTATATATGCTGCTTTTTGCCAGGAGGTAATCAATTGCTGCCCAGGACGCCCCCCCCTGCACCCTACAGTGACCGGAGTGTGTGGGTTAGTGTGGGCGCAATGGCGCACAGCTGCAGTGCTGTGCGCTACCTCATATGAAGACAGGAGTCTTCTGCCGCCGATTTTGACGTCTTCTTGCTTCAACCCGCCGGCTTCTGACTTCTGGCTCTGCGAGGGGGACGGCGGCGCGGCTCTGGGAACGGACGACAAGGTCAGGTCCTGTGTTCGATCCCTCTGGAGCTAATGGTGTCCAGTAGCCTGAGAAGCGCAACCTAGCCGCAGTTAGTAGGTTTGCTTCTCTCCCCTCAGTCCCACGTAGCAGAGAGTCTGTTGCCAGCAGAAGCTCTCTGAAAATAAAAAACCTAACTAAAATACTTTCTTATTAGCAAGCTCAGGAGAGCTCACTAAAATGCACCCAGCTCTGTCCGGGCACAGATTCTACCTGAGGTCTGGAGGAGGGGCATAGAGGGAGGAGCCAGTGCACACCAGTAGTACTAAATCTTTCTTAGAGTGCCCAGTCTCCTGCGGAGCCCGTCTATTCCCCATGGTCCTTACGGAGTCACCAGCATCCACTAGGACGTTAGAGAAAAATACAAAAAAAGAGCTTGAAGCATC